>NC_134704.1:178335824-178935824 GCF_043290135.1 Rhipicephalus microplus | reverse complement strand
TTTGCAATGAACCGGAAACAATAGGTCACTTTCTTCTCACATGCCGCCGCTTCGCCTCACTGCGCCGAATAATTTTTGAGGGACCGATTGGTATGCTCGGATTGCCAGTTAACACACCCACCCTATTATCGTTTGCAGCCAGTCAGTTGCTTGCGGGCCACAGTGCTATTCTGTCAGCGCTACATAAATTCATTCAGGCAACCGGAAGGACACGCTGCTAGTGGTACTGCCAGATATATCCCATTCTTTGTCTCCATTCTTCATTATTGTTAATTTGTTTTATATATTCTGGTTTATACAATTCTTCTGCACTTTTTCACGTTTTTTTCAAAGGAACATTTATATTGTTCTTATCTAATTTCTCTCTTTTTTCAGCAAGCGTTGTACAAAAAATATCTATTGGAAGGTACAGTGTGGCCAATCCCCCTTGTAGGTATGAGCCAAGCTCTTCTAGGCGACAAGACAAAACAAGACAAGTACACGTTTATGCTTTGATATTCATTGTGCACGATTTAACACCCGTATCAGTGAAGCACTCGAAAGCGAAACCACGTGAAGTTAGTCAGAATGAAAAAAAAGAACAGACAAAGAAATCATGGGCAAAGAATCGAGAGGGAGCTCGAAGCGGCTGGGTCTTTAAGGCTTACTGTGCCTCCTCCAGGGCTTGAGCTAAGATTGAGTAGTTGCTGAGGTTTTTGTCAATGTTGGTTGTTTCTATTGTGCTTTATAGACTAGATAGCACATTCAGCGCTATAAAGAGCACGCAGATGCCGCTTTCTTCAGCTGGACCAGGGACTTTCTTTTTTTGTGCCTGTCTTTAACCACAGGAGATACCAGTAGATCAGTTTCTGCCCGATGGCATCTCATCAGTTCCTGTGTCCCTTGTTCCAAGCACTGATGGCTTCATTCAGATGAAGAATACGAAAGTTATGAATGCGCAACTTAGAGCCGCCATGGCCTACTTTCACAGCATCACAGAGGTCCGCCAGATCGGCGGAGGCACTAGCCTGTGCTTTTCATCTGATCAGCTCTGTGTCCAAGACCTTCTAAATTAATCGATGTTCGCAACCAATCTGGTGAGTGCCTCTATCCCCCTGTCTGGTATGTATAAAAGGTATTGTTCATGGCATCGATGTTAACATGACCCCAACTGAGGTATTAGAGATATTTGCCAAGGTTGATGCGATCTCACTTTATAGGTGTGGACGCATCATAGAGAAGAACAAGCTACCGACTGAGTCTGTAATTATAATATTTGCTAGAGCGAGTGTCAAAAAGGAAATGAAGGCGTGGCCACTATTACACAGAGTGGAACTGCTATCCCCACGACCACGCCAGTGTGCGAAGTGTTGGCCATACGGTCACGCAATTATAGGATGCAGGTCTGCAATCAGATGCCTGGTGTGTAGTGACAACCACAACTTGAGCGACTGCCAAGGAAAAAGATAGGAATGTCTTTGCAACAAACCACACTGCGCAGACAATTCTTATTGCTCAGATAAGGCTCGAGTAATAAAAATTCTTGAAGTTATAGGGCGTGAGCCCTATTCCCGACGAGAAGACTTGGAATACAGACCATAAATCAGGAGTATTTCAGTGTTGAAGCTCGGCATAACTCTGCAATGAATGGGTCGGTTTCCCTTACTGTCGCGCATGCAGTATAAAATGCAATGAAAAAGGCCATGGGCCGCTTTATTTCAAATTTTTGTGAGTTCCTATCACAAATTCTGACTAACCATATGACTCGCATATTTGGTAGAGCGGGAGAGTCAGGCTTCTCAACATGTTCAACTTGCACTACCAATTAATGACAGTGAATCTGAAACCACGTCATCGTATTCTCCATCTGCAGGGCACTCTGCAGTAGGTATCCAGATCCAAAGTGAAGCCAAAGATGCAGAAGAACTTAACTAAGATGACATGGCTTTGGACCCTGAACTACTGAAGCGATCCATGTCCCTGTGTCAAAAAAAAACAAAACAATCTAGCCCACCAAAACAGTGAAATAACAAAAAATGTCTGAAGGAAAAAGAGCACCTTTCAAAAAGAAATTACTTGAGAGAAAGCATTCGAGATAAGGCAGTAGCGGAAGCAGCTGTTTAAAAACCCCAGGGTCGCTAAAGGTTCTCCTTTGAACTGCCGTTGAATTTATTCCGCAACTACAGATTTGGTACATTTGACTTGAAAACCCACTCCTTCTATTATAGCATTATAAGAGATATCGCTATCTGTACATAATTTGTTTCAGTTAAACAAGCTCTAGTATTGTCTATTATACCAACCAACGAGAAATGGGGTTTTAGCTTTCTTCGTTGTTTACAGAATTACTAGGAAAGCAAAATGTTTGCACAAATATTTCATCAGAATGCCAAATTTTCGCTGTGCCATTACGTTACTAAACTGCATTCCTTTCACCGTAGTTAATTTATAATTTCCGGACGGAGTACAAGACAGACGAAGTTTCGATATAGCGGCGAGGTTGTGGTGCAAGGACACTTTTATTTGGAGACTTTAACTCTCATCACACGAGTTGAGGTTTCAGAACTGATCTATATAAAAAACGCTTGTGGGAGTAGGTAATAGATAATGATCTGAAATGTCTCAAAATCAGAATCCCCCCATTTATTCGTAATCAATACAGATCGGCCTTAGATTTTAGTTTCGCCAGTTTGACTATTCCTCCTTCTCCCTGCAAATCGGTGAGCTGTAGCAACAACAGCGACCAGTAACCGATATGTTTTCACATTTTTTGTCCGACAATTCCACCAATATTCTAATGAACGAGTCTTTGTAAATATACGAAATTTAAAAATGACCTGGGATCAACATTGGTTTCTCACTCGAAAGAGAGTGATGATACGAAAGCTATGAAGATGAATGCAGTTGTGAGAAGAGCCTAAAAAAAGCGGACTTTATTGTTGAATCAACGAAGAGACATATAGCCCTTGGTAGAATGACGAATGTACAACAGAGCACAGACGACGGCAGGCAGCTCTTAACTAATTAGTTCTCCTGAAATTGGGCAGGTTATTAATTTATTGCAGTGGGTTTTCAGCGAACGGTAGCTGAAGATAAAGAAGAGTATAACAGTAGACATTATGAATACATATCGAAGCCTAAGCATATGAAAGCACACTTCCGATATGAGAGCTCATAAAATCTTGCCATCACCAGTAAATACAACCTATGAAAATCTGTCGGTGCAAAAAATGATCACATATTCAAAGACACTCGGTAAAGGTCTGCAAACCAGACTTACCTCAGCTGTGTCAAACAAGTGGCCCAAGTTACGACAACAGCTGAATTCGACGAAGTGATACAGACGGAAGTACCCAACGTGATTATATTGTTAGCTTGAAGGAGACCATCAAGGGTTGAAAAGGGCTGTTTATTAGGTCATGAGGGTGAGCTGAGAAGCGACCGACTCGTTAGAGATCTTCCTGATTCTATTCTTTCTTTCCGCAATGGAGCGGCAAGCACGCGCGTTCACCATAGTCTTCGTTGTCTTCGGCCATGTGCGCAAGATTCCTCTCGCCGCAGACTAAGCCAACCGGACGAGTTAGGCGAGCTGTCTTAGCGTGTATAGTTTCAGGCAGGCAACACGAACTACTTGAGTCTTGGCAGCTCGGTGACCACTCGCCGTGAGGCGAGCTATTACAAAGGTGACCTCTGTAAGTCTGCCAACAATGACAAAAGTTCCATTGTAAGTGGCCAAAAACTTTTAGCATAATCCACGCTTGCGCACGGAAGCCCAAAACCGCACTGAATCCGCACGGCGATAAGCCACAGGTTGGTGGTGAATGCCAAAGCGGGCTTTCACTTTGTCTTCCGATGCTAATGTGCGTAGGCTAGCTACGCGACGCGCCTCTTCGGTGATGGAGAGGGTCTCGATGACAGTGACTCTGTCGTGATCACAGAAGGATAAGATTGTGTCAATTGTGTGCTGGGCCACACGTGCATACAGCAAAAACAGGCTATAGCCTGTAGTATCGTGCTTCGCGGGGTTGAACGCGTAGGTAATGAATGGGAGCACGTCATCCCTCTGCTTGTGGTGAGATGAGACATAGACACCATGCTGATAATCGTGCGGCTGGATCGCTCCATCAGCCCATTTGTTTGGGGTGGTATGGTGTCGAGTGACGCAGACGGAATACACACAAACGAAGTAGCTCCTTTACGACAACCACAGTGAGTTGTCGTCCACGATCGCTGACAGTCAGGCGAGGTGGGCGGTGTTGGAGCATGACGTATTGTAGCAAGAACAATGAGGCGTCAGTGGCAGTCGCGGAGGGGACGGCCATCGTCTTGCAAGAGCATGTGTGATAGTCGACGCAAACAATTATCGAACGGTTGCCCTTAGCTGATTTTGCAAAAGTGTTCCAGGAAGTACATCTCCACTTGTTCGAAAGCTGTGCTTGGAGTTCGCGTCGGCTGCAGAAGACCAGCTGGAGCATAAGATGGACACTTGTGATGCTGACATTGCATGCAACTGGCCACATAAGGCTCAACAAACTTATGCATGCCAGAATAAAAGCGTTCTTTGGTCCGGTGAAGCCTCCACGCTGAACCTAATGTTCAGAGGTAGAGTCGTCGTGCGTGGCCCTCATATTAACTGTTCGCAGGCTTTCCGTGACCACCAGAAAGAAACGTGCGCCACTGCTGGACAGGTTCCTTCAAGGCAACAGTCCATCATGGACAACAGTCCATCATGCATACAGAAATGGCTTACAGTAGTGGAAGCGGACGCAGCGGCGGAGAGTGGAAGAGGAGGAGAAAAACTTTATCCCAAGAGGCTAAGGTGCGGTGGCGGAGTGTCAGAGGAGCCTACCCAGCGTAGGTCTCCGCTACACTCTTGGCCCAAAAAAAGATCTCGTCCTGGATCTCGGGCACCGATCTGCACACTGCAGCTTCCCACTGCTCCTTACTATTAATGTGTAGAGAATTACGGGGTGGGTTTCAAGTACACCCCCACATGATATGATCTAGGTTAGCTCTTTGTTGACAGAAAATGCACACAGGGGAGGGGTATATCGCAGGGTGTATAAGATGGCGAAAAGATGGGGTTGGAAACGTATGCGTCTGTAACCGGCGCCATAGTATTTCATGAAAGCGCGAAGCTGCATGGTGTAAGGGTGGGGGGGGGGGGTATATAGTGCGCTGTAGGCGGTAGTGATTTGTTATATCGTGGAAGATCAAAAGACGATCTCTCATGCTGAAATGGGCTGCGTAGTTCATGGCGTCATCAGAGGCTTGCGCTCGGCCGATCCTTCCTCGAGCACAGGTTATAAGCAGCATCATTCCACTCAACCCCGCATGCGTGGGCGTCCATAGGAGAGCAACGTCTTGCGTGGGAGGATGTTTCTTAAGAATTGAAAGGGCAGTTTACGAGATGCGACCTGCACTGAAGTTATGTGTGGCAGTTTTGGAGTCACAATCACAATGATATTGGGAATGGATAGACCTAAAGCGATGCCGTTCTGAGCACCTTGTGGTTATAATCGACAGCAGAGAGAGCATAGGACGAAGAGGATGGGTACTCTGCCGCATCGACATAGAGCACGTCGTTGGCTCCATGCAATTTTTTCTGAAGAGATTTTGCTCTTTGGATTCGGCGATTAGCATGATATTGTCACGTACCAAGAGCCGTAGAAAAGGGACAGGAACAGCGGGGCAGAAAGACACGAGCGTGTATCTTCGAAACGAGGCGCTAACCACACTTCTTCGTTCTCCTTGCCCTTTTCGGCTCGCTAGGGCTTGCCGGCTCACAACTCTAGGTGGCATTATTCCCCCTCCCATTAGAGCATCGACCCGATGCTCATACACAAGGGGACAGCAGGGTCGGTAAGGGAAAAAAAAAGAGAAACGGTAGCTATAGCGCACAGGGGATATGCAGGTGCAAAAAAAAATTGTCTGAGGTAGGTCATAAGAGAAAAAAAAACCATTAACAGAGTTCACAGTTCGTTCGAGACCCAACGGGCAATGTAAAAAAAAAACGAAAATGTTTGCTGCCTGGGCATAATAAGACGAGTATCACCGCGTAATATAAGGTTTTAGGCGGACGACATGCACAATCTCTGTTCGTGGTGAGTGACGCTGTGTCGTTGCCGAGCCTCCGTCTGGAATAACTTCATAGTTGACCTCGTTCAACCGCCGTAATACTTTGTAGGGTCCGAAGTACTTGCTCAGGAGTTTTTCGCTCAGACCTCGCCGTCTAACAGGAGTCCAAACCCACACTTGGTCGCCAGGTTGGTAGGAGACTTGTCGGTGGTGGATATTGTACCTTCGGGCGTCTTCACATTGCTGCGATCTTATGTGCACGCGAGCTAATTGACGTGCTTCCTCTGCACGCTGAATGTAATCGTCGACATCGGGAGCTAGTAGCTCGTGCTGGTCGATGTCACAAGGAATCATAGCGTCTAGCATGGTTTGCACGTCTCTACCGTAAACGAGGCGGAAGGGTGCGAACCTTGTCGTTTCCTGGGTTGCGGTGTTGTACGCAAACGTTACGTATGGCAGGATTTCGTCCCACGTTTTATGCTGCACATCCACGTACATAGAAATCATGTCCGCCAGCGTTTTGTTCAGCCTTTCTGTTAAGCCGTTACTCTGGGGGTGGTATGCGGTTGTCTTGCGGTGGTTCGTGTAACTGAGCTTGAAGATGTCGTCCAACAGTTTTGCCGTAAACGCTGTCCCTCGGTCAGTGATGATGAATGACGGGGCACCATGACGAAGCACAATGTGGTGCATGAAAAACTGGGCGACTTCAGATGCTGTACCGCGTGGCAATGGCTTCGTTTCAGCATAACGCGTCAAGTAATCAGTTGCGACGATGATCCACTTGTTTCCGGAGTGAGACATAGGAAACGGTCCAAGAAGGTCCATCCCAACTTGGTCAAACGGCGTACGCGGTGGATCGATGGGTTGTAAGAGGCCTGCAGGCTTCACAGGTGGTGACTTGCGACGCTGACATTCGCGGCATCCTTTCACGTAGCGTTTGACACAAGCTGCGAGTTTTGGCCAGAAATATAGCTCTCGAACCCGGTCGAGTGTCCGTGAGTATCCCAGGTGGCCGGATGTCGGCTCATCGTGGCAGGCTAATAGGATGTCATCACGAAGGTCATGAGGGACGACTAAAAGATAAGATCTGCTGCCAACACCAGTGTTTTTCTTGTATAATATGTCGTGTCGTAAGCAAAATGACGGCAACGTACGTGAAAGGGGACGAGGAACAGACGCGGTGCTGCCTTCTAAATGATCGATGATGGGTCTTAACTCGGGGTCCGCTCGTTGCTTACTGAGGAGGTCCGCCCCACTGAGAGTCCCCAGGAAGGTGCTGTCGTCTTCTACAGCTGTATGGTCGGACTCCAGAGGTGCTCGTGATAGCGTGTCGGCGTCTTCATGCTTTCTACCCGACTTGTATACAATGGTGATATCGAACTCCTGAAGTCGCAGACTCCATCGTGCTAATCGCCCAGAGGGGTCTCGGAGGTTAGCCAACCAACATAAAGCGTGGTGATCACTCACAACTTTGAATGGGCGCCCATATAGATAAGGCCTGAACTTTGTAATCGCCCATATTACCGCGAGACATTCCTTCTCTGGCGTTGAATAGTTGGTTTCGGCACGTGATAGAGTGCGGCTCGCGTAGGCAATCACACGTTCAATCCCATCTTGTGTTTGCAGCAGGATAGCTCCGAGACCAATGTTGCTTGCGTCAGTGCGCACCTCTGTGTCAGCGTCCTCATCGAAATGACCGAGTAAAGGAGGGGAACACAATCGATGTTGCAGTTCCGCAAAGGCAGTCGCTTGTTCGTCGGTCCACTGAAATGGGGTGTCGTCACGCGTAAGTCTGATGAGAGGCTCCGCAACCTTAGAGAAGTTTTCAATAAAACGGCGATAGTAGGCGCAGAGCCCCAGAAATCGCCGAAGACTTTTTTTGTCTGTCGGAGCTGGAAAAGAGGCCACAGCGGCAGTCTTCTCGGGATCGGGCCGAACGCCTGCAGCGCTCACAACGTGACCGAGGAACTTCAGTTCATTGTAGCCGAAATGGCACTTCTCTGGCTTGAGGGTAAGGTCAGCGGATCGTATGGCTTCAAAAACACTCCGAAGGCGATGAAGGTGCTCGTCAAACGTTTTTGAAAAGACAACGACATCATCTAGATAGACGAGGCAACTTTTCCACTTGAGGTCAGCGAGAACGGTATCCATCATTCGTTGGAATGTGGCCGGAGCGGAACAGAGGCCGAATGGGAGCACTCGGAACTCATACAGGCCGTCAGGAGTTACAAAAGCCGTTTTTTCGCGGTCACGTTCATCGACTTCAATTTGCCAATAACCACTTTTGAGGTCGATTGAGGAAAAGTACTTTGCTCGCCTCAGCCTGTCAAGAGAATCGTCCACTCGAGGCAACGGGTACACGTCTTTCTTTGTGACGTTATTCAGCTTCCTATAATCGACACAAAAGCGAAATGTACCATCCTTCTTCTTTACAAGGACCACTGGCGATGACCAAGGGCTACTTGATGGCTGTATTACACCGTCTTGAAGCATTTCCTTCACTTGCTTTTGAATCGCGCGTCGTTCGGTTGGTGAAACGCGGTAAGGCTGTTGCCGTATAGGGTGCGCGTCGCCGTAGGTGATAATACGGTGTTTGGTAATCGATGTTTGGCGGATTCTCGATGAACGTGCAAAACAGGCGTGGAATTCTATCAACAGGTCGTTAAGCCTTCGTTTGTTTTCGTCAGAAAGCGCTGGATTTATGTCGACGCCCCGGAGAGGTGCTTCGGTATTATCGGTTGCCTCGGAAGCAAAACACTCAGTCACATTAGTTACTGGGTAGGCATAGGCGATGACAGTACCAGGGAAAAGGTGTCGGCGCTCGTAGCTGAAGTTCGTAGCAAGTACCTCGCAACGGCCATCGTGAAGGTCTACTAGGCTTCGTGCTACGCAGACACTTTGGGAAAAGAGCAGGGATCGATTGCTCTCCGCCACCATTTCACCGTGTGCTGATTTGTTACCAGCCACTTGAACCATAACACTTGAGCGCGGTGGTATCGTCACAGCATCGTCAATTACCCGCAGACATACTCGATCGTGGTCGGGATTATGCTCTGGTGTGGCGCTTTTTGTTGAGAACGTGACGAGGCGTTGTCGAATGTCGATGATAGCACCGTGCTCCCTCAGGAAGTCCATGCCAATGATCAGGTCTCGAGAACACTGACGGAGAACGCTCAAGCTGATAACAAAGGTTGAACCACGAATCTGTATTCGTGCTGTGCAAACGCCGAGTGGCATGACGATGTGCCCGCCAGCAGTACGAATTGGCTTGAGGTTCCAAGGCATCGTCACTTTCTTTAGAAGAGCAGCCTGTTTTTCACTTATTATAGAAAAATCCGCACCCGTGTCAACTAAAGCAGTGACTTTGCGACCGTCGAGCAGCACTGGAATATCTAATGAAACCTTTTCGGAACCAGCTGGTGTCGTCGTCGTCGGGGAATCTTCAGTTTGCGGAAGCGTCGGTAGGAGGCCTTGAGCTTGTCCAGTATGAGCGGCCTCGCCCCCGAAGGTCGCTGTGGTTAGTTTTCCCGGCGCGGACTGGGGGACCGACCCTGCGCCACGCTCGAATAGGTGCGGCGATTAGGAGAAAATCGCCGCGGCGACGGGGAGCGTGACTGGTGAAAGGATGACGAAGTTCCGCGCTGTTGAGCCACATACTCTTCAATATCAGGGGGCCGCTGACCGAACCTGGGTGGTGGTGAGTTCGTCGAAAATCCGCGTAGTCCAAGTTGCCGGTAAGAACAGTGTCGGTAAAGATGCCCAGCTTCGCCACAGTGGAAGCAGAGAGGACGTCGATCAGGCGCACGCCAGACGTCTGATTTTCGCGGGATCGGGCGAGGTGCACTGTAATATGGCGCCGCTTGGACCGTCTGCAGCATAGCTGGGGCCACGGTGGGATGCGGGATTGCGGGTGTTACAGGTTGCTGCAAAGCTTGAGCACAACTCTAGGTGGCAATATGTTGGATGCATGTTTTGAGGAAGGGGCGGTATGAGTATTTGTTTGTGTATGTGATGGGGAATTTTGTATATAGCATTAGTGAGTGATGTGAAGTTAATTCGGGTAGACGATAAAAATGTGGCGACCTGCGCTAGTGGTCACGAGCCTTGCGTATTGAGCTGTTAAATGGGCTTCACGGATTTCACATGTGCTATTTAAGACTCCTGTCGGGTGGAGTCGTGCGTTAGAGAGATTAATTGCAATACCTAGCGCGTATTTCTAAACTCAGCGGAGGAGGGTGTTCACCAATTCCTCCTCTGCTAATTCAGGGTGAACGTAAGGGAGGGTATGTGTGATTTTACTAATCACAAAAGCTTGTATTACACAAAGTAGCTCCGGCTCTCGGAGCCCTTCATCTTTCTATGAGATTCTTACTGTCATTCTTAGGGTGTTTTCAACGGTATTGCGTAAAGCTTCGAGTGTGTGCGTATTAAGTCGGTTGTTTTAGATAAATAAGCCTAGCACACGAATGCATGACACTCTAGCAATGAGGCACCCATTTATGTGAACTTCGATCATTGGAGCGTGTTCGTTCCGACGATGAGTTGGGAGAAGAAGTAACTCTGATTTTCTCGGGGTGCAATAGAGATTCGTCTGAGATGTTAGTGCTGCTATTATATCTACAGCTGTTTGTAGGGTGTCTTGAATGTGTCCATCTGAGCCTCCTTTCACCCATAAGGTGACATCATCGGCATAAATGGGGGAGTTGAAGTCACGGATACGTTGAAGAGCAGTGGGTATAGGTAGCATAGGCAGGTTAAAAAGGATTGGAGAGAGCACTGACCCTTGAGGCGTTTAGAAGCTGCCTACTGTATAGGGTGAGGAATGTTCTGAACCGAATGTTAATTTAGCTGTGCGGTCTGTGAGGAAGCTTCTGATGTAAGAGTACATTTTAGGGCCACAAGAAATGCGGTTGAGGCCAGCATATATAGCTGTGTGGGCTACGTTATTGAATGCTTCATGTATGTCAAGACCAAAGATCGCCTGAGTATCCTAGCTCTGGTTAGAAGTTATGATGTCGTGCTGAAGGCGCAGCATTGCATTTTGCGCTGAAAGTGAGGCCCTAAAGCCAATCATTTTTGAGGCAGTAGTTCATTATTCTCCACGTGTCTCTGGCGGCATGCAAGCACAACATGCTCCATAGTCTTTTCGAGACACGATGTTAAGAAAATGGGCCTCAGACTTTCTACTAAAAGAGCTTTGTTCAGTTTAGGTATAAATATGACTCTGGCATCTTTCCACGAATGTGGAAGGGAGCGCATGTGAAAACAGTCGTTAAAGTACTCAGGAAAAGCTTTAATAGAAATAGGGTCAATATTTTTAAGTAATTTGTTGTTAACTTGGTAGGGACCTGAAGACGACGTGGTACGGAGTGTTGCGAGGGCGTGCCTTACTTCCGCCTCCGTTATCGGCACATCTAATGACTCATTAGGTTTCGTTGTGTAAGATGGTATAGAATCCTTTCGTAATTGAGGTAAATGCAACGTGCGGAGGTTATCGAAGAGCTGTCCTGAATGGTCACTGTGCCCATGTAACAGTTTAGTGATAGCGTGGTAGTGTCGGCGCGAGAAGTACTGGGATCTAGCAGATGTCCAAGAAGTTGCCACGTTCATTTATTACCGACATGGTCATGCGTTCCTTCACAAAGCTGACTCCATTGTTGTGCAGTCAATTGAGTCGTGTATCGCTCGATTCACTGGTCTAGCTTCGCTATCCTAATGCGGAGTTTGTTGTGTTGGCGCTGGTGTTTCCACCGTCGCAGAAGTGAGTGTTTTTCTTCTCACATATGGAGAAGCTTGGAGTCGAGAGTAGTTATCGGAGTGTCGAGGGGTAGAGTTTTCGTGTGGATTTCAACATGTTTTGAAGCTGTTGAGTCCACTCAGTAAGGTCATCAAGACGTGAGGGAGCGTTGCTGTTGCGGGTCTCTCTAAAGCTGTCTCATTCTGTGAGCATCAGTGGTTTGGGTGCAATGGGTCTGTGTTTAATTTGGATACTAATGCTAATATTGTAATGATCACTGCCAAGACTGGTTTGGGTTTCAGTCCAAACCATTGTGGGAGCATTGTGAGTGAGGGTGAGATCGGAGGATGTATCTTCATTCACACTGTTCCCCAAACGAGTATGCTCCTCCGGGTCGTTGTGCAGTGTAAAATTATGTGCCTGAATCAGGGACCACAGGGCTCTACCTTTCGGTGTAGATGCGGTGTAAACCCACACTGGGTGGGATGCATTGAAATCTCCCACTATGAGGAGGATGTGTTAGCATGCCGAGGATCTAGCTCGGGCGAATAGGGAATCGAAGCGGTGGCTTTTCTTTTGTGGTCCACTATTTACGTTGGAAACGTATAAGAATGGCGATTAAAGTTTATCAGGGAGTAGTTAAAGAAAGCCTTGCTTAATATCGATGTTAGCAAATTTTGAATAGGTAAAGGTAATGTGCTTCTGAGTTAAGGCAGCAATGTTTGGTTTCGCATCAGCTGGGTTTTGATGCGTTCTATAACCTGGCAGCTGCACTACACCATTTGTTTTTTGTAACTCAATGATTGGGGAAAGGGTAGTTTGTGATTTGATGTACTACAGAAGGTTTGACTTTTTTTCGGCGAAGCCCCCGGCAGTTTCATTGCCATACCCCAAGTTCAGTGCGGTTACGAAGAGCCATTTTGGCTAAGTTGATTTGGCTTAGGTTGGGCATCCAGCTCACTTGAAAGGGTGTGTCATTCGCGATACTTTATCGAGGCGCACACGCCTCGTCTGCTTGGCCGATACCAGGGAACTGCTGTAAGTATTTCGCGCCAGATCGTTTTGCACAGTGACACTCGCTGGATTGAAAGTTGCGCTTTCGGCTCACTGAAGTCGATATTTAAGAAGCCTTTGCCAGGAGCAAATACTAAAAACTTGAGTGCCAAATGTTCCCTCATACCTGTTACGTCGTGTAGCACGTTGTTCGCAAGCCCTGAGTTCATGCACTACAGCAGAAAATTCCAGTAGACTGCTTCCAGTGATATAGGTGATCATTCCTTCCCTTTGCAAAGTTTTTGAAAATTATTTGTGTGCCACCGAGAGGAAGCAAGTGCTAGAAAAAAAGGAACTAATTCCTCATTCTCTAAACTAAGCCTAGTGATTTCACTATTTGAGAGCCTAAAAGATTTAAACAAAAGAAACTTTTGCCTGGCGTTTTTCTGCTGCTATGTGTTGCTGGGGGCTTGTTAGTCATGACACGACCCATCGTTTGCTAAAGCATGCGACAGATGATTGTTTACAGGCCCCTCATTCTCAATGAGTTTCAGTTTCGGTTTAAGAGAGCTTCAAAAACTGGGTGCAACTGTCGCCACCTGGCGTGTGCAGCTCTTGACCACGTCAGCGCACCGAACTGCGACACACTTCCGCACTGTAATGTTGCCGGGGCATTATGTCGCCAAACACAAAACTCTTTAAGCTTGCGCCACAGCCACACACTCGCAACCAGCCGCCGAGAAATACAAACTGCGGCAACAAACGTGTTGAAAAAATGGTGACTACGACATCATCATAGCTTGTTTCGTTGACTGCAGCGTAATGACGTGGGGGAAGCAGGGGGCCCCAAAGGGTTCCCTTCGAGGGTGCCAATGGTACGATGGAGTCGAGGGCTCACGCAAATGTCAACATTATTTTGAATTACCATTCCCGTTATAGTCGCCATTGATACTTTGCAGATGATATATGAACGTTTCGGCGAATCTACCCCACCTATTGTCTCGGCAGCGAAATTTTGTGTAAGCGCCCCTCAAAAAAACAAAATCGTCGTAAAACAAGCAAAAACAGCTTCATATGCAGCACTATTCCTGCAATCGGGATTTTTGTTTTGAACAGGCGTTGTTAAAACCTAAAATCTAATGCCGACTGTCAGCATTACTCACTGTAACAGTCGAGTAAAATACAGCCCATTCGCCTGTGTATTTCTTGATGAATTGTTATATCTAGCTGCACAGCTCAATTTTTTTCTTCTTTGCCTTGGCCTCCTAATTCGATCGCGAGCAGAGTGGAGGCCTATTGGCTGTTGACCTGGATGTTTTTTGCCGCATGGGGCACCCTGTTCAGCCTTAAAATCACGCATTCCTTACGACAGAGTACATGAAAATTGTCGCTTGTTTCTCCGATATCCGAAGTCGTGCCCATGGGCTCCCATTCATCTTCGGGGCGTAATGCCAACGTGCCACATAGCAGTGATCATGAAGCAGCAATGCTACTGATATACTCGTTTGTTGACTGCTCGAATGCAGTACAGTCTCGTTGAGTGATACCGATTACCATGCTTCTAGATGTGAAAAGCAGTCTTGAGCCACCACTGCTTAAAATTTGATATTCCTGACGCAAATGACGTCTACACATTCGACTGCATCACGAAGACTTAATAGCAGACCAATTGTCCTGCCTCAATACTACACGTACGTGCGCTCCCACGAACACCAGCGGCAACAGCAATTTCACGGAACTACAGCCGTACAGTGTATTAAAGCGAAAGCCTTAAATGCCTCATCAAAAGCGAAATTCTTTGCTGGCGGCGTCTGGAGTCTTCTTGCATAACCCGAGTTATGCAAGAAATCATTATTGCGTGAAGACGTCATCATAAGACGTCACAGATAATAAAAATTAGTGACCTATTGGAAGGTCACGTAACATTATGGCATCATATTCTTCGCATGGTTGAAACGAGAAGATCGTGAGGGCAGTGCAGCTGAGGTGCAGAAAGCTAGCTTTGAAACAGAAAGAAAACTACGTTTGGAGCAGAAATATTCCGGAGGAAGGTAGAAAACATTCAACGCTTCGAATGGGAAGAAAAAGATATGGTTCTTGCCTTTCAGTCGTCTGAAAGGAATCATTGTGAGTTATTTTTTTTTCTTTGTTGCTTATGAAAAATAGACAAAAGACAATCTGATTTTTCTTCGTCAGATGTTCAGAGTGGTACACAGCAGAATTATTTCCTGAGGCGCGCGAATGATGAGGTTCCGATGGCTTGAAAGGGAAACAAAAATGCGAATGCAGTACAACTCAAATGTAAGAATTTGAACACAAATATTGAACTGGTAGCACGGTCTGACAGATTGCTTGCGGTGGGCACGGAAATAAACGCGGACACGCTGTATCAAAATCGTGTTCTGTTTCGCAATTATTCATTAGTGGGCGTAATCTGGATGGTAAAAACTTTAACAAAGTGCTTGACTGGGCTGGTTGGTACTGCATGGTAGCAGAAATATGAAAACAGCGATAATGACAAAAGGGGAGAGAACAGACGAGACAGAGCGCGAGTCAGTGCTCTGTCTCGTCTCTTCTATCACCTGCTGCTGATTGCACTGTTTTCATTCTTCATCTGGACGGCAAAAATATAGAGGCATACATGTGACCAACACCATATAGCTTCTTTTTGTTGCCACCGCGGTCATGACCGCATGAAAACAGCGCTTTCGTGTTACTTTCATCCCCTATGCACCCATGAAAGCCAGCGAGAAGCACGAATTCAAATTAACTCGCGTGAAGGCACGAATTCTTGGGCTGCTTAACAGGCACGCCCATTCAGCTCCAAATTTTCGTAGTTTACTCGCACAACACTGCCATGCGGAAGCGTCGAGTGAAGGTGGAGCGTGCGCTCAACCGCTTAAAGAGAGCTATCGCCCAGGCGAAGAAAAAATAAAACAAATGGGAGACCAGCATCTGGGTCATATGGGAGACCAGCGCTGGTAGGTGGGGCGCCTAAACGAGCACCTGGCGGAAAGTCGAGACACAACTCAGCTGCTCACGCCCAGACGACTGGCCGCAGTGTACCCCGGTGAGAGCACCCGCGCGCGCCGCTGCTGTGCTTTATTTGGAACGATCAGCTCAAGAAGCCATTGCGACAGTAATAATTCATTGACGTTTAGAAACATCAATTTGTCCGGAGGCTAGTCTCGCATGAAAAGCACTAATAAATGAAGAGAAACTCTGCAAAGCGGGCTGCGTCTATGCGTATAACATCGAGGGGACAGTGTTGTGACGTGATGGTGACTCCCTCGTCTTCATTTTCTGGTTGCGTGCTGGGTTTTGTATTAAGCTAGAGCAGGCTGACATGCCCCCATTGACAAGCCCGTGTGGCAACAATTATCATGTTGCCCACATCTGCAGTAAAACAAAACAAAGGAAGACAAAGGAAGTGGCAGCTTCTTCAATATTTTTTCTGGCATCGTACATTCGCCCTATCGGCAGTATGTATGCACGGGGACGGTGGCTAAGAAAACGACCGTGGCACGTGTGGCATGGTCGTTTGCTTGATCACGTGTGGTGTCACGCTAATATACTTGAGGGAGCGGGACACATTAGTGACCACGGCGGCAGCACTTCGATGGGGTGAAGTGTACAAAGAACACCCGGGAACCACTGGAGAACCCCGAGCGATGACAATGCTGATATGCACGCTACAGCCTACCTCAGAATGATATCTTGTTCGGGACATGAAAGCCTAGTAATTATCGATGTTAAAGAGATGCGCATTTGGCGAACTAAACGACCAGCAAAAATCAAAGAAACTTGATACTTCTCTAGCAAGACGTAAATTCCGATGTTACTTAGCCACGGTAGCCAGTGAGAAAATATCGCTTCGGCTGAATCCAGAAAGCAAGTAGTCCCCTGCTTTGTTCGAAATAAAAACACTCTCTTTTGCACTAATCAAGTTAAAAAGAGGCATGTTGGCATTGAGTGCTCACCGCGGAAGTATCTTTTATTACAATTCAGAGGCGTGGGTGGGCGTGCCCTCGCACAAACCTAGTGAACAAAGCAGCTTTCCTTCGCACTCCACTGTTTAAAAATAAATTGACCGCTTGCCTATCGTATCATTCAGTTCACACCGCTGCGGTTCGGTGAGGGTGGTCAGCTGAATGGATGTAGCAGAAACTTTGTTAGTGCTGAGGTGCACTACTCCACGCTAAGGGAACGAATTGAAAAAGTTTACGTATACAGTATGTTGCAAATACGCTTCTTTAATTCCGGCAATACACCGTTTAAATTGAACTGCACAGCCCTGGTTTCCACTTGTGACCGTCTTCACTATCGTATAAATATAGCAGACACTCGGTTTAGAAACCACCCCGGCACCACTAGACACAATTGCAGAACATACTTTGCTAGCCTGACCACTTGGATGCAACGCTACTTTTTCTCTTATTGATAGAATAACGCAGACGGATACGTGCTTTCCCATTTCTACATATTGTTGAACTTGAATACCGCCAGCACCTATCGGTTTTGTTACGGCGATGCGCGCCCGCACCGCCTCTGCCAGCCGCCACTCTCGTCTGCGGGAGCAGCTGATAAGTGCGCGCTTTGACCGCCAGGGTGGCCGTGGAAACTCCAGCGCTGGTTCCCTATAAGGTAATAAAGGGCCTATAAGGTAATGTAGTAATATGGGGCATCAATATAAAGCCTAATATGCCCAATTCTTGGTGTTGCCATATATGAGGATTTTCTATAAATACATGTAGATGGAATTTCCGTATGAATTTTCTCTTAGTGCATACATCTGGTTTGCGCTTATCCCAAGTTTTCCCTCACCGCTTTGACACTTCCTCCATTTCATTCTCTCTATATCATACCTTCTTACATAGGTTACCTTAAGCTTAATAATCAACTTCGAGAGCTTTGCCAGTTCTATTTTGTCGGTTGTTTTAGAAGCTTTCATGCTTTGACGTTCCTTAATGAGGTTGTTCGTCTTTTAGGACAGCTCGATATGCCTTGCCCTAGCTACCGCACCTCCAACTTCCACTGCACACTCCGTCATGATACTAGTCAGAGTATCATTCACTGCGTAAACGCTAAGGCCGGTTTCCTTCATACGAGACGAGTACCTGTTCTGAAGCGAGACCGAATTCCTTTGCTCTCGCTGTCAGTGCAAGCTCATTTATTGGCTTCTTGCGTATCAGCTTCCGTCTATGCTTCAAGTATAGGTGAACTTGAGACCGTACTATTCTATACGGTCGCCGCATCCAACCTTGCCAAGCACTTACACATCCTGCCCGATGCCTGGTTGTGCACTCTGTATAAAATCTATTCCGTTCTTACTTTCCGCATTAGGGCTCTTTTATGCCCACTTACGGTTCCCTCGTTTTTGGTGGAAGGTATTCAAGATCCATAAATTATTGTGGTCTATACATTCTGCTTACATACCTATGCTTGCATATCTTACATATCTATAAATACATTTCGGGTCATCTAGCGGGCTTGGAGGACGACCACAACCGGAGAAAAGAAAACATTACATGGCACGTTGAAGTACAAACAAAGAAGGGTCATCTCTGCCAGATTGCTGAAAGCTTTAAAATATGTGCCATTTAAAATCCTACCCGCGGAGCGCACGCGTTGCAAGAGGAAAAAAAACGAACGAAACTTTATTACCGTGCTGGAAAGAGTTAGAGTCGACGCACTGTCGATCAAACATGAGCAGTTACACGCCTAGATAACCACATATTATACTAAGATAAGTTTTCATAAAGAAAGTGTTACATGCGAAGGCTAGTCAAACAGCCAGAGCTAATAGTCTGATTGTATATAAACTTTTTAGTAGTTATCTTAACTACCAGTGAAATGGCCCAGTGCGCAAAACACTTGGCATTTACTTGAAGGCAATATGAGGTATAGACATGAGATTTGTGATATTGTACTTGCACAACACATATCTCTGAAGTCATGACTCTACACTCCGTTGGTGCAGAGGGCACCCAGGCTGTTCTATGGCACATGGAAATGGGAGCGCTGCACACCGTGCGTTGCTGAACAACGAAAAAGTGTTCACGCTGGGAGACAAAGTCTGTCAGCGTTTACACATGAAGTAGAGTCTAGCAAGGTGAAAGTCACCGGCGCCCGCTGGTACAAGTCACCGTAAGTGTTTGTCCCATGAAAAGGGCAAGAGTGCAGGGTTCATGCTTGGTTATTAGCCAACGTTATCAGGTGCAGCAATGCCACTGCAAAAACAGTCTGAGCAATTGATTCTGATTGTAATGGAGTAATAAACGGTGACATTTTTCACCCGCGTGGTATCATGAAATAAAAATATCTATAATTTATTCGGTTACCGACATAAAGCGTTAGTTTTCTTATTGAGAAAAAATTCATTTTGGTCCTATTTATGCGACTCCTTAACCTATTGTCCTTAACTCCCTCTATGCTCCTCTTTGACACGAGATCGAGCAGAGTCCCCGCCTGGCGGCCACTGGCTGAAGCGCGCCTAAACTTGAAGAAGTCTAGACAAATTCAAAAGCTTACCATTGTATAGTCACTGCATCGTACCTAGCCAAGCAACTCAGCATTTTGCAGGATGCTTGGGTGTGCACTCAGTATAAGGTCTATTTTGTTCTTACTTTCGCCATTAGGGCTCCTCCATGTCTTCTTACTACCATAGTGCTACGATAGTGCTTCATAGTGCTACCATAGTGCTTCATAAAAAAAGTACCAGGATACCAATCAATAAGAGCGTAAAGAAGGGGGGATACAATCTCCCCAATGCTATTTACCGCGTGTTACAGGAGGTTTTCAGAGGCCTAGAATGGGAACAGTTAGGGATAAGAGTTAATGAAGACTACCTTAATAACCTGCGCTTCGCCGATGACATTGAATTGCTGAGTAAATCAGGAAATGAATTGCAACTCATGATTATGGAGTTAGACAAGGAGAGCAAAAAAGTAGGTCGTAAAGTTAATCTGCAGAAAACGAAAGTAATGTACAACAACTTCGGAAGAGAACAGCGCTTCGAGACAGGTAATAGTGCACTTGAAGTTGTAAAAGAGTATGTCTACTTAGGACAGGTAATAACCAGGGAGCCAAACCACGAGACTGAATTAACTAGAAGAATAAGAATGTGGTGGAGCATACTTGGCAAGCACTCTCAAATCACGACAGGCAGACTGTCACTATCCCTCAAGAGAAAGGTATAACAGTTGCATCTTGCCGGTACTTACTTACAAAGAGGGTTGAGCTTAAATTGAGGACGACGTAGAGAGCAATGGAAAGGAAAATGGTAGGTGTAACCTTAAGAGACAAAAAGAGAGCAGAGTGGATCAGGGAACAAACCGGAATGAAGGATATCATAGTTGAAATTAAGAAGAGGGAATGGACATGGGCCGGGCATTTAGCACGTAGACAAGATAACCGCTGATAATTATCGGTAACCAAATGAATGCCTAGAGAAGGCAAGCGGGATGAGATTAAGGATTTTGTGGGTATAAATTGGCAGCACCAAGCACATGACCGAGTTGAATGGTGGAACATGGCAGAGGCCTTTGTCCTGCAGTGAACGTAGTCAGGCTGATGATGATGATAATGATCATGATGATTATGTCTGCTTATGGCTTCGTGGTTTGCGGTAGAAAGTAATCAACGTCCGTAAACTATTGCATTTTTGCGATTAGTAATTCCCCTCCGGCATTTCTAGTACTGATGCCATAATCCCCTATTGCGTGGTCTTCAGTCTGCTTTTTCTCTACCTTGGTAATAAAGTTGCCCATCAGTATAGTATACTGTGTTTTTACTTCAATCATTGCCGATTTCACGTCTTTATAGAAGCTTTCAACTATTGCGTCATCATAGCTGGATGTAGGCGCGTAAGCCTGTGAGACCTTCATCTTGTATCTCCTAATGAGTTTAAATACGATACATACGACCCTTTTATTATTTATGTAGCATTCCTCTATGTTATCAGCTATATTTTTGTGAATAAAGGGCCAACCCCTTGATCTCTTCTCAGCCAAGCCATGGGCACGTCCATAATAAAGGAAATGTGCATTCTGTAGAATTGTAGAGGCCTCATCGTTCCTCCTCACCTCACTGAGCCATATCATACTCCATTTTAAACCCTCAAGTTCCTCGAATACCACAACTAGACTTGCCTCACTAGATAAGGTTCTAGTGTTAAATGTTGCCAAGGTCAGCTACCAATGACGGCCTGTCAGGACGCAAAGAATCTTAGCACCCTCTGCTGCACCGCATATCTGACCACCGCCGTGATCAGTTGCTTCGCAGCCACTCTGGACGGCAGGCCGATGGCTAACTCGCATATCAATTTGAGGGGTAGTGACCAGATACTGCACCAGGGTGGTCAATCCTTTTCAGGTTAGATAGTGCGTTACTGGCAGTGGTCAGCGGTGAGGTCCCAACCCATGCCTCCTAATGCAAATATATCATCACGTGTATCATTTTGGATCCGCTAGGGAATCGCGTAGCACCGGGATTTGAACCAAGGATCTCTTGCACACAAGGCTCATGCACTAACCACTACGCCATCGCTGCATGGATGAAGCATAATCACGTCCAAAAGCGAATCAGGTTTTGTGCCTATTTGCATACCTATTTTGCATAAACAATTGAGCCCACCTGGGTCACAGATATCACCAGTGATGACTGTTATTCTTTGCTTCCATCCACCACCTATCTAGCCATTGTAAGCAGCCACTTCGTGCATTCGGCAATGAATCTGGTAGGAGTGACGGTGGCTAAGACCCTCATCATGTGTTATAGTGAAAGCTGTACTGAGATCTCTAGAGCCCATATGCCACCGCCAACGCTGGTACCCGTATGCGCCAGGCTTTCGCGAGATATAAAATAAAAATTAAACTGAAGCTCTTTGGGAACAGAAAGGATTTGAACCCGAAACCTCTGCGTGGCCACCGAGTATTCGGTAAAAAACTGGACTACACAGGCATACATTATGATTACCTATATATGTTTTAACTAGGCCCACACAAGCTTTTTTGTTCTTGCGAAATCCTTTACTAAAACACGCTATGTCGTTGACATGTAAGGAAAGGTACCACACTAGCATATTCATATGTAATGTAACATAGTGGAAGAGCCGAATAACAACAAGGCGTAACGAAATGCCAATTCCACAACGAGTGGGTCACTCAATTTTTTCAAATCATTACAAAAGACTACACCACAATTCTTCTCAATCATCAGACACTGCACAAAGTACGCGTTATATCTTACATTGGTGTAGCTGGTACTTCACTAATCCACAGAATAGTTAACAGTAGCATACGTGGTGCTTCCCTACTTCTTGAAAGTTTCGGTGCTTTATGTGCTAGGGGGTACCTTGCACGTGTACTTATACAGAGCACCATTCCAGCCTTTGCTGTGACAGTGCTGCGTGTTCTGCGCAGGCCTGGAAACGTTTTTCATCACTCAGGTTAGCAAGGAACACTGGTGAATTTTGGGTTTTTTTGAGGCACCTAAGGCTTTCGTCTTCAGCAGCGCAAGATTTACCCATTGGCAAAGAACGCAGCTTTGGCTCCAGTTTGGCGAATGATGCAAGCACGCTCCGTACTAATGCCTTGTCCTCGCAATTGCTGATGGTGCTGTCCAGCAGGCCGTCTAACTCGGCGACGCTCCACAGGCTCCACGGAGTGTAGCGACGCAGCAGCGTTGGGTACCGCTCGGGCTCCTGCGACATTTATACTCCTAAGGCTCCCGAAAATTGGTCTCCAGCAAAAACGAGTCACACGAAACGTCATTCTATAGCTGCCTTTAAAATTCGGATTAACACCATTTTTTCGCAGAGCTGCCACATATCTAAACTTTATGGCGTTTTTCGTGATGATGTTGATGATAGAGGTTTTCCAAGTCAGAAATTTTAGCGTAGTAAAAATATAGGAACATGTACTTTAAATAGTATAATTGGGTTCAAGGTTACACAAATGTAGAAGTAGGCAAATATAAACTCGAGAAAACTCTTAGTGGGCTAGTTGGTAAAATACATTGTTTGAGACATTGTGCATATAAGCCCACTGTTAGACAAATCGACAAAGAACCTCATATGCCGCGCGTGATGATGGCTGCCTTTCGGTGACACAGCCACTTGTAAATATTGTAACTGCACTCGCTTCTGTCTCCCGTGCATCTGAGATTTCTGTGACAATATTATGTGAGCTTTAACTGCGCTTGGCACGAGACAACAAAGTATATGCAGACAGGAGGAAACCACACTGAATGCTGATATATTCAAATCACTCCATCTTGCTTCCTGAAACAACGCACAAGCGAGAAAAACAGTCACGACCACATAACAATAGCATACTCTCACTACAAGACTCCTGTCTAACCTAAATAAATCAAGCTCTTTCTTGAAAAGGTAGACAGATGTCGCACTTATATGTGGCACGCCTGGGTACACCCGAAGCTTTGAGGATTTCACGTGGCCTTCGGTTTCACCCATGAATAGATTTCACCCATGAATAATATTACTTACTTTATTGATCAAAATGACAATTATCTCTAAAAATAATGAAGATATAAAAATCATACCATAACAAGCAAGATAGAACTTCGGGTGACTGTGGATACTTTTAAGGATAAAATATCGTCGAACAGAGAACCGTACGAATGTAAAGTAGGTGGGACATGGAATTTCACTACGAGCAGGTACTTATTGCGGTTCCGTACCAGTTCGGGGCTTTTGCATGATTACGTATGAGTCGGAAGCACGGTTTCGAAGCTTTCAGCTTGCTGCTAGCTCAATTCTGCAGGAGGACGTTCAGTGTCGACAAGGTTTTCATTTCCGACAAGGTTTTTTTTCACACCTTGTTGACCCGATGAACCGACTAGTCAAACGGCGTGCCTTGCTTTCAGTGTTTTCTTCTTCGCGCGTTGGGCTAGGTTACAGTATTTTCGTGGGTGTCCGGATGTGGCTTCCGAGATTGAGCGCCGGCAGATATGGACACATCAAGGAACCAGAGCCTCCATCAGATGTCACGTTTGGCAGTGACCGTGAGGAAGGCTCCAACAGAACTCAGAAATAAGAAGCTTTTTTATTTGCGTAAACCAGTGTCCAGAAAAAATGGAAGGTACATTACTCACCACGTCAAAGAAGACGCCGGCCGTCGGTTAATCTGATCTGCAGTGAAGATCGTCGGCATTTGTGGCACCGAACATTCAACCCTCATCGCTGGTGTTCCCGCAAGCTCTCGAATAAAACTGACTATTCGCGTCTTGAGTGCAAGCTTGACAATTATCGCAAACTATCGCGATGCTTTCGAAAGCATTCGGGCATGGTCTTCGCCAAACGTTGCTGACAGTCCTTGCAGGTGTGAACCAGACACGCCAAAAAGTTTATGCACACGCGCGGCAGTATCTTGAGCTTCAGCGAAAATAAATGACGCAGGATGAAGAAAATTCAAGCGGTGGTGAGAAACTTGGTCATGGATACCTCCGAGGGACACAGAAATGTGTATTTATTGTGTTTTCTATATAGTCTTAGAGCTTTTCTTCTGCAGCACACTTCAATACATCCTGTATGAATAATTCAGTTAACCTGTTTTGTATGTTTCTTATTCAGTAAAACAAAGCAAGATGGCACAAGAAATTCAAAAACAATTCTTGTGAAAATTAAGGTTTTACAAAGCACGTGAAAAAATTGTTAGGTCAGGCAAGAAGCAAAAGTTAGGGGTTTAAGTTTCTTTACCCCAATATTTTTTTTCTGCTGACCTTGGGAATGCCAACTGCCTAAGCTGTTTGATTGAGCACGGACGCACTCAAATACTAGCACAGCTGTGAAGCTGACAACAAATACATGTGCCTATCTTTAACAACAAGCTCCCCTTCCTTCTCACTAGTACGGTCCGTGCCAAAAGTATTCGCGTCCAAAGAAGAATATACGCTACAACCACTTTTCATGACCCTGTTTGAGTGTGGGAACTGTGTAAAAGGGACGATAACTCCTGAGAACATGACAAGAGATGACTCCACTGATAGAAAGATCGTCGGTCGCATTGACTCAGATGGGGGACCTGCTACGGCTTGTCGATGTGTCTAGAGCAATTTTACAGCGTGCTCACTCAACCGCGCACGAAGTTTGCAGTTCACTAAGATTTTAAAGCGACATATCTTCGCTACCTACACTTCGTCTCAGAAGTGACGTGCACAGCTCCTTGACATGGTCATGCATACACTAGTGTTTCGCAATATAACTAGAGGGTTCGCTGGTGTTGCGATCGTTAAGCGGTTTTGGCAATTATGGGTAGTACTTGAATTTACCTAGTCTTCGTGCTTGCAGACTTCGATCATGCTTGTGGCTTTGTTTATTGCTGTATTTTCGTTTTGTTCAAAATGAGAAAACGAATAGCTGTAAACTTTCTGGCCAGATTTTAATTGGCAAACTTAAAAGTCCAAGTTGGTGAAGTGGAAATCCTCAAGAATTGCTGTTTGTCATTTTGTGACAAAGCAGCTCCAAGCCATGCGAAGCCAAGCAGAGCTGAAATAACGAAGATTAGACACATTTGTGTACTATTCATTATTCCCATGCTTGCTGAAACCCCGTGAGCTCCCATAGACACTAGCGCCACAGTTCCCTCTGGTGTATTTATAGGAAACTTTGTTGTACATTTGCCCAGTGACGTTTTCGATGATTTGGCTTGGCTGGTGTATCAAGAGAGTAACCACATCAGAAGAAGCCACCCATGACACAAGCGCAGGCAACCTTAGCCGTTGGCACACACAATCATGTACAAATATAAGGTGCATAATGCCACCTACATTTATTATAACAGCTTGTTATATTCAAAAAATAGCTCAGGAGCTTAAAATAAACGTTGTCAAGCATAGTTACAAGAAATCCTGCGAAAGCGGAAGAACGACAGCTTTTAAAAATTACGAGAAGGACTGCTAGCAGCGTTATCAACTCTCAGCGTTGCTGGAAAAAAGTACATCTTTGTTTAGAGCCTGTCTGATAGAAAAATGCTGCTTGTAAAATACCTGCATGCTTTTTGGATTAACTACTGCAGCTACAAACACTGCAAAAGTTAAGGACGAAAAAGTGACGGTGCGCGTACGCGGCCGCGCAACTTGTTGCGGGTGACCAGTGCGATGGGAGATGCGTGCCGGAGGAAGAATGTATGGTGGCCTGCCGAGCGAGCTGTAAAAAAACTTGTGAAAAAGGGAAAGACTAAAAATGCGGCGACGAGATGCAAGCAATGATAGGCCAGATCCTGTTTTCAGTGCTGATATGCTGACGTCGTAAGAGTACGTAGAATGAATAAATCGTGTGGCTCGATTTTGAAGTGACTCGAGTTGATTGATGAGATATGCTTGATGCGGGCTCCAAATGGCTGATGCGTATTCTATCTTCGTCCTTACGAGAGATTGATAAGCTACTAATTTGACATTATTAGGAGCGTGACGCAAATGGCGTTTTAAGAACCCGAGTGTTTTGTTAGCAGATGCAATGATGTTCGTAATGTGCATTGCCCAGGTTAAATCGCTACAAAGGGTTACTCCGAAATATTAATAGGAAGGAACTAATTCGAGGTTTGTGTCAGCAATTTGGTACGGGAATACTATCGGATACTACGCGTGTCATGATTATCATATCTGGACGTGTCATATGCCTTCGTCGTTCTTTCACGCCACGTGATACCCGATTTAGTATAAGTGGGGCTACCGAAACGGCGGCGAGTGCATCATGAGCGTGGTGTGGTCTCCTGTTCTTACATGACACGCGTGTCATGACTACGATGTTTGCACTAGTCCTATGCCATCGTGGTCCATTAACGTCACGTAACACCCAAATTAGTATATGTGAACTAGCGAAACAACCACGAGCGCATTATGAGCGTAGTATATAGTCATGTGCTACTTGACACGCTTGTCTTATTTATCATGTTCGGACGTATCATTTACCATCGTCGACCATTCGCGCAATGCAACACCAGATTTGGTACATGTGGAGCTAGCGAAATGGCCGCGAGCGCATCACGAGTGCGCCATGTAGTAATGTTGTTAAATTACATGCATGCCATGACTTTCATGTTAAGGTCAGTCGCTTGTGTTCCCCATGCAGTCATGTCATACCAAACCAGTTTTGCAACATGTCATGTGAATAAAACCACCAAAATAGCAGCAAGAACTTGAATTTAGGTCATGAGAATCATGACATACATGTCACGATTTTAATGTTATGTAATGTCAATTATGCGCGTCATGCAGTCACGTTATTCTTACCAATTTTGGTATCAATACCATTATTGAAACGGCCAGGAGAGCTAAATGTCGTAGGTGGCTAGATAGATAGATAGATAGATAGATAGATAGATAGATAGATAGATAGATAGATAGATAGATAGATAGATAGATAGATAGATAGATAGGTAGGTAGATAGGTGGATAGATAGATAGATAGATAGATAGAAAGATAGATAGATAGATAGATAGATAGATAGATAGATAGATAGATAGATAGATAGATAGATAGATAGATAGATAGATAGATAGATAGATAGATGGATAGATAGATAGATAGATAGATAGATAGATAGATAGATAGATAGATAGATAGATAGATAGATAGATAGATAGATAGATAGATAGATAGATAGATAGATAGATAGATAGATGCGCTCAAGGTCGTCGATGTTCGGTAAGAAATGCCTCGCATTTCATAACGGTTCAGAAACCTTCTTGTGTTACTTTTATGTGCTATAATGTGAATGCAAGGTCAAAAGCGGTATCAGCGTCTGTACAAAAGCAGCAAGAGCTGGCCGGGTGTACGGGCAGCGTCGCAGCAGCAACCAGGCAGTCTTAGCTCGTGCCTCGCGCCAACGTGTCGATGTCGCTGCAGTAGTGGGCATTCCTCTTCACTACACCTCGTCCCCCGTCGGAAAAGGAGCCATCCTGGCGACTCACGGCGAACAGAGTACGAGCGGATCGTAATAAGGTTTCAACCGCTGTACGTGAACGGTTTCACGGCCCCGAAAGCACTGGTCTGTGAATATCGTAACGGGTTCGACGATGTAGTTAACAAGTGAAGTCTGCGAGAGAATGCGGTAGGGTCCCTGGTATTTTGAAACAAGCTTCGAGGAAAGGCCTGTAGGCACAGTGGGAACCCAAAGCCACACAAGAGTGTCCGGAACAAAGTTAGGGTACTGCTGGTTATCGTCACGTCGAGATTTTTGTCTCAATTGGTCGACAGTTGTAATTGACTGGGCGAGCTTACGGCATTCCTCGGCACGGCGGGCAGCTTCAGAGATAGGCGTAGACTCGGATGAATCTGGGTGGTAGGGTAGAATGGTATCTAGTGTGGTGGAAGGGTCTCGGCCATATAACAGGAAAAATGGCGAAAAGCCCGTAGTTGCCTGTGGAACAGTGTTATATGCGTACGTCACAAAAGGGAGAATGAGGCCCAATCGGAGTCGTCTGAGGCAACATACTTTGATATCATGTCCCCTAGGGTACGGTTGAATCTTTCCGTCAAGCCATTCGTCTGCGGATGGTAGACGGTGGTAGTCCGGTGAATGATACGGCATTCGACAAGGAGTGCGTCGACGACTTCAGAGAGGAATACACGTCCTCCATCGCTGAGAAGTTCACGCGGTGCGCCGTGACGGAGAAAGAAGTTCCGCAGGAGAAAAGAGGATACGTCACGTGCTGTGGCAGCAGGCAAAGCGGCTGTTTCTGCGTATCGCGTCAAATAGTCAACAGCGACAACAATCCAACGGTTTCCGGAAGCCGTGAATGGAAGAGGCCCGTACAGATCGATCCCAATGCGGTCAAAATGCCTGGCTGGGCAAGGGATTGGCTGGATTGGACCAGTGGTATGATGAGACAGAGCTTTCCGTCGTTGGCACTGTGGGCATGACTGATTGTACTTGCGCAAAAAGGTGTACATGCCTCACACATAAAACCGGGAGGAAAGCCGAGCGTATGTTTTGAAGATGCCCGCATGTGCGCACTGAAGGTCAGCGTGGAAAGCTGAACATATTGCAGCACGAAGATGACGTGGAATGACGAGTAAACACTTTCGGCCGTCGGACTTGTCGTTCCTGAGATAAAGGAGGTCATCGCGGACCTCAAAGTGAGCCGCTTGACGGCGCAACGTTCGAGAAGATGGAAAAGTCGACGGGTCCGAAAGGAATCGCAGAAAAGTGCTGATCCGGTCATCCTTACGTTGCTCAGACGCCATGTCGCAGTTTTCTGGGAACGCAACCATTTCGTCCACGGCAGATATACATACAGAACTTTCGGAGGACACAGGTGAACGTGATAGGGCGTCGGCACCAGTGTGACGTCGACCAGACCTGTAGACAACATGCATGGCGAACTCTTGCAACCGCAAAGCCCAGCGAGCTAAACGGCCAGAGGGGTCTTTCAATGTGGTTAACTAGCAAAGCGCATGGTGATCGGTGACTACGCCGAAGGGGTGACCATAAAGGTATGGTCTAAATTTACATAGAGCTCATATAATTGCCAGACACTCCTTCTCTGTCACAGAATAGTTCTTTTCCGCTTTGGTGAGGGTACGGCTTGCGTATGCGACCACGTACTCCTCGAATCCCGATTTGCGCTGCGCGAGCACTGCGCCGAGTTCAACACCGCTGGCATCGGTGTGTACCTCAGTGGGAGCAGTCGGGTCAAAGTGACGCAAGATTGGCGGCGAAGTTAACAGGCGGCGCAACTTTTCGAAAGCATAGTCACAGGCGGGTGACCAAGCGTAACTTTTCGAGTCACTGCGCAGACGTTCACTCAAGGGGGCGCTGATCATCGCAAAATTCCGAATAAAGCGGCGGAAATAGGAGCAGAGGCCAAGAAAGCTGCGCAGATCCTTCAGAGACGCAGGTTTAGGAAACTCTGCAACTGCCCGAAGCTTGGTGGTGTCAGGAAGAATACCGTCTTTAGAGACAACATGACCGAGGATGGTGAGCTGATTTGCGCCGAAGCGGCATTTCTTCAGGTTGAGCTGAAGGCCGGCGTCAGTTAGGCACTGCAGTGCTTCATCTAGCCTGCAGAGATGCGCTGGAAAATCTGGTGAAAATATAACTACGCCACCCAAGTAGCACAAGCATGTTTTCCACTTCAGGCCACGCAAAAGATTATCCATCATCCGCTCAAATGTTGCGGGCGCGTTGCAAAGACCAAAAGGCATGACACAGAATTCGTAAAGGCCATCAGGTGTGACAAAAGCCGTTTTAGGCTGATCTTCAGGTGCCAGAGGGATTTGCCAGTAGCCACTCCGTAGGTCAATAGAAGAGAAGTACTCCGCACCTTAGAGGCAGTCAAGGGCATCGTCGATTTTCGGTATGGGATAGACCTCTTTTCAAGTTACTTTGTTAAGATGACGGTGGTCAACACAGAAGCGAATTGACCCGTCCTTCTTAACGAGAACGACTGGAGATGCCCAAGGGCTATTCGAAGGCTGGATGACGCCACGCTTGAGCATGTCAGCTACTTGGTCATCAATAACCTGGCACTCGGCTGCGGACACGCGATAGCGTCTTTGACGCAATGGCGCATTGGTACCCGTATTGATGCAGTGACACCCAGTGGACGTGTGGCCGAGGGGAGTATGCTGGCAGTCAAAGGAAGAACGGAACTTCTCCAGCAGTCGTAGAAGCTGAGCACGTTGCGAAATGGTTAAAGTGTCGGCGATGGAGCTGCTGAGTACCTCCGGCCTAGTAGTCTGCGGCGAAGAGGCATAAGTCATCCCGGCGACTTCGTGTTTGGCGGAAGGACCAGTCGACATGTCAAAAATTGCAGAAGGGTCGAGACTGTAAACCCACCCGACGCACTCACCCCAAAGTAGTGTTACAGGACATGACAAGACGTACGAGATGAGCAGTCTGCTGACGCGGTCATGAAGTTCTAGAAGGGCATAAGGTAGCGGCGAACACTTGCGGCGAACTAAAAGGGCAGATGGCGTGAAAAGGGCACTCAACTCGGCGAGCGAGTTTCAAGATACCATGGTAAGGGCGAAGGAGTGCGGCGATATGATGATGTCTTCAACAACAAATAGTTTGTCCCCGGTTTCAAGAGCATCATTTAACGGTGCGTCGCCAAACACTTCAAATTCTACCTCAGCGCGAGAGCAGTCGATGACGGCCTTGTTAGTGGAGAGAAAGTCCCAACCCAAAATGAGGTCATGGGAGCAGGAATCCAAAACTAGTAGTTCAACAACATAGATGAGGCCATCAATCGCAATGCGAGCAGTACAGGCAGCGGCTGGCGTGACGTGCTCTGCGCTGGCTGTACGAAGTGATATACTTGCTACTGGCGTCATAACCTTTTTGAGCAAGGGGCAGTCTGGCACTGATCACTGAAACTGTGGCACCAGTGTCGACAAGTGCGAGTGCAGTGACGCCGTCCACATATACGTCGAGAACATTCGTTGGGGAAGAGAGAGGCCGTGGTCTTTTCGGGGCGACGCACTTCCTGCCTCTGGAACTGCGGCAATCAGTTTTCCCGCTCCGGCGATGAAGGATGACGACGCATCGGGGATGGCGAGCGGCGTTGAGGCCATGGCGAGCGACGGTTAACAGGAGGGCGGTGGTCGGCGTATGATGACATCTGGTCAGGAGGCTGAGATCCCGTGAATGAAGGGCGCGGTGGCACATAAGGGGCAGATTCGAAGCTCTGGTGGTAGCTCTGGTGGTAGACAGGGACGCGTCGACGGCAGTATCGCGCTATGTGGCCAGGTAGGCCACAGGCAAAGCATATGGGCTGATTGTCGACTGTACGCCATTGTCCAATACTCTGGGGGTACCTTGGCTGAGCAAACCGAGCAGCAGTAGGTCGCGGTGGCACGGCTAATGGCAGTGACGTAAAAGTCTGAAGAGGTGGTCGAGCGGCCACCTGAGCATAGCTTAGAGGTGCATTTACCTCGGCACAGGCAACGGGGGTCGGCAACGGTGAAGCGTCCCGGGCAGATGGCAGAGCCGCGCAAACTTGCTCCTGGATGGCCTGGCGGAGGTTTGCTGGAAGAGGTGACTGTGGTGTGCCGACTGTCGATAGCAGCAATAGCTGACGAGCGACTTCAGCACGAACAAACTCCTTGATCTGCGATAGCAGGGACTCATGGTCAGATGTGGTGGTTAGGCTTGAGAGTGTGTCATCCGCGACGTTAGGGCGTCGCGTGAGCAGACGCTGTCGTCGGAGCTCGTCGAAACTCTGACACAACTCCATGAGCTCAGAGACGGTGACAGGGTTCTTCGAGAGCAGCATTTGAAAGGCGTCGTCGGAAATGCCTTTCATGATGTATCGTACCTTGTCAGTTTCCGCCATCGTCGGGTCGACACGTCGGCAGAGGTCGCGGATGTCCTCGGTGTAGCTAGTGAATGTTTCGCCAGTTTGTTGGGACCGGCTTCGTAGACGTTGTTCTGCGCGAAGTTTTCGCACACCAGGGCGTCCAAAAACATCTGCGATGCAGGCTTTGAAGGTCGTCCAGGTGGGGATATCCGCCTCATGGTTTCTGTTCCAGAGCTTGGCAACATCTGTTAAATAAAACATCACGGTACCAAGCTTTGTGGGATCGTCCCATTTGTTAGTAGCGCTGGCTCGTTCATAAGATTCCAGCCAATCCTCAACGTCTTTCTCATCGGTGCCGCTGAAGATGTCAGGTTCTCGCAAGAACTGGGCACCGGTACAGCTCCTGCGTGGCGAAGCCGGTGGGGGCGTGAAGACAGCGTCGTCAGGCATGACGGACGGCAGCTTTCGGCTACGCAGTTCCAGGACTGGGGAAGACCTCCGCACTCTCCACAAAAATATAATGTAAACGCAAGGTCAAAAGCGGTATCAGCGTCTGTACAAGAGCAGCAAGAGCTGGCCGGGTGTACGGGCAGCGTCGCAGCAACAACCAGGCAGTCTTAGCTCGTGCCTCGCGCCAACGTGTCGATGTCGCTTTAGTAGTGGGCATTCCTCTTCACTACAGTGCGAATGTATTTCTTAGTCGGGCTATGTCAGGCGCTGTCCGGGGCGGGGTCCGCGCGCCGACAGGTGTTATCTCTCCGCTGTCACTCCCTGTCCCATAGCAAATGCTGCGGGCGCGCGCGCTTATCCTCGCCCCTAGCAAGCGGAGCCCTCACCTCCTTGACTTGAACGTCACTTGCCACCACCTCAATGCAGTACGTTTGATACGCGTTTGTAGCGTTCATGCTGCCTTGGCAAAGCCTGAAAAGAGCACGTTCTAAGTGCGTTTGTACCGCATTTTTAACCGTGCACGCTGCCTAATAAAACTGGAAACGTATACCACGTTTCTTGCGACAGAAAAACGCCACATGCGGTGAACACCGCTATTGCCTGCGTTGTAAAAAAAACACATTCTTCTTCTAATGCTGAATTCTCACGCGTGAAACGTCGTTGTGGACGCTTCGCAATGCATTCGCATTTCCTCCTGATGCCCTTCGGGAAAATGAGGGCAATTTGTGTGTCAAGAAAGTGCTTATTTTGAACGATAATCACGTTTCAGTGGTCCGCATCAGGTTAGCGCGCTTCAAACTACCCGCCTCATGAAGAACTTGGGACTTCACTGTTCCCATGCACAATGTTGCCCGGTTTTATTGAGCGGCAGCCGACGCTCGTAGCAGCAAAATAAAAGCAGCGGAGCTACAGAAGCAACAATGGCCATTCAACAATTTTCTGCCATTGGCCAGCGAACACTATATACCTGCCGTTCTTTTGAACATAGCTCTGCGACTGCAGCAAGTAAAGGCAAAACATATCACCGTATGATTTCATATTGGTAGAGTGACATTATGAACATGCAACAGAGTTATCCCCCGTGATCAACTGTCTGCCTGGCGATTATGAATTATAAACGGCCTGTTTTCGAAAGGAAAAAACCTGTTCTCTGTAGTAGTGGTGTGTGGTGCTCGTACTTTCGTCCTCATGTCCATGTGTCGTTTTGCGCTAAATCAATACTATTGGTATGCAGAGGCGTGCGCAATATTCCTCTTCAGGAGGACTCGCTATCTGGATTCAGTGCCGACTGGTTGTGCTCTCGTGATGTCCGACAACAGCGCAGCTCTGGCCGACTGGATTAGACCCACGCCATCTCCTGTCACCGACTAGAGCTCTCGCCAGTGGTGCCCTGTCCTCGGACTCCTGAAACCATGTTCATATGTCCTGTCTTCTTACTTCCGTCGCTCCCTGTCCCGCGTCTCGCTCTCTCCTTCCCCTCTCTCTATCTCTCTATCTTTTAATCGTACCTTTTTATTCCCTTCTCTACCACCCTCCCCCGTGAGCTACTGTTGAGGTGTCCTCCCACTGAGAGACAGTTACAAGGCTCCCTTTTCTCGTCTTGTCATTTATAATCACTCCCCCCCCCCTTCAGGAGGAAGGTGGGCGAAGGTCCATCACCGTGCCCACATCTCTACTGTATCAATGTATTATATCAACTGCGCATCCCCTGAAATCGCAGCCCCCTCCTCCTTATTTTGTCACTGTATGAATTAACTTCGCGCCGCCCCTTTGTAAATTAAGGGGGACTTAATCGACCCCACCTTCGATGCACCCATCTCTGGTCATATTGTTACGTGGTTTTGGATGACGATAACAGGGCATAATAGCACACCCTGAAATGCATCTCAGATTAGACAAAAAGAGGTTGACGTTGTTTTTTGAGCTGTATTGTGGCTACGGACTGTCTTTTGTTATTTACATGTGACATTTTGGTGGAGATGGTGGGTACTCTTAACGACGGAGCTTTTCAGTGTATGCCACCTTAAGTCTGCTACCATTGCTCCGGCTGAAGACACGCCTTCACTATCTACCTCGGGAATGACAGCAACGCGGTACGTCCCCTTAGCGCAACCCCATGATCCCGGTACCTTTTCTTGAGAAAACAACGCGAATGTGGACAAGTGGCTTAGTATGTACAAGCGCGTCAGCAATCAGTATGGCTGGGACCCAGCCGTTGTGGTCGCGAATGCCATATTTCATCTTGACAAGAGTCCTGGCATGTGGTTTGATACCGACGAACACGAAGTGACATGGTGGGAAATGTTTAAACAACGGCTCCACGACCTTTTTGGCAACCTATTTGGTCAACAGCTTCATACTCGGAAGCGATTGTCTCTACGTACACAGATGTCCACCAAACCCCACTTGACATAATCAAGACGTGTTAGCCTTGTTCCAAAGGCCGATACCAACATGGCTTAGGCTGACGTTGCATATGTTGAAAGGCATCACCGACGATGCGTTCAATCTGCTTGTCTTTACAAACGTGCCGACCATCGACACCGTAATCAAAGAGTGCCGCCGTCTCGAGCAGGTGAAGAGTCGAGGCATTTTGCACCAATTACACCACCTACCCTACATCACTGCAACACCATCTTACGAAGCCACCCCTTGTCGGCCGTCTACAACCAAAAACGTGACGCGCATCGTTCGACGTGAACTCGAGGCCGCTTACCCGGCTGCTAACAAACCTACGTTGCCTGAGACCTAGACGCCAGCTGTCCCCTTGATCCAGGCCCACCTGGAATTCGATAACCTGGGTTTCCTGTCCACTGTATGCACCATGAATAATACCGATCTCTCATTACCTTCTGTCAACATGACACGCCGCTGTGCGTACTCCCTTCGAACCAGGAACCCGTCTGAATGGTGAACAACTGGTGATAAGACAATGTGCTTCCGCTGTGGTCACATGGGACACATCGCTGCTCACTGCCGCAGCCAGTGGTCATCTACGCTTTCTGGCCATTATTCCACCTACAGTAACCCATTCTGTCCAGAGAATTACTGTTATCTGACCCGCACTGAGTCTTAAGCACTTACTGCTGCCCTTTCCCATTGTCGCCGCCGCCTCAAAAACGCCCTTCCCATCCAAATACGCGATGACACTCTCTCTTGCTTGTCGCTTAAGCGCCTGATGTCTCCCAAAAACTAAGCTGCACAGTGTCTGGAGGTGAAACTGCCCAGTCGACCTTACCCAAAAATCTTCTGTTGCTCTTACGTTTAAACCGGACCACCCTTGAAATATATGTTGATGGCATATGGGTTGAAACTTTGATTGATGCGGGCGCACAAGTCTCTATTATCAGTTCGTATTTTTGTCGATGCATGAAGAAGGCCATCACGCCTCTCTTGACCAGTGTTGTGCAAGTAGCGGATGGCGAACAATCCTTGTCAACGGTATGCATACAGCTCAACTTACCGTAGCCGGTAATCAAGTGGTCGTCCTTTTTACCGTTACTGCAACATGTCACGACGACCTCAAACTAGGCCTCGATTTTCTTGCCTCCAATTTCGCTCTGACTGATTTCTCTGCTGGCGTGCTCGGCCATCTCCAAAATCAGTGACACACCATACCAACCTGCATGCCGATTACGATGCAGCGACTTTGTTCACTTGCCCTCCAAAACTGTGACGTACGTCGTTTTCCTGTGCTCATCAATTGTGCCCTACGGTGACTATTTCGCTATGCCTCTCACCGACGTACTCCTTGCACATAATGTTGCAGTTCCCTACATGGTGCTCAGCATCACAGCCAACAGCACTTGTCTACAACTTGTAAATTTCGGCATCATGGATCAAGCGCTTCCACAAGGCGTTTCTGTAGTCAACTCTTGTCCATTGCTCGATTTACAAATCGAAGTTCTTGCCACAGACACCCTTGTTTCAACGCGACGCACACCAGCCTCCGCACATTCAGGCAGCCGTCGATTTATAGACATAATCACCACTGATCTTCAAACTTCGCAAGTTGAAGCCCTCTGGCGCCTTCTCGAGGACTACCAGGATATTTTCGGGTTCCGCGACCGCCCTTTAGGGCAGACGTTCTTTGCCCAGCACTGCATACACACAGCTGATGTTAAATAGCGCACTGCACAGGGCAATTTTTGCGTCCTGGGCCAAGCAGGGCCCAAAAACTTCATGCTCTGGCTTGCCCGGGCCCGACCCGGTGCTTTTAAATATGACCCGTCCTGGCACAGGCCCGAAAACTGGGCCTGGCTTGACCCGGCCTGTTTCGGACAGTTATTCCTTGAATTTAAATGAGACAGTGTCCACTCTTCGGTTATTGGCAAGATATCTGCTTACACAAGATATATCTTAATGAGTGTTCGGGAACTTCTTTCAGCTCCACGACTTTCTGTGGTATACTGCAAGCACTTTCAGGTAATTACGCCCGTAGCACTTTTCCAAAATGATTGCAGGGTACTATGAAATATATTTGTAGCAGAGCTGGCTGTCTCATGTACGCAGTGCTAGAAACATAATGCTATTTTGGCATTCAAAAGAATGACTACAAGATATTCTACCCCATGTGGTGGAAAAAATTGCTGACATTTATTGTTTGGGTTTACATGAATTGCATGCGAGCCGGCGCTTCTGAGTAAAATAACACGTCTTCTGCAGATGTTATTTATTACGCCATCTAATAAAAAACACGCTCGAGCTGCTTCTGTGAGGAATACATCAGTCTGGGCAGCATTACACAAATCAAAGCTATCGTGCCCACTCTTTGGCTGTCTCCAACGTGCACTGTTTTCGCGCCCTAAACAAGAAGGTTGTGTTCTCTACCATTCTTCTTCGAGTCGCCGCCACCGCAGTTTCACAGATCTTTCAAAGTGAGCCACAGCTATTAGCAAGATAGCCACCGTACTTGTTGTTACTTGAAGAGGCCTATCTCATCGTCTTCTTGTGGCGGCCTTCGATAATTGACAGCGTAATGTCGCTGTGAGAAAATCTCTCTGGAGCCTATGCTGGCGCTCAGCGCAGTGCCTTCCAACATCATAGCGTACATTCGAACAGTCCAAGGATCGACAAGCTTCTGCCACACTATCCTTCTTCGTCTCTTCAGTCCGTGTCGAACGAAGTTTTCTACATTCAAGCAAGATCGTACTCAGAGTTGTCAAAATAGCTGTCAAATAAATGGCTGAAGTGAACCAGCCGGTGGCTTCTTTAGCGCTTCCCGTCGAACACGGTGTATCGGGTGTCCGGAACGCAATCCCCCACAAGGACCACAAGAAGAAGAGTGGGTTCCGCAGTCGCCGATGTCCCAAGGCCTCTGTGCGAACAGAGAAGGGAAGTGTGGCTGTGGTTGCAGGCTTTTAGCTCGGGGTAGTGACATGTACGAGAAAGAGATCCGTCGCAGAAAGAAAAAAGCGGCGCCTATAGCGGGGGGGGGGGGGGGGTGAAGGTTAACAAAAAGTGGCATGTATGCCAGAGAAACTTCGATAAACCAAGCGACAGGCGGTCTTTAAATTTTTAACATCTAACGCGCAGTGCTTGTGGCACCCTCAGCTTCCTAATCAAGCAACTATGCAGTCTGCAAAATAGTGCGATGCAAGCAGGTTGGTCCTCTGCATACACCAAGAAAAGACAAGCTAAGCACGTGTAATCTAAATACTTTCAGTTGTTTTTACAAAGCAAGGGCTCATGTCTACAGTGTTGATGTATGTTACTTGTCCGTTATATTTGAAAACAGCCGAAATTGAGTGAAGAAGTCTGACGGGATGCAAAACTCCTGAACTTGGGGTGCCGCAGTAGCCGTCACGCCTTTATGTGGTAAAAGGTGCAATAAACACATGTTTGTGCCACCGCTGTTCCTGTTCAATAAGGTACAACAGCAAATCAGCCTGTATTTCGATATAAGGGCGTGTATACGCTGTTTGGTTTTGTTATTTTGTGAGGTTCAACATCCCGAAGCAAGCCAGGTTAGGTATGTGAGATGCCGCAGTTGAGGACTTCAGCCAATTAGACCACCTTGAGTGCATTAGCATGCACTGAAAACAGAATGCACAAGATGTCCAGCATTTTGCTCCCTCGGTATGCTACACGTAATTTCGAGAAACCCGTAACATAGCATAAGCATGCACTGAAAACGAAATGCACAAGATGTCCAGCAGTTTGCTCTCTGTGTGGTACACGTAATTTAAAAAAACTCGTAACATAGCAGTAGCAGGCACTGAAAACGGAATGCACAAGATGTCCAGCATTTTGCTCCCTCGGTATGCTACACCTAATTTCAAGAAACTCGTAACATAGCAGTAGCATGCACTAAAAACGGGATGCACAAGATGTCCAGCATTTCGCTCCCTCGGTATGCTACACGTAATTTCAAGAAACTCGTAACATAGCAGTAGCATGCCCTGGAAACGGGATACACAAGATGTCCAGCATTTTGCTCCCTCGGTATGCTACACCTAATTTCAAGAAACTCGTAACATAGCAGTAGCAGGCACTGAAAACGGAATGCACAAGATGTCCAGCATTTTGCTCCCTCGGTATGCTACATGTAATTTAAAGAAACTCGTAACATAGGTTCCCATCAAAATTTTGGCTTCAAGGCGCTCTTAGATAGCGTAAGAAAAGCTTTGCCACGTGGTGCTGCTGCAACAGGAACGGTACCCTGCTGACGCTATCCCCCGTATTCACAAACGCTCCTTCACTCAAAGGCTCTCCTCGACTTGAAAAAGTCGATAGGATCGCCGTTTCTTGGCAGACCAAGTCACTGCATATCGGCAATATTCTGCAGCAATTCTTCAAAAGCGCAGCGTCAATTTCAGTCGAGCAGCGGCGCAGTGCTCAACTCAGTGAAGTGGAGGATGGGATTCGAGTCGAGGAGCATTTCTGAATACGGTGGTATATAGTGTATATAAGATGTGCGCACTTTATCTAGAAAAATTTTTCAAGCATGCAGATATGCTCGCCCTTTTTTTCGCCTGCATGCTCCGTAAGAACGCCAATGTGACTCGTGAATGATGAATATCACCGGAGCTGTTGTTGGTGTGCTTTATGAGCGAAATGGAGAGCGACTCTTATCACAGGCGCACCAATTATTGCAAATGTTGTCAACTTTTTGTGCCAGCGGAACAGTTGCAAATGAAGCACTTGGCATACAGCCGAAGTATCCAGCATTTAATGGGCATGCCTATAGTGAAGAAGAAATTTATGGTTATTTTTCCCGCCTACTTTCGTATTTTTCGTACTTTCGCAGTAATACATAGGCGTTCTCATTTGTCAAAGCGCAAGTGTTCTCATGACACTCGGAAACGTGGAAACACTCCCGCGGACCCATTAAGAGCCCTATATAAAGGTAACACCATGACTGCGTGCCACGCTCATGATGCGCTCGCGGCCGTTTCGCTAGCGTCACATATACCAAATTTTGTATTACTGTACATGAATGAATGACGAAGGTATTACACTCGTTCTAACATAATAAACATGAGATGCGTGTCATGTATTAACATGGAGGAGGAGGAGGAGGATTGAAAGAGGAAGGACAGGGAGGTTAGCCATGTATTAACATGCCTACATGCTACGTTCATGATGCGCTCGCGGTCGTTTCGCTAGCTTCACGTGTACCAAACTCGGTATTACGTGACGCGAACGGACGACATAGGTAAATGACACATACAAACATGATAATCATGATATGCATGCCATGTAACAACATGACTACATGCCACATTGATGATGCGCTCACAGCCGTTTCGCTAGCTCCACATATGCCAAATTTGATATTACGTGACGCCAATGGATGACGAAGGTATGTGACTGGTGCAAACATAATAATGCTGACACGCATGCCATGTAAGAACATGACAACATACCACGCTCATAGCGTGCTCGTGGCCGTTTCGCTAGCTCCACATGTACTAAATTTGGTATCACGTGACATGAATAGAAGTCGAAGGTAAACGACACATCCAAACATGATAATCGAGACACGGAAGTCATGTACGGCATCATTTACCTCCACCTCATAACGCTGCGCTGATATTTAGGTGACATGTCAACATTTCTCATACGGGCTTCAAATATCATTGATTCTCACTGTACGTGGGATCTGCCAGTTTTTTGTTACATGACGCACATGTCATGATTTTCTTATTAGGGTCTGTCGCTTGTGTTCGCCATGCAATCATGTCATGCCATATCAGTTTTGCAACATGCCATGTGAACGAAACCAACGCAGGAGCTGCAGGAGTATGAAATGTAAATCATGACTTTCATGACATACTTGTCATGATCATAATGATCATACGTGTCATGAGTCAAATATGTTCTTCGTACAGTCATGTTATGCCATGCCAAGTTTGGTATCGATATCATCAATGAAACGGCCAGGAGAGCTAAAAGTCGTAGGTGGCTAGATAGATAGATAGATAGATAGATAGATAGATAGATAGATAGATAGATAGATAGATAGATAGATAGATAGATAGATAGATAGATAGATAGATAGACAGATAGATAGATAGATAGATAGATAGATAGATAGATAGATAGATAGATAGATAGATAGATAGATAGATAGATAGATAGATAGATAGATAGATAGATAGATAGATAGATAGATAGATAGATAGATAGATACGCTCAAAGTCACCGAAGTCCACTAGGAAATGCTTCGCATTTAAAAACCGTGGCCATATTGGAATGAATGCTTGACTAGCAGCACTGCGATGACGGTTTCTTAGGGGCGAAGCTCCTTAAAGTGGCACCCATTCGTTCCTTGTCGTAGTGCGTAACCAGTCTTGCGTTTTAACCTGCGAATCTCCCACCTGCACGTTTTGACGTGCAGGTGGGAGATTTCTCCTGTGCGTTGTTGCAGAACAAAAAATTCGCAGCGTGCGCGTTAACTAAAAGCCGAATTCTCCTGTCTCTCATTCCTCATTAGCAGCCATTGGCATGTACACTGAGCACTATGTGACAAGAAAGGGTTGCTACGTTATACTCGCTGGGCGTAACCTCCTTGGTTTTAGACAGGATTGATCGATGTGTGGGGTTTAATGTCCCAAAACCATCACATTATGAGAGACGCCGTAGTGGAGGGCTCCGAAAACTTAGACCATCTGGGGTTCTTTAAATTGCACCTTAATCTGAGCACACGGGCCTACAACATTTCCACCTCCATCGGAAATGCAGCCACCACAGCCGGGATTTGATCCCGCGACCTGCGGGTCAGCAGCCGAGTACCTTAGCCACTGGACCACCACGGCGGGGTTGGTTTTACACAGGTTTAACGAGCGTTGGGCTGCAGTACCATGAATACAGTGAACTAGTATATACCATAAACTCGAGGTCGTTAAAGGTGGGAAGTAGACACGAAGCGTAAGCCGCGTAAGAAAGTGTACGTGTGCCACCTCTCGTTTAGTCTTTGGAATGTCCGCTGGATGGCGGTGCTTCTATATGCGGAATATATGATGAAAAGATGCGAGATGGTGATACTTGGAGTGTTGACTAGATGGACGAACGAACACACAAACAGATGCATGGACGGACGCACGGATGGCTGCACGGACGGATGAACGCATGGACGGACGCAAGGGCGCATGCATGAACGAACGCAGGAACGGACGCATGGATGGACGGTTGATAAAACGCACGGACGGTCACACAGACGGACGCATGGACGAACGGAAACAAGAATGAATGAACGGACGGATGCTTCGCCCCACTCCCCATCATTCACCCCGTAAATATGCTGCCATTTTTTTAATGTGCCCATTTTGACAATCGGGATGCCAGGTGATTCTGGTGCGGTGTGCGGACCTTCCTGAAAAGTGAAAGTTCTACCGGTAAGGTGTCCCAAAGCAGCGCGCTTTGGCTCCTAAATGCCGCGTTCTGGTCAACTAGTCAAGCGTGAAACGTTCCTGAAGGTGCGTTTATTACACCCTTTAGCTGCTTTGTATAAGTGCATACGCTTAAGTATTTGTAACAACTGGCATGCACTAGACGCGCATTACACGTGCTCCTGGTGTTTCAATAAAACTGATACTCGCTTCGCAGATCCGCGTCGACGTACGCCGACGGAGTCGCACGAAAGCATTCGCGTTAAATGTTTCACAGCTAAACTTGACAGCGTGCTTTATTTCGGATCGCACAAGGTAAGTAGAAAAGAGCGACACCGTTTTCTGTTGTTTCGCGGCAACCGAGCATTGTTGAAAACCTCGGATGTTGCATTAGACGAGCACCGCGAAACAAGCGTGGCTGACTTGGCACCAACACAAATGCTCCTCATCTTCAGTTAATGCATGCCGGAAGGAAAAATATAGACTGCAGTGGTGCGCATCGTGATTTAGGCACAACAAGCTGGCCCAACACGTGACCAAAGCGTCAGCGCGCGCGGTTGGTTTTAGTTCTCTCGGTTTGATTTTGTTTTGCAAAGTGCTTCATCGCTCGTAGTGCAAAGCACTGCCGTGAACGATGTGCTCACGTTTCTCGGCTTTGGCGCCAAATTACAGTGTTTCTTCGAAGCTAAAAGATTTTTCGCTATCAATGATGTTATAATGTTACGGGTAACTTATTTAATAAATTAAATACGATGCACCGTGTTCGGCGAACAAGATGGCGACAGTTCATCAACAACCAGCCACCAACGTCGTCTTTCTCTTTCTTGCAGACAGGCTGTGCCGGCTGTTGCGTATCATGACCCCCCTGTGGTAGAAGCACCGTCTCGGTGCTTGAGCAACTCGGATGCGGTAGGAGGAGGGTGATAAGCCTTGGGTCGAGCTATGTGCACGATGTCACTCGAAGGTGACGATGATGACGTTGAATCAGCTGGAACGATTTCGTATGTAACCTGGCGAACGACGCGGTATGGTCCAGTGTAGCGTGACAGCAGTTTTTCAGAAAGCCCTACACGCCGAGTGGGGACCAGTGGAGGACAAGGGAACCCGGTGAAAAGTGCACGTTTCGATGATGGGAATCGTGGAGCTGCCTTTGGTGCTCCTGTGAAGCCTGCAGGCGGCTGTGGGCGAGTTGGCGTGCGTGGTCGGCTCGCGCGATGGCTTCGCCGGCATACTCCGTGACCGAGGGCAGCAAGGTGTCAAATGGTAGGGCGGGTTCTCGGCCGTATAGAAGATAGAATGGTGAATAGCCGGCAGTGTCGTGACGTGACGAATTATATGCGAACGTCACAAATGGCAAATGAACGTCCCAGTCCTGGTGGTCGGCCGCTACGTATTTAGAAAGCATGTCGGTTATGTAGCGGTCGAGGCGCTCCGTAAGACCGTTCGTTTGCGGATGGTACGAAGTGGCAAACTTGTGCTTGGAAGAGCAAGAGCACAGGATTTCATAAGCGACAGCTGATAGGAAGGTCCGGCCCCAGTCAGTGAAAAGTTGGCGTGCAGCTCCGTCTCCGAAAATAATATTATATACCAGAAAGTCCACCACATCGGTTGCGCAACTTGTCGGAAATGCGCGTCGGATAGCGTACCGTATCGCATAGACAGTGGCAACAGCAATCCCTTTGTTTCCTGAGCTGGAGATCGGGAATGGGCCAAGCAGGTCGAGGCCGACTCGAAAAAAAGGTTCAGTGGGAATGTCGATCGGCTGAAGGAATTCAGCTGGTAGAAAGGATGGCTTTTTGCGGTGCTGGCAGGGCTCACAAGTGGCGACGTAGCGTCCAACAAAACGGGCAAGACCAGGCAAAAAAAAAGAAGCGACGACGTACATGGTCGTACGTGCGAGACGCGCAAGGGGCCCGCCAAGGGAGCGTCATGAAGTTGGTTGAGGACAGTCGCACGAAGATGTGCTGGTATGACGGGGAGCAAGTCATGGCCATATGGATGGAGGTTACGGCAATACAGGATGCCGTCTTTTACCAGGAACATTTGTAGAGATGCGTCGCGAGGCATTGACTCAAGCTTGTCCATGATGGTTCGCAGGGAAGTATCCAGGCGTTGTTCGTGGCCAAGGTTGAGTAGCTGCGTCACAGATAGAAGGTCTGGAAAGGTGTCAGTATGGGCAGCCTCTTCCACATGGTAGCGTGATAAACAATCAGCATCTTGATGTGACCGCCCTGTTTTGTACGTTACGGTGAACGTGTATTCTTGTAATCGTAGGGACCGACGAGCGAGGCGTCCTGTGGGATCCTTGAGTGAGGCCAGCCAGCAGAGCGCGTGGTGGTCGGTCACTACCCGGAATGGATGCCCGTATAAGTATGGGCGAAACTTGGCGACTGCCCACACAAGAGCGAGACACTCACGTTCCGTGATTGAATAGTTGCGCTCGGCTGTAGATAGCAGGCGGCTTACATATGCTATAACATGGTCATGTCCACGTTGATGTTGCATTAGCATTGCCCCGATGCCATGCCCACTAGCGTCAGTGCGAACCTCGGTTGGAGCTGATGGATCAAAATGGGCTAAAATTGGCGGTGTTGTAAGGAGCGTCGTGATCTGGGAAAAAAATGAGGCTTGAGCAGCGCCCCAGAAAAACGGGGTGTCCTTCTTCAGGAGGTTTGTGAGTGGGCGTGCAATGATGGCGAAGTCCTTCACAAACCCTCGAAAGTAGGAGCACAAGCCCACAAACTGCGGACGTCCTTTGTTGACTTCAGAACAGGAAAGTCCGTGACGGCGCGAATTTTTTCGGGATCCGGGTGGACTCCTGCGGCGTCGATGATGTGGCCAAGTACGGTTATTTGACGACGAGCAAAGTTCAGTTGAAGTCCTGCTCGAGGAAAAACTTCAAGAATCGCCGATAAACGCTTGAGATGGGAGTCGATTGTGGGCGAAAAAATGATAACGTCGTCTAAATACCATAAGCAGGTGGACCATTTAAACCCTTGGAGCAATGAGTACATCATTCTTTCGAATGTGGCCGGCGCATTACAGAGACCAAAGGGCATAACTTTGAAGTGATAAAGCCCGTCAGGAGTGACGTATGCGGTCTTCTCATGGTCCATCTCATCCACAGCGATCTGCCAATAGCCAGATCGAAGGTCGATAGTGGAAAAATACGTAGCACCGTAAAGGCAGTCTAAGGCATCGTCGATTCCAGGCAACGGATAAACATCTTTCTTCGTAATTTTGTTGAGATGCCTATAATCTACACAAAAGCGCCATGTCCCATCCTTCTTTCTAATCAGGACGACAGGAGAAGCCCAGGGGCTACAAGAGGGTTCGATTATGTCTTTTGCAAGCATCTTTTTGACTTCCTGTTGTATGACTGAGCGCTCGGACGCGGAAACACTGTATGGACGTCGGTGAATTGACTCGCGTCACCAGTATTGATGCGATGAGTAACAACACTCGTTCGGCTTAAAGCTGTGCTGGCGAAGTCATCGCGCGAGCTGACCATGCACGCCAACTCGCCCGCAGCCGCCTGCAGGCTTCACAGGAGCACCAAAGACAGCTCTACGATTCGGGTAACTTATTTAATAACTACGATACGGGTAACTCTACGATAAGGGTTACTTATTTAATAAATTAAATACGATGCACCGTGTTCGGCGAACAAGATGGCGACAGTTCATCAACAACCAGCCACCAACGTCGTCTTTCTCTTTCATGCAGACAGGCTGTGCCGGCTGTTGCGTATCAATATTGACACGTCTCAAGGAATGAAGCGCAAGATTATTGCGAGAAGTTGAAGAGTAAGTCTTAATCCGTGGCCGTGCCCTGTTGCAGGTATGGTTGTTTCTGGGATAACGTTGCGCTGCAGCTCGTATTTCTGTACGTGGTGTATGTTACCATTTCAGAATTTAAGGTCTTAACTTGTAAATCGAGGGTAAACACCACGGTTTTTAAACCTCCCTTTGGTAGCGATGAACAAAATTGTGAGCCGGAGTTTACTTTTCTCCGTCATTAGCCGATGCATGTTGCAGGCTTTGTAATGAAAATCGCTTGCTTACGATGACATACTGCTCGTTGCTGTTACCATGCTGTTACCCAGCCGGCCGCTCGCAAAAGCGAACTCTCGGTCAAACCACTATTGGTTCGTAGGAGTCAAATGATGTCTCCAAAGCAGGCTATGGCGTGATTAACTCAAACTATATCGGCAAATATGTGTCCCTGCGGAAACTGCGGCCGGCCACTCGCGCAAGTAAACAGCTGGTACGATCGCCATGTGTTGTCCCGGCATTGCGCTTTCGGTGGTGGTTATGCTACAGTGTACTACTTATGCTGTAAATAAATCAAACTACCGGCAAATAGCTGTACCGGTGTAAACTGCTGGCACTCTTCACTTGACGGCCGCTCGCGAAAAGAAACTCCAACAGATGCCCGTGCCGGCAAAATGCGTTTTGCTACACGAAGCCGAAATTAGCCATGTAACTGCAGCCGGCTAATGACAAAACACTGCCGGGCAAGTTCCGCACGCGCGATTCTGCTGGCTGCCATGCGATTGTCCAATCCCGAGAAGAATACACAATGGTAATTTTTTCATCACAAAAGTGTGAGGAATACAAGCATCCATGCTCACAATGCTCGCGCTAATTCGACTGAAGTGCACGTCTAACGTTGGTTCGGAATCCTTTGACGACTTGTCTGAACTCCTCGCTTCCACGGAACAAACGAAGCGGAACAAGCACCGGGAAAAACGTAACAAGACCACGATCGGAAGTGCAGGCGGGGACACCGAGCAGCGTAAGGATCAGCTGGGCACTCCGTGAAGCGGCCAAACTGCCGCTCTCCCACTGAAAACTAACGAGACCCGAACAAGAACATCTCGGCAAGTCTGGTTTAGCCGTGACATCACGCAATTGCGTAATCTCACGGCGTGAGATTTCCAGTGAGATCACGCTATTGCCGTGAGATCACGCAATAGCGTGATCTCACGGCAAAAGGTCATGTGTTGGGCCGACTTTGATGGCTTTAAAACGGGTTGGCTTGCCAAGGCTGGGTGCGTGACGTCATGCTCCCTCCTATGTTTTTCCTTCCTCCATGAGTTCATGTCTTCACTACGATTTCGTCTTCGGTCTCGGCAAGAATCCGGCTGCTTACAAATGCGCATGCGTACTCGTTTGAAACCTTTTTGCATAATGATAAAGTACACCACCAGCCATTTGCAAGATCGCATGCAAGGAATGCACCAATTACAAACGCGGATAGCAGAGAAAAGGAAGAATAGGCGAGAGCGTGAAGACGACGGCATCAAGAAGAATGGGTGACGCTACCTCGGAAATTTGTTTTATCTAGGAGCCTTAGCAATAGCATGATTGCTGCGATAACGCAGTGCTGCAGCAACAGGTGGAAACATAAGCACTGCGAAAGCTGTAAGACGGAACGCTCGCGTGCTTTTCCAGTCCGGCCGTGGTAGTAGAAGAGGAAACTGAAGTGGCATTGAGGGTGCGTGGGCGGCGCAGGAGTTTGCCTCTAGTATTGCCAATAACCAGACGTATTTCATTAACGCTTGGGTTACGAGTCATTTTGCTACATTGTTGGTGCCGAAACACGGGACTGACCCTCGAAAGACTTCCTTTCACGTCACGGCTATGTCAAACACTGACCAACTTTGCAGGAAGTGCGGCTCAATCAGAACTGGTGTCACACGAGACATGTCACTTCTAACGGACCTGCTGCAGCAACCGGATCTTGAAGCCTCTCAGATCAACAGCCACATGGATTACCTGGATTACTTCAAATACAAGGAAGCAGTACTGTCAAAGCTCGACGACATCATCCTTGTGATCGCAAACGAAGATATCCTTGACCAGAAAGTAGGAACGGCACAGGAATACAACGAGAAGATTCTCTACGCATTGTAGCGCGCCTTGTTCTGGCTCCAAGAACGTGAGAGGACTATCAGGACGCAGGCTCAAGCAACTGAGCCCTGGCCTAGCTACCTCGGATCTTCGAACTCGAGCAACGCCGCAGGCCAGGTGAGAGAGCACCGTCAACTTTAAGTTCAGCTGCCGTCGCTGCAGATACCGACTTTTGATGGTTGTCTGCGTGAATGGCAGTCTTTTTGGGACCACGCCAACACCACAATTCACAAGAACACGTAGCTGTCACGAACTAAAAAAATTAATTACCTGCTTACCTACTTTACCGAAAGCGCGAAGCGAGCGAGCGAAGGTATCCGCTTAGCTGAAAGAAACTACAACCTTGCGATGAAGACGCTCACAGAGCGCTTGAGACGCCGGGATCTGCTTGTGAACGGGCTTGTCGGTAATCTTGTCGCGCTAAGCAGGGAAAAGCTCTTCAGAGGTCCTGAAGCACTGTCTGCTGCACGACAACGTCTAATTTCACGCCAGCACCTTAGAAGGCTTTCGGGTTCCACCAGACCAGTGCACTGTGGTTTTAAACCGTGTCCTGATGCTGTGTCTGCTAGAAGACCTCCCCAACATGTGCCGGCAGAAGACAAAAGAAACAAACCCTGCGTCCAACACCGCTGAAACACCATACGACATGAATCGCTATCCAAGGAAGCCTGAAACTTCCTCCACATCTAAGTGGTACAGCAAGACGTAAACAGGACCCACATATCTGAAGAAGCGTATGCTGTGGAATGCATACTATCAGCGTCAGCCCTAACCGGATCTACATTGCCTGTTACACCACCGTACCCACTTTGTCAAGCCAGTGATCATGCTATCACTGTCTGCAAAACCAACCTACTAGCTCAGAAAAAGATCGCAAAGCTGCAGTACACCAATTGCTGCTTCCGCTGTGAAACGCTTAATCATATAGCCAGCCAGATTGAGCAGAAAATCCGCCAATCTCACGTGTGGTACTTGCCAGTGACGCCATCTGACGACTCTCTGCGAATTATCCCGGCCATTGAGACACCCACAGCCGACCAATGAGTAACCTGCGTCTCATGACACCCCACCAGCCATCATGCGAACCGTCACGATCACACAGGACAGTCACTTCGAATCTGCCCCTGTAATATTTCATACAGGGCAAATTAAGGCAGAATCAGGAAACCGACAACGTCTTGTGCAAATATTGTCTAATAGCGGCAGTCAGCGCAAATACATTCCTGCAGATCTGTCAAAGATTCTTCAATGTTGTCGAGCCCAGGACGTTACTCACGCGAAGAAAGTCACCGTATCTCCGGCTGCAGCGGACCCCGCATCTAAAATTATTATTACCGGTTCACGGAGTGCTTGCCGAAGTCCTACATAACGTCGCATCACCAATCGTGCCACTCGAATCCTGAAGGGGTGCTATTATCTTGACTGCCCGAACAGAAGTTTAGTCATCTGACCCACGCAGGACTAGTTGGTAACGAGGCTGCCGATGCCTCAGCCCGCTCACTTGATTACCGGGAACCTCCTCGACCTCCATCGCCTGACAACTCAAAACCTCTTCCGGTCACCTTCTTTCACGAGATCACAGTGACGTACACTTAGAACAGGCTCGAATTTTCGTCCCACCGACAGGCCTGAATAAGGCGGACGAGCGCTGGCTCTTACGCCTATAGAGTAACACAGTATTGTGCCCGACGATATTTAGGCCAATCCAGCCTTCTCTGGGGAATGCCCACACCGTGATTATTCGCTTGCGGATACTTTTCACATGGTGTGGGCAGGCCCATCTAACCCGGCTGTCCCTTCAATCAATTCCCCCTCGCCCCCTACCCGAGAAAGCTGGGAGGCTGCCATGCTCAGCTGCTTGGCCTTATAGGGTCAAATAGCCCTCGTGGCCAGGGCGTGTGCCACCGCGGAAGCCACAGGAGTGCCGGACTAGGGACTGCTCCTATAGTTTGTACAGGGTCGGCCCTTACGCCCCCCTCCATCTCTCACTTGTAAATAGTTTCAATCAACGTTTTTCACCACCACCACGGTCGTGGGGAAAGAAAAGCTATTCCTCATGACGTTCGGAGGTTTTGGGCCTCGAAGACAAATCTACACAGAGTGTGTCACTGTGCGACCTTGAAGCCAGTTCAACGACTCCAAAGTAACATTTGAAGCAATAAGAATTCCTCAAATCTGCTTTATAACAAGCCCACCGCTCGAGCCCAAAATTTTACATGTGCTGGTTACCTAGCTCCAATCGTTACCTGCCTACAATGGAGCTCCCAAATCAGACTTGCATGCACCGATTGCAGAGGCGGAAGTTTGGGCTGCACTAAGCAAACTTCGCTCCACATCCGCTCCAGGACTAGATGAAATATACGAACAAAACACTACGGAATTTAGACACCAAGTCAGTGGCCGCTCTTACCACTTATATGAATCAACAATAGGAGCAGGGCACGCTGCCCCAGGAATGCAAATCAGCTAATGTGACTTTCATATCCAAGCATAGTGTGCCGTTAGACCCTAATAATTTGAGACCGATCTCTCTTACCTCATGTGCAGGAAAACTGGTGGAGCATGCAATTGTCAATTACCTTGACCGCTACATGGAACAAGAAAAACTGTTTCCCTTGTTACGACTCGCACCAACGCTGACACTGTCCTGAGGTGCACCGAAGTCACGGGCCACCGAGATCACCAGCCATTTAGTAGCGTATGTTTCCAAGCTCGCGACTGCTTCTGCGCAGACATGATAGACGAGCGGACAACACGACGGTTAGGTAAGACAAGGTTTATGTACAGAATAGAAATACAGGCGTTACATATTAGGCATTGGGGCAGACAGCTTAGGGACTCGAAGAGCCGAGATGCCTTCTTTCTGACGCATACGTCGGCTTCTTGTCAACGCGCCGCCTGGCTTTCTTTATAGGCCTCGGGTTATCTATAACGTCACCAACGTCCAAAGAAACCGGCACTGTTGGCGTCAGCTTCCACAAATCCGGAGCCCCTGCACTGGGATGCAACCAAAAACCAGTGATGTGGCCACGCATCGCGTAAGACTCGCCAGACTGGATGGCGTCGCTCTCTTCATCGGGCTGCTATCGTACCCGCGGGTTAAGGGAGCTCACCGTGCGTTGCGTGACACACTAGTGCCGCCGCTTGATGACGTCTTGAGTTGATGGCGTCAGGCGGGCTCGCTCGCTGGCCTTGACACAGATATCCTTTGCAGAGGCAATGACATTCTGTGTAGACTCCCAGGCACAACACCCCCCGCGCCACAGACAATGCGCCGGAAAGAGGAGCTGCTTCCACGTGGCTCGGATGTTGGGTGCGCTCATTTGCCAGGTCCCTCCAGGAACGCCTCCAGGGCTAGGGGAAGGATGTGGCTCCAGGCTCAGTTTCGTCAACATATCCCATTCTTGAGGGCGGATCCCAGCTCCACTGGCTTGTCGCCAAAACTTGTCGACTAGATTCAGTCGTCTCTTGTGTCAATTTTCGGGTCTCAGTACTTGTGGATGGTTCTGCAACTTGTCAAGAACAGTTCGATAACAGACAGCACACGACACAAGTAAGTGCCCTCGGTAACCCGACAAAACACCAGAAAAAGTATAAAACAACATATACCTAGCTACGTGTCTATCGGAATTTCGTTTTATCTATATCAAGTGGCACCTGTGGCATACAAGACTCTTAAGATGACAACTCCAATTTTTACACCTGAAACAAACAGCGTAATGAAATAGAATACAACATAAAGTTGGCCCCTTGAGATCACTCTGGACGAGAGCGCTCAGCTAAGGCCGTTATGAGGAAAAAATTTTGGCTGGACTCGCCAGCGAAAGACCGAAAGGTGAAAAAGGTACTAACTGAAACGCACGGCTTAATGTGCCTGCATTAGCGTTTAGCTTTTTTTTTTGTAGCAAACGTCTAAGTTCTACTATCGAAGTATCATACTTCACCTCAGTAACCGGCCACTTTTGGTGACATGTTATTTAACCAGGTTTGAGGACAGTGGTTCTATTCGACCACAAACCTCGAACCGGAGGCATCACAGGCTAGCTTTCAAACGGCCCACACGAGGCAACTGCATTTCTTTTTAGAGGTAGTGTATACCTGTTTCCTACAGCTCAATTTGCGACCTAAATACAAAACTGGCTTTTCGTTACCAACACTGTCCTCCTGGCAAAGTATAGCTTCCTTGCTGTGATCACTTGCGTCGCATTGAAATACAAATCCCTTAGTGAAATCGGGTGCCATGAGAACGGGCTTTTCGCTTAGTGCCTGTTTCAGCTTGAAAAACGCATTCTCTTTTTCTGAGTCCCATAGCACTTCAACCGGCTCGGACTTTCGAAGTGCGTTAGTTAGAGGGCTGGAAATGCTAGAGTAGTTTTGCACGTAATGTTGATAGTATCCAGCTAGGCCCAAGAATACCCTTATTTCAGATTTTGTGACCACAAGAAAGGAGATTCTTCATGTACGCTGATTAAGCCTTCCTCGCGGTATCCCTCGAACTTATCTCGTCCAGCGCTATGCTACAACAACGAGGTAGGTGGTCTTCCTACCTCCTACCACAACCAACTCCACTGACGTATCGCATCGCACAACACCCGAACATCGGCCTTTGTTTGACCGGTTGGCGCTGTGGACACGTCGGGGAACACGACGACTTCAGCGCCTACTGACGCCGTGTGCGACACCCAAACCGGCGCTACCTGTAACCTGTTCACCGACCCCACGTGCGGCTCCATAAACTAACCAGCTGCCGTCTCCCACGCCAGCAGCAAATCTACCACCAGCATGGCAACGACTATGAATGACGCTCCAGCTATGCCCATGGCGAAGCCACCCAATTGTGACTCCCCGGATAGGCAATCATGTGGCCAGCATGTCATCCCCACCCCAAGAGCTCCGTGGCGGCTACCATAGGTAGTGACGTAGCCACATACGCGGCGTGCCATGGTCTGGTACAGTCCAAGTGTCCTGCGGATCCCGACTTGCTGCCCGCCATCTCTAGGGACAGCGCTGAAGAGCTTGAAATAATCAGCACTTTCCGCATGACACTCGACGACGCAGCGGTTCTGATCAGTGCTTCTCGAGTCTGGGGCCTTTTCCTTCAGCACACGCCAGAGATGTATTAGCGTCGCTGCTATCCATGTACACCTTGCGTTCGTGCCACCAGCCAGTTGATGTTCAACGCACTTGTCCGCCGATGTGTCTACAGTCCGTCAAAAACCACAGTGTACAGCGCAGAGTCTTTCTTCCGGCATGCCGTTTCAAAGACCATCGACCAGCGTGCTCATTCCCGCACCTCATGCAGACAGTGCCAAATTCTCAACAACGCTCATGCCTACAACATTCATGCAACACTAGCGACACTTGCCCTTACGAGGCATCATCACGCTCCACACCATCCTCACTGAAGCATTATCTGAAAGGCGACCGGTGGTACCGCCGACGTCCGCGGCCACAAAGGCCTCGGAATGTCGCGTCAATGCTGCCTACCAGATCTGTTCGGCACGCACCTCGCCCACTTCATGGCTCCCAGTTCGCCCACCAGAACTATTAGACACCCAACGTTTTTCCCGTGGACAACCTTAACTTCCCAAACGAACACATTGCGGACTGTCGTTTATGTATCTAGTCTTTTTCCATCTTTTTATTTGTGCGTATGTTCTCGATCGCGCAAAGCGCTAGGGGGGAGCCCTGTAGCGCCTCAGAATGCGGCGCTCATCAAGGAAGAAGTAGTGGGCCTTGGGCCGCGCGGAGGGTGCAGCGTGATAATAATAAAAAAATCAGTTCGAAAACTGAACGCTGTCAGGGCTGAATCTTTCTCGTGTTAGCTCCAACATACTTTTTCAATGACCTTCTTGAGGGTTGCGTCCCAGCGCTGCTCTGTGCCGATGACGCGCAAATCAGATATGGTGAGCACACAAGAATTGCTCTCATGAACAGCGAGGCTAGAAGGGTCCATCGAATAACGCGAGAGACAATCGCCATCTTGGTGCTACCTGCCAGACTTATAAATTACGTTGAAGTTATACTCCTGGAGACGTAGAGCCCAGCGACCTAGGTGATCAGTTGGGTTCTTGAGCGAGGACAACCACCTCAGAGCGTGGTAATCCGTAATAACTGAAAACTCCCGGGCATACAAGTAGGGGCGAAATTTCTCTACAGCCCAGACCAATGCAAGGCACTCGTCCTGCATTATCGAATAGTTTCGCTCAGATGTGGAGAGAATGCGGCTGGCATACGCAATAACACGCGTTTTGCCTCCCTGGTAATGAGCGAGGACGACGCCGATGCCACGAGCACTGGCGTCTGCATGAACTTCAGTCATTACGGACGGGTCGAAGTGAGTCAGTATCGGTGGTAAAGTGAGCAGGTCAATCAGCGTAGAAAACGCAGTTGCTTGGTCTTGGCCCCACGAGAAGGGCGCATTACTTTTGAGATCAGTTAGTGGTCGTGCAATTCTAGCGAAATTGCGTATAAAACGTCGGACGTACAGCATAAGCCCACAAAACAAGGAACATCTTTGGCAGAAGGCAAAGAAAAGTTCTTCACAGTGATAATCTTGTCAGGGCCCGGTTGAACGCCAGCAGCACTTACACGATGACCAAGATTCATGATTTCTCGTCGGCTGAAATCGCACTTTTTCAAGTTCAGCTGGAGTGCCGCTCGACAAAAAACGGCTGGAATGGTCGACAAACAAGTTAGGTGGCTTTCAAATGTTGGGGAAAAACAATCACATTGTCGAGGTAGCAAAGGCAGATGAATCATTTATAACCACAGAGGAGAGAGTGCATCATGCGTTCGAACGTTGCCGGGACGTTGCACAGCCCAAAAGGCATAACCTTGAACTGATAAAGGCCGTCCGGTGTGACAAAGGCAGGTTTTTCTCGATCTAAGTCGTCGACAGAAATTTGCCCATAGCGCGAACACACATCTGTATAGAAGAACTATCGCGCATCATGAAGGCAGTCGAGGGCGTCATCAATTCGTGGCAGCGGATGTACGTCTTTGCGGGTTATGTTGTTCAAGGCACAGTAGTCAACACAAAATCCCCAACTGCCATTCTTCTTTTTGACTAAAACAACCGGTGACACCCATGGACTTGAACAGGCCTCTATGACTCCTTTGGAGAGCATCTTCTCGACTTCTCGTTGTATGACCTGGCGTTCGGACTGGGAAACACGATATGGTCGCCGTATAACAAGACTAGCATCGCCGGTACCTAGTTGATGACGCACTGCGAACGTTTGACCTAAAGGGTGGTCGTCGATGTCGAAAAGATCGCGGTAGGTGGTCAGAACATGGTGGAGTTGCGCAGCCTCAAAGAGCAGAAGATCAGGGGCAATCATCATCGTGATTTCGTTGGTAGGTGCGTTTGGTCAGTGGGCTGAAATAGGGGACGAGCAGTCTTCAGGGCCTAATGTCACGATGTTACATGCATCAACTGGGAAAACATGGGCTAATGAAATGCCTTGCGGGAGAACCTGGGTCGAACTACTAAAGTTGAGGAGCGGAAGCTAAACGTAGTTGTTCATGATAGTCACGATGGTATGCAACACAGCAACACTTCGGGCCAAGCGCACATCCACTAGTGGAGACACTATGTAGTCACTGTCAGACTATGTAGCACCGTTATTTTGAGAGACGCCGTAGTGGAGGGCTCCGGAAATTTTGACCACCTGGGGTTCTTTACCTTGCACCCAAATCTGAGCACACGTGCTTACAGCATTTCCGCCTCCATAGGAAATGCAGCCGTCGCAGCCGGGATTCCATCCCGCGACCTGTGGGTTAGCAGCCGAGTACCTTAGCCACTAGACCACCGTGGTAGGACGCGACTGACACTGTTTTTAAGCATGCCAATATATGGCACTCCCCTGATCGGCGGCTAAATTGTAACTCCTAGAAATTGACTTTAAAAAGCAAGATACATGTTCCATTCAAGTCATCCTTGATGATAACCCTATACGCAGGGTCAATAAAATCAAAAGTTTAGGCCTTAACATTTCCGACAATTGTTCCAACGTTGACACCATAAAGTTAATTCACACTTCAGTTCATAATGCCGCTTCCCTCATCAAGCGCATTTCTAATCGTCATCCCGGTATGAGGAAAGCAGACACACGCCACCTCATTCAGGCGTTTTGCCTATACAGAATTATTTATTTTATCCAGTTAGTATGACGCACCAATTACCAGCATGTGAGGTGCAGCGCAATTAATGTGGCTGAGGTAGAGCGCGTAGCCAGTTCCCGACCCGTCAACTAAGGAAGCTGATCGGTTCCGCGAAGGCGAACGCGGAAGACCCGAGCACGGGAAAGAAAAGAGACTTCTTCGTTCTCACGGTTCACAAGCGGAGGTTCACCGCTTCGGGACCTGCTGTTGCGCTGCGAGAAGCAGCATTTACTTTCGGTACGAGCCTGCCAGTCAACATTGGAGCCTGTAGTTGGGAAGCGCAAGAGCGCTGCACATCAGTGAACGAGATGCAGAGCTAAAGGTCGTCGTTGAGCGACGGACTTGCCGGAGAGGCGCTGAAGGGTGCTGCTCAGGAGCAGAGTAGCAGAGACAGTCGATGTGAATCAGCGACAGGGATGATCGGGCGGAGACCTGCTGCATTGGAAGTGGCCATCGCACATAGCGTAGGTGACGAGGCTGACGCAGTTCCAACTGTCAAGTGCATCGGGCGACGCGTCACTGCAAGGTGAGGCCTGCTTTGTGCTCTCTCGGGGCCCCAGTTTTTTTTCTCTCTGAATGCACTTGCGTTCAGGCACACTCTGGGAGATGGCGGATTCAGAGCGAGATGTCATGGAAGGTGACAGTGTAAATGAATCGGATCGCACCCACGAGTTGCAGCTCTAGATAGAAGTGTTAAAGCTCAAGCTTGAGCTTGAGAAAGTGAAGTCATCGCGTGCCTTGTCAGAGGAGTCGGAAAACCGAAACCAGCATTCTAGTATCGCACGGTACGCGAAAGAGCTGAAGGCAGTCTTGGCACCTATGCCCACTAATGAGCCTACGATTCCCGCTTGGTTCAAACATGTGGACACTCTCTTTGCGGCATTGGTCATACCTGAGGAAATTCAGAGCACGCTTCTGTTACCATTTTTAAGCGACAAGATGCGCACGTTCGTCGCCAATCAGGCTGAAGCTGGGGTAGTGCCGTACGCAGATGTAAAATTAAGAGTGCTGAGGGAGCTGCGTATGACTCCGAGCGAGTACCGCCGTATGTTTGTGGATATCAAAAGAGAAGCAGGTGAGTCTTGGAGCCAAGTGACGGCGCGCCTGCAGACTATGTTCCCGTACTACTTGAAAAGTAGAGAGGTGGAGTCGTTTGAAGATCTTAGGGAGTTACTTATCGCTGATGGACTCAAGCAGTTAATGCCAAGTGAGCTCCGCTCACTCGTGCTTCAGCAGGAAGTGAAGGGCTGGTTGAGGCCCAGGGATATTGCGGAAGTAGCCGCCAATGTCGAAGAAAACCTCGGCAGTGGCAGGCAGGGCAGCTATTGCAATGCAGAGCCCGGGAATTTGAATTATGGGCCGCAAGCCAAACTATTTGCTAGTGCTAATTTCAGCCCTAATTCTGGAGCGTGCTTTTGCTGCGGAAAACGGGGCCACTTTCAAAAGGATTGCGAGTTTTCCCGTGACACTGCTGCTAATACAGCAGAAGTTTTATGCGTAGCTTCCCATAATAAGCGACCATTTGAAAGCCGAGTCGCACCGTCGTGACACTCCTCCATTGTGCAAAACTCCCTCATGAGGGATCCGCAGATTAAGATTCTCGTGGGAGGCAAGTCCTGTTTGGCACGCGTTGACACATGTGCGGATATAACGGTGATACGGGCGAATGAGGTATCCGCTGAGATTTTGTGTGAGAGCAGTGGCACAATAAGGTTAACTTACGTTTTTGGGCAAGACGTTACCGCGCGTCTAGTGTGGGTACCTCTGGCTCTTCCAACCTCGTCGGGAAGCGCTGCGTAGCCCGTGAAATTGCGATGCGCAGCAACCGATCAGTTAAATACGAGTGTGCCCGTATTACTTACACCAGCAGGTTACGAATGTCTTCGTCGTCATCGGCAAAAGTCACTGAATGATTAAAAGGAGAGAAGGAGAGTAATGCGAGAGACATCAGCTGTTTAAAACAGGGCATTAGTCAGGAGCAGTATGCACCGATGCGGGAGCCAGAACATGTGTCTCGAAGTAGCCCTAACGCTGTGCAGTTCACAATGAAAAAACAGGACAGCGAGCGGCTTGGTCCATTTTGTGAAAATTATCGCAACGGGCAACAGGAACGTGATGAGCCACTTGCTGATGTGCGGCGTCAGGTGAAAAAGGGGTTGCAGGTCAGAGTAACTAATAGGGCGCAGTTGGACGGGAAACAGCCCCGCCAGTCTGTGGTGTCAGAGTCGAGCCGAGACAAAGTGTTACCACACGACTCTTCCGGTGGTAAGTCGTCAGGAAAGATGAGGAAGCGCGTTAGCGCATACTTTGCCAAAAAGTGTTTGGCGTTGGGTTTCGGCGGTGGAACGAGAAGGTTCTACGTCTTGCGTATTCCCCGTTTAAAAGGAAAAGTCCCCAGGTTAGGACCATCGCGTGCCCGACTGAAGTGTAAAATCGAGCCGTAAGTTCCTTGGAGAATTGAAATACCGGATTTGTTGAAGGTAATTGTGGTTTGCTTTGTTTTTTTAAGGTTTGAAACAGGTATCTTACGCGACGAAAAGTTATTTTAATAACAAGTTTTGCGTTTTCTTTTTTTAGTGTTCAGTTACGGCGGTTCGAGAGTCAGCACGCTGCCATGCAACGTAGAGGCATCGGTAGCGTTTGATTGAGCTGAAGGTCTTGGCGTTGTTTTCTGAGTTGACCGCAACCAACCCCAGCGAAGCTTTTTGTTTGCCTACGAACGCATCGGAAAGCGCAATGAGTGGTTCCCTCTCTCAAACGATAGGTGAATGGCAACGATCAATCGCTTTATTCAGTAAGAGACTGAACCAGTCGCGACGGGAGACGTTCACAGTTGAATAAGAGGCGAATGTGGAAAAATAAATGGTTTGTATTGAACGTGCGCTGAACGAGGCTGCATGTGCTCTTTCGCGTCTCGGATGATCACTAAGTTGCGTGATTGTAACTCTTTGTAGTAAGGTGTCGTTTTGTCTGTCTCATATGTTTGGCTTTTTGTTGTTGTTGTTGTTGTTGTATTGCAACTGAAGTAGTCTCTGTGAATTGAATGAATGTACAGGAGTTTGCATCACACGTTAAAGTGTTATGCGTGTTGTTTAAGTGGGTCGAACAGACTAACAGTTCCAGCGTGGAGTGAAAATGTCTTGTTTGTTGAACACTTCTAGTTGAGTTGCTTCTTACGATACGAGCTTGCCTATAAATAGTAGAACTGCTTTTAGGTGTATTGCATGTGTTGTGTAGGAATAGTTTTGTAGATTATATAGGGTAGTACTTGTGAAGTTCATTATAAATGTCTGCCTTGGTGCGATCCATTCAGACTGAGGTATTCCTATAGCGCTGGGTCCGTCGCTCTCTTTGAGTGTGTTATGCGGCGCCTGGAGGGTGCATAAAGTGGGTCTCCCATGTTGGAACAATGACCGTGTGGTGTTGTGCGTTTAAAAGACAATATGCCGCCGGACTATGCACGGTGCGTGTGCCCTGTGACAAGCTAATGCGAACTCACTGGCGCTGTAAGTTTAGCATTCTGAATGCGTTATTCAGTGTTGCGCATTACGAGAGTGTTTTCTTTCGGAGGACCATTTGAGAGCATTATGTATATGTGTCGCTGTGTCTATTTCGCAGAAGGACGCGAAAGTTCTCCTGTTAGATGGAAGTAATAATCGGTTCACGCATGTGTGTGCGCCGAGAGTGAGTTTGTATTGAGCGATTTTTCGTTTGTTTTTGTATTGCGTTACTGGACAGCGAGTATCCAGTAACACTCTTTAGGGGGGAGGAGTTAGTATGACGAACCAATTACCAGCATGTGGGGTGCAGCGCAATTAATGTGGCTGAGATAGAGCGCGTAGCCAGTTCCCGACCCGTCAACTAAGGAAGCTGATCGGTTCCGCGAAGGCGAACGCGGAAGACCCGAGCACGGGAAAAAAAGAGACTTCTTCGTTCTCACGGTTCACAAGCGGAGGTTCGGGCTTGGACTCTGGCAGCCGCCTGAGGCTGCAATAAAGCGTCTCTTCACCGGACTACGGCTCTTCCTTCGCGCTGCCACCGTGCACTCGAGTCATCAAGGGAACCCATTCCGAACCTCAAACATCTTCCCTCCTTAGCTAGTGTTGAAGCTAGTCGAGGAGGAGGAAATTAACTTATCCCTTCCTCCATCTCACACCCATAGAGACCGAGCAACTTAGCAGACTCATTCGCACTGTATACCTAAAAATTCGGCGGAACCCACGTACGTGGGAATCGACGTTATGCGAAGCATGTGGAGGGAATTAGACCTGGTTGCGGTTTTTTTAGCGACACGTCATGAAATGACTCCAAGTATATGTACAAATGTTGCACACACAGACATATGTTGACAAGTTTCAGATGTTTATATAACCAGTCGTTTGCAATGACACCAACTGGAACACGCGTATTAGCAACACCAGAAGCTGATATGAAGCACTGATGCTCGCGAAGATGCTGGCCTTGGACGCTGCTACATAAATCAACTTCAGCACATCGCACCTAACCACAATTGACGTTAACCCGTCGGGACGGCTGTATCAAAGGAGTGCATATCTGACTTTTATCAAATTATGTAGGCAGCATTGCAACCACAATTGACGTTTCACGAAGATTAGCGTCTATTTGAAAAGTAGTTCGGAGACCTGGCATAGCTCTGTGGTAGAATGCCTGACTGCCACGCCGAATGCTTGGGTTCGATTCCTGCTGGGACCCTGATATTCATTATTTGCATTCATCGGGGGGTCAACGCTGCCTATTTCAGGTTTTTCTTAACACTGACATTTATTCTATGCCACCGTTGGGTCGATGCTACCGATGTCGGGTATTTCCTAACGCTTACGCATTCGAATTGTGCATGTGTGTTCTGATCGTTCCTAGGTAGATACTAAATGTCTATCACCTGTGGCACATACCCGCATACCAGTGGCACATACCCGCCCGTGGGTATGTGCCGCTGTCTGACGGGAAGTGTTTGACGACGTACGCGACTGGATTGCGAAATTATTCATGTCTTGACCCTCGCGTCGTGTTCGTGAAGCCATTTTACCTTCCCATGCTAATTTTGGTTCACGCCACGTTAAGGGGGTGACCACGAGAGCACCCAAACGTAAGCGGCTAGATAGATAGATAGATACGCTCAAATTCGGCAAAGTTCGTCAAGAAATGCTTCGCATTTAAAAACTGCTCTCTATCTTCTTAAATCAACAGCCGCGGATAAATTACTTCAACTTGGGGTGCACAACACTCTCGGAGAGCTTGTAGAGGCACATCTCTTCCGTCAGTACCAAATACTATCGCTTACAGAAACGGGTGAAGTACTACTGCGTCGACTTAGAATCAACGTTCCTGGTCACACCACGGCCACGCACGCAGTTCCAATCACTGTTAGCAGCAACCTATTAATCCCACCACTTTCCAAAAACACTCACCCAGAACTTAATCGAGTACGACGGGAAGCTAGAGCCAAAGCCCTTCACAAGCACTTTCCTCCTAATTCTCCCGGAGTCTATGCAGACGTGGCCGAATATACAGCTCATCCAGCTTTCGCCATAGCCATTGTAGACAGATTTTAAAAACTGCTCACTAGTGCGTCCCTTCCAAATTCGACAGAATCACTAGAAGCAGAGGAGGCGGCAATCGCTTTAGCTTTTGTTCACTCCGCCACTGAGTATATTTTTTTCCGGTTCAAAAACTGCAAATCGTAATTTCACCACTCTCAAAATTCATTCATCGGCTGCTAAAATTCTTGAATTATCTCCCCCGACTGATCGCCTCATCACCATCCACTGGGGCCTTGCGCACTGTGGACACCCAGGCAACAGGGCCGCTCACACCCAAGCCCGAGCAATCACCAACCGGGCCCACAGTGACCTGCCTTCACTTCGTGGTGCCAGGGATCGACTCCTCAGCTATCACGATTTCACTCTATTTTACAGAAATTCTCACCTAAGGTATCCCCCACCGCATAAATCTCTGTCCACAAGTGAACATCTGCAGGTTTTGTGGCGCAGACTTCAAACGGCCTTAGTGACGACTCCTTTTCTTCTCTTCCTTTCTACGCATGGTGAATACCGCTCCTCATTGCGACTGTCATCCTAGCAGCAAAGCCAACTTCCATCACGTCTTTCTTAATTGTTTGAACAAACCCGAGCCCCCGTGGCAATGGGTAGAACACCAGGAGCGATTGGAGGCTTCTCTGCTCAGCTCGCAACCGGGGTTACAGCTCCAGACAGTGAAGTGGACGGGAACAGTCGCCGAAGCACAGCAGTGTCCGGCCACTCCTCGGGCCCATCGTCATGCTACTTTTAATCTTCCTGCCACACCCCCACATCAAATGAATCTATCGTGAATACATAAACCTACCTACCTACCTACCTACCTACCTACCTACCTACCTACCTACCTACCTACCTACCTACCTACCTACCGACCGACCGACCAACCGACCAACCCAACAAGATAAAAATGTGTGTCCTAATTGAATCAAACACCTATTGGCAGGTTACCACAGGGAAAATCAATCGCATCAGCCTCGAGTGTAACAGCACTCGACACCACCTTAATATGGATTTGGCCAGGCCCTGTCTAGTCGAATTTTTGCTCCCCGTCTATGGGCTGTTCACCTCGAGTCACGGGCCCGCAGCGGACATCAACGCATTCTCGATGTCGTGTCTTGACGTCATCTGGATCAATGGGACACATTCAGGAACCTTAGAAAAAGATAAGCATACGTCAATCTGTCCACTCTGCCATCCATTTGTTCATTCTTGCTTCCATCCATCCGTGCGTCCATCTGTGCGACCATCTGGCCGTCCATCCATCCGGCCAGCCATGCATCCGTTCATGCCTCCGTCCATCTTTGCGTCTATAAGTCCGTCCGTGTGTCTGTCAGTCCGTTTGTACATGCGTCCGTCCTGTTCAAGAATTCTATTTTGCAAGATCAAGAGCGCGAGAAGACAGGGAAAAGAAGACGAAGATCAGGTGCAGCGTTCACCATGAAAATTATGTCAGTGCAAGAGTATGCTCTAATGTAAATATATTCTGTATCCCTCTCAACTGGTCTGGTTTATTCTTCAAGTAGTGGTGCCGAAACCCGGGAGTTCTACCAACCAGGACTCTGCCTATCGGAGGAAAGCATCTCGGAAAGCCGGCGGAGTACATTTCTGGAGACAGAGATGTCAACCATGCAACGGAAAGTTAGGCTGGGACTCTGTGTTGCGCCGGCTCGTCAACTAAAGTTACAGCTGTTCTACGAATGTGAATATGAGTGTCAGGAATTGTAACCACGAGAGAGATTATGAACCGTCCTAAAAAGGGCCCACGTCACGTCGACAAATGAACACGCACCTCATTAATAAAGCTAAGAGCACGTTAGAAAGCGACAGTATCGCCCCTATAGCGTCACTGACCGAAAGACTGCAGAAGCGAACAACGCAGAATTAGAGAAGCTGAACAAGATGATAGAGGAGTACATTACCGATGAAGAGTTCGCAGTGGAGTTTGAGGCCGTCATGAGATACCAAGACGCTGCTAGAGGAACACTCGGAGAAATAAAGGCTAGACAAGCACTACTGGGACTTAACCAGTTTCGTCCGTTACAGCGCAACCGGCCGCAACGCCTATTGTTCAGAGGCTTGACGAGACTCCTGCCCAACGGTCCATAAGGCTCCCGACCCTTCAGTTGGACCTAAGCAGTTTCGTTCGTTACAGCGCAACCGGCTGCAGCGCCTATTGTTCAGAGGCTTGACGAGACTCGTGCCCAACGGTCCATAAGGTTCCCGACACTTCAGTTGCAGACATTCTCAGGATAAATTTGTAAGCAGCCTGGATTTTGGGAACAACTTAAGGCATCAGTTTATCAGCATGAAGGGCTCACGAAGGGGGATAAATTTTTGTACCTAAAAAACTTACTGAGCGGTGCGGTGGCAAAAGCGGTCGAAGGCCATCACGCGACTGAAGAGTGTTACGATGATGTCATCGACATACTTTCAGGCCGCTTCGAGGACAAGCGTCTCATAGTTCAGGAGCATCTACGGCGCTTACGAGAGCTACCGAATGTCACGCGCTCAAATGACGTCCTCGGCCTAAGGACTTTATAGGATTTCGTCCAATGCCACATACGCAAATTGAAAAGTCTCAACATTAGTTCGGCTACTTATGCCACCATGATTACCAATATATTGCTCTGGGCTTTGCCGAGAGACATCGTGATTGGGTACCAACGTGATCAAGCTAGTGGTACGTCAGCTTCCAACCAGGCACATGATAGTAGCCGCGAAATTTGCGCAGACGAAGACGGGTAAGGTTTGCTCAAGTACCTTCGGATAGAAGCATAAAGCCGGCAGTGAAGCCGAAGCAATGAAACTATGGGAAAGAGATGCAACTACCCCGCAGTGAAAAGTTCTTCGTCTTTTCATCCAGCAACAGCAGCAGCACTGTGTGCGTCTTCAAAGACAAACAACAAGGCGTGTTTATTCTGTGGTTCCTCGAACCATATTACAGATGACTGTACCTATATAAGGAAAACTGAAAAAGCTGGCTTCTGAAAACCACTTCTGTCATCGTACCATGTTAGTTCACCGCGCCGAAACATGCCGACGAAAGGTAAAATGCGGAAAATGCCAAGAAAGACATATGTCTTCAATGTGTGACCCGACATCGAAGCCCAGGAAAGCTCAAAATTCAAGTAACCTTAGTACAGTCGCAACCAACAGCCTTTACACAAGCTCATATGCCATTCTCGGAACAGATCTTTTAGACCGTTGTTTATAGGCACACGAAGTGCAGCTACATCCGAAGCATAGCAGACAGTGGTAGCCAACGCACTTTCATACGAGAATATGTGTCTAAGACGCTCGGTCTGGAAGAACTAGGGAAGATTAGCTCGAGCCTAAACATCTTTGGACGGACAGGGTCTTTTTCAAGGCTGCACCACATCGTGGAACTTCGATCACGCAGTCAGTACGACAGCACAGAACACTTTGCTCAAGCGATTGCGCTTCTATTCATTTGCAACGACGTATTACAGGTACAAGTGAACCATTAGTCCATAAGGGAAATCAAAGACAGTGGATTCCCCACTGCTGACAAGCTGTTTTCACTAGGAACGGCCACTGTGCCTGGAATAAGTTTCTTACTTAGAGCGGATCACTTGTGGAAATTCATGAAAGGAGAGATTCGACGTTGCTGCGGTAACATACACTTGGTCTCCCTTGGTTCTACCTTCGGATGGATGTTTCAAGGGCCACTCTTCTTCAGTACATCAGGCAACTTAGCCTCACAAGTGAGCGTATTACGTGTGAACACCTCAAGTGAGACGACCGATAAAGTTCTGCGAAAGTTTTGGGAACTTGAAAGCGTTGAAATATTAACAGAGGAAGACAGCGCAGCCGAACGCACTGCTTCGGTCCCGGAATAGTTTAAAAGAAAAATCTCATTTGTAGACGGTCGATATCAGTTTGCTCTCCTATGAAAAAGAAGACGGCGAAAAACTTTAAAGCAGAAGCTTTAAAGAGATTGTTGTCTTTCGGAACGAAAATCAAGCGTAATCATTATTTTGCACTGAAATATGAGTCGACCACCAGCACTTATATGAAAATGGGACATGCTGAACGGGTGTCCGAAGAACCAGAATAAAGTGGCAAACTACCATCTAGGATCTATTGCATGTCGCATCATGTCGTCATAGGAAGTGAGTCTACGACTACAAGAGTACATGTGGTCTTCGACGCGTAAGCACAGAGACCTAATTACTCTTCACTGAACCAACGCTTAGAAAAAGATCACAGTCTTCTAAATGACTTGGTGGCTTTTCTCATACGGTTCTGGATGAACCGAATCACTTTAACAGCTGATCTAGAGAAGGCCTTTCAACGTACAGGTCGGAATCAGAACAGAAAACCGAGATGCCCTGTGGTTTCTCTGGTTCAAAGACATTCCAACTACAGCAAATCTTGAACCTGAAATTGATGAGTGGAAAATGACCAGAGTTCCCTTTGAAACCACAGCAAGTCCATTTTCACTAAACGCCCTTTTGCGACAACACCTGACCTCCGTCTGGAGAAAACTACGGCCTACAGCCCAGATTTTATCTGAATCATTCTACGTGGATGACCTTCTCTTTGGAGCTTCAACAGAGTAAGAAGCTCAGAAAATCTACCGAGACTCTAATGAGATGATGGATTAAGCAGGTATGCGTCTCAGAAAGTGGGCGCGAAACTCGAAAACTTTAAGTCAGCTGTTTGCTGTGATAGAGGAAACCGACGTTTCTTCGTACTCAGTGAAAGTGCTCGAACCTAAATGGAACCCGCCGACGGATGTTATGATGGTTGCCTCAAAGTCGGCGCTTGACTTCTTGCAGATAGGAAAATCATGCAAGTGATCTGTGCTGCAAATGGTATCAAGAATATTTGAAACAATGAAGTTTATAGCCCCTTTCATTTACAAGCGAAGCTGCTATTTCAAGAGCTATGGAAAATGAAAGTTGATTGGGACGAGGAGCTACCAGAATATCTTGGTATACAGTGAAACAAACGGTTCTCAGAAATACATCAAATTCAAGAGACGGTAATACATTGTTGGGTAAACGCTTTTCGAGGATTTGGAACTACACAACTGCCCCTGTTTTGTGATGCCAATCAGAAAGCTTATGCAGCCTGCGCGTTCTTGAGATATCTTGGAAGAAAATTTTCAGCAGCCTTTCAGTGGGCTTGGCAGCACCATGTTCGGGCGGTTGCTCATGAATTTTTACTTTTTCGTCCAGATCGCTCTGATGCGGGTGGATTCCGTCGTTGGCCCGGTGGAAGTCTCTCCACCACAAGGGAACATTGTTGCGCCTGCGCAGGACAGCCCCATCGACGGAGAACCATCATGGAAAGCAGCGCCTCAAGTGCTTCTCCCCTACCATGTGGTCAGCAGATGATGTCAGCGGACACGCTTGAGCTTCAGCATAAAACCCGGAACCATCTTCAGCAGCCTTTCAGTTGGCTTGGCAGCACCGTGTTCGGGCGGTTGCTCATGAATTTCTACTTTTTCGTCCAGATCGCCCTGATGCGGGTGGATTCCGTCGTTGGCCCGGTGGAAGTCTCTCCACCACAAGGGAACATTGTTGCGCCTGCGCAGGACAGCCCCGTCGATGGAGAACCATCATGGAAAGCAGCGCCTCAAGTGCTTCTCCCCTACCATGTGGTCAGCAGATGATGTCAGCGGACACGCTTGAGCTTCAGCATAAAACCCGGAACCATCTTCAGCAGCCTTTCAGTTGGCTTGGCAGCACCGTGTTCGGGCGGTTGCTCATGAATTTCTACTTTTTCGTCCAGATCGCCCTGATGCGGGTGGATTCCGTCGTTGACCCGGTGGAAGTCTCTCCACCACAAGGGAACATTGTTGCGCCTGCGCAGGACAGCCCCATCGACGGAGAACCATCATGGAAAGCAGCGCCTCAAGTGCTTCTCCCCTACCATGTGGTCAGCAGATGATGTCAGCGGACACGCTTGAGCTTCAGCATAAAACCCGGAACCATCTTCAGCAGCCTTTCAGTTGGCTTGGCAGCACCGTGTTCGGGCGGTTGCTCATGAATTTCTACTTTTTCGTCCAGATCGCCCTGATGCGGGTGGATTCCGTCGTTGGCCCGGTGGAAGTCTCTCCACCACAAGGGAACATTGTTGCGCCTGCGCAGGACAGCCCCATCGACGGAGAACCATCATGGAAAGCAGCGCCTCAAGTGCTTCTCCCCTACCATGTGGTCAGCAGATGATGTCAGCGGACACGCTTGAGCTTCAGCATAAAACCCGGAACCATCTTCAGCAGCCTTTCAGTTGGCTTGGCAGCACCGTGTTCGGGCGGTTGCTCATGAATTTCTACTTTTTCGTCCAGATCGCCCTGATGCGGGTGGATTCCGTCGTTGGCCCGGTGGAAGTCTCTCCACCACAAGGGAACATTGTTGCGCCTGCGCAGGACAGCCCCATCGACGGAGAACCATCATGGAAAGCAGCGCCTCAAGTGCTTCTCCCCTACCATGTGGTCAGCAGATGATGTCAGCGGACACGCTTGAGCTTCAGCATAAAACCCGGAACCATCTTCAGCAGCCTTTCAGTTGGCTTGGCAGCACCGTGTTCGGGCGGTTGCTCATGAATTTCTACTTTTTCGTCCAGATCGCCCTGATGCGGGTGGATTCCGTCGTTGGCCCGGTGGAAGTCTCTCCACCACAAGGGAACATTGTTGCGCCTGCGCAGGACAGCCCCATCGACGGAGAACCATCATGGAAAGCAGCGCCTCAAGTGCTTCTCCCCTACCATGTGGTCAGCAGATGATGTCAGCGGACACGCTTGAGCTTCAGCATAAAACCCGGAACCATCTTCAGCAGCCTTTCAGTTGGCTTGGCAGCACCGTGTTCGGGCGGTTGCTCATGAATTTCTACTTTTTCGTCCAGATCGCCCTGATGCGGGTGGATTCCGTCGTTGGCCCGGTGGAAGTCTCTCCACCACAAGGGAACATTGTTGCGCCTGCGCAGGACAGCCCCGTCGACGGAGAACCATCATGGAAAGCAGCGCCTCAAGTGCTTCTCCCCTACCATGTGGTCAGCAGATGATGTCAGCGGACACGCTTGAGCTTCAGCATAAAACCCGGAACCATCTTCAGCAGCCTTTCAGTTGGCTTGGCAGCACCGTGTTCGGGCGGTTGCTCATGAATTTCTACTTTTTCGTCCAGATCGCCCTGATGCGGGTGGATTCCGTCGTTGGCCCGGTGGAAGTCTCTCCACCACAAGGGAACATTGTTGCGCCTGCGCAGGACAGCCCCATCGACGGAGAACCATCATGGAAAGCAGCGCCTCAAGTGCTTCTCCCCTACCATGTGGTCAGCAGATGATGTCAGCGGACACGCTTGAGCTTCAGCATAAAACCCGGAACCATCTTCAGCAGCCTTTCAGTTGGCTTGGCAGCACCGTGTTCGGGCGGTTGCTCATGAATTTCTACTTTTTCGTCCAGATCGCCCTGATGCGGGTGGATTCCGTCGTTGGCCCGGTGGAAGTCTCTCCACCACAAGGGAACATTGTTGCGCCTGCGCAGGACAGCCCCGTCGATGGAGAACCATCATGGAAAGCGGCGCCTCAAGTGCCCCTCCCCTACCATGTAGTCAACAGAGTGATGTCAGCGGACACGCTTGAGCTTCAGCATAAAACCCGGAGGCATCTTCAGCAGCCTTTCAGTGGGCTTGGCAGCACCGTGTTCGGGCTGTTGCTCATGAATTTCTACTTTTTCGTCCAGGTGGGTGACAAACATTCTGTCTGCTCTGTTAGAGACGATTCGCTCATTTTAGTAGTGCTGCCAGGCTCACAGAGTTTGCTTTCTTCATTGTGTGATTGTTTGCTTGTTATTAGGCTACTACTGTTAACATGAGGTGATGTGGGGTTAAACCCTGGACGCCGCTCAGACTCAGTCTGGTTCCGAAACCACCTTAAACAGCCAGCTACTCAAAAAAATTCTAAAGGAACAAACAAAGACCAATAAAACGCTCAATGCTCTTTCTGAAAACTTAAAACATGTAGAAACTACAGTAGGCAACGTACAGGAAAGATGAACCGCCTTCGGAAAAGAGTTAACTCGCCTACAGCAATGCGAAGATAAACTCGCCGAGCATAAGGTGATGACCGTAGAAACAAATAAACTGGTGCGAGAGCTATCGGTTAAGGTAGAAGATTTTAAAAACAGGAGCCGCCAGAATAACATAATATTTATGGCGTGGAAGAGGGTGATAACGAACAAAACGCAGATTAACAACAGAGGATTTTTAAGGGCATTTTTAAAAACATCCTCAAGGGAAATGTTACATCTGTAGAACGCATGCACCGAATTGGCACGAAAACGCAAGATCGCGAGCGGCCTTCCTAAGCTGTGAAATTTCTCTGAAAAATGTTAGTCCTTCGTAATCGCGGTAAACTGAAGGGAACAGCAATATCGATATCCGAAGACTTTTCCGCACGAGTTCGGGGCCTGCGCAAAAAACTACGGCAAGCAGCAAAGAAAGATCGAGACAATGGCGCCAAGGTTACTCTTGTATTCGATAAACTGAAGATAGATGACGACTTGTACGTATGGGATGAAGCAAAAAATGCAAAAGTTTCCCTGAGAAGGGCACGTCACGATGGTCGTGCGAAAAGCAACACGTGACACCCGCAAGCTGCCACACCGTTTTCCTTGGTATGTTTGAATGCCAGTAGCATTGTTAACAAAACTGACAAGCTAGAAGAATTGTTATTTTCGTACACTCCTGATATTGTCGTGATAACTGAAACGTGGCTGCACCCAGACATTCTTGATTTTGAAATTGTAACTTTGTCATACTGCCTACTTTAGTCAGATCGTGATGGTCGTGGGGGCGGGGTCGCCATTGCAAAAAAAAAAAACGTGGCTTGCAATATCGTAGAAAAAAGGGTATCGCGAATCACGAAAGCGTTTTGTGCACAATATTTGCTCGCGATGCTACAGTAGTGATCGGTGGCATCTACAGAAATCCAAATACGTCTGAATGTTACCTTTTAAAAGTACATGACTATCTGGTTGATAAGGTTATTCCCCGTACCAAATTAATACTTACTGAAGATTTCAATCTCGCTATTGACTGGGAAAACTTAAAAGTACTGGAAATACCACCAACAACGAGCTATTATGCAATTTAATGTTCAATTTTTCATTGTTCCAGTTGGTCCAGGAACCAACCCGAATTCAAGAAAACACTGGCTTTATAGTAGTCCTAGCTCTTCTTTCCGCTAACCTATCCGGTTAAGCCACTGTGGAAGATGGAATATCTGACCACAAAACTTTAATCATAACTTTTAACCCTAAATGCTTAAATCCCAAACCTGATGGCACAAATTCAAAGATAGCCGTGAAAGACTACACCAGAGCTAATGACGTTTGTGTTATTGATTATCTCGACACAGCACCAGAGACTTTTTCTCTAAAGGAATGTGAGGGTGTCAATGGTACGTGGATTAAACTGAAAAAATAATTACGTACTGTGCACAAAATTTTATCCCAGCGAAACTAAAACGCACACAAAAAAAACACCCTGGATTCATCGCCATATTACTCACGTTAAAAGAAGGGTACAGAGAATGTGCAAGAACAAAAGGAATCCAGTCATTTTAAAGAACTTGAATCCCAGCTTATGCCGGAAATTAGAAATGCAAGACAATCTTTTTTTTTTCACATACGTTATCTCACTTCATGATGCATCAGCCACAAAAATTTTGGCGTTTCTTGGCACAGCCTGAAAACCCAACAATTGAAGTAGAAATTGAGGGTACTATTGTTAATGATGCGCAGGCCATTTCCAATGCTTTCAATAGGTATTTTCAGTCTCTATTTACACGCGGATACGCACCAAGCAGCCCCGTTGCTCCGGTGCATTCTTTTTCAATGCCCGATGTCGTTGTCACTACGGAAGGTATCCTGAACCTCCTGTTGCAGATCGATGTTAAGAAATCAGTGGGTCCTGACGATATTTTAAATGTATTCCTTCGACGCTACGCAGAGCAGCTATGTCCCTTTCTTGAAGCGATTTTAAAGCAACCCTACTAACAGCTCCTTTACCAGCAGACTGGTTGTGTGCAAAAGTAATTCCAATTCATAAAGGCGGGAGCAAGATCTGCATAGAAACATTCAGGCCTATCTCCCTAACTAGCTGCTGCTGTAAATTATTGGAACATAAATCAACAAGGCAATAATTACTTATTTAGAAGATAACAACTTGTTGCACCCAAACCAACACGGATTCCGTAAAAACCTGTCTACCGTTACTCAACTCTTGTAAATGACACATGACTTCGTAACTACTATTATTGCACAATTGCGAACCAACGCCATATTTATAGACTTTGCCAAAGCTTTTTATAGGGTACCTCACAGTAAATTGATTGACAAACTTGTGTCTATTGGTATTAACAGAAACATAATAGCATGAATAAAAATTTAACTATCAAATCGAAGCCAGTATGTAACCGTAAACAACACAGCCTCTGATTCATTGGAAGTTCTTTTCGGAGTACCACAAGGTTCCGTTTTAGGACCCATCTTGTTCCTAATATATGTTAATGATATCTATATGTGCCTTGAGCCTAGCGATAAAATGATATTATTCGCTGACGACTGCGTGATATACACCACTATCCGCGCAATTGATGACCAGCTTAGACTTAACACCACACTAGACAATATTGCATGTTGGTGCCTTGAGTGAGAAATAGAAATTAACGGGTCGAAAACAGCTTCCCTTAGCATAACTCGCAGAAAAACATTCCAGCATTTTAATTACAATTTGGTCGGCACAAGCATTGCAAGAAACGACGCAGTTAAATACCTGGGCGTCACGTTTACAAGTAAGCTGAAGTGGGATGTACAGCAGTGAGCACTGTTAGTGTGAACACGCGAGCGCGTGGACGACGGCACTGTCAACGCCCCGTTGCGGTCATCACTGGAAACATTGCGCATGCGCATCACGCCTTCCGCGAAATAATTGTTCCACCACGTGCATGACGTCATGAATGCACTTGTTCGTCGTCTGCTAGCCGCATTTTTGTTTTCTAAGCCCATGCATCCTGCACTTTAAGATTTCTTTAAACATCTGTGCTTGAACGGAACAAGACAAAAAAACTTGAATATCTATGGGGGCGTGTGTATTCGTTCTCTTCAAAGTTGTTGTGCATGCAGCACCGTATATAAAACAACCAAACATCTTTTGCAGCCGTTCATTCTGTCGCCAGATTGTATTATGGCTAGGGTTCCTGATGATGAACGGCGCTCAATTGTCGATCTTTCCCTGAAAGGTTATTCCCAGCGGTATATTGGAGCTTTAGTTAATAGACCCCTGAAGACTGTGAACAGGATAATTTAAGCCTACAAGTATGAAGGTCGCATTCAGGATGCACCCCGCGCGCCCCGCCCTAAAGCTACCACAGACGATGAAGACGCCCTCATAGTTGCAGCTGCTGTTCGTAACTCTTTTTTGCCAGCCCCAGCAATACGCGACGACTTGGATTTGAACGTTTTGGACACCACTGTTCGACGTCGCCTGCGTACTGCGGGCCTTCGGAGTCACGTCGCAGAAACCACTACCAACGACGGCACACAAGGACGCACGACGGCAGTTGGCTGAGTTGCACAAAGCATGGACATCAGAAGAGTGGGGTTGCGTCATTTTTTCGAATGAGTCAACGTTTCCGACGCGACTAGAGCAAATATTGCGTCTTTGGAGACTACCAGGCACACAGTGAGGCAAACTTCCTGCTTTGAAAAGCCATTGTTTTAGTTAACGTCAAAATGCCACGCAGGAACGACCCAGACAACGTGCAAGGTGTTTCTGCCAGTGGGAGATCAAGTGTGAGCGTGTGGGGTGCTGTTTCAAGATATGGTTTAGGGACCCTGCAACGTATACGTGGACGCTTATCGTCAGAACAATACTGCAACATTTTGAACAATGTGCTGTTGCCATATGAGAGCAGTTTATTCCCAGATGGTGATTACCTGTTCCAACAGAACCGGTCACCGTTACACACGGCACGGACTGTAAAGGAGTTCCAGGCGGAACAGCACATGCAGCTACTCGAATGGCCTCCGAAAGGTCCGGACCTGAATGTGATAGAAAATGTGTGGGGCCGTCTGGAAGCTTCTTTGGCAAGCAAGCCCCTTTATTCCGCGACTTCGGACCAGTTGTGGGCGCAAGTCCGCAACAAGTGGGAATGGCTGAAAGCCGATCGGGAATATGTTCGATCACTTTACGACTCGTTACCGTCCAGAATAGCTGCAGTCGTTGCTATAAGTGGTCACGTGACTCGCTATTAGATTTGCTCATGTTTTTATATTTGTTTTCATGGTTTTGTTTAACTTGAATTGCAAAAGTGCAATTTTCTCGAACAAAAAGTTCAATAATTATCCCTCATTCGCTCACTTTTTTCCTTCACGCACCAATCTTCAATCCAGATGGACCTTGAAATGCAGAAAAATATATGCTCAGCGAACAAAAAATGCGGCTAGCAGACGACGAACCGGCGTATCAATGACGTGATGCGCGCGGTGGAAAGAGTGTTTTGCAAAGCACATGCTGCGCATGTGCAATGTTTCCGACGATGGCTGTTACGTGGCGCTGATAGTGCGGTTGGCCACGCGCTCACGTGTTCACCCTAACAGTGCTCACTACTGTACATATGAGCAGCACATACACAAAAACCTATCGCCAGCTGGGGTTTCTGCATCGAAAACTTGCATTCACGCCATATAATGTAAAACTGACAGCATATAAATCTCTCATAAGGCCGATCCTCGAGTACGCCAGCATTGTTTGGAACCCCCACCAAAAATATCTTTCCAACAAATTAGAAATTGTCCAACGCAAGGCCCTTCGCTTAATATATTGTAAGAATTTGAGGCATAGCAGTGTCACTGAGCTGCACAGACGGGCATGCTTACCGACCCTTGCAGCCCGTCGCCGTGTCTCTTCCTTAAAGTTTCTTTTTCTTTTGTATCACAACGGTTTAAACATAGATAAAAACAACTATATAAAACCGCCTAACCATCGCTCTCTTCGTACCAACCATAATAAGTGCATCACACCTTTCATGTCACGCTGTGACACTTTTAAATATTCATTCTTCCCATCAGCAGTGGAAGAGTGGAACAAACTGCCACGTGAATGCCTTAATCTTTCCTCTGCAGATGCATTTGTTCGGAATGAAGAAAGCCTGTTTTATGAAGAGTAAAAGCAACTTTAGTTTTTTTTATGTTTGTGAGCGCTTCCGCATACACTGATCACTGTACCACCTGCTGATACCTCGATGATGTTTTGTGACCTGCCCATGATTTTGCGCAATTGCTTTGATCGTTCAAGTTTTCTTTTCACCAGTATCTTGTGATTTTCTTTTCTTCCGCTTTGTGCAATATTGCCTGGTTTGTACACGACTGTGTATATTTGCCCACCCACCCTGTATGAGCCTGAGAAAGGCTTACAGTATTAAATAAATAAAATAAAAAAACGTCTCTGCGGCCCTCCCAATAGCTAAATCAAGGGTAGCACGGTCTTTGCAGGAAGTTGCACTGCCAAAACTAGAACTTCAGGGAGCGGTGATTGCAACCAGGTTGGCGAAGTTTCTTATGAAGTCCCTGAAGACATTTGAACAGAATAAAAACGTTACCTTCTGGACCAATTCCTTCGTCGTGCTACATTGAATCTGAGGAGCGCCATCGCAACGGCAACACTTTGTTGGCAGCAGAGCGGCAGAACTTCAGCGCACCTTTGACAAAATTTCAAGGTTATATTGTCGTGGCACTGATAATCCCACAGGTTATCTTAGACGGGGCGCTGTGTTGGAATTCCTGAACCACGACAAACTATGGTGGAAATGTCCATCCTGGTTAAGAGAAGAGGCAGCAACATGGCCGATGAATACGCCGAATCCACCGGGTGATAAAACAGAGTTGGGCGAGTCTGTCGTGCTAGTCTTATAAGCCGAAGCACTTGGGCCAATTCTCGACCACGGAAGGTACTCAAATCTCACAATAGTCCTGTGAATTACAGCATGAGTCTTTATATTCATTCCAAACTGTCGAAACACACGTCCTCGAGGAAAATCATTCTGCATAAAAGATAATGACATGAGCAGAGCTTAAACCTGTTGGATCAAAGTAGTACAAGAAGAGGTATACTTCGCAGAGATTGATGAACTCGAGAAAGTGAAATGGTTAAATCAACGGTCGAGTGTCGAGACGCTCCATCCTTTCCTGGAAGCGGAAAGGCGACTGCTGTTGTGACTGGCGCTGGAGCTGACGAAGAAGTGGCGCTCTTTGGATCTTCAAACAAGTAGCCGACAGACCGGCTGCCTATGACCGCCAGGTATTGTCCCTCCTAACCGGAGGGTGAGATGTCGTGTCGCCACGACACCGTAAGCCTTTCGGGAGACGACAACGAGTACAGCATCTTCCTTGGAAGAGACCACGGCGGCCGCCGCAAATCGCCTCGCTAATTAAGCGAGCAGTTCGGCGGACCCTTTGATGTATGCTGTCGTGAGCTTGAGACCCCTCGATCAGCGGCACACACACGACGAAGAGGAGCCCCGCTGGTGCCACCTTGGATTGCAGTGATCACGGCTAAGGTACTCGGCTGCTGACCCGCAGGGCGCGGGTTCGAATCCCGGCTGCGGCGGCTGCATTTCCGATGGAGGCGAAAATGTTGTAGGCCCGTGTGCTCAGATTTGGGTGCACGTTAAAGAACCCCAGGTGGTCTAAATTTCCGGAGCCCTCCACTACGGCGTCTCTCATAATCATATAGTGGTTTTGGGACGTTAAACCCCACATATCAATCAAATCAATCAATGATCACGGCTCAATATTGGACGTTCACGTGGGCCGTGCATGCTCGTCCCCCTCACCAGTTGTGTGTGATCTGTGATTGGACAGTAACCTCTGCATGTAATGGGCTGAGTGCCTGGCTTTGTGCTTGATATGCATCGAGTCTTATAGCCTAGATCCGTTAAAACATAAATATAACCAACAACTTCCTGGCCACTGTGGTTAAATCGGCACAGAGCAGCACTGGATAGTTATCTGAGCAAGTAAATTAAGCAGGTAGGCTTAGATCATTTAACAGAAAGAAGTGTTAAGTTTAGCGGAATTTGTAAGTGTAAGTTGTGGGGAAAATTGGGATGTTGTAAAAATCGGTTGAGTGAGAAAGACACAGCAAACAGGTTAGAGAGGGTAGTTGGCCACGGGGTGCTACTTGTGTGCTTAAGCTTGTGGTCTCCGCTGTGGGATTTGATTTGCTAGGCTTCAATTTCTTTAGACCCACAATTGAAACGCTGGTGGGTTTGTGTTTTGTCACAGCTGAACCAAAGCAAAGCAGTAGTCATGGACCTCATGAGATTAACGAGAGAGAACCTGCTAAACCTGTGTTGGGATCTAGATTTTGACAATGATATGCCAGCATCTAAACTCCGTGAAATAATTTTTGAAAGCGAAATTAAAAAGGCGAAAATCGAGCATTTCGTGCATATGTATTTAATAGATCAGTAAAAGGAAGAAATGCGCAAGCGGGACACAAAAAAAGAGCAAAGAAATGAAGGACGTAGGAAGAAGATACCAAAATCAGATGAGGAGATAGAAAGGATGCATCGTAAAGTGGTGGTATTGCAGCAAAGAGGCCAGACATCCATAGATGTAGCGCACGAACGGTGCAATGTAGCGGCGGTGCCGTTTAAGGCCGAAGAGAAGGCTACAGGCCGCACATTTGCTGATGTAGCGCACGAACGGTGCGATGTAGCGGTGGTGTCATTTGAAGTTGAAGAAAAGGCTGGTACTTACAAGGACATGGTTGAGATTCGAACCCGTTCCAAAAAAAAAAAGAGCTCGCGGTCGAAGCAGGGTGTGAGGGTTCCGTGGTTGTGGAAACAGAGCTAAGATTAACAGAGTGCTCCACGAGAATAGAACCTTGCAGCCCTATAAACGATATTTATGAGCATCAGAGGCGGACGAAAGGCTCCAAAGTTGGCACCAAGAAGTGTTCTAAACGAAGAAAGCGTCCGAAAAACCGAAGCGTGGCAAAGCTCGCAATCAGCGCGGCACGTTTGACGAGGGCCTTCAAACGGTGTGGCAGATTCGCGAGAAAAGGCCCGTTGTCTTCTCTGACTGGCTTGAATCGCATGCGTCTGAGCGGCCTGAGAGTAAGGAAAAGAAAAGCGTAATCTACGCGGCCGCAGTCTAACGATGAATTGATAGGCAATCATCAGGACTGTGAGCGCAAGACAGCGGACGAGCATATCGGTGATGAAGAATGTCAGAGTGGGACTAAAGGCTCCCAAGTCAGCGCAAATAAGCGTGCACATGAGACAAAGCGTCCGAAGGGCAAAGGTAAGGCAAAGCTCGCGATGAGCACAACGCGTTTGAGTAAGGGCTTCAATTGACGGAGTGAAATCGCCAGAAAAGTGCCGTTGTCATCTCTGACGGGTCTGTATCGTATGCGTCCGAGCCGCCGGAAAAGAAACGCGCATAGTACGTGGCAGTGTTCGAATGATAACTTGCTAGGCGATTGTCAGGACAGTGCACGTGAAAGAGCTAACAAGCATGTGAGTGCTGTTGAACATCAGAGGTGGACGAAAGGCTCCATAGACGGCTCCAAGAAGCGTGCAATACGGAGAACGCGTCTTAAAGACAAGCTGGTGAAAATCGCGACGCGTTTGAGTAATGTGTTAAAATGGCGGAGTGAAATTTCGAGAAATTTGCCGTATCACAAGCGTCCGAGCAGCTGGAGAGCAAAGAAAAGAGAAATGCATTGTGCGAGTGAGCAGTCGAAGGGAAGAGGACCCTTCTGCTGTTATCGCGGCGCATTGGACGGGGCGCGCAACACAGAGGTCAGTGCTTTTCGCGAAGTGGCAGGAAGGAACTACAACAAGTCTGTTTCAAGGAATGTCACGGGGTTCGGTAACAAACGGATTTACCTTTACGCGTGTTCTACACGCCACTTGACGAGAAAAGCTTCCCGGGCGCGACCACCACGAGTTCGACTCAAAGTTGTTTACAATAGCTGTTAGCTTTTCAGAAATATTGACTCAGGACTGTTGAAACGAATGTTTTGTTTGTTTAATTTAGTGATTTTGTAAATAAGTAGTTTAAACTTTCTTTTTGTTAGCACTGTATCAATTTGGTAGCCTATATGCGTTGTATATATATCTATCGGAAAGATAGTGATACGCATTAGAGCGAGTCGCGGGGCTTAAGAGATGCCCCTTAAGAAGAAGCGTAGGCGGAAGCGGCGTCGTAAAGCAAAGGATACGACAAAGAGCACAGCCCGCTTGAAGAAAGTTGGTAAACGTTCAGAAGGCAGTTTACAGAATTAGGCGTTTTTCATCGGCGCCGAAGTTGCTTTGCATGCGTCTGAGCCGCCAGACAAAACGAAAAAGAAAAGGCACGTTGGGTAAAAAGGCAAACGGAAGGAAAGGAACCGTCAGCTTTTCGTCGCTCTATTGACATCATGTTTGATGGGTTGCATCAGTGTGAGGTCCTTGGCTCGCTAATAGTAACTGAGTGAGAGTAAGAACTCTGGTTGCCAGTGAGGAGCTTTGCGGGTGTCGGAGGCGAAGCGAATAGGTTTTGCTGTTGTTCCATCTCCCGTTCACCAAGAAAGACCCACAGGACGCGACACCGCGGGTTCGACTGAAAAAAAGAGTACACATGCGTAAGCTTCTGACGATGGTCACTAGTGCATTTGTTTTGACTTGACGTTTGCTTTTGACAGTTTAGGTTTGTTTTGGGTTTTAGAATGTGTTCTTTAAATATGTCGGCTACTACATAGTGTTTAGGTAACTGATTTTCGGTTTTCGTTCATTTCTTGGTCGTTGTACATTTCTCTAAAGTAAGCGTTGTGCGATTGCATAAAGAACACGCATAAGAGCCTGCGTCATGGTAGATACGTGTAAATGAGCAGGGGCGACGTTTTGAGTGAAATACGACTGAGCGCAGAGATGCGAAGGTATTCCCTGCGAGTTTTTTCAGGATTGATGCGAAAGTTTCTTTTGTTTTAATAATGGTTTTTCGCATGTGTCAGGTGTGGAAGAAAAGCTAGTTCATGAGTTTAGGTGTATGGTCTTGAGACTAGTAACCACAAGGGGAAGTAAAATTGTAGTTTATCCACGCAGGGGCCCTATGACGTGTATTTGCGGATGTGGATGTTCCTGATGCAGGTGCAACATGACAGTTGCCTCTTCGTCAGCTCTCGGGGAACTGACGATTAGCTTTGGCGGCATAAAAATTTGGAAACTAAAAGATAGCGTGAAGCAATGGCTTTATTTTATGAGTATGAGGCTTGTTAGGTCACAGCGGGTTGCTCATGCTAGCACACAGGTATACCACGGGGATAGCCTCATTTGGCAGTTAATTTTCTTGAAAGCTGTCTAATGGGAAGATAATTCTCGAATCAGAATTTGACTTTTGGCGAAAGTTCAGACAAACCTTCCGATTGCTGCTTTGTGTTGTGATAATACTTAGGGAAGAGTTTTTGGGAGAATTTGTCGGACTCGATCTGTCTCAGGGCAGGCAGGGTGCTCTCCCGTGCCTGTGGTGGTGTGTATGAATGCGTTTCCCAGAAGAGAGCCACAAGAAACGAGCTGGAAAGAGTCCTTGGCTGAGCGTCATCGGCAGTGGCCTGTAAGACAGCACCATACTACGAAACTTCGGGCAACCTGTGCAGCTGGTCACCCTAAGGTCGAATCTCCCGCCGGCAGACAAGCTGTTGTGACTGGGCGCTGGAGCTGACGAGGGAGCGGCGCTCTTTGGATCTTCAAACGAATAGCCGACAGGCCGGCTGCCTATGACCGCCAGGCATTGTCCCTCCTAGCTGGAAGGTGAGATGTCGTGTCACCACGACGCCGTAAGCCGTTCGCGAGACGACAACGAGTACAGCATCTTCCTTAGAAGAGACCACGGCGGCCGCCAAAAATCGCCTCGCTAATTAAGCGAGCAGTTCGGCGGACCCTTTGATGTATGCTGTCGTGAGCTTGAGACCCCTCGATCAGCGGCACACACACGACGAAGAGGAACCCCGCTGGTGCCACCTTGGATTGCAGAGATCACGGCTCAATATTGCACGTTCACGTGGGCCGTGCATGCTCGTCCCCCTCACCAGTTGTGTGTGATCTGTAACCTCTGCACGTGTTTCCTGATCTAGGGATCTGGGGAGCACATAGCCTTTATAATGAGCCACCCGGCTCATTCAAAAGAGCGCCATGTAGAGGAACGCCAGATTCGAAAGCTCGCCATGTAAGAAAGAGCTCGTCATGTACGAGAGCTCACCTTGTATATAATTTAAATAAACACTCTTCATGTCTCTCTTCCTCCTGCCTCGACAACTTCATCCCAGACCTCCGGTGCCTGCAAACCCCGGTCGCAACACTGCGCGTAAAAGGCAGGCTAAAACTAACTCAAGAAGAAGAACGAGTAAAGCATCCTGTTTTCTTGCCTCCAGATCACGACTTAACTAGACCTATAGTACGTGACTGCGAGTTCTTACAAGACACGCTTACTGAAGTAACAGAGAACTTTTGGATACCTCGTGGCAGACAGGTCGTAAATAAAGTTATTGGTAGATGTAATACATGTGCAAAGTATAGAGCCAAACCAGCAAGTGCCACTGTGGCACCATTTTCCAAAAGAAAGAGTCTGTGGCTCTGATCTTTTGCAGACTGCCGGAATAGATTTCGCCGATCCGCTGTACGTGAAATTAACAAATCATCTTGGAAGCTCTATAGCTCGTATAGCTCTATTCACGTGCACTGTAGAGTGACTGTAATGCCATCCCTACTTAGTGCAGTATCTCGATTCATTTTATCTAACGCCGCCCGAAGATCTAGGAGCGTAAATTGCGCATATAGTTTGGGGTGGGATATCCCGGAGTAGACGTACTCGGGGCCCATGTGGTCGATCGTATGACAGAGATACCAGTCGCAGAGGTCGTTCGCGAGTTGGCTCATCGGGCCTTGGTAGTAACGCTTCTTCTAGTCCCTGTTGGCATTATTGCGCAAGTGCGAACAACTACTTAAAGACACATCTATAACTGTTGAATGTATCGATCAATGAACAAATTAAAACACGGTCACGTTCCCTCCGCATGCTTCGCGTAACATCGATTCTCTAGGTATGGGGAATCTGCAGATTTTTCGTTTATGTTTCTTTCTGTGCCATCTGGTCACGCTTATTTTGCTGGCGTGTTTTTGTGATGGCGATGTGTCATGTAAGTCAAGGTGAACCACAGCTTGGACTTTCGGCGTTAAAAAAACAAAAAAAAACACAAAAAAGCCACCCAGCTTCGCTCTTCCTTCGGGCGGCTCGTGTTAAGCTCTTTCAGGCTTTTAAATGCGAAGCATTTCTTAACAAACGTCGGCGACTTTGAGCGTATCTATCTATCTATCTATCTATCTATCTATCTATCTATCTATCTATCTATCTATCTATCTATCTATCTATCTATCTATCTATCTATCTATCTATCTATCTATCTATCTATCTATCTAGGCACCTACGACTTTTAGCTCTCGTGGCCGTTTCAATAACGGTATCAATACCAAACTTTGTATGGCATATCATGACTGTGCGAAGAACATATTTGACTAGTCATAACAAGAAAATCATGACATGTATGTCGTGAATGTCATGATTTACATTTCATGGTCCAGCAGCTCTCGCGGTGGTTTTGTTCACATGGCATGTTGAAAAACAGGTAGGGTATGATATGATTGCATGGCGAACACAAGTGACAGACCCCCACATGAAAATTATGACATGCGTGTCATGTCAGACGACTACATGCCACGCTCATGATCCGCTCACGGCCGTTTCGCTAGCTTCACATGTACCAAACTCGGTATTACAGTACGTGAATGCATGACGAAAGTATAATACTGGTGCAAAGATAATAAACATGACATGCGTGTCATGCAACTACATGACTACATGCCACGCTCATGATGCGCTGGCGGCCGTTTTGCTAGCTTCACATGTACCAAACTCGGTATTACGCGACGCGAACGGACGACATAGGTAAATGACACATCCTAACATGATAATCAGACATGCGTGTCATGTAACAGCATGACTACATGCCACACTGATGATGCACTCGCGGCTGTTCCACTAGCTTCCCATACGCCAAATTTGGTATTACGTGACGCCAATGAATGGCGAAGGTATGTGACTGGTGCAAACATAATAATCATGAGATTTGTGTCATGTAAGAACATGACTACATGCCACAGTCAAGGCGCCAATACATCCCGACGTGACGCAGTGCACGTGCTCGCCGGCGCTCATTTTGCCGCGTCAGGCCGGCGTTGCCACACCGGGCGCCGGTCCTGCCACATACTCGCAGGCACGCAGCGTGCTGCGTTGCTTTGACGCATGCGCATTTCAGCGCGTCCGGCGTCCCTCCGTCACGGAAAGAGGGAGACGCAGTGTTGTCCAAGTAACGCGTTGGCGTGAAATGCAGCCTGCCGCTTTTCGCGCCGGCTGCGTCGTCGGGTCGGCCCGACGGATTCTGGTCGCGCCTGGCGTCAGACTATAAGGGTGCTCGCGTTTCTCGAACGTAGCATCGCTGTGCTGAGCGTGCGCGCGCGTCAAGGCTATATTGTAGTATATTCGGCCATTCATGATGCGCTCACGGCCGTTTTGCTTGCTCTACATATACCAATTTATATGTTACGTCACGTCAATGGATGACGAACTATATGACTGGTGCAAACATGATAATCCTGACACGCGTTTCATGTAGGAACATGACAGCATACCACGCTCATTTCGTGCTCGCGGCCGTTTCGCTAGCTCCACATACACTAAATTTGGTATCACGTAACGGGAATAGACGAAAGTAAACAACACATGCAAACATGATAATCATGACAAAGAAGTCATATACGGCATCATTTACCTCGACCTCGTAACGTTGTGCTGATTTTAAAGAGGCTTATCTACATTTCTCATTTGTGCTTCGCATATAATCGATTCCGAATGCACGTGGGATCTAACAATTTGTTTAAGACGATAATCTTTCTTGGAGTATTACGACACAAATGTTTTTCTCTGTCTATCTGTCCGTCTGTCTGTCTTTCTGTCTGTCTGTCTGTCTGTCTGTCTGTCTGTCTGTCTGTCTGTCTGTATGTCTGTCTGTCTGTCTGTCTGTCTGTCTGTCTGTCTGTCTGTCTGTCTGTCTGTCTGTCTGTCTGTCTGTCTGTCTGTCTGTCTGTCTGTCTGTCTGTCTGTCTGTCTGTCTGTCTGTCTGTACACTCGTCGGTTTGTCCACCGAAATGACACCCGGAACGGCCAAAATCCAACCCCATCCACAGCGCCCACCAATATTGCTAAAGTTTCAGCGTACATGCTTGTGCGATTGTCAATTCAACGACAATAATTGCGCACTGCTGAGGCATAATAACAAACGTAATTTTCTTTGGCGTGTATCTTTGAACTAGCGAAGACATGCATTAGTAATTCTATGGCCTGCAGCCTTTATCCTGATGCACTGACAATGCAACGCTACGCGCAAAAAGGCAAGTGTATTGAACGCTTTGCTAACCGTGGTGTGGATCCTACCCGTCGATTTGTGTTCTATACCTTATCGTCTCCGTGACAGGCGCACTTGCCATTCCTCGTTTTCGAAGATAACTGCCAGATAGCACTCGTGTCTCACGTCCCTCGATGCACTAGTTCGCCTCCTTTTTTTTTATTGAAATAGAAAATAAACGAAGGAGTTTTTGTCACCGTTCCTTGGCGACGGCTACTCCTTTCCACTTAATTGGTACAAATAAAAATATGAAAATCGATCGCATATATACATATATACAGTCCTACATAGGTGAGAGCAAAAGTTCTCTTATGGGCAGAACAAACACGTAGACACCACGCTCAATTTTAGCTTTTGTCCGCTCAGTATTCGTCACAAATATTCGTTTCTTCGAAGAACTGTTGCAGCACCTTCATTACTTTGCCGTTTGTTTTGGATAGCCATGTACCTAGTATTTTATTCAACCCAAATGAACGCTCGGGATCTAACCTATGCAGTTCCTGTTCTAGTCACCTTCGGCGTGTGTCGTGTTTCGGACAGTCGAGCAAAAGGTAAAAGATATCCTCGTCATCGTGGCCGCATGAACATGATGACGATGTTGCACGCTAAATACGAAGTAAAAAGTGCTTTGTGTGAGCAGTTCCGAGTCGTAGGCGATGAATGAGTGTGTCAATATGTCTTGTGAGGTCACAGTCTAATTGGTATTCAAGATGAGGATCAACAGAATATATGATCGATTCCTTTGTTTTGACTTTGAACCAGGTAGACAGGCATAGTTCACGTTTTGTTGTTCTTAAAATTCTATCTACATCATATTGAGATACAGGAATGAGGCACGTTTGCGTAGAGTTATGAGCGGTTTTCGCCAACTCATCCGCCATTTCATTTCCCTTAATTCCGCAGTGACTTGGAACCCACTGAAATGCCACTCGATGATTCGACTTCGTAGTTTCTGAGAGCTCTTTTAGAATAGGGTATACTATATACACATCAATGTGTCTTGAAGTAGCATTTTCCACACATGCCAGTGCTGCCAGAGAGTCTGTAATTACCACCCATTTTCTTGGTGTCGTTGACAGTTTAATAAAGCTTACGGCTAGAAAAATCACTATGAGCTCCGACGTTGTTGATTAGGAGAGGTGGCCCAACCAACATACATCTTTTTCCCGCAATTCCGAATTTATGAATGATGATGTCGCTGCCTTTTTGGTGACGGAGCCGTCAGTGTACACGTGAGTGTATTCTTGGCACCTGTGAAACAGATGATGTGATGCCAACTGCTGTGTGGCAGCGGTTGGCACTTGATGTTTGTTGCGAAGTCCTTCTATTAACGTTTCAATAGTTGGTAGATCAAGCATCCATGGAGGGTAGTTTTGGTCCAGTGGTCAATGTGTCGACACAGCAAGCCGGAAAATGTACTCTTGGGACACGTGGTGTATTTGGGCTCCAGCACGGCTCGCGATGTTGGATATGAGCGTATGGGAAGAGTGTTGCGTGACTAGACGAAAGAGGTGCCGGCATGTCTCCACATTTCTAATTACTATACAGTTGGGTTCTCTTGCCTCTGCTAGTGTCAGAGAACTTGATGTTGCCCGTGGAACCCCAGACATATGCGTAAGCTTCGTTCTTGTAACAGCTAAAGTCGGTGCAGCGACGTCTGAGCGGTGTTGTGGAGAAGTGGTGCAGAGTAGGCAATTTTCTGTCGGATTAATGCGCGATGGACGTGGAGTAGAGACGCCGATGTACCGCCCTATTTTGTTCCCGCGATGCGACGTATAACATTTATGGTGCTGTTCACTTGACTTTCTAGGTCAGCAATATGCTGACTCCATCTAAGTTGGATATCTAAGCTAACGCCAAGGAAGCGATGCTTTCGATTCTCTAGCCATCTACAAAAAGCTTCAAGTTTTTCACTGTTTTTGTCGTGAATGGCAGAACTACAGATTTGGCGTGAGAAATATGCATGCCTCGCTCTTTGAGGTAATCACTTGTTGCGTTTAGTCCTTGTTGAAGCCGGTGTTTGATCACTTCCAGTGGTTTAAGAGACATACATATTCATATGTCGTCTGCATACATGGATATGTTCAAGGCTTCGGGCAGTACTTCTGGAAGACCTGCCATTGCAGCATTGAAAAGAAGCGGACTTTCAACGCTTCCCTGGGGTATACCACTGCTCATGTTGAAGCGATCGCAGTCTCCGTTATTGGTTGAAATGTATATTTGCCTGTTACGTAGAAAGTTGGCGATCCATTGAAGGATACGACCGTGAACCCCTAGTGAGGTAAGCACGTGCAGCACAGAAACGTGGCTCACAGAGTTGAACGCTTTCTTAATATCTATGAACGCCACAACAGCCACGTTTCCACAGCTCATATAAAGTTCTCCGAATGTAACGAGGTTGAAGACGCAGCCCACGGTGCATCGCCGTCGTCTGAAGCCAGCCATCTATTCTCGAAGTGAGTTGTTAGCTTCGATACACCACTGTAATCTTCTGTCAACCATTTTTTCCAAAACTTTAGATACACAGCTAGGGAGGCTGACTGGTCGTAATGAGTCAAGCGAAAGCGGTGATTTAGCGGGCTTCAGTAGTGGGACGATTCTCGCAACCTTCCAACACATTGGAACGTACGCCTTCGTCCACATGTCGTTATATATCCGCAGAAGAACTGGCATGCCGTTAGGTCCCAGATTTTTTAGAACACTGTACGATACGTTGTTTGGACCGGTTGCCGTTCTTACGCGGGTTAGTTATAGAGCAGTACGCAACTCAAGTAGAGAATACGTGTTATGCAGTTGAGCATGTGTAAAGTGTATGCATCTTGGATTTGCTGCTCAACAGAACTAGGCAGAGCAGTAGTGTTGCGAACCAATTGCCCAGTTCCAGTCAGCATTGTGCGAAACTTGTTAGAAACATCACGTTCGGTAAATCCAAGAGACATGGCCAATGTTCTGAATAAGTTTCGCTGGGATACTCGATGATTTAGAGCAGTGATTATTTGCCAGATTTTCGGAAGTAGAGTAAATGGGGTCAATGAATGGCAAAAATCTTGCCATTTTTTCCGACCTAACATTTTCATGTGTCCGTTAGATTGAATGTGTGTGGCCTGACTCTTCTTATAATCTTCAAGCCTCCCAGTGCGGCAACAGCGACGCTCTGCTCGTCTTCGAATTGCTAGTAGGCGCTCATAGTCTGCATCTACAATGGAGCGGCCTGCTGGGACAGCTGTAAACCTTGTCGCACGGGAGTAACTGCTTTTAATGCAGGACATAAATGCATCCAGTGCATTAACTCCCATCAAGTCACGTCCAGTCTGTTCACGAAATAGTTTCCAGTCAGTTAGCTTTGAAATCGATGTGGTCGTTTGCACTTGCATTATTGGGTGTTGCATAAGAACTGGGTCATGGTCGCTCCCTCGTGTTTTGAGGTCTGTGCACCACTTCATATCTCGTGCACTGTCAGAGGAGGCTATAGCCAAATCTAGACAGCTTGCATAGTTATCACCTTTTAAAACGTTACTGATCCATGATTCAGTACAAGACCACATCGATAAATTGCTTTTTCAAGTGTTCTCCTACGTCAATCGGTATGAGTACTGCCCCACGTGGTACTGTCCGATTTAAAATCTCCACAGATGAGGGCAGGTCCCTGGGCTTTACCCAATAAATGAACCAGAGATGATTTGGAGATGCGTGTTGATGGTTGCAAATAAACGCAAATTACGGTGATGATAAGTTTCTGTAATTAAATTTTGCAACCTACAACTTCTGGCACGTCCGAGTCTGACGAGTATAAAACGAAAGAGGGTATGTCGCACCGTATGCATAACAGTGCCCTGCTCAAGCCAGGATTTTTTCTTGTTGCGTATGTGACATAATTAGAAATCCGAAAGTCAGGGCTAACGTTGGTTTCATTTAGACACAGAACGGGGGAGCTATACTGAGCAACCAGCTTCCCAAAGTCCGCGCTTTTGAACCTAAGGCCATTGGCATTCCACTGAAACACAGCTGTGTTGCGGAAACAGTTGTTCATTTGTAGAGCCATTTTGCTACACAACAATTTTTTGTTGTACTTCTAGAGGCTCTAATGAAAGGACTGCGCTCACCTCTGGAAGGTCATTGGCCTGTAGAAATACACGCAGGATTGCTTTCAAAGCAAGGAAGAGCATCGACATAACCATATCCACATCACTTGTTTTGGGTGCATGTTGCTGTTGTGCCTTTGGCTTTGCCGAGGTGAAAGGTGTAGACGCTTGGTTATCCTGAGTTGCCGACGGTTTCGGTGTCCTGCTGTCGCTTGCTGCCTTTGAACGCTTGGTGATCGTCCTCTAAAGTCCGTTTCGGCTGTACTTTTGTTTTTCTGAGCTGAAGAACGCTCGGCTATCGTCGCATACCACAGTGGTGATGTACTCTTTTGTGATTTTGAAGTCACAGGGAGTGGTTGTACAGTTTCAGGATTCGGACAAGGCTATCCCTTTCTAGAGCTCTTCCAAGCAAAATTTCTTGTCGCTTTAGTCGAGTAGCTGCCTGGTGTTTCGGACAACCAGCATATGACGCTACGTGGTCTCCATTGCAATTCGCACATTTGGGATGATTTCTCGATGTACATTCTTGGTAATCATGTGCTCCTGCACAGATTTTGCAGCGAAGTTGTCCATGGCACGATTTGGCAAAATGTTCGTATCGTTGACAGTTGGAACATCGTGTAGCAGGCTGTAGGTACTCTTCCACCAGATGACTTGTGAAGCCTAGGAGAATGCGAGGTGGCAGTGGCTTGTCGGGGGAGAACTCAAGAATTATACTGCCGAGTGAATGTGGCTCTGCTGAAGCATCTTCACGAGGGAGCCATTTAGTCTGTCTCCTGACTGAGATTACACCGCTGTCTCTCAAATATTCAAGCAGTTGATATTCACTGTATTGCACTGGTACTTGTCTAATCTTTCCTAGGTTCCTCACATACGACTGCGGTATATACGGTGCCACTTCAAGACCAGCAACATGTGTTAACTCTAGAAGTCTGGAGGATGCAGTAACTCTAGAGACACTTACGGAGAAGTTGTCATCTTTGTTGACACGAAACCACTGCCTTTTCTCTTTAGTAGCAGATACTACTTCATTGGCCAGTTTGTTCGGATTGACTTTCCAGAATGAGGCGCTAGGGTCTGTCAGCTTGAAAATTACGGGTATCCCCGATGGTCGGGCTTTCTTTTACGTGACTATTGTGAAAGGCCTGTCTTCTGCTTCTCCATCACAGTTAGTTCACTCCCGCGGACTCTATGATCGTCGCATCGCTGTAATCCTCTTGATTCGCGCCTTCTTCGGAGTAACACACTTATCTTTGGCGTTAGGTGCCGTCGAGGGGCCGTGACAGTCCTCCTCGGGTCCGCGAAACACGTGATGATCTTGCTGTTCGTACGCATTCACCACTCCGCTGCATAGATCGATGCACTATAACAAACTCTATGAATGTAACGCAGCACCTCCAGAATACGATTCACCAATTTTATCGCACAGAACATCAAACAAACGTTCTGTTCATTCTCTCCAAACGCAAGACCATAGTCTTTCGAAGAGATTTGAGCAAAGCATGCAGACATGGGGCAAACTTTTTAAAGGGGTACTGACAGAGAAACTTTGGCCTCGCGTTTTCCTGCTGCGATGTGTGACTGGGGGCCTGTTAGTCGCAACACGGCACATCGTTGGATACGGCACGTGACATACAATTACTTACAAGCTCTTTATCATTGACCAGTTTCATGTTTCGTTTTAGAGAGCTCCGAAAACCGGGTACAACTATCCCCACCTAACGTGTGCAACTCTTTACTACGTCGGCACAAAATTGTGACACACTTTCACATGGTACACATCAGTAATTACTATGGAATCGGAAACGGCACTGAATTGTCGCCAAACACGAAACTTTGAAAGAGTGTGCCACGGCAACCAGCCGCTGAGAAGTATAGACTGCAGGTACAAACGTGGGCAAGGGGGAAAAACGCCAGGCCTGCGCGGAAGGCGCAGCACAGTCACAGCGAAAGATAGAAAAGCGGCATTTCAGAGCCTTTCCTAAACACTCAATGAGTAACTGCTGCTAGCACACTTGCTGGGTATCTACTACGGCATTATTAATAATATTTTCTGCGTAGTAGGCCAACATTCACTGTGCTAGTATTCGCCATTCTTCTGGGAAGCGTGGTATCCGCTAAACACTCGCAACGAATTTTGTGCCAATTGTTCGTGCAATGGCTGACATCGATGAGGATATATGCCTGAAACGGGTATGCGCCAAAGCTAATAGAAGAACAAGAACAAGCTTTTGTAGTGGGTTGGAACATTAGACGACCCACTCGTTACGCTATTCGCTTTTTGTGACGCCTGGTTGTTCTTTATTTTTCTGTTCTGAAACGCTTTATTACTCATATTAGGGTGGTTCCTTTTCCGACATCGAGCCTGCCTAAGGCGAGTTTGCGAAGCATTAAAGTTTCCCAAACATTAAAGAAAAAAAAAAAGCCACTTCGGCTCAGTGGTAGAATACTGGGATTTTATATTACGGACCCGGGTTCAAGCCTCACTATTTTCTTGGTACAATGTCCTTTTTATGTCTGCGATAGTGGTTACGGAAACCGGCAGCGGCGGACATACGGCACCAGGCTTGACCCGAGTTTTGATCTCATAACAGCGTTCTCTGTGAAATAGCGGCTATGACGTAATCGTAACATGTTTCATTGACTGCAGCGTGGTGAAGCGAGGGAAGTATGGGGGTCCTCAAAGGGTCTCATTCGAAAATATCAATGGAACGATGGAGTCGAAGGCTCACGCAGACTTCAAAATTGATTTAATATACCTTCCAAGCTATATTCACTGTTGATATTTTGCAGAAGATATACCAATGTTCCCAAGAATCGACCCTGCAGGCTATATCGGCCACGAAATTTTGTGTCAGTGCACCTTTAAGACGAGTCTTTCTCGGGATGCTTGAACACTGAAATATTGATCCGTCCGTTTGTCTGTCTGTATGTTACATGACAGCTGATGTAACATACAGACAGGTGTTCATAACATACAGGTGCTCAGATACCTGGCCTATGTTTGAGCACTACCTGAACGCCCAGCCATTTTGAACTGGAGGTTGCATTCATACTTCTAAACATTATCGATGATAAAGCCAATATCAACTACATTGTCGTTCAAAAATTTAATATTAACTATAACTGAGGCGCTACATAAATAGGTGTGTAGTAGATGTTTTTTTAAAACTAAAGTACATAGATACGTAATAACGAATTCGCTAGTGTTTCTTAGGCTGCGCTTAGGCTGCGCTTTGGCGACGCTTTAGACAAAAAGCCTTCCGCGGACAATACGGTGCTGCTACGTGGCAATGGGCCTGGGTTCTGCACATCCTCAAGTTTCTTCGACACCACTGGTGGATGGCGTCCATATCTCACTCAGCGTTTTCTCTGCATTGTCAATGTCAACCAGATGCGGGTGGTTCAGCATAGAGAAGGACGTGCTGTCTCAGCCAAGGCAAAGCATAAACGGCCTCTTGGCCGGCAGAAGGTCTTTCGGCGACATTTACAGCGAAGCACGCAGGTACGTGGCCGAACTTTGTTTGTATGTGGTGCAAATCAACGACTACATGTCTGTAATAATGTTTACAGAATGCTATTGTGTCGTGCTGATGTCATGTGTAATTGTTCTTTTATTTCTTGCTAGAACAACGGGCTTACCAATATTTGGACTCCCTATTTTGTTTACTAAGTGTTTAAGTAAGCTACTCAGATTACGTTACATTTATTCCCTCTTCAAAGTTGACAAACATTGATATTGACAACACACAACATCAGCCTGACTGCTACCATGGAATGACACAAAGAGCTATAGCATTTGACCCAAACTGTAAACCATGTCCATTCGTTCTGTATCCGCCAGTGACTGCCGCTTCCAACACCTGAATGTCTCTAAGTTGCGTTTGGACGAGGCGGCCCTTCATACCTTGATGGCTCGATGAATTCTTCCCAAGAGACCACCCCAGGTAAGGCACATACGGTCGTTCACTTGTCTGCGGCTTATCGTGCGCCCGGGCAGGAAGGTGAACAGCCGGATTGCGCATTCCTTCACAAATGTACCTGCGCAGGGTTACAGTGACTGTATCACTAATGATATAGCACCAGTGACTATAACGCGACACTCTTTTCTTAAGGTGCCCTACGTGCCGTCATAACCTTCTCTGTGCTGTAGTTAACATGAGTGTGCCTCCAAAAGTAGACAAGCTTAGGCCGCGGTATCTGGTTTTGTACTTTTGTGCAATAGTCCAGAGAGGTGGTCGTCCAGAGAGGCATATGTCAGGTTGACATGCTTTATTACGAGCGCATCCACTCGTGCTCGTATGTGAGGACGTGAGTCAGCAAGAAATAGCGTGTGTAAGCGTCGGTGGAAAACGCACGGTGTACGTCAGTAGGCGTAAATATGGGGACGACTTAATGGCTATGCGATAGTTGTTATGTAAATGGTAAATGTGTGCTTGTGTAAAGTCTTCTGATGAGGATTACGCGCAACTGCTTGAAGGAATGCATGCCAATAACTGAGAGTGGACGACAGCTTTCAATATATATATACGAGCGGGAATGATAGCTCCAATATTTTTAAGGTGACATACGCTTTGACCCATCTAACAGTGCCTGAAACTTCATGATGTGACAGATACTGGTCATAATACTGTACTAAATGAATCCTGTATGGAAGACTTCTGGACGTTGTCTGTAGTCAAAATATTCTCTAGAGCGAGAAACCGCAACCAATACTTCTTGATGTCACAAATATTGTTCATAAGACTGCAACTAAACTCTGTTTGGAAGGCTTTTGATTATGCGTGTATTAGAAATATCCTCTAATGCAAGAAAGCACGCCTGGATCCTGATAATTAAAAAGATATTGGTCATAAGATAGGAACCAAGCACTGCGTAGAATGCTGTTGGTCATAGTCTGTAGTCGAAACATGCTTTAACACAACTAACTGTGCCTGACCTTTCCTCATGTGACAGATATAGTCGAAACATGCTCTAACACAACTAACTCTGCCTGACCTTTCATCATGTGACAGATATTGCTCAAAAGACTGCAACTGAATCTTGTCTAAAAGACTTCTGGACGTTCTCTGTAGTCAAAATATTCTCTAAAAAACAAATCGCACACAACACTTTATGAAGTCACCGATATCGATCATAAAATTGTGACTGAACCCTGTATGGAAGGCTCTTGATTGTCAGTGGTCGAAATAGTCTCTAAAGTGGCAGACCACACCCGACCCTTCGTGATGTCACAGATATCGATCATAAGATTACAACAGAACCCTGTATGGAAAGCTTTTGATGATGTCTGTATTAGAAATTTCCTCCAATGTAAGAAAGCACACCTGGCTCCCAATGACTCAACAGAAATTGACATAAGATAGGAACCAAGCACTGCGTAGAATGCTTTTGGGCATTGTCTGTAGTCAAAATATGCTCTAACGCAACTAACCTTGACATACATGATATGAGAGATATTGCTCAAAAGACTGCAACTTAATCGTGTATGGAAGACTTCTGAACGTTATCTGTAGTCAAAGTATTCTCTATAAACACAAATCGCACACAACACTTGATGAGGTCACCGATATCGGTCATAAGATTGCAACTGAACCCTGTGCGGAAGGCGTTTGAACGTTGTCTGCAGCTAAAATGTTCTCCATTGCAATAAACCACACCAGACACTTCATGATGCAACAGATATCAGTCAGGAGATGGGAACCGAGCACTGCGTGGTACAATTTGGGATGATATATTTATTTTCAAATAGTGCAGCCCAATGCATGGCTACTGCAGGAGTGATGAACATGAATACAAAATGAAAGCTTTGAAACAGTAGTATCACAATAAAAGTGATACTACTGTTTCAATAAACAAATATCACTCCTAAGAGGAGCCCGGTAAAAAACGAGAGAAATAGAAAAATGAGAAAAATAGAGCAAGTGCCTACAAAAAGTCAGACACATCAGTATCACGAACCAAACCAAGTAGATCATTCCAGTGTTTGATAAGTTTATTTGAAAGTGTTAGAGAGCACTACAAATGACTTCTAAGCTGGATAATGATTGCAGATCAGTGCTGTGTTAAGGCTTTAGCACTTTGCTGGGAGTTTAAATATCCTTTAATATCTACAATATGCATCTGACACTTCCTGATGATAAAGATATTGGTTTTGAAATTGCAGCCAAGCACTGCGTAGAAGGCTTTCACATGTCATCAGGAGGAGGAGGAGGAAGGTAAGAAATGAAAGGCCGGGAGGTCAACCAGACGCACGTCCGGTTTGCTACCCTGCACTGGGGGAAGGGGTGAGGGGATTAAAGGAGAAGAGAGAGAGAAGTGAAGGGCAACGTGTGTGTAGATGTGACCTTGTCCATTGCACGCTTATAAGCGGTCGCGTAGTCCGGTCGTCTTTAGAAAACTTAGCAATGCCCGCGTCGCTTTGCTGGCCAGCGACGCGTAGAGCCGTGAGCCAAGTATCTTCTCTTCGGAAAAAGGTCTACTGTCTAGTGTCTCTAACGTTTCGCGTAGCAAGTTGCGTTCGCTCGCAAAACGTTCACATGAACACAGTAGATGTTCTATTGTCTCGTCAGTGTCGCACGATTCACATCGGGAGCTATCCGCCATTCCTATGCGAAAGGAGTACGCCTTTGTAAAAGCTACTCCTAACCACAGGCGGCACAGTAAAGTTGCATCCTGGCGGGAGAGGTCCGATAGAACTTTAAGCTTTCTCGATGGGTCCAATTTGTGTAGGCGGCGGTTCCTCACACTGGGGTCACTCAGCCAAATTTTCCGTCATGGTGTTAGCGAACGAGTGAAGGCCCCTTGCAGCGTCGGTTCTCGACAATGGAATTGGGGTTGTCTGGGCGTCCGCGTGGGCGGATCGGGCAGCATTATCAGCAAGGTCATTACCGACAATACCACAATGTCCCGGTAACCACTGGAACACCAAGTCATGTCCTTTCAATAAAACTTCGTGAATCACTTCTCTTATTTCATTCACTAGTTGTTGATGCTCCTTTTGTCGTAAAGCTGATTGCAAGCTCTGAAGGGATGCCTTGGAGTCGCAGAACACAGCCCATTTTTGAGGTCGGGCTTCCGTGATATAAAGTATAGCAGCACGTACAGCGGCAAGCTCCGCTGCTGTGGATGTTGTCCTATGCGACAGTTAGAGCTTTATAGTGACCTGGTACGCCGGGATGACAACAGCACCTATGGAGCTGTCAGCCGAGACCGATCCATCGGTGTAAATGTGGGTCCTCTGGCCGTATTTTTCGTTGAATAGCGACAATGTCACCTGTTGTAGGACCACTGTTGAATTATGGCTCTTGTTCGTTATACCCGGAATAGTGAGGAACACCTGTGGTTGTTGTAGGCACCACGGGGGTGACGCTGCTCTTGTTGCTGGAGTGAAGCCAAAAGGAAGGCATTCTCTATGGGCAGGAATAATCTTTGAAAACATCGCGTGTGGTCTTTGAAGTGGCAACACTGCAACATGGTGACCAGGAACTCGGCAGAGGTGTCTTATGTGGGCTCTGAAATTGTCAGTGGTGATGTATGTTCAAATTGGATGCTCTCTTGCGATCATAATTGCCCCGTAGGTTGAGGTGCATCGCGGCAATCCTAAGCACACGCGTAGTGCTTGTCCTTGCAGACTTTCGAGAGTGCGGATGTTCGTCTTGCACGTACTTGCCAGTAACGGCAAGCTGTAGCGCAAAAATCCCAGAAACAGTGCCCTGTATAGCTGCATCATTGACCTTATCGATGCACCCCAAGATTTTCCGCAGAGGAACCGCATTATATGGACGATGGAGATTAGCCTTCTCTTCAGGTAATTGCAGTGGGCAGTCCACGAAAGGTCCCTGTCAATAATCACACCCAGGAAGGGATGGTTCTTCTGGTATGGAATATTTTGTCCATTGATGGTAACGGAGTATTGTGTCATGGCTCTGCGAGTAAACGCAACCAATGCACATTTCTCCGTTGAGACGGAAAGACCTTGCTTGCGGAGATATGAGCATGTCAGGGTGGCAGCCTGCTGGACTCTTGCACGTACTTGTAGACGAGTTACAGCCGAAGTCCATAGACAAATATCGTCAGCATATATTGTCACGCAGCAAAGGACGACGCAGTTGTCTATGAGGAAAACAAGTTTATTGGATTGAATCTGTGCTCCCCTAACAACTGAAAAAATACACAGGTGGCGAAGCAGCGGCCAGCAAAACGACGGGCACGCTAGTGAGCGTCGGCGATCGAATGACGCGGCATCGGCTGTGCGGGAATTTATATCCCTCGGCGCGAGGGTTTCTCGAATAGTCGAATTGTATCGGGAACGCCGTGATAGCGTTTGTTAGAAACGCTGTTCGTTCGAGCAGCGTATCTAACAAACAACGCTTGAAGCGTTGTTTCTATCGAACAACGCCTGAAGCGTTGTTCGGTAGCGTTTGTTCGAAACGCTGTGAAAACGGCGATAGCACAGGCCGGCGCAGCCAGGCCGAAAAAGCAAAACACAAATAAACAAACCCATTGCATGGTTCGCGGCATTACCCCCCCTCTAAGAGTGCATCGACCCGATGCTAACATAAGGGACAGTCCACACAAATTAAAAGTTCGTCATCGTTCGTAGAAAGGTTTTAAGCAAACCACATGGACGACTTCGGGCAGCGTGCGTCGTCGTGATGTACGGGAGTCCCCATCGGGGATCACTTCGTACGTTAGTTCGCCAACACGTCGTAGAATCTGGTGGGGTCCGAAATAGCGTCGTATAAGTTTCTCACTGAGTCCACGTCGTCGAATGGAAGTCCAAACCCACACACGATCTCCAGGATGGTACTCGGCGTCTCGGCGTCGGAGATTGTGGCGTCCGGCATCCACCAGTTGCTGGTCCGTTATACGAGCTCGAGCGAGCTGGCGGGCCTCCTCCGCACGTTGGAGCTATCGTTGGACGTCGGCGTTGAGGTCGTCGTCTTCAACGTGCGGAAGCATGGCGTCGAGCATCGTAGTCGGCCGTCTTCCGTAGACGAGCTCGAACGGTGTCATCCGCGTGGTTTCTTGAATAGCTGTGTTGTACGCAAACGTGACGTACGGGAAGACTTCGTCCCACGTCTTATGTTCAACGTCGACGTACATAGACAGCATATCCGTGATTGTCTTATTGAGCCGTTCCGTTAGTCCATTCGTTTGGGGGTGGTACGCCGTCGTTCTTCGGTGATCTGTGTTGCTGTAGCGTAAGATTCCTTGCATGAGCTCCGCAGTGAAGGTCGTTCCGCGGTCCGTGATTAGGACCTCAGGGGCTCCATGGCGCAGCACAGTTTGGTTAATAAAGAACTTTGCAACTTCTTGTGCAGTTCCCCTAGGAAGAGCGGTGGTCTCTGCGTAGCGCGTCATGTAGTCTGTCGCTACGACAATCCATTTGTTCGCGGATCGGGATGTAGGGAACGGGCCCAGAAGGTCCATTTCGATCTGTTGGAAGGGCCTCGTTGGGACGGCGATCAGCTGCAGAAGTCCGGCTGCTCTCGTCGGTGGTGTTTTTCGTCGCTGGCCGTCACGGCAGCTCCGGACGTAGTAGGTGACATCAGATGTAAGGCGGGGCCAGAAGTATTTCGCCTTGATTTTTGTAATCGTGCGAGCTGTTTCGAGATGTCCGGAAGACAGGTCGTCGTGGCATGCTTCCAAAATTTCGTCACGAAGGTCTGCGGGGATGACAAGTAGATAATTCGTTCTCGTTCCGGGGTTGAAATTCTTCTTCACTAGGACGGAGTTTTTGAGGCTGAATGCTGGTAAGTTGCGCTTGAACGCCCTAGGCACGGCGACGTTGCGTCCTTCGAGGTAGTCGATCATGGCGCGGAGGTCAGGGTCGGCACGCTGCTGGGCGGCTAGGTCGCTCTCTGTCACGACTCCGAAGAACGCGCTGTCTTCATCGGAGTCCTGTGGTGGTGGGTCGACGGGGGCGCGGGACAGGCAGTCGGCGTCGGAGTGTTTCCTGCCGGATTTGTAGAATATTGTAACGTCAAACTCTTGCAGGCGCAAGCTCCACCGCCCAAGACGGCCAAAGGGGTCCTCCAAATTGGCGAGCCAACACAGCGCATGATGGTTTGTCACAACCTTAAGCGGTCTACCATAGACGTATAGCCGAAATTTTGAAATGGCCCATATGATAGCCAGGCACTCTTTCTCGGAGGCAGAGTAGTTTCTCTCCTCCTTCGACAGACCACGGCTTGCATAGGCGATTACGTTTTCGTAAACGCTTTGCTTTTGGACGAGGACGGCACCCAAACCGATATCACTGGCGTCCGTGTGCATTTCCGTTTCGGCGTTTTCGTCGAAATGAGCGAGTGCGGGCGGGTTTTGCAGGCGTTGTTGCAGCTCGCAGAATGCCTTTTCTTGGTCGTTTTCCCAGCTGAAAGGGGTGCTTTCTTTCGTCAGGCGCGTGAGTGGCTCTGCAATGCGTGTGAAGTTTGCGACGAAGCACCGGTAGTATGCGCACAGTCCGAGAAACCTTCGCACACCCTTCTTATCTTTCGGCCTTGGGAAGTTCGCAATGGCTGATGTTTTTGCCGGGTCAGGTAGGACTCCCGCGGCGTTCACGACGTGACCCAAGAACTTGAGTTCATCGTACGCGAAACGGCACTTCTCGGGCTTCAGCGTTAACCCCGATGTACGAATGGCCTCGAGTACAGATTCCAACCTTGTGAGGCGTTCGTCGAAAGTCCGGGCGAATACGACGACGTCGTCGAGGTATTCGAGGCAAGTGTGCCACTTCAGGCCTGCTAGCACAGTGTCCATGACTCTCTGAAACGTTGCGGGCGCCGTGCACAGCCCAAACGGCATCACCTTGAACTAGTATAGACCGTCCGGGGTTATAAATGCAGTCTTCTCTCGGTCTCTCTCGTCCACTTCATTTTGCCAGTAGCCGGTCTTCAGATCCATGAATGAGAAGTACTTGGCGTGGCAGAGGTGGTCGAGGGCGTCGTCGATTCGTGACAGGGGGTACACGTCCTTTTTGGTGATTTTATTTAGTCTCCGGTAGTTAACGCAGAATCTTAAAGTCGACGAGCAGCAGCGGAGTAGGTCATCGCTTGTGGTTCGCAAGATGCTTCCGACGGCGTGGAATTCCCCAGTGCTTGCTGAACCTCCTCGCGGACGACGTCAGTGAGGGAGGCGACTTGGGGCTGCGGCGTTGCTGGGAACAATTTCCTCAGTTTCTCGCGAACGACGGCGCGGATGGTCTCCCGCAAGTCTTCCGTCGCCAATCCAGGGGCGTTTACCGGGTTCACCGAAAGGGTGTTGAGTAGTCTATCGTATTGCCGCGAACGCATATCCAAGGTCCTCTCGATCATCGAAGCCTCGGTAACGAACTCAGCGACGGTCTTAGGGGGGTTGCGGATGAGTCCAGCGAAGAGCTCTTGTTAAACTCCCCGCATCAGAAAGCGCACCTTCTTCTCTTCTGCCATTTCGGGGTCAGCTCTCCGGAACAGCATCTTCATTTCCTCAGCGAACAGTACAACACCTTTGTTAGGGTGTTGCATTCGCGTCTCCAACAAAAGGGCGGCTCGTTCTTTCTGCACAACCGTAGCGAATGTTTTGAGGAATTCGCTCTTAAAGACAGTCCAGTCGGTTAGGGAGCCTTCATGGTTCTCAAACTACGTTCGAGCTGCATCCTCCAAATAGAAGAAGACATGACGAAACGTTTCTTCGTCATCCCACCTGTTAAAGATGCGGATGTGCTCCAGCTTCTCCAGCCACTCTTCCGGGTCTTCACCAGGAGATCCTCGGAATGATGGGGGCTCACGAGGTTGTTGCAGAACGACGGGATGGTTGGTAGCGCTGGTAATGGTGCCTGCGTTGATCATCGTGGTTTTTACGTCTTCTTTCCTTTTTTTATCCGGGAGCAGTCCAAACTCTGGCTGAAGGCCTTGCTGTCGGCGGCTGACACGAGTTGGGCGTGCTTGTCGGCTTGGCAATGGCTTAGGGTTCATGTACCCCGCACCTCCACCAGATGTCACGCAGCAAAGGACGACGCAGTTGTCTATGAGGAAAACAAGTTTATTGGATTGAACCTGTGCTCCCCTAACAACTGAAAAAATACACAGGTGGCGAAGCAGCGGCCAGCAAGACGACGGGCACGCTAGTGAGCGTCGGCGATCGAGTGACGCGGCATCGGCTGTGCGGGAATTTGTATCCCTCGGCGCGAGGGTTTCTCGAATAGTCGAATTGTATCGGGAATGCCGTGATAGCGTTTGTTAGAAACGCTATTCGTTCGAACAGCGTTTCTAACAAACAACGCTTGAAGCGTTGTTTCTATCGAACAACGCCTGAAGCGTTGTTCGATAGCGTTTGTTCGAAACGCTGTGGTAGCGTTTGTTCGAAACGCTGTGAAAACGGCGATAGCACAGGCCGGCGCAGCCAGGCCGAAAAACAAAACACAAATAAACAAACCCAATGCATGGTTCGCGGCATTATGGATATGAGGATGCTACTTGGCAAAATTTCACGAAGTCCTACCATCACGAGGTTAAATAAAGTGGGACTTAATACGGCGCCCTGGGGACGCCACGGGAGGTATAGTAATTGGTGGTAGGTCCATCTGAGGTTTGTACAAACAAGGACCTTCTTGTCAAATAATCCTGGATCCATTGGAACATCCGACCACCGATTCCAACAGCTTCCAACGAGTCTAGGATGGCTTTATGTGTTACGTTCACATAAGCCCCTTTGACGTCGAAGAAGAGTGCCAGTGGTATGCGCTTGAGGCTCTTCTGTTGCTGGATAAATGTTGTGAGATCAATCACGTTGTCAAGAGATGACCTACCTCGTCGAAATCCCGTCATGCAGTTTGGGTATATGTTGTAGCGCTCGAGGTACCAATCCAGGCGTGTAAGTATCATTCTTTCCATGACTTTTCCTACGCAACTTGCGAGGGAAACAGGGCGAAATGATGTCAAATCAAATGGTGACTTTCCTGCTTTAAGTAGTGGCACAAGTCGACTTATCTTCCAATCCTGGGGAACATTGCCCGCCAGCCATGAGTGGTTGTAATAGCTTAACAACTGTCCCCTTGCCTCCTGTTGAAGGTTGGCTAGAGCGGCGTAGGTGATGCCATCGGGTCCTGGTGAAGATGATCGTCGGGAAGCCGCAAAAGATGCGTCAAGTTCTTCTATAGTGAAAAGATTGTCCATTTCGTAGATGCGGGGTTCAGGGATAACACTCCTAATGGTGCCAGTGGACAAGGCGGACACACCAGGGATTCGCGTACAAAACTCATTTGCCACTTCAAGTTGGGTGTGGCCTGAATGTAGGGCTAAAGCCATGAAAGGATGTCTTTGTTGGGGAGTCGAGCGCAGGCCACGAATAGTGCTCCTGATGCGTGACAACGGCTTTCGGGAATCCAATGATTCTCAGAATGATTTCCAGCATTCCTGTTCAAGTTTGTCTAAACGTCGTTGGACTTTTTTCTGTATGCGTCGTGCCAGCCTCAAGTCGCATATTGCTTTCGTCCGCCTGTATCTTCTTTCCGCCCTTCGGCGAAGCGCGCACAGTTTTTCCAGTTCAACGTCGAAATCTGAACGCTTGCCGGTGAACGGGAGGAGACAGGAAGCTTCCCTCATTGCCTCTTTGATGGCATCCTCCAAGTTCTGGTCAGGGTCTTCACGGCATGTATTTTCCATGAGTCGCTGAAATTTGGACCAATCAATTCTTCGTATTGTGGTCTTAGGAAAGGAGTTAGTAAGACCCCTTATTCGCATATAAGTTGGAATGTGGTCACTCCCATGCGTTTCGATGTCTGAAAACCAGTGCACTTGCGACCGGAAGTTTCTGGATACCAGAGTCAAATCGAGGCAACTGCTGTACGTAAGGCCCCGCCGGTATGTAGGACTGCCATCATTTAAGAAACATAGGTCATGCTTGGAAGCGAATGACACGAGGTTTCTTCCTTTTACGTTGATCGTCGAACTACCCCAGATTAAGTCATGTGCGTTGAAGTCTCCAGTTATAACCCACGGGCCCGTAGTTGTTGTCAGTATGTCTCGTAGTCGGTCTTGACACCAATGAGTGTGAATGACACTTTTTCCTTTTTAACACGTAAGCAGACATATTGATTCTCATCATGCGGTTGAACTGCATGATGCACATATGTGAAATCTGTGCGAATGTAAACAACCACCTTGCTGCGTTCCTCGCACGTTGAAGAAACGAAAGATTCATACCCTGATAGTTTAGGAGGTTGTTGCACGTTTGGTTCACATATAACTATCATAGGAATACGATTCATGAATATATAGTGACGGAACGAAGAGATGCGGGATCTCAGGCCTCTCGCGTTCCACTGCATTATCGACGCTTGTCGGACCTCGTTGCGGAAGGAGAAAATTGGTCGAGCCATGGTTGCTGCTGGAGACTTGCAAATACTGGACTTAGAGCATCCAGTACTTGTAGTGCACTCTGAGCGAGTGGAGACTTCAGGCTGCTGCACAGCTTTCGCATGGCGTCCAGTAGCGTTCGGAACATTCTGATGACTTCTGTGTCCTCCTCAGGCAGCTTGTCAGCGGCTGGCTGGAGTGATGCGACTGTCGATGTGCGCTTGGGATTTGCAGGTGGCTGTGATTTCGGCAATGAAGGCCAAACTGATTCATCTGCAACAGTGCTGCTCGTTGGTTTGTTGACCGCGCTGGCCGCCTTCGGTCTGGGAGGCAAGGGCAGTGGAAGAAAAGGGTGGTGGAGTGGTGCTTTCGATGCAGCGTCTGCGGCATTCTTTGATGAACTGCGGCGACGATGACGCCTCTTTCGGACGGTCCTGGCAGCCTCTCGATGCGACGAATTGTCTCTGACCATTTGTTTCAATACCACTATTTCTCTTTGGATTTCGGGGCATTCTTTTGACGAAGCTGCATGTGACCCTTGACAATTCGAGCATTTGAGGGTAGTTGCTTCGCAGTCATCCGCAGAATGGGCTCCCGCGCAACGAGGACACACCGTCCTCTTTTCGCATACGCTTCTCACGTGGCCCATCTTCATGCACCTATAACACTGTAAGGGCTTCGGTATGAAAGGTCGCACTGAATGCCGAAAATGGCCCACCTTTACGTGTGAAGGAAGAGAGTCGCCCTGGAACATGATCTTCAAGCAGCGTGAGTTTCCCAAACGGACAACTTTTGCGATGACGCTGGCTTCATTTGCCGGTTTGACCATCACATGTCATCAGTGGTCAAAATACCCTATATTGTAATAAAGTGTGCGCAAACTCTTCTATGTGACAGATACCTGTCATAGTTTTTCACCAGAGCGCTGTACAGAATTTTACGCAAGTTTTCTAACATAGCTAAACTGAAGATCTTGGTATTTTGAATATGCTTAAGTGCATGCTCAGCAATATATAGTCCAAGTTAATGCGTATACTAAAAAACTGAACAGGAATGAAGCAGGCCTTGGACACACATACAAAGATTCAATGTTTGAAGCTATCTAATAATATCTTCAGCTCATTACAGTCTGGAGGAAGAGATAAATACATGTTCTGAATGGTCTCATAAGTCATATGAGTCACTTTCTTTCATTTCTTCTAAACAAAGTGCAGCACAGTAGTAGGGCACCTTCATTCATTCTGTGCATACAAGTGGTGAACTTCTCTTCCTGCCATCATGTCATCATGCAGCTGATACAAAATCGGGTGCTTTTCACTTACAAGGTTTACAGTTGTCTGTCCAGCTGTAAACAAAAGGCGTGCTATAGTATAGTAAACTGTAAAACTACGGAGAAGCGCCATTATATGCCTATAGCCATAAGTATCAGAATAAACTACAAATTAAGAATGTGTGTTTTAGAATGCTTCCAAACAACGTATGTGCTATTGAGCGTGGCAGAGAAATAGAACAAGCGAAAAGTGAAATAGCGGGCAACACCATCAGCACTTAATCATGCAACCTTTTTTTTTCGATCATCACAGACACGCACATTTGAGTTTATATCTTGTACATAAACGGAAATGGGACCGCTGACAGCTGAATGTGTCGGCGTCGCTGGTACCCAACACCAACTCACATCACACTGCTACCGACCAGCGCACGCTTGTCATTAGCTTGGCAACACACGGAAATGATTTTCGCCGAAGCCAACGAATGTTTCAGCGTCGTACAATCTACGAATGCACTTATATAAGTACGTACATTTTCACATCACCGAAATGTGTTGGGTAGTGCAAGGTTCGCTTTCAGCGATGATGAATACCGATGTTGAAAATACAGTGCAGGTAAAAACTCCGCATGCACTAGGCGATTTTTCGGGCGTCGTATATAGTGTCTTTGTTGCAATGGAAACTACCGTCGATTTTTTTCAGCCGATATTCCTCGCATGAGGTGGTTCATACGAACTCGACGGTTAAGGCCTACGCTGGATGCAGATGACACCTTTCTGAATATCCACCATGGTAGGCGACGGCTCACGCTCAAAGCTTCGATCCTCCAAAGTCTGTTAACACTCATTTTTAACGCAGAAAATCACACATCAAAGCACAGGAACACCGACTTGCTCCAGTAGTCTGTACGATGTTTTCGCTCGGCCGACGATCGCACTCGGGACCGGCGCAAGCACAGCCGGCCGGCAATCGCTGGATTTGTCAGCGTTGCTCGAATTCGGCATGAAACCGCGTCACGCTGGTAGCACTCGCAGTCGTTCGCCATGTCGCTGTCGTTCTAGATTACGAAGCGGCCACTCAGAAACGTTTGGAGTAGTTTCCGTGCTTGCTTCCAGCACCCGGCCGTGCCTTCGAAGCAATGGCTATTAGGCACAGCATTCGGAGGCATTGCGACATCTGGTTGGTTGGCGCCGCTGTAAGCGTGGTGACGTGGTGTACGCGTGGCGAAAATATCAAGCCCGGTTTGTTCCCTCGCGCCTCCTCGCGTATGCGCCTCCGACGCCGACGCCGAGAGGCGCATTTGACGCTTTTGACGCGTAGGCGCGAGCATACGCATGCCAGTGGTTGGCACTTGAACGTTGGCGGTGGCGGCGGGGAAACGGAAACGACTATTTAAAAAGCTCTTTCCTACGTCTTCTTTGCTTAACTGGTTGAAATTCAGAGCTTCCAACACTAATGTCAGAAACTTACGCATGAGATTACTGGAACTTAATTGGAAAACATTTCGTAAATTACGATTGTTATAGCACGTGCTCAGAACTACGACACAGGGACAAGAAGAAGACGACGACGACGTCTTCTTCTTGTCGCTTTGTGGCTCGCGCTGTTAAACCGTCATATGTCATACCAATGAGCCCGAACCGCCACGTATGCTTCTAAGTTTCGTGAATGCTTTGTTTTTGAGCATGCATTTTGAAAATTTGAGAAAAAAGGGGATAAGGGGGGTACTTATCTCAAGACATGTACAGTACATTAATAATTTCCGTGGAAATTTTGACCACCCGGACAGCGTTCAAATTGAGATTACCGCGGCTACGATGGAACACGCATCAGAACTATGTAGCCTTCACGTGCGCGCGTCTTCGTGTTTTATAACGGTGAGAACTTCGATCATGGTTGTTTACAACAGGCTACAACAGCCGCCACACTTGACGGGCCGTCATGTTGGTTCTCAGCAGTCACTCAATTACGTTGAAGGCAGCGTGGGTTTTGATAAGAGGGGGGAGGGGGGGTGTTGTATAGCAAGTTCTCAAAGCTGAAGGGTTCTTTCCTGAAATTAGCCGTTGTTTTGTAGAACAGGAAGTACATGTTTTTGACTCGAGTTTATATTCGCAAGTTCCGTAGACTGTCACGTCGCTCCACGGCCGCCCGCGTAATCTCTTTAAACAGTATTGGAGTAGCGGTGGGGCAGTGGCGTTTATAGCATGTGCATGTACGTCTTGGCTGGTGTTGGACTTTCACTGGAGCGTTTATGTCGTAGTTATCGGACGCAGAAAGGTCACTGTAGTCGTTGCGCAGTCTTCGTTTGCGGAAAGGGTGCGTTTTTATACACAGCGAAGTAACAACTCAGACGCTTATTCGCGTTCGTCTGTACCTGTGAGTACGCTTCGTGTATCATTTCATGTGAGAAACGTGGGGCACGTTTTGATCTGCTTGCAATTCGGCACTGACCTTCCGATTTCTTGCTGTCGCGTTCATTGCTTCGTCTTTGCAGCAAAGCTGGGACGTTTTTTTTTTCAAAAATGCGTCAAAAATATCGGCTACAGACCTTCACGCCACAACAAGTGATCTGTTTGGAATTCAGGACCTCTTCGAGGCATCGTATCCGAGTTTCTGAAGCGTGTAAGTCGTGCGTATCAGGCCACTGCAAAAAAGGTAAAGCCATAGCAAAGCGAAAAAAAAAACAGTGCAGTCCGCATATGTGCTCAGCGACTCCGACCTTAACTGATTACTCTCTGTGGGCACCATATTGAACCACCCTGTGCGCCCCCCCCAGGCGATGAAACTTGCGAATAAAAAAAAATTCCGCCATATCCACGAAGTGAATGATGATGAGTGGGCGAAGCTCCGGAGGTAAACCTGGTAAACCATGAATCCTCTGTACATTTTGCCCACTCGATTTTATTACATCGCTCCCCCTAGCGTACGTCGCCGCACTAAATCGAACGATTGCCTTCAACCAATGACACGCGTCATATGTGACATCATTCCTATTTTATAAGATCTCGCGTCTTTCATCAACTACAAGTACCGCTTTTTAGTTTATAACATCTTGCCTCTTTTCATCATCAGCTGCAAGTACCACCATCTAGTCAACACTACAAGAACTAAACGAGAGGTGGCTACATACAGGAGACGGTACCGCCATCTAGTGAACACTGCAAGAACTAAGCTAGAGGTGGCTACATACAGGGGACGGTACCGCCATCTAGTGAACACTGCAAGAACTAAACTAGAGGTGGCTACATACAGGCTACAGGGGACGCACAGCCCACGCCCTAAGGAGCTTCGCCCCTAAAAAACGCCAGGCCTACGCGGAAGGCACACCACATTCACAGCGAAAGCTGGAGTGGCCTCTCAAAGCCTTTTCAAAACACTCATTTGATAACTACTGCAAGTACATTTGCTTAATACCCACAAGGGCATTATTAATAAACTTTCGATAAGTAGACCGGCATTCTCTATGCTGTTTTTTGTCATTCTTCTGAAAAGAGTGGTATTTGTTACGGATGTGATGGGTTTATTTACACTGAAAAATGTCAGCGCTCTACCGTCACTGCCGAATCACCATCGCTCGAGCACGTCCGATCTCTTCTTCTTCCTCGCTCTTTCAGTCCGCGTTACATTTCCCTCCGGGCCAGACGAAGCTCACCGAGCGAGTAGAAGCGATCGGTTGTTGTAGGGCTTCAATCGGGCAATGTGCACAATTTGCGTCTTGCGCGAACTCCGGTTCTGAGCTGTCACTTTCGCAACAGCGTAAGTGATGTCACTTAGGCACTGAGTAATGACGAAGGGTCCTGAGTACCTAGAAAGAAAGTTCTGGCAAAGTCCCTTCTTTCAAACGGGCGTCCACAGCCAGACCAAATCACCTGTAGTAAAAGTCACGGGCGGGTGTTTTGCGTCGTAGCGGTCTTTCGCGTGAGCGTGGGCGGAGAGAGTTCGGAGCTGAGCAAGTCGACGAGCTTCTTCGGGGTGAAACAAAGTCTGCGCGACACTGGCGTTTTCGTTCGTCGAAAAAGGAAATATGTTGTCAAGGAAACTTTGGGGATGACGAGCATAGAGAAGAAAGAAAGGCGTATAACCCGTGACTTCGTGTTTCGCGGTACTAAAGGCGTATGTAACAAAAGGTAACATGGCATCCCAGTTCTTGTGATCCGCTGCGACGTACATTGAAAGCATGTTGATGATGGTACGATTGATGCGCTCAGTGAGGCGGTTGGTCTGAGGGCGGTATGGCGTGGAATGGCGATACTGACACCCACAAAGCCGTAGCAACTCTTCGACAACGTCAGCGGTAAACTGTCGGCCGCGATCACTTATCACCACGCGAGGGGCCCCGTGACGAAGTATGATCGAGTGTAGAAGAAACCACGACACATCAGATGAAGTGGCTGAAGCAAGCGCCATCGTTTCAGTATACCGCGTCAGGTAATCTACGCACACAATAATCCAGCGGCGGCCGGTGGTAGACTTGGGGAAAGGGCCCCAGTAAATCTATGCCGACTTTTTCGAATGGTGATGTCGGTGGCTTAACCGGCTGAAGTGGGCCGGCCAAGGGTGTGGTAGGTTGTTTGTGGCGTGTTGGCAGACATCACAACTTGCGACGTAGTGCTTGGTGGCCTTCCAGAGTCGAGGCCAGTAAAAACGTTGTCGGATACGGTGAAGCGTTCGGGCAAATCCAAGGTGTCCAGACGTGATGTCATCGTGCATGGCTTGGAATACCGCAAGACGCAGGCATTCTGGCACGACAAGGAGTAGTGTGGAACCATGGCTGGAGTAATTCTTGCGATATAGTAGGGCGTCATGAATCACGAATGGCGTGGCGCGTTTCGAGCTACGAGCCACATCAATCATTGGTTTCAGCGAAGGGTCACGCTGTTGCTCGTGCCGGAAGACGTACAAATTTGGAAAGTTAGATAAGATTGCGGCCAGGTAGTTGTCGAAATGATCATCATCAGCATCAGCAGTCGGAGATGGAAGACGAGATAAGCAGTCGGCATCTGCGTGACATCGACCGCTCTTGTAGGTCACAGAATAATTATATTCTTGAGGCCGTAAGGCCTAGCGAGCCAACCGACCAGCTGGGTCACGTAGTCCGACAAGCCAACAAAGCGAATGATGATATGTGACGATCTTGAACTGCCGGCTGTACAAAAAAGGTCTGAATTTTTGGACGGCGAAAACAACTGCAAGACATTTCAGTTCGGTGACCACATAATTCCTCTCCGCCTTAGTCAAAGTACGACTTGCATACGCCATGACGTGCTGGCGGCTGTCGTGATATTGAACTAGCACGGCACCAACACCAATACCACTAGCATCTGTATGCGGTTCCGTGAGTGCCTCCGGGTCGAAATGGCGCAAGAGGAGCCCGGAAGTAAGCAAATACTTCAGCTGCTCGAAAGCAGCCTCACACTCAACGGTCCATCGGAATGGGGCGTTTTTGCGGAGCAACTCTGTCAGGGGATGAGCAAGCTGGGCGAAGTCTTTGATAAACCGACGAAAATAAAAACACAGGCCCACGAAGCTACGGAGATCCTTCACAGACGTCGGTTGCTTGAAGTCTCAGACAGCACTGATTTTGTGCGGGTCTGGTCGTATACCGTCCCTGTTGACTAGATATCCAAGCACAAGGGCTTGACGCTCACCAAAATGACACTTCTTTGCGTTTAAAACGAGACCAGCTTGTTGGACGCAATCAAGAACAACGCTAAGCCGATGGTTGTGCTCGTGGAATGTCTTGCCAAAAATAATTACATTATCGAGATAACACATACATATCTTCCATTTGAGACCGCGAAGGATGGAGTCCATGAATTGCTCGAAGGTAGCTGGGGCATTGCATAAGCCAAACGGCATAATGTTGAATTCAAATAACCCTTCAGGCGTGAAAAAAGCAGTCTTCTCTTTGTCAGACGGATGCAATGGTATTTGCCAGTATCCAGACCTTAGGTCGACGGATGAAAAGTATGCGGCCAAGTGCAGACAATCAACAGCATCGTCGATGCGTGGTAGCGGATACACGTCTTTCTTTGTGACGGCATTGAGACGACGGTAGTCTACACAAAATCGCCAAGAGTTGTCTTTCTTTTTTACCAGTATAACAGGAGCTGTCCAGGGACTGCTTGACTCTTGAATAACGCCTTTCTGCAGCATGTCGTTGACCTGATCGGCGATCACTTGCCTCTCTGGCGGGGATACGCGATAGGGTTTCTGGCGTATCGGTGTAGCATCTCCCGTGTTGATGTGGTGGTGCATACGGGATTCGGGCAACATGAAACAACGCTTGTTTTAAGCGAAATCAAAGACTCCCGCGTAGCGTGTAAGCACCTCCTCAAGGACAATCTGCTCGGAAGAAGGCAACGACTTATTGATCATACGTTTAATTTCGGCTGAGTAGTTGGGCTCAGTCTGACTGATGGCTGGAGACTCTGAGACCATTCTGACGTCAATTGTGGCCTGCTCCTCGAACGTTCCCAGTTTGAATCCGGCTGGTAGAACAACAGGCTCTGAAGCTGCGTTGAGCGCCCACAAGCAAGCATGTCCGTCGATGGCTGTAAGGACAGACCGTGGGACCAGCACATTCTTCTTGACGGCGTTTGCATGATCAGGCTCCACAAGTCCAGTGCAGAGTCCTGAGCGGACATGAGAAGAGCACACAAGCAAAAAACACTGCTCTCCGACCAGAGATCATCACATCTTCAGACAACGAAAGCACATCGATGGGCATAGTCGAAAAATTGTCAACTATTGCAGCGGGCAATGTACTTTGTAGAAGAATCTCTCCAGTTACACAGTCAAGCGTAGCGCCGCATTCATGAAGAAGGTCTATCCCTAAAATGACGTCATGAGTTGCGCGAGCCAGTACAGTGAATTCAACTCGGAAGTTGCGTCTACCAATCGTGAGTACAACTTAACAAATACCAACAGGGCATAACGTATCGCCTCCAACTCCACGAAAAGTTTCTTTACGATTCCACGCGAACATAACTTTGTGACCCAAGAAACGATGTTTGAAACGAAGGCTCATAACCGAAACAGCAGCAACAGTGTCTACAAGAGCAAGAGTATCTACACCGTCTATACACACACGCACTTTGGTCATCAACATCACAGCACAAGGAGGAATCGGCGAAACTGACCGTCCCGCGACCGCACCTCCATCGGTCGCACCAGTTAGTTTCCCAGCTGATGCGGGGAAGGCGACCGACGACGCGGAGACGGCGACCGGCGGGACCGTGTCGGAGGCGGCGTCAGGCTTCGCTCGGAGGCGGGGAACTCACTGCGAAATTCGTTAGGCCATTGCTATGAGAGACGGTGGTTGGCCGGGTGAGAGGTCCAGGTTTCGTGCATACGAGGCAGGTGCGTCGAAAAACGTGCCGGCACAGGCGTTTCGTACATACGAGCCGGATACGTCGAAAAACGTGGCGGTGCAGGTGGCCGTCTGGGACACAAGCGTGAAATATGCCCTGGGAGACCGCATGTGTAGCAAACGGGGACTTGTCGGCTTACATTAGCAGGAGCAGAGGTGGCAGAAGTACGCGGAGACGGGTCGTGCTCAGCAGGAGCATTTTGTGATGACGCATAGTAATCTTCTGGTAGAGGCCTGGTTGACGACGGTCGCAGGTCCGCAGCGGTACGTCGAGATGATGACATCCGGTGGTGGCTGCGACCCGTCGGGGAAAACGGAAGCCGCGAGGTGAAATCTGCAGTTTCTGTGCGTGGTCGGTTTTCGACGTGGTGCTCTCGCATCCAGTAGGGAGGTGGTTCGGGGCACGCGGCGAACGAGCATTGGTGGTGAACGTCACCTGCTTGAAGTCGTACGAGCTCTTCTCGAACTACCCGACGTACGAGGAAGGGAATGTCTTCGCAGGTGGCGACGTCCATACTTGCGACAGTGGGGACATTGTCCAAGAGCCCGAACTTGGGTAAAATTCTCCGGGTCTTCAACGCCTCGAATGCGCGACACTGCTGCCTGAAAATCGAAGGAGTGTTCAAGTTTTCTTTTGTTATCAAAAAATTGTACACGTCCTCGGCGATGCCTTTTAACAAATGACCGACATTGTCTTCGTCAGACATGTTTGCGTTGACAATCCCGCAAAGCTTCAATACTTCTTCAATGTAAGTTGTGCACGTCTCGCCGGGCAACTGAGCCCTAAGTGACAGCGTTTGCTCAGCTTTCTTTTTCATGGAACTCGTGTCACCAAATCAGGCCTTCAGTTCCTTAACAAATATATCCCAAGTGGGAAGGACATATTCATGGTTCTCAAACCAAAGCAAGGCTGTCCCGGCAAGAAAGAATACTACGTTCACAAGCTTTGCCGGTGCGCCCCATTCGTAGTAGCGGCTCACTCTGTCGAAGTGTTTTAGCCAAGTATCCACGTCTTCGTCAATTTTACCTGAGAATATTCGTGGCTCAGGTGCCCAGTAGTCTGGTTGTCGAGATCGACGGCCCCTTTGTGCCGTGTCAGTGGCACTGGTGGATGCAGCAGCGTAGCACGTCAATGGGATTGCTGTGTCGTCGTTCATGCTGATGTTGTTGTCCGGGGGTAGGCCAGCTGAGCGTCTGCTTCTTCGAAGAACTTCTGCTGCAGGGTCCAGGATGGCAAGTTACCCAGCCCCGCTCCACCAAAGCTGTTACGGATGTGATGGGTTTATTTACACTGGAAAATGTCAGCGCTCTACCGTCACCGCCGAATCACCATCGCTCGAGCGCGTCCGATCTCTTCTTCTTCCTCACACTTTCAGTCTGCGTTACAGTATTCACTGAACACTTGCAAGGAATTTTGTTGAAATCGTTCGTGCAGTGTCTGACGACGATGAGGTTCGAAAACAGTTCGTTTCTCCCCCCCTCCCCTTGGTAGTCCCACCGCATGGGCGGATTGAGGATATTTAGGGAGCCTATATTTGTGAGGGGGAAAACCTCGATGCTACTCTGAAGGGACTTCAATGTTTGCGCGGCATTGCTGAAGCGAATTCCCCTTGTCACTGCAGATACCTCAAAGGTCTTCTAGTGCAAGGCTCGGGACCCTGCTACATTATATGACGGTACCCATAACGACAGGAAAGGCAGATCAAGCAACCAAGTAGCTCGCCATGTTCTCTGTAAACCGCATAACTCTGCTGGCCTGTTTCTCATACCCTAAAAACCTTTCAAGCTGTATGCATTGCCAGAAAATAGTAAGGCACTCAATAATATTGCTTCGTAGCTTTCGCATGAAGGGTGAAATATTCTGTGGACAGAATACAACAGCCGCAACAGCCGCATGATCACGGATCCTGCCATGTCACAAGTTCAAGGAACATCGTCTTCACGAACCACCTCTTCTGTGGCTCCAACCTACGTTGTCCTACCTCATGCTCGTAATCCTGGCGTGTTGCCTGGAATGATGGCCTTGGCGTTGACAAGTGGCACAACGTGAATGAACGGATCAGCGCCAGCTTAAGGTGGGACCCGACACTCATGCTTGCCAACGTGTTTTTTACCTTGATGGCCCTCCGCGGGTGTGGTTCGAGACGCACGAAGCCGACATTACCAGCTGGGACACTTTCAAGGAGAAGACCCGTGACCTTTTTGGGAATACCACTGCACAACAGATAACTGCGCGAAATCAGTTGGCTATTCGAGAACAGACGTCTACCGAATCCTACGTCGCGTATATTCACGACGTCATCGCCATTTGCCGCCAAGTTGACGAACACATGCCCAAGCCTGAGAAGGTATCGAATGTACTCAAAGGCATCGCTGGCGATGCCTGCAACTTGCTTGTGTACACAAACGTCACCACCATCGATGAAATCATCAATGAGTGCCGGCAGTTTGAACACGCCAAGAGCCGCCGTATCACGCAGAGATTCACACGGCTGCCCAACACAGCTCCAACTTCCTCGCGTGAAGCCACTCGCCAACCACCCACCCACGACCACGTCACCCAAATCGTTCGTCGGGAGCTTGAAGCTGCCTGTACAGCTCCCATTCAACAGCCTGGTTTTGCAACCCAAGCCACTGACCCAGCACATCCATCGGTAGCCTTAGTTCATGCTGTGGTAAGGCAGGAGTCCACCAATCTCGGTCTTCCGTCTGCGTGTCCCGTGACTCGCCCTAAAGTACGCCCATACTACTCAGGCAACGCTCGCCGATCTCCTCCATCACTGCCCTTCCGGAAACCTACGCAATGGCGAGTCCCTCACGACCAGCCTATCTGTTTTCCTGTCTTCAATTTGGCCATATTTCTCGTTATTGCCGCTGCCGCTGGTCGGACCCACCACGTCAGAGCTACCCTCCTTATATGCGCCCAACCACTTCTGGACGTCCAGCCGCTACACCCTTCAACTTTCACTCACCGCCTCCTCACAAGCGTCTCCCAACTGACGCCCCTTCTTCAGTTCACCATTACTCCCACTCGCCGTCACCGCTACGCCGCCAATGCCGCTCTTCGCCACCTCAGCGCTTTTCCTCGCCGAGCTTCTCTGGACGATCGCAGCATGAAAACTAGATATTACAGCTTATGGAGGTGAAGCTGCAATACCAGCGACGCCCGGAAGCCCTCTACTGACGCTGCCCACACACCACAGTCTCATTGAAGTAGACGTCGACAATGTTCCTGCTACTGCCCTTGTTCACACAGGCACCCACCTATCTATTATAAGCGCACATCTACGCCACCATTTTCAGAAGATCATGACGTCCTCTATGACTAAAGACATCCGTGTTGCTGATAGGGGCGCTGTAGAAGTCGTCGGAATGTGCACTGATCGTGTCAACATTGCTGGTCGTCACGCGGTAGTTCTTTTTACCATTCTAGATTGTTGCCCCAATCACCTCATACTAGGTCTTGATCTCGTCTCGGCACACTCGGCTTTAATTGACTTTTCTTCTGGCACGCTCAGCCTCAACCTTCCCGTGCTCTCTGGCGCCTGTGGAAAGCCTGTCAGTCGCTTGGCTTCCACCACTTTTGTTCGCTTGCCGCCTCGAGCTGTGACAACCGTCTGTCTGTCATCGACCCCTCCAGTTCCCGACAGAGACTACATCATTACACCGATAACAGACGCACGACTGACGCGCAGTGTTACAGTGCCGCATATCATCGCCACTATAGTGGACAACACTATGTTTCTTCCGCTCCTAAATTTCGGCCTCATTCCTTAAGTGTTGCCCTACCAGATGTCGATTGCTCAACTCGCTGCCATAAGAGATGATGACATAAACGTGGTCACTGTAACTGTTCTGGAACAAGCCGAAGTCTCACGGTTACCCGGTTCTGCCGACGCCATCTTTCGAAATATGATTGGACCAGACCTTTCGCCTGATCAGGCCGACGCTCTCTGCCGCGTTTTGGCCTCATACGGTGACATTTTTAATATTTGTGATCGTCCCTTAGGACAGACTAATATTGTCAAGCACCGAATCAACACTAGTGACTCTGCACTCATCCACCATCGGCCTTGCCGCGTGTCCGCCTCAGAACGAGCAGTAATTCAGAAGGTAGTGGACAACATGCTATCGAAAGACATCATCGAACCATCGTCAAGCCTTTGGGCCTCCCCAGTAATATTGGTGAAGAAGAAAGACGGCTTCTGGCGTTTCTGTATTGATTACCAGTACCTTAACAAAATAACCAAGAAAGACGTGTATGCTCTTCCGCGTATTGAAGACGCAGTTGACTGTCTTCATCGCGCCACCTTTTTTTTTCATCTCTGGACCTCCGATATGGTTACTGGCAAATTGCTGTAGACGATATGGATCGTGTTAAAACTGCATTCGTTACCCCCGACAGCCTTTACCAATTCAAGGTCATGCTGTTGGGTCTCTGCAACGCCCCAGCAACCTTCGAAAGAGGGATGGACACGCTGCTTCAAGGATTTAAATGGGCGACGCGCTTGTGTTACTTAGATGACATGATAATCTTCTCACCCCTTTTCGCCACACACCTTGAATGCCTTTCGACCATTCTATCCACATTCCGACATGCCGGCCTTCAGCTGAATTTCTCGAAGTGCCGCTTCGGTCTTCGTCAATTCACTACGTGGGACCACCTTGTAGACGCTTCCAGTGTACGACCAGACCCGGCAAAAGTACGCGCAGTAACGAACTTTCCCATTCCATGCTCTATCCATGATGTTCGCAGTTTCGTCGGCCTATGCTATTAATTTCGCTGGTTCGTGAAAGACTTTGCGGCACTCGCAAGCCCACTCACAGACCTTCTCAAACACGACGTCCCGTTTTGTTAGAGTCCTTTTCAAGGTAATGCTTTCTTTCGACTAATCACTGCTTTAACGAAAGCACCGATACTTGCACATTTCGACCCAGATGCTCCTACAGAACTGCGCACAGACGTTAGCAGTCACGGCATTGGCGCAGTTTTGGCCCAAACTCATCGGTGCACTGACCGTGTAATTGCATATGCAAGTCGTCTCCTTTCAAAGTCTGAGCATAACTACTCAATAACAGAACGAGAATGCCTTGCCCTTGTCTGGGTGGTTTCGAATTTTCGTCCTTACCTGTATGGCTGCCCATTCCTTGTCGTCACAGATCATCACGCCTTCTGTTGGCTTTCTTCACTGACGGACCCTTCTGGACCACTTGGTCGTTGGGCGTTGCGTCTTCAGGAGTATTCCTACTCAGTTGCCTACAAGTCTAAACGTCTCCATCTGGACGCCGATTGCTTGTCCCGCTACCCTGTTGACCAACCAGATGAATCGGTCAGCGAGCCTGACCCCTGCAGCGTCATGTCCATGTCTAGGTTTCGTCAGATTGGTGACGAACAGCATCGTGATCCTTTGTTGGGGTCACTCATTGCCCGTCTGGAATCTGACCCTAATGACGTGTCACTCCGCATGTTCTTTCTCCTAAATGGCACGCTGTACCGTGGTACCGTCCAGCCAGATGGCCCTGAGCTACTTCTAGTCGGGCCTAACCATCTCCGTTCAGCGGTCCTGCATGAGCTTCACGATGAACCAACTGCCGGCCACTTGGGCGTATCTCACACGTACGATCGCGTCCGGCGCCGCTTGTTTTGGCGTGGTCTCTCGCGGTCAGTTCGACGCTACGTGGCCTCCTGCGATAAATGACAACGTCGAAAACGACCTGCCACACCCTCTGCTGGACTCCTTCAACCAATCTCGATCCCTACCGAACCTTGCTTTCGTGTTGGTGTTGTTGAATCAAACTCTGGGAACAAGTAGGTCATCATTGCTATAGACCATGTGACCAGGTTTGCCATCACTAGAGCGCTCCCCACTAGCACTGCTATTGACGTTGCCGACTTTTTGTTCCACGATGTAATTCTACACAATGGCGCTCCTCGGCAATTGCTCACCGATTGTGGACGCGCATTTTTGTCAAGCGTACTTGACGACCTTTTGCGCTCTTCCTCAAGGCCACACAAACTGACCACTTCCTACCATCCTCAAACAAATGGCCTTACCGAACGCCTAAATCGCACCCTCACGGACGTGCTCTCGATGTATGTCTCATCTGACCACCATGACTGGAATCTAGCGCTACCTCACGTGACGTTTGTCCATAATCCATCTCGTCATGATACCGCAGGTTATTTACCTTTTAGGGGCGAAGCTCCTTATAGCGGCAATTGTTCGTCCCTCGTAGCCGTTGTAGTGTGTATAAAGTATAACAATTTGACCTCCAAGGTGGTGCTAATGAGAGATTTCTTCTGTGCGTCGTTGAACAATAAAAGATAGTGCTCAATGTACATGCCAATTGCTGCTAGGGGGAATGAGAGACAGGAGCATTCGGCTTTTAGTTAACGCGCACGCTGTGATCCCCATTACCAGCCATTGGCATGTACATTTGCACTATCTGATAAGAAATGGTTGCTACGTTATACTCGCTGGGTGCAACCTCCTTAGTTTTCGAAAGGTTTAGCGAGCGTTGAGCCGAAGTGCCATGAATACAATGAACTAGTAAATACCATGAACTCGATGTGGTTAAAGGTGGGAAGTAGAAACGAAGCGCAAGCCGTAAGAAAGTAAAAGCCGTATTCTCCTGTCTCTCATTTCCCATTAATTGGCATGTACATTGAGCACTACGTGACAGGAAAAGGTTGATACGTTATACTCGCTGGGCTTAACCTCCTTGGTTTTAGAAAAGTTTAGCGAGCGTTGGGCCACTGTGCCATGAATACAGTGAACTAGTATATACCATGAACTCGAGGTGGTTAAAGGTGGGAAGTAGACCCGAAGCGCAAGCCGTAAGAAAGTGTGCGTGTGCCACCTCTCGCTTAGTCTTTCGAATGTCCGCTGGTAGGCGGTGCTTCTATATGGCGAATATATTGTCACGTGATTACAGAAAGACCACATCATTAGTTTACAGGAGCAGTAGCACAGGACGTTGAGCCGAACTGAACATTAGAGCACGAGCACACAAACAGTCCTCTTCTTCTTTCATGCCATGGCACATACTCGCATTGGCATGGCTAAACCTCGTTCCATGCCTGTGGCATTGCCCCCTTTCAAAAAAAGCACCACCCTGATGATCAATGCCGATTAAAAGTTAAAGCAATCGCGTACACGCACAAGGACGCATGATGAAGCAGTGTCAGGTGGCTTCGGGGTAGTGTGGCTTCATCGGTGACACATGAACAATGTCGGCCTGCTGGGAACATTAGGATTGCTGAGCTGTGTCTTTAGCAGAATTTCGTAGTTGACATCTGTGAGGTGCCTTAGTACTCTATAAGGACCGAAGTAGCGGTGAAGTAACTTTTCCGAGCGGCCCCTTTGGCGAACGGGGATCCAAAGCCACACCAGATCACGGGGTTGGTAAATAAAATGGCGATGACGGGAGTTGTACATCTGCGAGTCGATGCGTTGTTGTTATCGGATCCGCTCGAGTGCAAGCTGGCGGGCCACGTCGGCGAGCTGGATAAAGTCGTTCGCATCAGTAGGAATATTGGTCGTGTCAGGCAACAGCATGGCATCCAGCATAGTAATTGCTTCTCGGCCGTGAAGCAACCGGAAGGGTGTGAAATCTGTAGTCTCTTGAACCGCAGTGTTGTAGGCGAACGTTACGTATGGCAAAACTGCTTCCCAGTTTTTGTGATCGCGGTTGACGTACATAGATAGCATGTCAGCGAGCGTCTTGTTTAATCTCTCCGTCAGACTATTGGTTTGTGGATGGTATGCGGTCGTTTTGCGATGAGCTATTCCACTAAGTGTCATGACGTCTTGCATCAATTGGGCTGTAAAGGCTGTTCCACTGTCAGTGATAAGAACTGTTGGCGCTCCATGACGGAGGACGATGTTGTTGATTAAAAAATGCGCAATCTCATTGACGGTGCCTCATTGTATGGCTTTCGTTTCGCAGTACCTCGTTAAATAGCCAGTAGCGACTACGATCCAGCGGTTGCCATCATGTGGCTTTGGGAAGGGCCCAAGCAAGTCCATGCCGATTCGTTCAAACGGTTGTGACGGGGGTGCAACAGGCTGCAATAAACCAGCAGAGCGCACAGGTGGGGCTCTACGGTGCTGGAAATGATTGCACGTTTTAACGTAATTCTTGACATCCTGGGTGAGCTTTGGCCAGTAGTAACGAGTCCAAATCTGGGCAAGGGTACGTGCGAATCCTAGGTGGCCGGAGGAAGGCTCGTCGTGGCAGGCAGATAAAATGTCAGCACGAAGCCCTGGTGGAACGACGAGGAGGTATTCAGTCGCATGAGGTTAGAAGTTCTTTTTGTAGACGATGTCGTTGCGGAGACAAAATGACCCTGAACGTGCGAATGCCGACGGTGGACTCGAGCTGTGAAATCAAAGGTATTTGATAAGTTGTTGGATCTCTAAATCATTCCACTGTTGTTGGGCCAAGTCAGATTCACTGACTGCGCAAAGAAAATGGCAATCGGTATCATCGTCACTCGATGTCGTCGCGAGGGGAGCGCGCGAAAGGCAATCAGCATCAGTGGGCCTGCGGCCCGACTTGTAGACGACTGTAACCTCAAATTCTTGAAGACGCAAGCTCCACCTCGCGAGGTGCCCTGAAGGGTCCTTGAGATTGTCCAGCCAACAGAGGGCATTATGGTCCGTAACTACTCTGAATGGACGGCCATACTGATACGGTCGGAACTTTGTTATCGCCCAAATAACAGCAAGACATTTCTTCTCCATGGTCGAGTAGTTGGTTTCCGCAGATGAGAAAAAGAAGACGAACTTTTTCCTGAGTGGAGCGCTGGTTTCAGTCTCTGTTATTTTTTCTCGTTTTTCATTGGTGTTTGTGGAAGACGTCGTTTTTCTGCCTGCGGAAATGGACGTAGAATCACCAGGACCTCCATTCATTCCTTCCACATCGTCTGTGGCCACTCTAAGAAAGCGCTCCGGCCACCCAAGTGACGTCGACACTGAGGACACGCTTATATACTTTACGGCCAGTGATAAGAGCTCCGATGAAAGTGACTTTGTGCCCGTGGCAAGACGCAAGGCGAAGAGGAGGCTACTTACGACATCTCTTTCCCAAACCCAAGTATTCAAGAGCCACCGGTTCACACTATTTTGTTTGTCCCGCTGAATGCCGCTGACAGCATGAACCGACTTAATCGCCAGGTCCCGTCTATGTCACTTGAGGCGCTCATTCCGGGACAAATAACAGACGTAAGAATCAATGGCCGCAAGAACGTTCTGGCGATAGACGTTACGCAACGTACTGCTCTCGACGTATTGAATAAGGTGAATGTGCTCAGAAACATCAACGTACGTTCTTTCATACCAGATGTCAAGAACTCTAGGGCAGGAGTTATCTACGACGTCGACACTTCTATCAGCGATATTTATTTTCCCCTTCTAATCAAACCAGTTACGGAAGCTACTATAATCTTGCAAGCCCGCCGTCTCGGGAACTCAGGATGCGTGAAACTAGTTTTCAAGGGTGACAGTCTCCCAACTCAAGTAAGAGTTGGTCATTTTCGACACACAGTACGGCCGTTCGTGCCGAAACCTCTTCAGTGTCGTAAGTGCTGTAAAATAGGACACGTGAGTGCTGTTTGCACAAGTTTTGCTGTGTGCTCCCGATGCTCGGAGTCGCACAACACAGAAGCCTGCCAAGCAGAACATCGCAAATGCGGCAATTGCCAAGGTCCTCACGAGGCGTCATCAAAGCAGTTCCCAAATGTGAAGGAGAAGCAAGTGCTGAGGCAGATGACCAGAGACGGTTCCACCCACAGGGAGGCTGCTGCCAAAGTGCGACGTCGGCGTTCGCGCCATAGGAATACTCCTAGGACATTCTCTGCCAAGGCCAGGGATACACCGCTACCACATATCACGCACTCACCACCACAAGCATCAACATGTGTCAACAACAAGCATCCCCAGAAAGACGTAAGAAACATTGACGCGTGGCCAGCGCTGCCGTCAGTGACACCGCCAGTAGAGCCGCAGCATCACCCGCTGAAAGCTATTTCAGAGCGAGTAAGTCATGACAGTCAAGATAACGAAATAATAGACGTGATTGAGACCCTCATGAAGACAATTCGAGTACTCCTGAATAATATTCAGACTCCGGCTGTCCACAGCGCTCTTAAAATATTGAACGCTTTGAATCCGGTGCTATCAAATCTAGAGAAGCACCATGGCTTTTTCTCTGCAGCCCTTCCGTAAAAATGTGAAAGAGGCATGACATTTCCAATGGAATGCCCGAAGTCTTAAATCCCGCATTACGGATTTCCGGCCATATGTTTTCAAGAATCAGTTTCCAATTATCGTAATTTGTGAACACCGTCTTTGCGATGCTATTCGACTTTCTCAATACGAGGCTTTCAGCTATACAACCCGTAACAAAACCAGTAAGGTCATTGTTTACATCAGGTGCGAACTCACATATATTGAGCATCCAGTAACACCGAACGACAGCAACCAATACGTGTGCCTGACAGTTGAGCGTAAGAACGTGAACTTCACGCTAGTGGTAGTATATATTTTACCTTCAAGCCGCTTCGACTCAGCAAGATTAAGGGCCGTTATATCAGTGACACCTGGGCCATGGATTATTACCGGTGATTTTGACGCTCATCACCGGCTGTGGGGAAGCCAGAAGATGGACCGTCGGGGAAGAAATGTGTCCTCCTTTGCATCTGATCACCAACTATATTGTTTAAATGACGGCACTCCCACGTTTTTACGGGGTCTGACATATAGTAGCTGTCTCGACCTAACTTTTGTGTCAATAGCCTAAGTACCAAGGTGCAGTGGTTTGCGGACAATGAAACGCATTGCAGTGACCACACCCCAACCTATATAAAGACCAAGGGGCTAAGCAAGTCGCAAATCGCACCCGCTTCACGGATAGACTGGTCAAAGTACAGATCATCCTCAGAGAAGCAATGCGCGAGAAACGAAGAAGGTTCTCTTGAAAGCCTAGAAGGTATAATGATGACCGCTATCGAAGAGGCAACATTTAATAGTGGACATTTGCCATATTTTTGCAAATATGAGCTGGAGTTGGAGTGACTTCGAGCAATCCATCGTCGCGCTGAACGACGTCATAGGCGCACGACATCCATCTACAACTTGAGGGATTCGAGACGTCTACAAAAGAAGATTCAACGCCGAATCAATGCTCTACAGCCGCTATGATGGAAGTCACTATGCGAGTCGCTCAATCCCCACAAACCTCTTTCGCAAATATGGAGAATAATCCGTGGCCTACGAACATTGCCACAACAGCATCACCCGTTCAAATGCCTTACTCTCCACCAAAGCCGACGGGAAATCGATAAAAATGCCATTGTCACTCAATGATTAGGTTTTTGTTTTTGATATTAGCCATGCATACTTTAACCCTCATAATAATGCAGCAATCTGCTTTGTTTACATGTATTTTTGTAAGTTAGAACTGATCAAAACAATCGTGCATTTACCGACACTTTCGCTCTCCCTTTGTTTCACTCGTGCAAATTAGGTATGCACGATAACTATCTGTATGCATGTGATATATCTTTTTTGTACACGGAACCCTTAGTTATTTATTTTTTTGAACCCCCAACTAGCTTTGGGCAATGGGTCCAACCAGTCGTGATGTTTCTGTATGTTTCACAGTTTGCAAATAAAGAATTGAATAAAAAGAATTGAATGTAGCAGAAGACTTCTGTGCCAGGGTTGCAAACAAGGGGTCCGAGATCAACATGAGTAACCTACGAAACGCGCCGGTGTCCAGAGACACTCGGATGGACAATATGTTTTCTCTAGAGGAGCTTCAGACAGCATTGGTAGCATGCAAGCACTCGTTATCGCCTGGACCCGATGGAGTCCCTTACATGGCCCTTGCTAACCTAGGACAAACAGCTCGGCGTGCCCTTCTAGCTGTATACAATGACTCGTGGAGCAACGGTTTGGTTCCTCCTTCGTGGAAGTGCAGCCGCCTTGTGCCCCTGTTCAAACCAGGCAAATCGTCTCTGGACATAGCCTCCTATCGCCCCATCGCGCTTGCCAGCTGTTTTGGAAAGGTGATGGACAGAATGGTGCTGACTCGCCTGGAGTGGTACCTAGAACATAACAATATATACCCCGATACTTTGACCGGCTTTCGACGTGGACGGTCTTCCATAGACAATGTTGTTGATCTTGTCACGTCTGTACAACAGCAGAAAAGCCCAAAGAGATTATCAGCGGCACTTTTCTTGGATATTAAGGCTGTATATGACAATGCGCTACATGAAACCATCCTGGATGCCTTGGGCAGCATTGGATTGGGAGGCCGCCTTTACCAATGGATCTACAGCTATTTGAAGGACAGAACCTTCTTCCTTCAGACAGAAGATGGCGCAACAAGGCACCATCATACTTATCGCGGCGTACCTCAAGGTGGGGTCCTAAGCCCCATACTTTTCAACCTTGCCCTCATCGGCCTCGTTGACGTCCTGCCACACTCCATACATCTGTCGATATACGCGGATGACATCTGCATCTGGACATCAGGGGTCACGTGTCTACGCGTACGAGCCAGGCTTTAGACAGTGGCTACACTGACGTCAAACTACCTTCAAGGACGAGGACTGGAGCTGTCATGTGAGAAACGCTCACTGGTTGCGTTTACGCGCAAGACAATGACGTCATACCGCATCAGAATTGATGGACACACGATCACTATCAAAAGACCCACCGTTTTCTGGGAGTAATAATAGATCGTGACTTGTCTTGGAGCCCTCATATTGCTCAGATGAAAAAGAAACTGACCATGATCACCCACGTCCTAAGGTTTCTTGCGGGAAAATCGTGAGGTGCATCGGTACGAGCCATGCTTCAACTGTATGCTGCACTTTTTCTTCGCTTTATGCGTTACAGCCTACCTGTGCTTGGTAAGGCCCGCATAACAAACGTACACGTCCTCCAGTCATTACAAGCTCAAGCACTGAGAATATGCTTCGGGCTTCCGAGATGCGCCTCCTCAGCAGTGACTGTCGCAATCGCTCATGATTACCCTATCACAACCTACATTCATGTCGATGCTTTGGGAACGCACATAAGACATGCCACCCGGATTCAATCGCATCACCTCGCCTCCCTTCCAACTTCCAGGCCACGCTCTGCGTTCTGCTTTATTATTGCCCCACATCGCACGGTGATTCCCACGAACTTCACGCACGCAGCAAGACCGTCGTTACCATTGTGGTGTCTACATCCACTGGAAGCCCTGATAACCATCCCCGGAATGCAAAAGAAGAAAAAATCTGTCAAATTTGGCCCTAAACCAAACAACACTACTGTTTCTGCATGAGAAACACAGTGGACGCATTCACATTTACACGGATGGGTCAGTCACTTCAACAAGTTCAACAGGCGCAGTGGTAATTCCGCAGAAATCTATCACGATAAAGTTCAGGACCATGCATCTGACATCATCCACGACGGCAGAACTCGCCGCCATTCATGCCGCTCTGGAGTTCCTAGTTGTAGAATCGCAACAGACATGGTCAATCTTCTCCGACTCCAAAGCAGCCCTCCAGGGCATTGCCTCGCCATATCGTCATGGACCAAACGAACAGCTAATTGCTGAAATACGACTGCTTCACCACCGGGCTATAGAGAAACAACATGACATAGCGTATCAATGGATACCAGGCCACTGCAGCATTGGTGGAAACGACCGTGCAGATGAAGCAGCCTGATCTGCTCATGGTGATGCCCCTTGTGCAGCTATACCATTATCAAGAACGGACGCCGCTGCAAGGCTTCCATCACTTGCACGAGAACTGACACTCGCTCAGTGGAATTCACCGGCGTTCACCAACGTCCGCCTTCATAATTTGGACCCGCACCTACAGCTCCATCTTCCATCAGGAATAACCAGAGCTGAGGAGACACTTTTGTGCCGTCTGTGGATTGGGGTGGCCTTTACGAATGCTTATTCGTTTCAAATCGGAATGGCCAGCAGCCCGACATGTGACACCTGTGACTGCGCAGAGACTTTCTCCCATCTTCTCTGCGAGTGTCCTCGCTTCAACGTGCCAAGAAAAAAACTGTCGAAAACTTTAGATACACTAAACAATCGCCAATTGTCGAAAGAAAGGGTATTAGGACACTGGCCGTGACCATCCTCTGCATGCAAGGCAGTGAGAGCATTGTTGCGCTTTCTGTGGGCAAGTGGTCTTAGAGACAGACTGTAAGCAGCGTCGTGGATTGTCTGGTGACCTTCTCTCTCCTTTTTTTCAACGTCTCTTTTCCCTGATCTTTTATCCCCCTTACCCCCGTCCCATGTACAGGGTAGCCAGCCGGTCTGAGAACTGGCTAACCTCCTGTCTTTCCTCTTTCAACCCTCCTCCTCCTCCTTCCACAGATGACATAATGCGACTATCATAAGCAATCGGACGTTCAGCGCCGTCTTGCCACTGGACGAGCACTGCACCAAGACCGATGTTACTTGCGTCAGTGTGACGTTCGGTGGCGGCCTCCTCATCAAAGTGCCCTAGCAAGGGTTCACTCTGAAGGCACTGTTGAAGCTTGATAAAGGCGACTCTCTGCTCTGGACCCCACACAAAAAGAGTATCCTCCTTCATTAAGCGGGTAAGAGGTTCAGCGATGGTAGAAAAGCTCTGGACGAAGCGCCTGTAGTAGGCGCAGAGAGCCAAAAATCGGCGCGAATCCCGTTTGTTCGAAGGTGGAGGAAATGCAGCAACGGGCATGGTGTTTTCTGGGTCTCGTCGAATGCCATCGTGACTGGCAAGGTGGCCGAGGAACTTTAGTTCTTCGTAGCCGAAATGACACTTCTCCTATTTTAGCGATAGGCCTGCGGATCGAATAGCGACGAAGACGGACTGAAGTCGTTGTTAATGTTGCTAAAATGCTTTGAAAAAACAACGACGTCGTCTAAATAGACGAGGCAGGATTCCCACTTCAAGCCGGACAGGACGGTGTCCATCATCCATTGGGACGTTGCAGGTGCATAGCACAATACAAATGGTAACACTTTGGATTCGTAGAGGCCATCGGGAGTTGTGAATGTTGTTTTTCCCTGTCGCGTTCATCAACCTCGATCTTCCAGTACCGCTGTGCAAATCCATTGATGAAAAATATCGGGCATGTCGAAGTCGATCCAGTGAGTCATCTATGCATGGGAGAGGGTAGACGTCTCTCTTCGTCACTTTGTTGAGCTCGACGAAAAATGGAAGAGTGCCGTCTTTCTTTTTATCAAGTACGACGGGTGACGCCTATGGACTGTTCGAGGGTTGAAAGACGTCATTAACGAGCATCTGTTTCACCTGAAAACGTATTACCTCTTGTTTTTTTGCGACATGCGGTAGGCATGCTGTCGTATAGGCCGTTCAGTAGGGTGCGTTATAATGCGGTGCTTCAAGCTTGGGGTCTGCTTGATTTTGGAGGTGGACGCAAAGCAGTCACTATACGTACGTAAAATCATGCGTATCTTCTGCTGCGGCGCAGAGGATAGCTGGCAATTCACGTCAACTGTACTGGCTAATGCAGTGTCACCTTCAGCAACAGTGGCAATCGGAGTGATAGTGGAGCATTCTTCATCATCAATAGCTTCAAAGTTCGCTATCGCTGTTCGCTTTGCCAAGTGTTGGTACTGGCCGCCGAAATTCGTGATCAGAAGCTGAGTCCTCCGATGTTTCAGTTGGACCATAGCGCGCGCGACACAAATCTGCCGAGCCAAGAGCACCGAGAGGTTAGTTTTCGCGATGCCACCACTCTTGTCGCGCAGTCGCTCTCCACAGTTACAAACATACTGGCTCGCGATGGAAGTGCGATGGTGTCGTGAGCAATTCGAAGTGTTGTGGTCTGCGCAAATGCATCCTTTTGTGTGGCTGTATGGTCGTTAGGGAACGTTATGAGCAGGCCGCGAAAGTTAATAACGGCTCCATGCTTGCGGAGAAAATCCATTCCGAGAAATAGGTTTTGGGAGCATTCGCGCAATACAACGAAGGAAGCAATGTATGTCGACTCACGAATTTGGAGCCGGGGAGTGCATATTCCCAGCGGTGTCAATAGGTGACCCCTCGCAGTACGAAGGTTGGTTCCATGTCCCCAAGGTGTCGTTACCTTTCTTAGCTGTGCAGCGACGTCAGCGCTTATAACGAAATAATCAGCACTCGTATCTACCAGAGCGGTTAGCGGGTGGTTGTCGACAAGGACAGAGATGCGAGCAGAGACATGTTTGTCGTCGATGGCACGCGTCGGTGAAAGGATGTCGTGGGATGTCGGCAGGCAGTTCGGGGGAGGGTCTTGTAACGGTAGATCAACAGCGGCCTCACCTCCCGAGGTCACTGTTTTTAGTTTCCCCGGCGCGGGCTCGTGGATCTAGGCGATCTTCCTGCAAGGACGTCCGCAAAGGTCGATTGTTGGCCAGGTGACGTGGAACGCCGTGGAGACGGTGAGCAGGATTGGCGATGCAGAAGGGTTGAGGATTGCTGGCTTGCCATGTATTCGGCGATAGCACAGGGCCGCTCACCATCTCTGGGTCGACGAGCATCCGGACGAGAGCCAGGAAGACCCATGTGTTCGTATGCGCACTCACAGTAGATGTGACCTGGTTCACCACACTGATAACATAGAGGCCGGTTGTCGGGAGCCCGCCATACACAGGATTTCCGTGTAAGGGGTGCGTTGCCGTACCGCGGTGGCCCTGAGTAGAATGACGGCGCCGTCTGCCGGGTGGACGGACGGGACGAAAAGCCAACAGCCGGTGCCGGAGTACGTAATGCTTCCGCATACGTTAATAGCGGAGCTTCAGCTGAACGCGGGGCCGTCATGGGTTGGACCTCGGCTGGACGCAGAGCAGTCATGGGGTGCACCAGCTGCCGGACCTCTTCGCGAACGACATCCGCTAGAGCAGCAACAAAGGGAGGAGAAGACACCACGTTCAGCTTTTGCAGCTCCTCGCCCACAGTACTGCGCACGAGCTCCGTCAGGTCTCTTACAGTCGTGACGTCAGGTGTTGGCAGGGCCGATGACACTGACGAAAGACTGCCAGGACGCTCATACTGATACGAACGCTGCCTCAGCATTATCTCCATTGTCGTGGCTTCGCGGAGGAAATCCTCTACAGTGCTGGGAGGGTTCCGCACTAATCCAGCGAACAGCCGCTCTTTCACTCCCCGCATTAGGAGGAGCACCTTCTTCTCTTCCGTCATTGAGTAGTGAGCTCGCCTAAGCAGCAGCGACATGTCCCTAACGAATATGGCAACCCTCTCGTTCGGACGCTGATTTCGGGAATTGAGGAGCCGTTCCGCTTGCTCCTTTCGGTCAGAGCTTCGGAAGGTATTCCGCAACTGGTTGCCAAACACTGGTCAGGTTGTCATAGTGGCTTCATGGTTTTCGAACCAAGTGCGCGCAGAGTCGTAGAGGTAAAAGTAGACAAACCGAAGCTTTCGCTGCTCGTTCCACTCGTTGACGCTACCGCAACGGTTGTAGTCGTCAAGCCAGTCGTCGACGTCCTCGTAAAGGTCACCATGGAACGGCTGCGGGGTTCGCGGGGCGTTGAATAACCATGGAGGAGGCAGCATCGATGTCTCTTGGGTTTGCGTTCCCGCACTAGCCATAGTACTGCCGAGTTGTGAAAACGGTCTGAATTCAGGAGGTAGGCCTAGTTGTCACCTGCTACGCCGTAGGTCAGCTGGTTCTTCCAAGTCGAGGCTAGTGTCGGGACCTTGCTGCTGATTTCAGTGCATAGAACACTACCCCGAACCTCCACCAGAAAACGTCACGTGATTACGGAAAGACCACAAAGTCAGTTCACAGGAGCAGCAACACTGGACGTCGAGCCGAACCGAACGTTAGAGCACGAGCACACAAACAGTCCTCTTCTTTTTCACACCATGATACATACTCGCATTGGCATGGCTAAACCTCGTTCCACGCCTGTGGCAATATGGTGAGAAGATGCGAGATGGTGGTACTTTGGGTGTTGAATAGATGGACGAACGGACACACAGACAGAGGCACGAACGGACGCAGGGGCGGATGCATGAACGAACGCATGGACGGACGCACGAACAGACGCACACACGGACGGGCGGATGGATGCATGGACGGTCACACAGACGGACGCATGGACGGACGGAAGCAAGAATGAATGGACGGACGAATGCTTCGCCCCACTCTCCATCATTCACGCCGTGGATATGCTGCCATTTTTTATATGCTCTATGACCGTAATCCGACCTTACCACTGGACACCCTACTACCGACTACTACACCTCCGCCGAGTGAACACGCACGTGATGCTATCGCTCGTGCCGACCACGCACGTCAGATCACCCGCTCTAGGCTGTTGGCTTCACAAGCAACCCAGAAGGCTCTCTACGACAGCAAGCATTTCGACGTTGATTTCTCACTTAGTTCTCTAGTTGTTCTCTGGTGCCCAGTTCGTCGCGTTGGATTGTCAGAGAAGCTGCTATCTCAGTACAAGGGGCCTTACCGCATCATACGACGGGTAACGGACGTTACCTATGAGGTCATTCTAGTCTCCGGGTCTAACTTGTCTGTAAACATCCTCAGTGACGTAGTCTATGTCAGTAGGTTGAAACCATACCGCATTCTTCTGAAGAACACGTATAAAGTGCACTGAGCCGGCGCTTTTACAACCGGGGGTAATGCTACATAGCTAGCGCTTCAAGAGTGAACCATTCTGTGGACAGAAGACGAAAGAGGACTGGTTTGCTCGCTCTGTGTGCTGCGCTCCGATTTCATAGGCGTAAATACACTAGCAAATAGTCACATTCCGTCTCATTTTATGTAACAATATTACTCAGCCCCCCCCCCACACACACACACACAAGCCTGTTTATTAGGCTGGCAGAAAAGCAAAGAGCAGCAACAAGAGGCAAACCAAGTTTTCTAGGTCAAGTTTTATTGTGAACAGCATCTATATAGCAACTGGTCTTAATTTTTTCAAACCGTCCTGCTTCATTTTCTTTGCTGGAAACTTGTGTCCTCGCAGTGGGCTTACAATAAAGCAATAAGGCGAAAATTTATATACGGCGCCGGCCACATATACGAGGCCCATATACATTTTCTCTACAATCACTGAATGAAAACTGAGTTCACCAAATCAAATCATCTTTGAGGGTGGTTATTAAACAAAAGGACGACAAAATTAACAACTCAGCACCAATCTCCCATAGGGAATATTTGAGTTATGGACCAACAACCGACTTGCTTAGTGCACATATACGGCAACGTTCCGGATCCACAGACAGACAGATGAACGGGCGGACAACAACAACACTAAGTCTATGGCATCCTATATTATTAAAGGCAAATCCTTTTTGCCATTGTTGAGCGAGTTTCGGTCTGGTTCCGCGTATCATTGAAGGAAAAAGCGAATACCCCATGGCAAGCAGCACAAAATTTAGTTGTTTTGCAACTGAGCATCAGTACAAGAGTCTACAGGGAATGCGTGTGTCGACTCGTCTGTCTACATCTCCAAATCAACATGGCGCTTGTTGCCGTGGAAACTGGGGATGGCAACATTGTGTTTAGCGAGTGGTGGCATGTGGTGGGTCAAGGGCTGGCACCGCCCTAAAACACAGAGACGCGCGCACGTAAAGGTTCCCTGATAAGAACACCTTGCCACCATGGTACGTGTGTCGAGTGTATGTTTATTGCTTACACAAATGTGCAGCATTCTTTTTTTTGGGGGGGGAGGGTACCATGTTTGAATATCTTTCACATGATTCATGGTGGTGAGCTGCTGGCGTATCATATTAGAGAACGACAAACCCCGCCTTTAAGGACGCACTCACGCAATGGGATTCAACACGCAAGCTTGGACTAGCGCCTGTTTATTGAAGCAACACGGTTCGAAAGGAAAATCAAGGCGTATATGCGCTGCACGTGGTGCAGCTAGTACCGATGAAAACACTGTGCGTGAGACAATCAGATAATTATTTACCAACACACGCCCATATGCGTCGTAAAAACCATAAAAATCTATCGCAAAGCATGATACGTTCGAAATTACATTTCTCCAAAATATTGATCAGCCTCCTTTCGTTTATAACGCTATGGAAGGTACACAAGGAGGATCATGTTTTTAAATTCGAAGCATTTTTTAGCAAACTTCGGCGACTTTGAGCGTATTCATCTATCCATACATCCGTCCGTTCCTCCATCCTTACGTCCATCCATCCATTCATTCATCCATCCATCCATCCATTCATCCATGAGGAAGGTCCATCCATTCTGTGGATGGATGAATGGATGTATGTATGGATGGATGGATGGATGGATGGATGGATGGATGGATGGATGGACGGACGGACGGACGGACGGACGGACGGACGGACGGACGGATGGATGGATGGATGGATGGATGGATGGATGGATGGATGGATGGATGGATGGATGGATGGATGGATGGATGGATGGATGGATGGATGGATGGATGGATGGATGGATGGGTCTTCCTCATTCGTGCTTTGCATATCATCGCTTCCCACTGCACGTGGGATCTGCATTTTTTTCTTTGCATTTCATAAGCTTCAGTCTGTTCCCTCTCGCATATCATTGCATTCGATATGCTTTCGTAACTCCTTGCTCGCATTTATTTTTTCACTGGGTATCATTGAAACCGGGTGAGCAACCGCACACTCTGCAATCGATCAGGCGAGTCTTCTCCGCTGATGTGATAGACATTTATTGTTATTTGAACGTCTGCCTGTCCAATGCACACGTGCTTTACCACAACACAAAGAATGGATAACATACCTGTCCTTCCTTTCCTCTTCTTCCTCATCCTACCACAAGGTAACGGTATGTGATACATATGACATCTAACAAAATAATTAGCTCCTAAATGTACACTTCTTTCCTGACATTTGCGAGTAATTCAGTTAATCTATTACATAACCAGTAGTGTAACGGCTCCTTGGTTACTATTTTTTGATGATCTCACATAATTGCGACAACATTGCACAACGCCGAGAATTCAGCAACCTTTTTTCACGCGATGAGTAATCGTGTACTACCACTTGCCTACTGTACCCACTTTCACACGTAACTGAACTTTCATCTCTTTCTTTTCCAACTTTCATTTCGTTTCGACTCAACCTTGTGGCCTTTCAACGGGTGACTCAACGCTGCAGCCTTTCAACGGAGGCTCTCCAAGTGCCATCTAACACCGTCCGCGATCTTGTAAATAAGTGTGACCCCCCCCCCTCCCCCCCAAAAAATGCACCTTCTTTCTACTGAGGGTCCCTCACAGCAAAAACAAAAAAAAAATAGCGGGAGGGGGACGGGAAGAGCAGGAGTTACTGAACAGTACTTTACTTTGTCAGTGCCGGAAGAGATTTTCCACCTTTCTCTTCTTTTTTTGTTTCTAACGGAGTAGCTTTGGAATCGCACACATGTACTTGTCGACGGGGCACCTTGTTTGGATTGGCTCCTAGTGATGGAGAAAGCAATGTCCTCTTTATTTTTCAGCCTCTTTTTACCCCAAGAAACAAGTCGCGGGAGAGCTGTGGGCCTGCTGATGGCCATCCAAATATGAACATCGTCCTCCCGACACGGGAAGTGAGGTGCTATGGAGCCCGACAAGGCAAGGTGTCCGAAGAAAACTACTGCAATGGTTTCCAGCCACGACACCCTGCTTGAAGAGAGTGGTGTCACGGTGGATCACAACCAGCCCGGTTAATTGAGCGAGGCGAGCGGCGGTCCTTTTCATGCACAGGTAGTACGATCGTGAGACCTATGACCCAGCCACCATCTCACACCAACAAAGAGACACGTTGGGGCCATAGGTAAAGTGTGGTGGCAATGCCTTGTAAAAAACATTGACCTGGGCGAGCGTGGGCTCAAGGAGACAAAATCTTAGTCTGGTTTCACGATTTGTTCGTCACGAAGCAAAATGTTTGTCCCGTAATTATTCTAAAAGAAATGTCAACTCCCGCGTCCCCAGTAAATGCCAACTGGACAAAGAAATAAGCATCAAGTTTCTTTCAGTATCTTCAAGCTGTTTTGACACCTACTTTCCGAATCACCTGTGCCAGAACAACCAGACGCAACACTTCAATGACCTCTAGAATAACTGATATATCTCTACAGAATTCAATGCCGTTGTATAATTTGTCATATGGAGGGTTCAGTTCTTATTTGGCAGTTTTGTTGATTCGATTACTCTCATAACTATTACCTATGATGAAACACTATATGTACAATTCATAATAGTTTTCTGAATATCTCGTACAACATTCCGAAAGGAGGTTCATCGGTCTGCATAGTTGGTGGATGAATGTTGCCATGTATATGACGTCGTGCGTTGATGCATTGATTGATTTGTGGGGTTTAACGTCCCAAAACCACTATATGATTATGAGAGACGCCGTAGTGGAGGGCTCCGGAAATTTTGACCACCTGGGGTTCTTTAACGTGCGCCCAAATCTGAGCACACGGGCCTACAACATTTCCGCGTCGTGCGTTGATGCAGTCATTTCGTATATGCGCATGATGGGAAATTATCGGGAGAAGAAAAAGGGCGTGAGGATGGTTGTTACGTCACTCGCATGACGATAAACGTCATGATTCTTAGCATACTATGCTTTATAATAAACCAACGAAAAGCACGAAAACAGGGAAGGAACTATACAGGACAAGTACTGGACTAACACATAAATATTTAAGAAAGCCCCCACACGCCTGAACCATCGGCGCATGCGTAAAAAGGCTATCTGATCCTAGATAGAGCTGGGGTTTAACGACCTAGAAACACCTGGGGTTTAATATCTGGGGTTTAACGTCTTAGAAACCCCATATGAATATGAGAGATGCCGCAGTGAAGGGCTCCGGAAATTTCGGGCGCTTGGGGTTCTTTAACGTGCGCTCAAATCTGAGCACACGGGCCTATACAGCATTTTCGCTTCTACCGAAAATGCAGCCGCTGCAGCCGGGACGCAATCGCGTGACGTGCGGGTCAGCAGCCGAGTGTCTTATCCACTAGACAGCCACGGCGGGGAACTATCGCAAACTAGCAACGTTGCAATGCTACAAAGACAAGAATTAAGCATGTCAAGGTGTTGAAAAAAGCGCATTTTCACAAAATGTCAAAATATCAACGCCACGTGCACCCATTGATAAAAACAGAGATCAAACCACATATGTCAATTTGACTTTTTCTTATTTCGAAAGAGATCGCAACTTTGCTGTTTGATATTATTTCTTAATTCCTCTTTTATGACACCCTAATTTTAAATCAGGGGCGCAGCTACAGCCTTTGCAGCGCAGACGTATGTAAGTTTCGAGATTTCCTCATTGTGGAGCCGTACCTGCAAAAGTGAGAAGAGTGGATCAGCATCAATGCCAGGCTGCGTGAACACCGCTTTTTACTCCATAAAGGTACTAGAGTAAACTCACCTCTGCACTCCAAAAGCTCTACGTCCCTCATTTCAAATCAATAGTGTCATTGGGAAATGAATAAAAAATAAATGGGTGGGCTCGGTGGCTGTGCTTCAGCGCAGACCACTAATCCGTTGCTTTTCGCCATGCAGGTCCGCAGTTTCTTCACTGGACTACTTTTGCCCGCAATTCCGGCCTTCCCCCAAGCTACAGCGATCGCAGCAAACCGTTCCAGCACGCCCGGTGCGGGCCCCTGCCCTGCTCCGTCCGCGACCGATTCAGCGTGCCCAACAGCGCCGCAACTGCCCTCTTTGGTTCCCCAATCACCCTGGAAAGCGCTATCGTCAGCAACATCATCCACCAAGTCAGCTATAAAACCGCCCCTGTCGTCCCGCACGCTCTGTGGGCTCGGTGGCTGTGCTTCAGCGCAGACCACTAATCCGTTGCTTTTCGCCATGCAGGTTAGTCGAATGTCTCATTCTTTAGGAAAAAAAACTAGCAATTACTTTCTTATACAGCTACCGAGCCCACGGTGTTGCGCTACAGTTGTTGTTGAATGTGTTCATGTGATGCAGTCGCTTTTGCTTTTGGCGGGAGATATTGAAACCAACCCTGGCCCTCCCAGTATTGAGGACGTAATGAACGAGTTAAGAAAGCTATCGGCTGGCCAGTCGAAGTTGATTACCGATATGCTAGACCTTAAAAACCAGCTACTAACAACAGACAAAACCCTATCGGACCTCATTAAACGCATGACTGATTTAGAAGGACATTATCACGCCATTTCAACCATCCGAACCGACCTGGACACTATAAAAACAGATACCACTGAAATGGCTAACCGGATTGACCGTATTGCTGCACAGATGGATGATACCGAAAACAGGTCCCGTCGCAATAACCTGATCTTTTATAACATTCCCGACCCAAACCCTAAAGAAACATTTGCAGAATCTGAAGAAATCGTCACCCGTCATTGTCATGATCACTTGAAGTTCACCGTTGACCCTAATCACATTGAACGCGCACATCGCCTAGGACGCCACACAGGAGGCCATAATCGGCCACTCATTGTAAAATTCAATCAATTCAAAACTAAAGAATCTCTACTTTCTAATGGCCCCAAATTTAAGGGAAGCAATTTCAGTGTTGGTGAAGATTTCTCTCATCCCGTTAGAGTTGCTCGTAAAAAACTGATCGCCTTCGCTAAATCAAAATCTACTTCCTACTCATTGCGGTTCAAAACATTGCACATTGGTACCAAACGCTACGTGTATGACCACTCCACAGATTCTGTTCAGGAAATGTTGTAGCAATTGCCCCATCAACAAAATAGGCCTCACCACCCTCGATCCGCCCCTCGATCAAACTTATTGCTCTCTGCTATCTTTACTAACATACGCAGCTTTATTCCAAAACGTGACATTATTTCTAATCTGGTGTTATCATCTGATAGCAACCTTCTGATACTAACGGAAACGTGGCTTACTAGTGACGTGACTGACGGCGAGGTACTCGCTGACCTACCCAACTTTAGAGTGTTTCGAAACGATCGCAGCGGCACGAGAGGAGGAGGAGTACTCGTCGCTGTCAGTCACAACATATCCTGTTCGTCTATAAACATTGTGTCCGACCTTGAAATCTTGTGGCTTAAATGCCATGCCGCACCGCACTCAGTTTTACTTGGCGTTTGCTATAGGCCCCCTCACAGTACTCCTGATTTTTCTTCTAAGCTCAATAATATACTAAGCGAAATAACGACCAAACACCCTAACATGCATGTAATTCTGTTTGGCGATTTTAATTTTCCTAATATCGATTGGGCAAGCCAGCCTGCACCAGCGGCTACGTCAAGGGAATCGAACGACTTCCTTGATGTATGCCTTAACTTTAACCTATCTCAAGTTCTTACAGAACCAACCCGCGTTACCGATAACTGCCAAAACATTCTGGATCTTATATTAACCAGCCATCCCGAGTGCGTGTCCTCCATTGCATACCTGCCTGAAATCAGTGACCATAAAGTCATTCATGCTGACTTCGTGATTAAGCCTGCTTTAGCCCCGACCATAAAAAAAACTATCCGTTTGTATGACAAAGAAAATTACGAAGCAATTAACTCTGAACTAACAAATTTTTACTCCACTTTTGACACTGCCTTTTCTCGTCATAATGTAACCGAAAACTGGTTGATTTTCAGAAATAAGCTAAACGAAATGGTTGATGAATACATTCCCCAAATTAACATCAATCCTAATACCGCCCAACCCTGGTTCAATAAAGCACTGAAACGATTAGAAAACAAGAAAAAACGCTCCTTCCGCGCAGCCAAGTCCCGTAACACCCCTGATGCATGGAACAAGTACAAAACCGCCGAATCTGCTTATCTGCGAGCCATACGTCACGCCAAACACTCATTCTTCCATTCGGAAGTACCGAACATGCTTAAGAACAACCCCCAAAAATTCTGGCAAGTCATAAACCCACAGGACACGCGCAATATAACACTATGTAATGAGTTAGGGGATGCCCTAGGTGACACGGAATGTGCACGCGTGTTTAACGCCGCCTTCTCATCCGTTTTCACCCAAGAGACTGAGTTGTCATTTACCATCCCTCATGCGAACTTTGAATGTACCATGCCACCAATTACGTTTTTTTCCAGCGGTATTTCACCACTAATAGACAAAATCAAACTTTCTTCTTCAGCTGGTGTAGACATTACATCCAAACTCCTGAAAAATACTAAACATATCTGTGCAGCGTATCTGTGTCTACTATTTTCACAATCAATTTCAACAGGAATGCTGCCTCCAGATTGGAAGCACGGAAAGGTCGTTCCAGTCCACAAATCAGGTAACAAACAATCACCGTTAAATTATCGTCCCATTTCATTAACCAGCGTACCCTGCAAACTCCTCGAGCATATCATCTACACACATATCATGGACTTCCTTGATTCCAATAATTTTTTTCATCCTGCGCAGCATGGCTTTAGGAAAGGGTTTTCGTGTGAAACGCAGCTAGCTATGTTTGTTCACGACCTGCATGTTAACCTCGACTCTAACCTTCAGACTGACGCCATCTTCATCGATTTCGCAAAGGCATTTGACAAAGTTCCTCATGAGCGCCTACTACTAAAGCTTGCCGCGTTGAATTTAAATTATGACGTATTAGCATGGATTAAAGAATTCTTAACTAATCGTTCGCAATCAGTTTCCGTCAACAATCAAATGTCTAACACTACCCCCGTAACCTCAGGTGTCCCTCAAGGGTCTGTCCTAGGCCCGCTTCTGTTTTTGATTTACATTAATGACCTACCATTACATGTATCTTCTAACATACGCATGTTTGCAGACGACTGCGTTATTTATCGTAAAATAAACAACGTTTCGGATAACACGTCTCTTCAAACTGACTTACTAAGCTTACAGGATTGGTGTAACCTTTGGCTAATGGAACTCAACCCTAACAAATGTAAAACTGTTTCCTTTCACCGCCGTCGAAATCCGATAGTATTCCCGTACCAAATTGCTGACACAAACCTCGAATTAGTTTCTTCCTATAAATATCTCGGAGTAACCCTTTGTAGCGATTTAACCTGGGCAACGCATATTACGAACATCGTTGCATCTGCTGACAAAACACTCGGGTTTTTAAAACGCCATTTGCGTCACGCTCCTAATAATGTCAAATTACTAGCTTATCAATCTCTCGTAAGGACGAAGATAGAATACGCATCAGCCATTTGGAGCCCGCATCAAGCATATCTCATCAATCAACTCGAGTCACTTCAAAATCGAGCCACACGATTCATTCATTCTACGTACTCTTACGACGTCAGCATATCAGCACTGAAAACAGAATCTGGCCTATCATTGCTTGCATCTCGTCGCCGCATTTCTAGTCTCTCCCTTTTTCACAAGTTTTTTTACAGCTCACTCGGCAGGCCACCATACATTCTTCCTCCGGCACGCATCTCCCATCGCACTGGTCACCCGCAACAAGTTGAGCGGCCGCGTACGCGCACCGTCACTTTTTCGTCCTCATTCTTTTTTCGTGCAGCTACGGACTGGAACGGCCTTTCTAACGAAATCACCGCCATAACCTGTCCTACCACTTTTTTGAACACCGTAACAAATTACCTTGCATTGTAAAAAAAAATGGCTTTCACGTTTTCATATATGTACCCACCCCTTATGTAATACCCCTTCAAGGGGGTCTTTAAGGTAATAAAATGAAATGAAATGAAAAAAAAAAACTAAGCTTGAACGCGAAGTATTTGCAGCCTTCAAAATAAAACAAAACATGGGAAAGCGTCATGCGTAAACCATCCATCAGTTTTCCTTACAGATGTAAAATTCGCGTCGCTACATATTGATTTCACGGTGGCGGCTATATCTTAGTGTTTCACTAAAGTGTGATGTTAATAACACCTAAACACCGTTAGATGTGCAACTTCTAAATTACTCAGATAGCCTATTTATGCACGCGTTGCTGGGTTGCGTGTGATGGGCTTTCTGCAATTGTGCTTTAAGTCCAGAGATTGTTCTGTGTGGTTTTTCTCCTTTGCTGTCTTCGTGTCTTTCGTTGGTTGCCTCTTCCGAATATTATGAAGCAACTCGCACACCAAGCTGCGTTAGTGAAGTCCTGTTTTAAATATCGTTGTGACAAATCGTTGTCTAGATCTAGTTATTTGAATTTAGTCGCAGATAGAAAATGGACGATGTCGGGCGCAGAATACTTGGTTTGATTTTCTGGCGAGTGCATGACAAAGCAGAAGAAAGGAAACACAAGACATTATACACTACCAAACTTAAGTGTTTTGTCCCCATGCATTCATGTTCTGAGCAGAAATTCACACGATGTTTATCGTCATCCCCATCTCGGCCAATTGCTAACCTTCCTGAACTTGCCAACTGGATGGTTTGTTTGATAGAAAATAGTTCATCTGCTGTGCTTGCCCCTAGCTTTCTTTCTCAATAAAGGCTATTTTGTAATCTTTTAACTTACTTTTTGCTAAATACGTGTGCCGCAAACAGCTGGCTCTTGCTCGCTTAGACTGCTGAACAATGCAAGCAATTGCTTCCAAACGCATAGAAGCGCTTCTACATTAACTAGCGCCGATATTCCCTATTGAACTGTAACTGTTCCTTCACTCTCTTTCACAGCCGTATTGACTGTTACTCGAATACCTACTTTCCACACCTTTTATTCAAGCATATCGTGTGAAAGGAACTATATAGACTCAATCGCCAGCGAAAATACTCTCTGTCTATCCGCACCTGCTGAGTGAGTCATCGAACTAGGCGGTCACGAACCGTGGCGTGCTAGGAGGGACAGACCCACGGCTTCAGGAGCTTCGTCCCTCAAATTGGGTAACTATTAGAGTACTTGGCACGAATGCATTCACATTCGTGGCACGAAATGCGAACGACCTTCACCGTTCAATATGTGTGTAGAAAAAGTGGCTATGACGATTTAGAGTACTAGGTACTCTACTATGGGAGTGCCTCACTTGACATGTGCCTCCTCGTTTCTGTGATGACGAATACATAATGCAGTGCGCGTTGCACATTATAGATTGGGGCTCATTATAAAAACACATGTTGGTGCCACTGGTTCTTGGGGAAAAAATGTTAATTTCCTGCCAAGTTTCCGCGAAGATTTTAACATCACTTTGCGTCATACCTAATGGTTTAGGTGGGTACGTTGAACTTGTAAATAATATTGCGTGTAGTATTCTTTTGAGCAGCGAAATATTACTGATGATTGCAACAATTGTCACGTAGAACGGCTCTCTCACACAGATAAATGGCAGGTGAGCCGCAGGATTGGGGGCAGCGATTGTACTTATATTTGTATTTTGATTTTTTTCTTAGATAGCCAAACACTGCTGTTTGTGCTGCCATTAACATCTATTTAGGACTCCTAAAGCCCTCTCTTTAAGGGTTCTATGATGCGCGCGCCTTCTTGCAGGGCGGAGTCACTTCTTGAAGGGCTGAGCGCCGTCCTTTCGATCGGTAGACGCCATTCGGCTCCACCCGTCTTGTCGCGGCTGGTTAAGTGAGGTAGATCCGCGGTGTTTCATCGGGCATAATGTCCGGGCCTTGCATGCCACAGTTCATAAACCGCTCGCGAAATGGCTACAGGATGTTCGTATTCCCTAAAGATTCGAAAAGGCGACTCTTGTGGCTGGTAAAGACCAATTCTGACAACTGGCATCCCACGGGCGGTTCATGTTGGTACAGCTTAAGTTATGCCGTTTCAGCATTGCGAGAGGTACAACTTAAAGCGCTGTCACACGGGAACTTTTGATCATGATCGAGCCTGATGTGATTGATTCTCTTACGCCAGCAGCAGAAGGACGCTAATCACTGTTAACAAATTCGGTCCCGAGAGGGCTTGACCGCAACTACCAGTGCACGGGTTGCAATACACGTTCATTTGCGTGCTGTGCACATGCGTATTTAACTCGTTCATTTCGAATAGCGCAAAATTTGTTGCTCTTAATCGATTGTTGTACAGAAGCGCCAGTTGCATGAAGATGTGCGCCTACGCTGTGCACTTGTTGCTACCGGCACCTTCAACCATTTCTTATACCATCACATTGAAAGCCCACATCCCGTCAGTTCATTGTCAAAGAATACTTTCCCACTGTCCCTATTTTTTTAAAGAAACCAAGACTCTTTCCCTTCTTTGTTATTACCCACTGATTTAACCTGCAGAAACCCACCGGGCGGTTTGCCGAGGCCAAACGCGCTTTGACCGGCGAATTGCCGGTTGCCCAAAAAGACATGCGCTGCGATTAACCTGCAGTGAGTTGTAGACTTGTTTTTGAAGTATAATAAATGTCCAAATAAAGCGGACTCCCAAAGTTACCGTACATTGAATGCCAGTGGCTTTCTCCTTGTTGTGAAGCCGTGTGGTCGCTTCACGTTGGCGGTATCAATAAACGCTTTGTGAAAATTGCTAATTTACAGTACGTTCGCGTGGAAACAACACTAGTTCTTGTTTGATAATGATTGTTAGCGTGCGAGCCATGATTTATTGCCGTAAAAGCCCCATGTAGAACGCCAAGTACTACAATTTGTTTTCAACTATCTTTTTTCAATCTTCTGTTTGGAGAAAGATAAAATAGATGAAAGCAAAATTCAAAATAGTGTGCGTTGCAGAGTGTGGTCTGTAAATGAGGTAGCTGATGAATAATTAAAAAAGAAAATGTCACAATATGGCACGCAACCGCTGTTTTTCTTTTTTTCCCACGACAGCACGTGGTTTTTTATTATTTTTTTTCAACGGACTGGAGAACTGGTCTTACACTTTTGTGGAAGGCACGCAAGACACAGACACAATGAAAGGTCATGATACTTGTGCGTGTGTTTCAAATTTTTAACCTATATACCAGTTACCGACTAGTCCAAGAAGATGCTATTGAAGGTGTTAACGCGGCAGGCGTGGACGATAGTTCTCTGCTGCGAGCAACTACACCTGCTAATGGCGCTTTCAAAATGAAGATTGGAGAATAGAAATCTGAGACTTTCACATGCCTGATGTGATTACCTTTCCGTTCTCCCATGTTGCTTGAGTACCACACGTTTTGTCACGATAAACTTTGTATGCAGCTGCGCTGCACCAGTTGGCTGCCCAAAGTGACTTTAGGTAGCTTGCAGAGAGGGCATCGTAATGGTGGATGGTGTAGCAGACGACGCTGTTGTCTACACCCTCCAAGGCGGCAGAAGGAGGCACACGCATCGAGGAACCCTACCTTTGTTTACTTACAGTGAGCTTGAAGTAGCCTAAAATAACGTTCATTTCGAGTCCAACACTACCATTTTACGTTATTAGGATATTAGGAGCACTTGAAAAGTTTTTCTGATCCAGTCAATTAACTGTAACCGGCCAGTGAAATGATTGTGATGCGTTTTCTAGAGAGCAGCAGAAAGGACCGACGATTTCCTGGTGACAGAATAAATTGCCAAGAAAAAGTAAGTTTACTAAAAAACTTTTATTGTACACAAATGGCGCGCCAAGAAAGCGAGAGAGAGTGTATTTGCTCCTCAACAGCTCAGGGTCACCTGATCTAAGGTGAAACGTTACATGTGACATCATTGTAAAGGTGATCGGCTTCAACTGGCTACACCTTGTCAAGAGATTTTGAGGTCAAGTGACCAAAAAAAAAGGGGGGGGGGGGGGCAGTTCCTTCATCGGAGAGACAAAAGCGGGCGGAAAGGCGTGTTTTGTTGTCATCATTACTCTTCCACGCTGCGTGCCCTGTCGGTTTAAAAAGCCCAGGAAAGTAAGCCCGCGTATTCGAAGTCAGCCCTGTGTGACGCTCATGGACGTGTCATGTATCATTGTGTAGGTATAAGAGTAATGAGTCTTGTCGAGGGGAGTGCCAAGTGTGCTGTGTATGGGGAGCTTACAAGAACGACCGGCCATGTAGGCGCCCTCTTGTGTGGCAGAAAACATACTTTGCCGGCATTCACTGATATGGTTGTTAGCGCCATACACTTTACTTCAAATAAATATAATGCCGTCTACAGGTGTACAGCCCGGAGCCTTCCCGTTGGCCATTCGGTTACCTCGCAACGTTAAACGGTAGACGCTTCCAATTTTTGAAGTAAGCAGTGAGCAGTCGACTACTACAGAGGTCAAGAATCTTGTCTAGAATGTCATATTGTCACGCTCCAGCACCCTCTGGAGCCATGTATTGCAACATGTAGTTTTTGACAGCCCACACTTAAGCACTTAGCTTTAGCGGCTTTGCATATGCGAGAATTTTGGCTCCTTCAGAATAGTGGCAGTCAGAAAACGTAGTCAGTGCAGTCCGGAGCACTCCTTTTTGGTGTTTTAGACAGGTGTGCAACCAGTGACCGGTACTGTTCTACGTTACGCACGACAACACACGACTCGCCAGTGCGACAAGTACTTGCTCGGGTTCTTTGCCTAGGTGATCCGAAGGTCGCGGTACGGAATTTATGGTGGCAGCATTTTCGGCAAAGGCGATTATGTTCGAGACCCGTGTCGCGTAAACAGGAAAGCTTGGCTGGAAACGTCTTTTACCTGGAAACGTCTTCGCCAAATATGCTATAGGCAATGTTTAGCGGCTCACATGCACTTTTTTGTTGCTTTAGTGCCGAAAACGCACAGTAAAGGTGCACAGCAAAGAACACCATGAAGGTTGTTGAAATAACTGCAGCCCTTTACTATAGAAAACCTCATATTCTAATGTGCTTTTGGGAATTTAAAGTCCGACAAGTATTATTACTCTTCGACCGAGTTGCGACGTGGACGCAGAAGATAACGGGGTACTGCGGCGCAACAGAGCAAACTATAAATTAAGCCGAGAAGTCAACACTCTATGCAGTGTGGATGACTACCACAAGAATGTTAGATAATTTGAAATAGTGGAAGCAATACAGTTTCATACAATATTACCTAGAGAGTAATGTGGTGTGGTGCCACGATAGTGTACCTCCATGGGAATTTTGGGTAGAACAGGCTTTGGATTGGATAAGCTTAGCTAGCGAACTGTCTACAAACTTTTTTTTATACTTTCAGTCTCGTTATACGCGTAGCACGGGTGGTCGGGTGCGGTTAAAAAAGATGAAGCAGTGTCTTGTTTGTTCGAAGAAGCTGAGAATCACTATATCACGTGATTTGCGGTGACGTCGGAGCTTTACGAGTGGTATTTGACAGCTAAAACGAAACGTCGTCCACTGACCTCTGCACATAGACGTAGCATCTAATTTCAGTGAAGAATATTGCCTCGAGATCATGTGTTTCATGAGTGCGTCTTGCCTAAATTCATTTCAAATCAACTGCAAAACGATGGCGAATTGAAGTAGACGCACCGTCAGGCTCCGCTGACACGATTTCACAACAAAACCAGAGGTGCTTTCAGGGAAAACCACTTGAACAGACACACCTAGAATCGAAAAAGGAAACGTTAAGTGTGTCCACCTAATACGGTACTGTTATTTCCATAAATATGTAATGCATAAATTCAAGAGAAAAACAATCATGTTGGTTTTAAAGTGTAAAAAATTCATTAAATCTTGATGCCAAATCTGGAATGCAATTTGACAGAGCAACGCATAACCTGATGGTTGAATTTACCCAGGTTTCACTTTTGCCGCCAGGTCACAACAGCTTTTTGCAATAAGGTTTGCGTACAAAAAAATGAAGCAAGTTTCAATTATACATAAGTTCATACCTCTGTGTTTTGCACTCGCAAAAGAAGCTTTGCGAATCTCAAGAACGTAATCCAACCAAAACAAATCTGAAGGCCCTACTTCCCATAATTCCCATTGGGGTAAAGCACCGCTCAAGGAGCCCACGTCGACACTAGCGTCAGATTCCCGTCTAGGTACACTTGTATGAAACTCTGAGTGCAAGCGAACCATAATGTAAACAAAACACATCTTCCAGCCCTATTTGAAGCCGATTGCTTTACCAATGACGTCATATGGGACATTTGCCTTGGGTCACGTGAACCCGAGCGTTTGAGGTGTAAATTGACTACACTAGAAAACTCATCAGTGGCGGCGGCGCGACAAAAGTGATCAGCCACAGTAGAAGCTGCTATGAGCAACACTGCTACACTGAGCAACACTAGAAGCTGATATAAAGCGTTGATGCTCGCGAAGAAGCTGGCCCTGGACACTGCTACATAAATAAACTTCAGCGCATGGCACCTAACCACAATTGACATTAACCCGACGTGACGGCTGTATGAAAGAAGTACATATGTAATGTTTATAAAGTTGGGTAGGTAGCAATGCAACCAATATTGATGTTTCACGAATATAGCGTCTCTTTGAAAAGTAGTTTCGAGACCTGGCGTAGCTGTGTGGTAGAATGCTTGACTGCCACGCAGAATGATTGAGTTCGATTCTCGCTGGGACCCTAAAAATTATTACTTGCATTCGTCGGGGGGGCCAACACTGCCTATGCCATTTTTTTTCTTAACAGTGGCATTTATTCTATGCCTTCGTTGGGTCGACACTACCGATGTCGGGTATTGCTTAACGCACGCGTTAAAATTGCCCATGTGTGTTCTCGTCGTTCGTGGGTGGATACTAAGTATCCATCACCTGCGGCACATACCAGTGGCATATACCCGCCCATGGGTATGCGCCACTGTCTGGTGCGAAGTGTTTGACGATGTACGCGACGGGATTGTGACAGTATTCATGTCTTGACCAGCGCGTGATATTCGTCAAACCCTCTTACCCTCCCATGCTAATTTTAGTTCCCGCCTAGTTAAGGGCATGACCACGAGAGCACGCACCCAAACGTAAGCGGCTAGATAGATAGATAGATAGATAGATAGATAGATAGATAGATAGATAGATAGATAGATAGATAGATAGATAGATAGATAGATAGATAGATAGATAGATAGATAGATAGATAGATAGATAGATAGATAGATAGATAGATAGATAGATAGATAGATAGATAGATAGATAGATAGATAGATAGATAGATAGATAGATAGATAGATAGATAGATAGATAGATAGATACGCTCAATGTCGCCGAAGTTCGCTAAGAACTGCTTCGCATTTATTACAAACAATGACAGATCAAATAATTACGAAAAGTGCTATAAAGATAATTATACAAACACTGCAAAGCTAGGAGACGTCTTTTAGTGCCTTCGAAAAATCATATTCTTTTAATGAGCGAATGTCGCCTGGTATGATATTCCACATTTCAATATATTAGTAAAAAATGTGTTTGTACAAATCTGTGCGATGAAGAAACACAGATAGTTTAGTGTTTGGTTGTTTCTCGTGAATGTTGCTTTTGCAGGGGTTATGTAGTTGTTGTGGGATTTATATTGTGGCCAATTAAAAAAGAACTGAAAAATTTGAGACTCGATGTCACGTCTTTTAGAAAATGAAATTAAACCAAGGTGTGTTAGGTGGAATGTCGGTGAGAAATTGCAGTCATAGCGTCTATATATGAAACGAATGGCTTTTTTCTGGATGGATTCAATGCGTTGTATGTCACCGATTTTGTAGGGGGACCTTACAGTGGCGCCATATTCAAGTATTGGTCTTACGAGAGTTTTATATTGTTACGTGAAGGTACATGCGAAACTAGGCGCTTGAAGATATTGTTATGGGAGGGTACACAGAGAAACGAGGTTACAGCTAAGATATATTTACACGACGCCAAGCCTAAGCCGAGATGGCAAGCCAGAGCGTGCCCCACATCCCAGACTCACGTCGTCTTTCTCGCTGTCTGTCTTGATTCTTCAGCGTGATGTAGTCTCGTAACAGTATATTTACACAGCGCCTACGCGGAAGCCAAGATGGAGAACGAGTGCTGTGCTCTACACCAAAATCACGTCGTCTTTCTCCTCGCCTATCTAACTGCTTTTGTGGGACATTGTCTCATAACATAACTCCCAGGTGCTGAAGCACTGTCTCGGTGCTTTCTATGATGTTGCCGAGAGGTAATGCTTAAGGCGAGATGCATGAACAATGTCTGTAGACAGTGAAGGGGAGGAGGAAGACTCGAGCGGGGCTATCTCGTAGGTCACATCTGTCACCTGGCGCAATACGCGGTAGGGTCCCGAGTAGCGGCAAAGCAGTTTTTCAGAAAGTCCAACACGCCTGGTTGGAGTCCACAATAGCACAAGAGAACCCGGAGTAAAGGAAACTTGGCGATGATGGGAGTTGTAGCGCTGCCGCTGCTGATCTTGCGATGCTAAGAGGCACTGACGGGCAACTTCTCGTGCTTTTCGAGCTCTGGTGATAGCATTGCGGGCGTATTCGGTCGTCGAGTCGACGGCTGTCGGATAGATGGTGTCAAACGGTAAAGTTGAATCACGGCCAAACACGAGATAGAAATGTGAAAAACCAGGTGCATTGTGGCATGAGGAATTATATGCGAACGTAACGAAAGGCAATGCAACGTCCTAGTCCTGGTTGTCGGACGATACGTACATGGCGAGCATATCGGTTAAAGCCCGGTTGAATCGCTCCGTCAGTCTGTTAGTTTGCGGGTGGTAGGCTGTCGTAAATTTATGTATTCTCTCGCAAGAACGAAGCAGGTCGTCGATAACTCGGGAAAGGAAATAGCGTTCACGATCTGTGAGGAGTTGGCGTGGTGTGCCATGATGAAATATGACGTAGTGCAGGAGAAAATTGGCAATGTCCGTGGCACAGCTGGTTGGTAGAGCCCGTGCAATGGCGTACCGGGTCGTGTGACCCGTCGCAACAGCCATCCCCTCATTCCCAGAAGTGGACGTAGGAAAAGGGCCTAGGAGGTCAAGACAAAGTCGAAAGAACGGATCAAAGGGAACGTCAAGTGGTTGGAGGAACCCAGCAGAGCTCACCGAAGTTTTTTTTTTTTGGCGTTGACACTGGTGGCATGAGGCGACGTAGCTACGGACCGAGCGATAAAGACTGGGCCAGTAAAATGGATGCTGTACATGGTCACACGTTCGAGACAGTCCGAGCTGACCAGCAGTGGGAGCGTCGTGGAGCTGGCCGATCACGCTCACACGTAAGTGGGGAGGTACTACAAGGAGCAGTTCATTTTCATCAGAGCGGACGTTGTAATGGTACAATGTGCCATCCTTGAGCATGAACAAAAACGGATCGTGTGCCGCAGAATGAAGCTTCTCGATGTTGTTATGGAAGACAGCGTCTCGGTGCTGTTCCTTACGAATGTTGCTTAAAGCGGAGAGAGACAGGACACATGGCGCTTCATCGAACGCCTTAGGTGGGTCCACTGGATTCCGGAATAAGCAGTCAGCATCATGGTGTAAGTGGCCAGATTTGTAGGACACCATGTGGTTATACTCTTGGAGTCGTAATGCCCATCGACTAAGGCGCCCACTGGGGTGCTTCAAGGATGCGAGCCAGCAAAGTGCGTAGAGATTGGTTGTGATGGTAAAATGTCGACCGTGTAAATAGGGCCGAGATTTCGCTACTGCCCAAACCAGAGCAAGGCATTCCCTTTCGGTGATTGAGTAATTCCTTTCCGCCTGCGAGAGGAGACGGCTGGCATAGGCGATAACGCGAGCGCAGCCGCTTTGATAGCGAACCAAAACAGCACCAATTCCATGGCCACTGGCATTGGTGCAGACTTCTGTAGGGGCGGCATTGTCAAAATGGGCCAGAACAGGTGGTTCGGTTAGCAATGCAATAAGTGTAGATAACGCCGTAGCCTGCGCAGCACCCCATGTGAGTGAGACATCTTTCTCAGTAAGTTAGTGAGAGTACGGGCTACTTCCGCATAGTTGTTCACAAAACGTCGAAAGTACGAGCACAGACCGAGAAAGCTGCGGACTTCCTTGGTGCAGGTCGGAATAAGGAAGTTCCGCACGGCTCGCACTTTATCGGGATCCGGGCGTACACCAGAGGAGTCGACGAGGTGGCCCAACATATTTAGTTGCTGGCGTCCGAAGTGGCACATTGACGAGTTCAGTTCGAGACCGGCATTGCGAAAAACAGCCAGCATTGAAGATAGGCGGTCGAGGTGGGTCTCAAAGGTCGGAGAAAAGACGATAACATCGTCAAGGTAACAAAGACAAATTGACCATTTGAACCCACGCAAAAGAGTCTATCATCCGCTCGAAGGTGGCCGGAGCGTTGCATAACCCGAAGGGCATGACCTTAAACTGGTAAAGACCATCGGGCGTGACAAAAGCGGTCTTTTCGCGGTCCATGTCGTCGACAGCAATTTGCCAGTAGCCTGATCTTAGATTAATGGACGAAAAATACTTAGCGTTGTGAAGACAATCTAGGGCGTCGTCTATGCGCGGTAGCGGGTTGACGTCCTTTTTAGTAATCTTGTTCAGATGTCGGTAGTCAACACAGAATCGCCAAGTGTTGTCCTTCTTTTTGACAAGAACTACAGGGGAAGCCCGTGGACTACATGGTATCTCAATTACATCTCTGTCGAGCATTTTGTCGACTTCTGCTTGAATTATGTGACGCTCGATTGGAGATCCGCGGTATGGCCGTCGATGGACAACGGAGGCATCGCCGGTGCCAATGCGGTGCTTTACAGCAGTGGTTTGACCTAGCGGACGATCACAAAAGTCAAATCCGTCCCAGTATGACTCAAGGACGTGAAGAAGCGCGTCGGCTTGATGCGGCATAAGGTCTGACGCGATCATTTTTTAGCGTCAGCAGACGGGCTTGCTTGTGAAGATTGAGCATGCGTGTAGCTACAGTGTCCAGCATCGTTCGATGACAGAGCTGAGATGACGAATTCGTCAGAGGAAGACAGCATGGCGAGGGCGATTCCACGCGGGAGCACTTGTGCATACAGAGCAAAGTTGAGCACAGGAATCAAGGCGCGGTTTGCACGTAGGTGAATAACAGTGTGCGGTAAGGTAACACTGTGAGTCAAAAGAATGGATGTAATGGGTGCGAACACATAGTCGCCATCGCATACAGGTGGTGAGGGCATTACGGTGATGCAGGTGATGAACGGACATGCTCAGCAAAGCACATACGAGCTTGGGGTGGACTGGGCGGATCAATCGGACAAAGTAGGTCAAGTTGCACAGCACCAGCTGAGCAGTAGATGAGGGCGGAATGAGTGGACAAAAAGACAAGACCGAGGATCGCATCATTGGTGCAGTGAGAGAGAACAGTGAAGAGAACTAAAGTATGACGGCCGGTGATAGTGACGCGTGCAGTACAGACGCCAATAACAGAAGCTGTACCACCATCAGACACATGAACACTGCGTGAAGGGGCTGGAGTAAGGACTTTCTTGAAGTTGTCACGAATGTGCAGGCTCATCACAGAAATATGGGCGCCAATGTGCACTAAGGCTTTAACAAATAAACCATCGACTTCAACGTCAATTAGGTTCTGATTGGTCGGCAGCGTCAACAGAGGAATTGGAGAGCACGTCATATCAGCAGCGTCACCTCCAGGAGCTGCAGCCGTTAGTTTTCCGAAGAAAACCGCCAGGCAGAGGATGGGGACGGGGAACGGGGCGGCGACGGGGACCGGGAAAATCTACGTCGAGGTGAAGGTGAGCGACCATACTGGGCAGTGGTCGTCGTGGTCGGGTCGTAATTAGCTGAGTCATCACGCCGTGGTAGTTCCTGGCCATAGAGATGGGCTGGTGAGTGGAAATTGGAGAAGCTTGAGTTTGCCCGATACGGTGAGGTCCACGTGCTTCGGCAATGGCGGGAAATGTGTCCAACTAGTTCACATCGAAAGAAAATCGGCCTATCGTCAGGCGTCCTCCCCGAATTTGGGTCTTGGTTACGTGGAGCAGGGTGGCGATAATGCTGTGGGTGGCTGGAGGTAGACGAAGTGACAGCGTCGGGACGGTGCACAGAACAGACTACGTGAATACCCGCATTGGGTAGTTCTTGGCGAACAACGATCTGTATTAGCGAAATGGTTGGCAGAGGATCACTCGGTGCTAGTGCTCTCAAGCGTGCGGTTGGTATGGCCTCGATCTCTTGGCGTATGATTCTCGTGATGTCCCCGGAGTGTAAATTGTGCTGGGTTACTATACGGAGATCTTCGCAAATTGACGTCTGTGATGTGTGGTGCGCGTTCAAAGTGCGCGCCTTCGAAAAGTGCGCGTCACGGAAAAAAAAAAAGAAAAGGAGAAATACCAGAGTGCACGTGCGGTGCTGCTTAAACAAGAATGACGACGTTAAAGAGCGTCAAGCACGAGGATGCGTGGCAGGACGTGAAGTAAACAAAAGGTAAAACATCCAATGGGCAGCGAACACGGAGATTTCAAGGCCCAATGGCTTGACACCACGAAACAGCAGTATCTCCAATGAGAACGAGACAAGTGGGCCAGAGCTGAAGCAGGAGTTCGAGGTGAACGAGGCAAGAGGAAGGTCACAGCTGGGAGCTGAAGACAGGCAGTCGGGTGGCAGACCTGAGCCTTCTGGACTTCACCCGGTCTGGACCTCCGGACAACGCCTTCCAAGGACGGCGAGCTGCCTCAACGGTCGAGACCAAGGCCTGCAGATTCCGGTGCGGGTGCAGCAACGGCAGTTCGGGTCACGGGCCTGAGCCTTGCAACCAGCCACCTCATCGGGCGAATCTGGGCCGCCACAGGCATCACCGAGCGAGTCCCATTCCATCGTCGCCGCCAGCGAGCATCGGTACACGCCGTCGCCACCATTACAGCAGCGACAGGACAAAGCCGTTGGTTTGACACCTTCATTTATTGACGCGGTTGACATCATGTCGAATATGCGAGAGCTAATGGCCTTGGCGGATCGCATGGGAATTGATGGGGCGGATTTTAAAGCATGGTACGAGGAGAAGGAGGCACGAGCACGAGAGGAACCGCATCACAAATTGGCGTCCGCGACAGGACAAAGTCGTTTGTTTTTCCAGTAGATTTTTTGACGCGGTTAACACGATGACGAACACGTGGGAGTTAATTGAGTTGGCGGATAAAATGGGACTGACGGGAGCGGAGTTTAGAGTATGGTACGAGGAGCGGATGGAGAGGGAGCGTGAGCAACGGGCTGCAGAACGAAAGGCGGCGAAGGAAAAGCTTGAATTGGTGCTTAGAGCTAAGAAGGAGGAGCTAGAGCGCGTAACGCGTGAAAATAAAGTGTTGCTAGAGCGTCAGACACGCATACTGAAGCAGCAGCTCCAATTAGAGAGGGTGGACTTCGAGCGGCGACTCGAGCTTGCGATGGCGAAAAGGGGGCAGCTGGCGATGCAGAAGGTCGAGCAAGCGGTGAATGTTTGCTCCGATAGCAGCGTTTGCTGGAGGGAAGTCGATTCCTGCAAGGTTGGCCTCGAGCCTCGCGACAGCCTTACTTCGGAGCGAGAAGCTCAGATAGAGGAAGGCAGAGAGGTGGACAGCCAAGAAGGCAGGAGTCATGAGGAGTTTGTTGAAGCGACGGAAAGCTCCTCTGGCTGGGAACATATTACTTCCGTTAGCTGCTTGGGGATCTCTGAGAGGCCAAGCACCTATGAAGAAGAGCGCCTGGATATGGGCGACCTAGAAGCTGTGGAAAATGTTGTGAAGCAAAGCTTCGATAGCAGGGAACAAAGACGCTCCATTCAGAATGAGGTGTGTATCAGAACGTCTCAGAGGCCGAGCACATTTCGGGAAGGGGTAGGGCTACCTCTCAATAGCTCCATGGAAGGAGCGCTAGAACGTCATTGGGAAGATGGCAGCGAATGCCATGAAGGCTCTGATATAGTGGCCACTGATTGTTTTGTACCGACAGAGGTAGCAGCAGGCACCACGTCAATGGTCCTAGACCATACGTATATCTCACTCAGAGAGAGAGGGGATTCTAGTTCACAGGATAGCGTAACTGCTATTTGTCCGAGAAAACACGATGGGAGTGCTGAAGCACTCTTCAAAATAAACAGTATCGAATCGGAGGTGGGTTCGATAGTAGGTATGGGGAATGCCAGACAGGGTCTTGAACCTGAGAACGTGATTGGTTTTGAACCTATAATTAAGTCCACTCAAGATGAGCTGTATAATGACCGAGCACAACGGCATCCCTTCTCAAGAATCCAGGAACCTCACACGCTTGTCGGAGCGTTTGGGCTTGCTGAGGGCACCCCGAGCTTGTGTTCATTAGATGGTGAACTAAAAGAAAGCATTTGTGTGAGAGATTGTGGCATTTGGACATTCGTGTCTCAGTGCGTTTCGTGTCGACGCCGACGGCTCGAGACCGCGCCCTGTTCCTCTGTGACCGGTAAGCGTTCATGTGGCCGGCGGGGGCGCAGACATGCGTTTCAGCGAAAGTGCATAAAAGCATGTTTGCCACAGTTACTTTCGAAACGTGCGAGAAGGGCAGTGCGTCTGGTTTGGGACGCGATAACCTGAGTGTAGGGTTAGAAAACCGGTAGCTCTTTCTGGACTTCGACTTTTAGATGCGGACACAAGTAGCTTTGTCCATAGTCGATTTTGTAGTAAAAAGGTTTATTCCGGGTTTCAGAACTTTTAAATGCAATTGGGTGAATCTAAAGTTTAAGTGTGGACATTTGGACGATGTAGCGAACTGTAGCCCGGTGATGTGTTGAACTGCGTGGTGCAAATATGTGGTTTAATTGTGACGTAGTGCAGAACGCGCACTCATCGGCAGTTTTTTTTTTCTAAAAAAAAAAAAAAACTTGAATAAAAGGGGGGCGTATGTGATGTGTGGTGCGCGTTCAAAGTGCGCGCCTTCGAAAAGTGCGCGTCACGGAAAAAAAAAAAGAAAAGGAGAAATACCAGAGTGCACGTGCGGTGCTGCTTAAACAAGAATGACGACGTTAAAGAGCGTCAAGCACGAGGATGCGTGGCAGGACGTGAAGTAAACAAAAGGTAAAACATCCAATGGGCAGCGAACACGGAGATTTCAAGGCCCAATGGCTTGACACCACGAAACAGCAGTATCTCCAATGAGAACGAGACAAGTGGGCCAGAGCTGAAGCAGGAGCCTGGGGGGGACGAGAGCAAGGGGAATTCGAGGCAGGCAGTGCAAGCGGAAGGTCGTCACCGGACCGGGCGCTGAAGATGGGCCGTTGGGTTCCGGACCCGAGCCTACAGGACTTCCACCGGCCGGGGCCTCCTGCTGTCGGGTTCCCGCTCCAAAGGACCGTGGCCATCCGGTCCTGAACTCCTTTCCAGGGCCTGCGGACTTTGGTTCCGGCAGGCGAGCTACAGCCGTCGGGCTCCGGGCCCGAGCTGTGCGCCCAGCTGCTTGACTAGGTCGACCCTAGTTCCCGGACGCGTCGCCACCAGCCTGCGTTCTCCCGTCTCCGACGTGTCCACGCTCCTCAAGCCGAAACCATCACGATTTGGTAGGGCTTTTCGACGTGTCGCCAGCAGCCAGCGTTCCCTCGTCCTCGTCCAGCCCACGCACTGACGCAGGAGTCACGGCGTTCCGGTTTCTCATCACCGCCGAAAACCAACTTGTGGGTGAGACTGCACCGATACCCTTGCGCTACTCCCATCACTCAGCCCCTTTCGAACGTTAGGTTTAGTTACTGACTTTGAACGTTCTTGTTGGGTGTTTACAGATGTGTTTCGTCATGTCCAGTCAACTGTTTATTAAGTGTTTTGTTTTTGTGAGGAATCTTTGCCTTTTTACTTTTCAATTAAACTTTTTGTGTGTTTCTTGGAAACCGAACGGCTTTGTCCTTATTAACAAAACTCTCTGAGGCTCAGCCCGGGAGAAAAACAAATCAGCAACAAGAACCCGCATCACAACGTCGCAGCAGTGTTAGGAAGGCACGTAAAGTGGTGGGGAATGCGATGGCTTTTAGCCTCTTGAAAGCGTTGCCACTCCGAGATAACATCTTGCACAGTAGAACAGCCTCTGCACACAAGAAGGTTAAATGCATCGTCTGCGATGCCCTTGAGCATGTGCGCTATCTTGTCTGCTCCAATCATGGTTCGGTCAATTTTACGACAAAGAGTCAGCAAATCTTGTATATACGTCAGGTAGGACTCCGTGGACGTCTGAACACGTGTGCCAAGTTCTTTCCTAGTGGCCTGCTTGCACCCGGCAGATTGACCAAACAACTCGCGTAACTTGGTCTTGTATACGCCCCAGCTCGTGATCGCGTCCCCATTGTTAATAAACAATGCCTTGGCCATTCCTTGCAAATAAAAGATGTTTGCCAGCATCAAGGTTGGATCCCACCTGTGGTTTTCGTGGACGAGCTCGTAGAGTTTAAGCCACTCATCCACGTCCTCGCCTTCCGTTCCCGAAAAGTTGCTGGGATCGCGGGGTGGAGTGGCCATGAGAAAAACAGGTGAGGTCGGCGCCATTGATGCATTGAGCGCGGCAGTTGACGAAGCGTTGCTGCCGGTGGACATGTTGGAAGCAGCGACTAGGCGTCCGCTGCATAACTCCGTCGTGCGTCGTAATCCAGCACATTCCACGAAAATGTTACGTGAAGGTACACGCGAAACTAGGTGCTTGAAGATATATTTACACAGTGCCAACGCGCAAGCCAAGATGAAGAATGAGTGCTGTGCTCCACAACAGAATCACGTTGTCTTTCTCCGCGCCTGTCTAACCGCTTTTGTGGGACATTTTCTCATAACAATATGTAACAATTTGTTTCTTTTCGAACTAAACGTAGTGAACGGTTAATATATCCGCGCTCTTTTTAAAGCTTTGTTGCAAGTTGCGTCGATGTGTTAAGACCATGATAATTTTGTGTTGAAAAGGAGGCCATTATATTTGTATTGTGGGACCTGCTGTACAACGTAGTTATTGAAGGAATAATGGAATGTTGGTGGGGTCTTCCGCCTTGTAAAACACAAGGCAGCAGCCTTTTAAAAATTATTGTTCATCTGCCAATTCTGACACCATGTACAAAGTTTAAAAATGAAGCGTTGAGTGTATGGTGATCATCAGGTGAAATGATTATATGATACGGGACATAATCATCAGCTTAACGAATTTTAGTGAAACTACACTTGGTAGGTCCTTAATATAAAATAAGAAGAGTAAGGGCCCTAGCACGGATCCCTGGGGCATTCCTGAACATACATGTGCTTCGGATGATTGTAATGTTTCATATGACGCATATTGGCGATGATTTGAAAGAAAACTGCCAATCTAGTCAACTAACACAGGGTTTTTATCAAAAATTGAGCTTATACAGCAGTTTTAAATGAATGACAGCATCGAATGCTTTTGAAAAATCAGTGAATAATGCGTCCACCTGAAAGCCTAAGTCAACAGCGATGAAAAGATCATGTGTGAGTTCTATCAGCTGATTGATGGTAATGGATGCACGCCGAAAACCATGTAGTGCATTGGAGAAGACGTTGTTGGATCCAAGAAAATTGATTATGTGTTTAAAGATACGTTTTAGCATTTTACATGAGTGCGACGTTAGTGATGTAGGCCTGTAATTTGAAAGGGATTGCTCACTACCTGATTTGTGTAGAGGAAGCACTTGTGCACTTTTTCATGATGACGACGCAGTTGATGTTGACAATTATTTTTCCAAAATGAATGACAGATATTGGCTTGTCCATAATTAAAAACGATGGAGAAACACGTTATTAACATTGTCTGGGCTAGACGAAATTCTATAATGAACATGTAAAATCAAATGGTGTACCTTCTGTAGAGACGAACACATCATCAATATAAAAATGTATGCGGCTGTGTCCTTTAGATCGGGCGGGAGATCACGCCACCTGGCCATAATGTTAAGTACTATCACTATGTGCTTAAGGATTTAATTTCACTTGCGCTTTGATTGAAGCCACCAATCAGTTAGCCTCCTTCTGGTTATTTCTACCCGTTTAAAGCCTAATTTTCTTCACTGTCCCTCAAACCCTATGTTTTCAAAAATTCCGCGCCACTATGTTCATCTATAGGGTGCAGCACTTACAGTACATTATAAAATGTTCAGCCGTTTCCCCCTCCTCTCCGCCCGCACTACATAACATGCCTGCGTCTTCGTATTTCACTCTGTACGTCTTGGTCCGAAATACTCCCGTTCTGGCCTCGAACAGCAGAGAACTACTCCGAGAATTATCACAAATCTTCTGCCTTGGTATTTCCTACTTGAAAGTTAGGTAGGGCTCAGTGATGATTCCGTAAGCATTATAATCTCCCACATGTTCCTCTCTGTTTCTTTCACCTTCTATTTAATCGATGTTTTCTTTTGGCTTGGTATTCTGCTGTTGTGTAAATAGTTGCTTGACAATTTTCGAGTTCGCTTCCTCCATTTAGTAACAACATTTTTCAACTACAAGTAGCTAAATCTTTTTTAGTCCAACACTACCCTCATTTTCTCATTCGCTCTTCAAAATATATCTTGCTGCTAAGTTCCCTGGACTTGAACGATGTCCATCCCATGTCACCATGTACCCCATGATTTGGGGTATTCCCGTGTGCTCCCCAAACAAGCCTACCTATGCCACGTTGTTTGATTTCCAATCTCTCTTGAACCCTTGATCTCATGCACAAGAATGTATTCTGGCACGTCAAACAAGGGACCATGACACCTTTACAAATACCTCTCACAATGCCATACCTATTGTAATTCCACAGTGCCTCATTTTTTATTACAGCTGTGTTACTGTTACCATTAATCATTAGGTATCTTTCTTGCTCTCTTAGGTACTCAGCCCTGTTATTTATCTATACGCCCAAATATTTGTGTTTATCCACTACTTCTAGCATGACTTCCTGAATTCTATGCTCACTGCCTTCATAATCATTAAAATTAAAAATCATGATTTCCGATTTTTTCCTGCTGAACTTCAAATTTAACCTATCTCGCTCATTGCCACAAATGTCTATCAATCCCTGCAGATCTTTTTTGTAGTTGGCTATCAATACTATAGCATCTGCATACACCAATGCTGGTAATGACTGTTCAATGTGTTCTCCTTGCTTGACAAAAGAGAGGCTAAATCCGAGTCGACTCCCCTCTAATTTTGCTTCTAGTTCCTGCAGATACAGCATAAGTAACAAAGGTGACAAGGGACATCTCTGTCGACGCCCGCGTTGTACCTTTATAGGTTCAGATACCTGTTCTTCGCATTTGATAACTACCTTGTTACTTTTATAATGTCACGGGTTGTCATCGTCACTGCAGTCGCGGTCATGGCCTTGGTCTTCCGCGCCTTGTCTTGTAGAAGCCCGTACTCCGGTGGTAGCCCTTGCTGTCACAGGCTTGTTCACTCCTCCTGGTTGGCGTCGGTGTCTTCTCCGCGACGTGGGCTGGGTTCACGGCTTGATGGGGGCGTCCGGTACATGAGCAAGTGTTTGCGAAGTTTTTTGTTACACGGATGTGAAAGCTACAATAAAAAAACGAAGCAGCACCTAAACCAGTTGTCACGGTTTCGTGACATGGCCCAAGACAGGAGACTACGTTGGAATTTAACTGTTTATTTGGGCGAACCTGTGCCAGGTAAACGGAAAGTCTGATTACAATAGCAGTCTTGGACTGATAGCGGCGAACAGATCGGCGGCCGTCAATCAACTACTCTTGCCACCGAATGTTCTAGCGTTATCGCTGGCGGTGGCATAGGTTCCAGAATAATCTGTATAGTTCGCAGAGTGGGCGTGATCTTATAGAAATGATCTACTAAAGTCCGGAAGCTTCTCGAAAACTGCACGCGCGTTTTGTGCTGAGAATTGTGTAGTGTTTGTGGGCGATAACAAAATTTGAGAAATGGAACGTGGCATTGCCCCCTCTGAAAAAAGGCATCGTCCCGATGCTTTAACTAAAAATGAAGGTGCAACAATAATGCAAGAAAGTACAATGAATAAATTACGATACAATAATAATACAAAAAACACTGTTTCAGTTTTTTAACGCGCATGAAACGGCTTGAGGCGCGCGACATGGACGACTTCAGGTCGCGATCGGCGTCGTTGAGAGCGCGTGATGCCATCGGGGACAACCTCGTAATCAAGTGGGCCGAGACGTCAAACCACCCTGTACGGTCCGAAGTACCGTGACAGAAGCTTTTCACTTAGTCCACGTCGGCGTATTGGCGTGCACACCCAAACACGTTCACCTGGCTGGTATTCCACGAAGCGTTGTCGAAGATTGTAACGGCGGCTGTCGTTCTTCCGTTGATTCTTGATGCGGAGACGCGCGAGTTGTCGGGCTTCTTCGGCGCGTTGAAGGTACTCAATCACATCGAGGTTTTCTTTGTCGGTGACGTTGGGTAACATGGCATCGAGCGTCGTTGCCGGGCTCCTTCCGTAGACCAAACTGTATGGAGATATCTGCGTCGTCTCCTGCACCGCCGTGTTGTATGCGAAGGTCACGTACGGAAGAATGGCGTCCCATGTCTTGTGTTCGACATAGACGTACATTGCCAGCATGTCGGCGATCGTCTTGTTTAATCGCTCGGTAAGGCCGCTGCTCTACTAAAGACCCGGGTTCAGCTACCAAATGAAAAGTTTGGAATTTTCACAGAGGAGATGACCCGCCTATTCCGTCACGCTGACCCAGACATGCCTGAAGAGAAGAAAGTTCATTTCCTCATGCGAGTGGTCAAACAGGAGCTCTTCGGGGTACTTATGAGGAATCCACCAAACAACGTCCTATAATTTGTATCCGAGGCAACCGCCATCGAAAAAACCCTGGACATGCGCACCAGACAGTATAATCGTCGCCTGACTCCAGAATGCGCTGCTGCTCAAGCCAGTGACTCCGAAGACCCGCCTGAAACGATCCGAGCGATCATGCGGGAAGAGCTGCGCAGACTGTTGCCTTCGGTGCAGCCTCAAGTGGATTCAATCGCCGACATTGTGCGAGATGAAGTTGGGCAATCGCTTTGAATTCCCCAAACTCCACAGCCCGAGCCAGAAACTATGAGCTACGCCGCTGCAGTGCGCCAGCACGCTCCTCCCCGTCCACACCAAAACGCCGCCTCGTCGCACTTCCGTCGCCAGACGCCACCGCCGCCACCACCCCCACCGACGTCCTACTGTTCCCCAGCGGGCCAGCGCAGTGCGCCGAGAAAAACGGACGTTTAGCGTGCACCTGACAACCGCCCACTCTGCTACCACTGCGGCGAGGCCGGGCACACATGCCGCCGTCGCCAGTACCGACAGATGGGACTGTGTGGCTTCGCCGTCAATGCACCGCGTTCGCAGCCAGGAGATCGGCCACGTGACATCGCCGACTACCTGACAGGAACTCAATGGACACCATGAAGTCCTTCCCGTTCGCCGTCGCCCAGCCGCCGCATGTCACCGCACCTCCGGCAGTACTCTGGCCCAACGCGGGGCCGGTCTCCTAGCCCGTATCCGGGAAACTAAGGGCAGCAACCGATGGAGGTGCGGTTGCTGTGCGACGAACTACCGAAGACCTTCCGACGATGCCGCCGCCACGACGGAGCTTTCCGAACACAACGCCAACCAGGCAAAGCCCTGACGGCAAAAGCTTACTTACCGATGGTGGCCGGACGACGCAACATGGAAGCAGTGGAACAAGCCGACGCAGCCGTGGCCCGACGCCACGCGATAACTGTAATGCAAGACGGCGAACTACCTACCTCGGTGGTGGTGAAAACATTTAATAACCATTAAATGGTTACAGAGAGGTGATTGGGTTGGGGCCTTATTGGCCTCCTACCCTCACAGCACTAGGTGGAACCCCTATTCCGGGGCTCCATTGGCAAGCAACGCCGCCCGCGCACGTTGAACCAGAGCCTCTTGGGCCTTCAGGTCTTGACAGCCGAGCAGGGCCGCCTCCCAGTCCTCTCTCGTGGGATTGGGGTTGGGGGGGATAGATGGATTAGACTGGCACGCCCAGACGATGTGAAAGGTGTCAGCCACCTCACCACAGAACTGGCACGTGCCATCAAAGGATGAATTGAAATGTTTTAGCACCGCCGGGCACAGTACAGTATTGGTAAACAGTTTTAAAAGGAGGCGCTCGTCAGCGCGATGCAGTCCCTTACAAGGGTCTGGATAGCGCCGGTGCTCCTCCTTGTAGTAATTGGTAATATCTTTGAATGAAAGGGCCGAATTGTCTGATTGCGAGTAGGCTTCCAAAGACAGGGAGATAGCCCGGGAAGAGAGTGCGCGGGCGGCCTGATCGGCCTGTTCGTTACCCCTGAGTCCTTGGTGACCGGGTGCCCAAACCAGATTTCGCGGAGTTGGATTAACGTATCGGCAGCTAGGTTCCAGTATGCGCTGAGCAAGCGGTGAAGCCCACCCTAGCTGATAGTTCCGACAGGCCCCTCGTGAGTCGGTGATGATATGTTTAGAAGAGGGATAGGTGAGAGCCAGAGCGATGGCAACCTCCTCCGCGTGTGTTGCGCTGTAGGCTTTGAAAGTGAGCCCGTTTACGGTGTTTGCGTTGTGTATGACTGCGGCAGTATACCACCCCCCATGGTGCGGGCCGGCAACGTCCACGTAGCACACGTGTTCCTCTTGACCAAAGTGTCGCTGCAACGCTTCCGCGCGCGCCTGGCGGCGACCACTGTGGTTTTTTTTGGACATGTTGCGGGGAAGGGGTCGGTCCCGGAGGGCGCGTCTCCAAGGTTCTGGCACTCTCACCCTTTCCTCAATATAGTAATCGTGTTTGATGTGTATTTGGTCCAAGAGGCGGCGACCGGAATGGGTCTGTGCAAGGCGCGTGTATTGGTTAACGAGGTGGGCTTCTCGAAGTTCCCGGTAGGTATTCACCACGCCTAGGGCCAGAAGTCTCTGGTTGGACGTGGTGATAGGGAGGTCGAGAGCCCGCTTGATAACTTTACGGTGGATGACCTCGAGTTGATCATCCTCGTGTTTGCGTAGGTGCAAGTAGGGAGTCGAGTAGAGTATTCTACTCGTTACGAAAGCATGGGCAAGCCGCATTGCATCCCTGCTTCGTAATCCGCCCCGCTTGTTGGAGACCCGGCGGACCATACGGCCCACCTGGTCTCCCACCGTGCGAAGTTTGGCTATTGTGGTGTCGGCCTTGCGTTGGTGGTGTATGAAGAGGCCAAGGACGCGGATCTCCTTGGCCTCACGGATCGGTCCCGAGGGAAGACTGATATGGAGCTGAGTTGTGTCCTGAGGGGAGGGACGTACGTGCACAAATTCTGACTTAGCCGGGGCACACTGGAGTCCGCAGTAGGTTGCGTAGTCGTCGACTACAGTCGCTGCTGCTTGCAGGCATGACTCCATGTGACCCAGGTTACCTTGCGTGGCCCAGATCGTGATATCATCCGCGTAAAGAGCGTGATGTATCCCTGGTAAAGAAGCCAATTTGGGGGGAAGATGAAGCATGGCTATATTAAATAGGAGGGGAGAGAGGACCGCGCCTTGAGGAGTTCCCCTCGAGCCGATGACGTAAGGCCCATGTTCCTCATCTTGTATGCGTATGTAGGCTCGACGGTCTGTAAGAAACTGTCTAACATAATTGAATGTTTTATAACCACAGTTGGTCTGACTGAGGTGGTCAAGGATTACCTCATGCTTCACGTTGTCGAATGCTCCTTTAAGATCCAAGGCCAGGACTACCTTGTCATTGTGGGGGCATTCAACAGGATCTAATATGTCATGGTGGAGCTGTAGAAGTATATCCTGGGCTGACTTCTGAGGGCGGAATCCAAACATGGTGTCCGCAAAAGTGTGCTGTGTTTCTAGAAACTCGGAGAGTCTGTCGCGCACCATCGTTTCCATCAGCTTGCCGACACAAGACGTGAGGGAGATGGAGCGAAGGTTCTCCACGTCGATAGGTTTACCTGCCTTCGGGATGAAGGTCACGAGAGCTGATTTCCATTCAAGAGGGAAAGGAGTTTCTCCGTCCCAAATGCTATTGATGTATTTGAGGAGCGTGGCATAGGCTGCGTCGGGAAGATTGGCCAACAGTTTGACCGTAACCTGGTCACACCCTGGTGCAGTGCCACGCTTCATCTTGCGTAAGGCCGCCTGGAGGTCGTGGAGCTGGAACGGGGTGTCCAACTGCGTGTTCTTTTTGCCTGCGTAGGAGTATGCGGCCGTCCGGGGGTCCTTGGTGGTGCACAGGTATCGGTCACTGAGCGTGTTTGCCAGCTGTGTTGTCGTTCCTGTAAAGTTGTGCATGACCTTATGTAAGTGACGTTGAGTTTCCGTGTGTGTTTGTGTTGGATCGATGAGAGCGCGAAACAGGCGCCACGTGTTGCGACCAGACATCTGGCGTGCAGCCGTGTTGCACCTGTCCACCCAGTTAGTGTCGGCTAGCTGAGCAGCATATTCCGCAGCTTGCTCCGTGAGTTCTAGGATGCGTTTCTTGAGGCGTCTGTTATGTTTCTGTTTTTTCCATCGTTTGGTGAGGCTGCGGCGGGCCTGCCAAAGATGGAGGAGGTGGTTGTCCACGTCCGTTTGAGTTTCCGTGAGCTGTATCAGCTGTTCGTGTTGTTTCAGTGTAGACGTCAGTGATTTAGACCAGGTGTCGTATCCCGACTGGAGAGGGTCTACAATAGGTAGAGTGGTGCGGAAAGTTGTCCAGTCTGGGATACGAGCTTGTGTAAGTGGGCGTTTTAAGGGACGCATGTACACAGTTGTGTTTAATACACAATGATCACTACCGAGAGTGTCCTGTGTGTTCAGCCAGTCGGCATGGCGTATGTTGCGTGTAATTGTGAGGTCCGGGCAAGTATCTCGTTGAACAGAGTTGCCTACACGTGTTGGGCTGGCGGGATCAGTGTGGAGGGTGAGTCCAAGTGTAGAAAGAAGTTCCGCAAGCTTCCTTCCACGCGTGTCCTCTCGTGGGTAACCCCATAACCTGCTTGGGGCATTGAAGTCGCCGACGATCAGGAGGGGGTCCCGTCCTGCCACCTGCATAGCTTGTGTGAAAGTTTCGCTGAACGTGACGTTCTTAAGCTTTGGGGGACAGTAAATGTTTAAAATATGAACAGGTGGGTCAGATCACCTTATAGGCAGCACCGACACCATTGTGTACGGGAAAGGCGGTGTTGTGGGGAGTGTGACTTCCTGGGCGGTATATTGCTTGTGAACAAGTATACATGTCCCCGGGTTGTGTTGAAATGTAGTGTAATTTGTGAGTTTGACGTCCGAGCCGGGTTCCTGAAGGGCAACCACGGCGACAAGGAACTCAAAGGTCTCAAGATAGAGGCGGAAATGAGCCCGCTTCTTGTGGTTCTTGAGACCTCTGCAGTTCCACTGTGTTAGTAACAACGGCTGAGTTGCTCTGGCTCGCGACCTAGGGTTGGAGGCCATGTTCGGAGATAGAGGGTGGGGTTGTGTCGTTAAGATTACTCAGTTCACCAGCACCCTGTGCTGACGTACTGGAGTCTTCAGAAAAGTCCGACTCATCTGGAGTCACTCTGTTAAATTTTGAGGGGCGATTAACGTCCCTAATTGGCCCTACGCGCTTGAGGACGCGTGGATTGTCTTGTATCCACTTTTGGATAATGTGAGTTACTGTTTGTGTCACCTGTGCGATGACAGTCTCCATATGACGCGCGATGGTGTCGTGGATAATTTTGGGGAGGTCGGCCAATTGTGTTTCTATTGCATTCACCTGGGTCTCCAGGGCCGCGACGCGACTCTCTACAGTAGTAGGAATCTCCCTGTCTGTTATATTTTCCTCTTCGTCGCTCAACGAGGGCTTAGTAGTGAGATTGGTTTTGAGCGAGTCAAGTTCGCTGGCTAGTTTTTCATTCTGAGATCGCAAAAAGGCGAGCTCATGCCTGAGTTTTTGTGTTTCGGTAGTGCTTGTGGCAGAAGAAGGTGGAGAGGAGAGAGAGGAGGGAGAGGAGGCGACCTCCACCCAACTGCCCACCTTGGGTTGGTTGCGTGCAGCGTTGCCAGATGGAGCGCCGAGAGCTGGAGATTCCGCCGCGCCAGGTGGCAGCGTTGCCGTTGCTGCTTTGCCAGGAATTGGCACTTTGCCAGTAGACCGGTGCTTTGGTTTTGTTGGGGTCCCCGATGTCCTTGACCCTGGTTGCTGAAGCCTGATGAAATTTTCAGTGCATTCGCGGGAGCTGGTGAGGTGCGGACCCCCGCAAACTATGCACGTTGGGTTGCATTCGTGGGGGGCCATCCCCTCAGGACCAGCGCCCACGTTTTGGCCACAAAGGCTGCATCTTTCGGTGACCGGGTTGGGACAGATATCCGCCCGGTGCCCCAGTGCACCACAGCGGTAGCACGCTGGCACTGTCTTCTTGTACTCCCTGACGGGAGTCAGTTCTGCGTTATAGTGGACGAAACGCGGAACCTTCCTTCCCGCGAAAGTCAACACAGCTACGTTGGAGTTCCCCAGCTTGCGCGCATAGACTAGTTCACCGCCACGCCACTGCACACTATGTTTCAGAGACGCACTGGTTTCGAGGTTGTGCACAGAAATCACGCCGCGACACACATCACCGGTGAGCTTGAGGTGACCGCGAAGCGGCAGCGGTCCTTTGCTGGTGTTGATTTGAAAGTCCGACAGCAGTTTCTGAACCACCTCGTTATTCTGCGTGCCACAGATGATGATTTTTTGCTCCCAATTGGGAGAAATGCTGATGTCATTCATGTGCTGCCTTCCGATGAGTTGGGAAATGGCAGCGCCGAGCTCACCTTGTTGAAACGCTGCCTTGAGGGCTACTGTGATGCGTGGCTTGAGCACGATCACGTAGTCGCCAGGATTCATCCTGACCGTTGGTTTCGGCGTCCACTTGGAGACTGGTGAAGTCTTTTGTGGAGCTTTAGGAGATGGAGCGCGAGCGTCTCCAGTGGCTGAATTGTTGAGAGGAGTTTTCAGTGCAGACGCTCCTTCCGCGTTTCTTCGGCGGCGACGCCGACCCTCGACGAGTTGAAAAATGTCGGCTTGCTCCGCCGAAATGGTGGATGGGCCGTCGTCTGATGGATTTGTCGGGATATACGACCACGACAGAGTCGTAGGGTCGTAGCCACGTTGTTCAGGCAGCGCCATGTTGAGGAGTTGACCGAGCGGCGTCTCCGCATCCAGCAGCGGCGGAGCCGCCGCCGTGAGGCTTAGCTCGTTCGCTACGTTGTGATGCAAAGTTGCTCGAAGTGGCCGAAAATTGGGCGTACCTGGGTGAGATCGGTGTCCCCAGAATCTTGCTGACTTGGCAGATGCAGTCACACAAGTTTTAGAGCAGCCACATTGAAGAGAGCACGGTTCCAGCCGAAAATCGACGGAGCCGATGAGCGTCGCGTCCGATCACTTCGCGAAGCGCCCGCGTCCACCTACCTCGACGTTCTTATCGACGGCCACAGTGTGACCGCTCTCGTCGAAACTGGAGCCGACTATTCCGTCATCACTGGGTCGTTCGCCGCGAAGTTAAAGAAAGTTAGGACAGCTTGGGAAGGCCCTGAAATCCGCCCAGCCAGAGGTCATCTCGTAACGCCATCAGGGAACCATGCCTTGAATGTGCTGAAAGAACAAGTCACCATTCCGGCTCGCTCCAGCGTCATTATTTCAGTCGGCGCTCCTAAATCACCTGACCTGGAAGGCGTCGTTGAAGGCAGTCAGCATTTGTTGGTCACCCGAAATATTTGCGTGCCCCGCCGCAGTGGTCTAGTGGCTAAGGAACTCGGCTGCTGACCCGCAGGTCGCGGGATCAAATCCCGGCTGTGGCGGCTGCATTTCCGATGGAGGCGGAAATGTTGTAGGCCCGTGTACTCAGATTTGTGTGCACGTTAAAGAACCCCAGGTGGTCGAAATTTCCGGAGCCCTCCACTACGGCGTCTCTCATAATCAAATAGTGGTTTTGGAACGTTAAACCCCACAAATCAAATCAATCGAAATATTTGCGTCGCAAGAGGAATCGCAGCGCTCTGTGGAGGCAAAGCAACGGTTTTCTCACGAATTTCAGCAATGAGAACAAACATGTGAACAAAGGAACAACGGTCGCATACATCGAAGAAATTGAGTACGCCACCACTGCTTTCGCCCTCGCCGATTCTGCGGAATCTGCTCAGAGGAACCAAGCCCCTCCCACAGCTTTCAACGTCAATCCGAGACTTCCGAACCATAAGCAAGAACAGCTCAAGGCTCTGCTCCTGCAATACGAAGATTGCTTTTCATCGTCATTGAAAATTCGGCAGACCATTATCACGAAACATCCCATCATAACCGAACAAAATGCCCGACCACTCCGTCAGAGTCCATACAGGGTTTCGACGTGAGAACGTGAGGCCATGAAGAGACAAGTTGATGAAATGCTGCGGGATGACATCATCCAGCCGTCCAAGAGTCCATAGGCGTCCCCCGTCGTGTTAGTGAAGAAAAAGGATGGGACCCTACGTTTATGCGTCGATTATTGCCGCCTGAACAAAATCACAAGAAAGGACGTGTATCCTCTTCCACGAATAGACGACGCACTTGATCGGCTCCATAACACCAAGTACTTTTCGTCAATGGACCTCAAGAATGGCTATTGGCAAATCGAAGTCGACGAAAGAGACCGAGAAAAGACGGTGTTTGTAACACCGGACGGCCTCTTCGAGTTTAAGGTGATGCTCTTCCTCCTTTACCCAGCGCTTCCACCAGATATCACGGGGTCGTGACGTGGCCGAAGACAGGAGACTTTGCGTTAAAATTTAACTGTTTATTTGGGTGAACCTGTGCCAGGTAAACGGAAAGTCTGATTACAAGTGGGCGTGATCTTATCGAAATGATCTACTAAATTCCGGAAGCTTCTCGAAAACTGCACGCACGTTTTGTGCTGAGAATCGTGTAGTGTTTTGGGGCGATAACAAAACCTGAGAAATGGAACGTGGCATTGCCCACCTCTGAAAAAAGGCATCGCCCCGATGCTTTAACTAAAGATGAAGGTACAAGTAAAGACTGGAACTGCCTTTCCGCTGCCACCGCATCCTTCATCGACCCTGCGAACTTCAAACTCTCCATTTTGCAGCAATTGTAACATTTCACTTACTTTTTTGTTGTATAACCCCCACTCCTTTCTGTAAAGCCTTAGGGCATGGAAAGTATTCAAATAAATGAATAAATAAATAAATAATGCAAAAAGTACAATGAATAAATTACGATACAATAATAATACAAAAAGAACACTGTTTCAGTTTGTTAAGGCGCATGAAACGGCTTGAGGCGCGCGACATGGAAGACTTCAGGTCACGATCGGCGTCGTTGAGAGTTCGTGATGCCGTCGGGGACAACCTCGTAATCAAGTGGGCCGAGACGTTGAACCACCCTGTACAGTCCGAAGTACCGTCGCAGAAGCTTTTCACTTAGTCCACGTCGGCGTATGGGCGTCAACACCCAAATACGTTCACCTGGCTGGTATTCCACGAAGCGTCGTCGAAGATTGTAACGGCGGCTGTCGTTCATCTGTTGATTCTTGATGCGGAGACGCGCGAGTTGTCGGGCTTCTTCAGCGCGTTGAAGATACTCACTCACATCGAGGTTTTGTTCGTCGGTGACGTTGGGTAACATGGCATCGAAGCGTCGTTGCCGGGCTCCTTCCGTACACCAATTTGTATGGTGATATCTGCGTCGTCTTCCGCACCGCCGTGTTGTATGCGAAGGTCACATACGGAAGGAAGGCGTCCCACGTCTTGTGTTCGACATCGACGTACATTGCCAGCATGTCAGCGATCGTCTTGTTTAGCCGCTCGATGGGGCCGTTGGTCTGCGGGTGGTACGCTGTCGTCCGGCGGTGGTTTGTCTGGCTGTATGCTAAGATCGCTTGAGTTTAGTCAGCAGTAAATGCCGCTCCTCTGTCGGTGATAAGGACCTCCGGGGCACCGTGACGTAGGACAATATTTCGACGAAGAACTTCGCTACCTCGGATGCACTGCCTTTTGACAGGGCTTTTGTCTCGGCGTAGCGGGTGAGGTAGTCGGCAGCTACCTCGATCCATTTGTTTCCGAAAGCCGACGTTGGGAACGGCCCCAGTAGGTCCATACCAATCTGCTGGAAAGGTCGGTGAGGTGGTTCAATTGGCTGCAGAAGTCCCGCCGGCCTTGTCGGTAGTGTCTTGCGTCGTTGACAGTCCCGGCATGTCCTCACATAACGAGTGACGTCGGTGGTAAGACGTGGCCAATAGTACCTTTATTGTATCACCGCGAGCGTGCGAGAAACACCAAGGTGCCCTGCTGTTGGATCGTCTTGCAGGGCCTGCAGGAGTTCTGGTCGCAGAGCTCAAGGCACCATAAGGAGGTACTTGACTCGAAGCGGTGAACAGTTTTTCTTTTGGAGAAGACCGTTTCGCAGGAAGAACGACGCAAGTGCGCGCTTTAATACCTTTGGGACTTCGGCGGTCCTGCCTTCGAGGTATTTTATTAGGGCCTTAAGTCCCAGGTCGGTCCGCTGACGTTCAGCGAAGTCGTCAGTAGTTATCGTTTCCAAGAAATAGTCGTCATCCGGGTCGTCGTCGGGTGGTGGTTCGTCGACAGGCCCACGAGAGAGACAATCCGCGTCGGAGTGTTTCTTGCCGGACTTGTAAACGACGGTACTGTCATATTCTTGAAGTCTCAGGCTCTATCGTGCGAGGCGACCTGAAGGGTCCTTCAAGGTGGCTAGCCAACACAAGGCGTGGTGGTCTATCACAACTTCGAAGGGCCTGCCGTACAGGTAAGGGCGAAATTTCGACGTAGCCCAGATGATGGCAAGGCACTCCTTTTCGGTTGTGGAATAATTTGCTTCTGCTTTGGGAAGCGATCGGCTGGCGTAACTAATAACCCTTTCAAGTCCGTCAGTCCTCTTCACAAGACCGGCGCCAAGACTTACGCTGCTTGCGTCAGTGTGTATTTCTCTCTCGGCGAATTCGTTGAAATGAGCAAGTAACGGAGGCGTCTGGAGGCGATGTTTAAGCTCCTGGAAAGGGTGTTCCTGCGGCGTTTCCCACTTGAACTCCACGTCGGCCTTCGTAAGGTTAGTGAGTAGATCGGCGATGCATGCGAAGTTTTTGACGAACCACCTATAATAGGCGCACAGGCCGAAAAGTCGGCGCACCGCCTTCTTGTCAGTGGGCGGCGGCAAGTCGGTGATGGCAGCGGTTTTCCGTGGATCGGGACGGACTCCAGAATTGGTAATCACGCGCCCCAGAAACAAGAGCTCTTCGTACGCAAATCTGCACTTTTCTGGCTTCAGTGTGAGTCCGGACATCTTGATGGCTTGAAGTACAGCTTCAAGGCGCCGAAGATGCTCGTCGAAACTCTAGGAAAACACGGTGACGTCGTCCAAATACACAAGGCAAGTCTGCCACTTCAATCCTGCCAGTACTGTATCCATAACGCGTTGAAAAGTTGCAGGCTCTGAGGAAAGGCCGAAGGGCATCACCTTAAATTCGTAGAGGCCGTCCGGTGTTATAAACGCCGTCTTCTCTCGGTCTCTTTCGTCTACTTCGATTTGCCAATAGCCAGTCTTGAGGTCCCTTGACGAAAACTACTTGGCGTTATGGGGCAGATCAAGTGCGTCATTTACGTGTGGGAGAGGATACACGTCCTTTCTTGTGATTTTGCTCAGGCAGCCATAATCGACGCAGAAACGTAGGGTCCCATCCTTTTTCTTCACTAACACCACAGGGATGCCCATGGACTCTTGAACGGATGGATAATGTCATCCCGCTGGCTTTCATCAACTTGTCTCTTCATGGCCTCACGTTCTCGCATCGAAACCCTGTACGGACTCTGACGGAGTGGTCTGGCATTTTCATCGGTTATGATGCGATGTTTCGTGATTGGGGTCTGCCGAATTTTTGATGACGATGAAAATCAATCTTCGTATTGCAGGACCAGGGCCTTGAGCTGTTCTTGCTTATGGTTCGAAAGTCTGGGATTGACTTTGAAAGCTGTGGGAGGGGCTTGGTTCCTCTGAGCAGGTTCCGCAGAATCGGTGAGAGCAAAAGCACTGGTGGCGTCCACGATTTCTTCGTTGTTTCTTAGTTCACATGTTTGTACTCATTGCTGAAATTCGTGAGCATAACCGTTGCTTTGCCTCCCCGCAGCTCTGCAATTCCTCTTGCGACGCAAATATTTCGGGTGACCAACAGATGCTGACTGCCTTCAATGACGCCTTCCAGGTCAGGTTATTTAGGAGCGCCGACTGAAATAATCACGCTTGAGCGAGGCGGAATGCTGACTTGTTCTTCCAGCACATTCAAGGCATGGTTTCCTGACGGCGTGCGCGGTGGTAGTGCTTCTTCCGTGGATAACGTTATCGACTAAATTCTTCATTCGACAGCACCATGGAGGCATAAGAATTCCATACCAAGGATGATATCTCTCGAGCAACGCTGTAGGACTACGAAGTCTGTAGGATAAATACGGCCGTTAATGGTGACTCTCGCTGTGCAGATTCCTGCAGGCGTTACGAGATGACCTCCGGGAGGGAGGATTTCAGGGTCTTCCCAAGCTGTCCTAACTTTCTTTAACTTCGCGGCGAACGACCCACTGATGACGGAATAGTCGGCTCCAGTACCGACGAGAGCGGTCACACTGTGGCCGTTGATAAGGACATCGAGGTCGCGAGTTCGCCGTCTTGCATTACAGTTAGGGCGTGGCGTCGGGTCACGGCTGCGTCGGATTGTTCCGCTGCTTCCATGTTGCGTTGTCTGGCTACCTTTGGTAAGTGAGCTTTTGCCGTCAGGGCTTTGCTTGGTTGGCGTTGTGTTCGGAAAGCTCCGTCGCGGCGGCGGCATCGTCGGAAGGTCTTCGGTAGTTCGTCGCACAGCAACCGCGCCTCCCTCGGTTGCTGCCCTTAGTTTCCCGGATACGGGCTAGAAGACCGGCCCCGCGTTGGGCCAGAGTACTGCCGGGGGTGTGGTGACATGCGGCGGCTAGGTGACGGCGAACGGGAAGGACTTCGTGGTGTCCATTGAGTTTCTGTCAGGTAGTCGGCGATGTCACGTGGCCGATCTCCTGGCTGCGAACGCGGTGTATTGACGGCGAAGCCACGCAGTCGCATCTGTCGGTACTGGCAACGGCGGTATGTGTGCCCGGCCTCGCCGCAGTGGTAGCAGAGCGAGCGGTTGTCAGGGGCACGCCAAACGTCCGTTTTCCTCGGCGCACTGCGCTGGCCCGCTTGGGAATGGTAGGACGTCGGTGGGGGTGGTGGCGGGGGTGGCGTCTGGCGACGGAAGTGCGACGGGGCGGCATTTTGGCGTGAACGGGGAGGAGCGTTGTGGCGCACTGCAGCGGCGTAGCTCATAGTTTTTGGCTCGGGCAGCGGTGTTTGGGGAATTTGAAGCGATTGCCGAACTTCTTCTCGCACAATGTCGGCGATCGAATCCACTTGAGACTGCGCCGAAGGCACCAGTTTGCGCAGCTCTTCCCGCACGATTGCTCGGATTGTTTCACGCAGGTCTTCGAAGTCACTGGCTTGAGCAGGAGCGCCTTCTGGAGTCAGGCGACGATTATACTGTCTGGTGCGCATGTCCAGGGTCTTTTCGGTAGTGGTCGCTTCGGCTACAAATTCTTGGACGGTGCTCGGTGGATTTCTCATCAGTCCCGCGAAGAGCTCCTGTTTGACCCCTCGCTTGACGAAACGAATTTTCTTCTCCTGAGGCATGTCTGGGTCAGCGTCAAGGAATAGGCGGGTCGTCTCCTCTGTGAAAATTCGAACCTTTTCATTTGGTAGCTGAACCCTGGTCTTTAGTAAAGCAGCGGCCCTCTCTTTGCGAGCGACGCTCACGAACGTTTGTAGGAATGCGCCGCAGAAAACATCCCACGTTTGGAGCGTGGACTCCCGATTTTCAAGCCAGGTCCTTGCGGTGTCTTCCAAATAGAAGAACACGCGACGCAGCTTTTCGTCATGGTCCCAGTGGTTGAGGGCGACCACACGGTCGTATGTTTCTAGCCAGGACTCCGGGTCTTCGAACGATGACCCATGGAAAATTGGTGGTTCCCTGGGTTGATGAATGACGATCGTGGGCTGAGACGCTGCGGTTGTCATTGTTGCTGCAGTCGCGGTCATGGCCTTGGTATTCCGCGCCTTGTCTTGTAAAAGCCCGTACTCCTGTGGTAGCCCTTGCTGTCGGCGGCTTGTTCACTGCTCCTGGTTGGCGTTGGTGTTTTCTCCGCGACGTGGGCTGGGTTCACGACTTGATGGGGGCATCAGGTACATGAACGAAGCAGCACCTCCACCAGATGTCACGGGGTCATGACGTGGCCGAAGACAGGAGACCTTGCGTTGGAATTTAACTGTTTATTTGGGCAAACCTGTGCCGGGTAAACGGAAAGTCCGATTACAGTAGCAGTCTTGGACTGATAGCGGCGAACCGAGCGTCCGCCGTCGATCAACTACTGACAAGCGGCGAAATGTGTCGGCATTTATACTCTTGCCATCGAATGTTCTAGCGTTATCGCTGGCGGTGGCATAAGTTCCAGAATATTCTGTACAGTTCGCAGAGTGGGCGTAATCTTATCGAAATGATCTACTAAAGTCCGGAAGCTTCTCGAAAACTGCACGCGCGTTTTGTGCTGAGATTGTGTAGTGTTTTGGGTGGATAACAAAACTTGAGAAATGGGACGTGGCAATATCTTCTATGTGCGCTTTCATGTTTTCTAATATAATTACCTCGCACTCTTCTCCTAGTTTGTCAATATCGTTTTCTATGCACTGTACCATTTCTGGGTTTTCCTCTCTGGCTTTTGCCCCTGTCCACAAGTATACAAAACCCAGGAGTGTCATTTGCCCTGCCACTTTCTCTTTTAGCCATAAATGTTTTCTGTACTCCTTCTTGAACCTTCGCCAGTCTGTACTTTTATAAATGAATGCCCCAATACCACACCCCTCTCCGCTGCCTTCTGTTCTATTACAACATTCTCATGCCCAGTTCGAATTCCTAGCTGGTTGTACCGTGTCTATAGAATGTGCTTCTGCAAACCCTTATACCATCAGCTTCTCCTCCTTAGCTGTTTTTCTATCTCTCCCCACTTTAGCCTATTCCTGCCACTCTGCAAGGTAATATACTCTACGTCTGAATTGATTCTGCCCTTGTGCCTACATTTATTTCTCTCCCGGTCTCCACGTGTCTTATATAGTGGTGCCATTTCGGAAACGTATCTGTCTATACCACATGTAAAAGTGTCCCTCTGGTTGTTTTCCTCGTTACTAGGTATCTTGTACCCCGAAGACCACGCTTGCCCCCCCTTCCCCCAAAAAGAAGCTACCGTGCACCTTGCAAGTCGTCAGCTCACCAAGCCTCCCATCGAAGTGGATTCTGTCTCGTTTATTGAAAACCACCCCACCTAAGCACCTCTCTGTTTACTTTACCCTAAAGCCTTTCTCTCGACTCATCTGCCATATCTTTTTCTTTGCTTTGACAACCGCTCTTTGCTGGTTGCCACCACGTACCAGTACCTCTGGTATCGAGCATATCACTATCTGTACCTGAGCAGAAATGACACACGTGTCATCGATCCCTTTCGCCAGTGTGGTCGCTAGTCCTGCCGAGTCTTCATTTAGGACATCTTTTAAACTGCCGACAATTATCACAATGTTTCGTCCATCAGCTGTAGTTTTGAGTTTTGTGCTCACTTGCTTCATGACTGCTTCTAGCTTACGTCCTGAGAACGCCCTTACTGAAACACTCTTGTCACCTCTTACCCTCTCTTTGATTGCTTCTACGCATTGATCTAATTTCGAGGCCCCGGCGATTATCATGTGCTGTGACTTTTCAGCTAGAGCGTGCTGCACATGGGGGTTAGTTGCACCTGTGACGCCGGCTGCTTTGTCCCCTCCCACCCCCACAACTTCTTCGCTGAAGCTAAGTCTTCTGGTCATTGAACCGGCAGAACCTGTTTTTCTACGCGATGAGATGCGACCTCGTGTCGAGAGGAGAAAATTAAAATAAGCGAACGTAACTGAAGTTTTTTTATTTTTTTTCGTGTTGAAACCTAAAAACATAATCATTACTAACATTGAGCATCTGTAGAAGCTTCTGTTTGTGTACAGACGACAATTCTGGCGAGATCTATCTGAGCGATTCGCTGAGGCGCCATCTTCTTTGAACAGCAAAGTAGCCTGCATCTTATATGTCTACGATGCCGTCTTCTTGGATTTGTCTATTTCACCGGCAACGTGAGAATCGGAATAGAACTTGAAATGGATGCCGTTCATTTAGCTGCTTATTTAGGCATCTACGGTGAGTATTGGAACACACAAACCGTCATTCCCAGCGCTTGAGCGGGACCTCTTAAGAAAGTCACATTGACGGTGGCGCCACACTTCCCTTTAGGTATTATTGTGCGAAACTTTATGGCGTTCATACCCCACGCAGCGCCTTTTCTATATTATCAATGCCAGCCAGATGCGTCCGATTCAACGCCTAGGAGGCGCTGTCCGAGGCAAAGCAAAACATGAGTGGCCGCTTAACAAAGCACAACCCATTTTACCAAACTTGACCCGTGACTCATGTAGTACGGCTGGCAGAAGACTCGTCTTTCGACGAACTTTGCAGCAAAGCACGCAGGTGCGCGAGCGATTTTTGCTTCTTTTTGTTATCTACTCTTACACGTGTTATCGCTCAGTGCTGGGCATGCCTAGATTAGCTGGAATTTTCTTAAATGCATTCAATGCGCTAATTATATTGGGCCCAAGATGCGCGCCTCTAATACTAATAAACGATGAGGTTTTACGTCCTAGAACTCCCATATGTTTAAAGGGGCGTCGTAATGAAGGGCTTTGAGCACTTACATGAGCCTCTCCGCTTCAATTTAAAATTCAGCTGTCAAGGCTGCGATTCAACCCTGCGACCATACGATGCAAGTCCGTTCTGTAATTTGAGCTAGTACCAGTGATGACGCTGTGATTGCCAACGTATTGTCGCAAAGGAAATGTCTCGCCGAGAGCTTTTTTTTCGGCTACACCTGGAGTTCGTTCTTTGCCAGATGCTCTTGTTTGAGGCGCTATTTAACGACTTGTCTCGAGAAGGGCACCTCAACGAAGAATGAGAGTCTGGACAGGAAAAGCCGCATCCGGTCGGTCACTGTGCGCGCTGCGCCCCAAACCAGGCACTGCATCGTCCTCCCGACCAGCTTCAGAAATTAGGCGCCTTTCTTCTCTTCCAACCACTACCACCACCACCCCAAACGAGCGCGCCGTCACTCGCATCCTCCGGGGCAGTCGGGGAGCGACATTTGAGCACTTTCGCGTGCGTCAAGGCCGTATTAGTGAATGTGACCGTTTTCGAAGAAATGCTGCCGTTTTGTTGCGAGGCAGGCTTCACGCGACCATGAAAACTCGTGATAGAATTCGTTAACCTCGACTTGCCTGATTGGTACGCGCACCCGTGGATGCTGGAAAACCCTATTTAAGCAGCTTCTCGGGCCCTTTTTGATGTGGGTGGACTCGGGGTCAACAGCGCATCTCACCACCGCAGACCAGTCATGCAAGCTGAGGGGTATGCCATCTTTTTCCATGTCTTGTGTTTGTGACTCAGTGCATTTTGTAAAGTGAAGTTATATAATATAAATAAACTCCCAATGAGTGCTCCCCGAAATCATTGTGTCGACTTGTCATCGCTTGCCTGTGCAGAATTGCTCCTACACTTCTTAGTCCGAATGGTCATCAGATGTGTTTAGCTTAAACAACCCCGAAGTTTCTCTACGAAGTGGCGAAGGTTGCTCGGTAGCGATATTACTGCTCTAAAGTTGTGCCCCGAGCCAATAACAAGCATCAAGAAACAACCTCGGACTTCTCTACAATGACGGAACCCCCTACCTTTCCCTCCGCTATGTCTACCCCTCAAGCAAGACTTTTTGTGGAACCTCCAGTATTCAAAGGCGCGCCAGAGGAATCAATTACTGAGTGGATACTTTTCTACGATCATGTTGGGTCACTGAACAATTAGGACCAAACTACGAAGGTTAAATTTTTATATTCGGCACTAGATGGTTATGCCAAACAGTGGCATACGACACAAAATTTAACGGGTGCCCCAAATTCATGGGAAGAGTGGGCGACGCTCTTGAAAACTTCATTCACAAATCGGCACTCGATTGATATCATGCATTTTTGGCTACAAAACTGGACCCAGCTGCCTTCCGAAACCACCGAGCAGTGTTATTATGATGTTGTTCAACTTTGTGCAAGGGTCAACCCACCTATGACAGAAGACGATCGGTTGCGGCACCTTTTGCGCGGTTAGCACCTGGACATTCAAGAAAAAATGATAATTGCAAACCTGAAAACCTGCACTTCTTTTCTCCAAACTTTGCAGCGCATTAATCTGGCATCTTTAATGAGTCGGGCGTCAGGGCCACAGCCGATTGGCACCTGCTCTTCTATCAGCATGCAGTCATGGACGCAAAACCTCGTGCCTCCGGTTGTCAAAGCACCCGCTGCAGCAACAATACAGCCCCCTCCGTGTGTCGCCAGCTGCTGAGTTGCGTTGACCGCGGGAGGCTCCCGACTGCGAAATAGACCTAAAGGCAATTGCTGACTCCATCGCGTCGCTTTCTGACAGGCTCAAAAGCAACGAGGACGAGATGCGTCGCCCTCAAATGCCTTGGCCACCGCGAAATCACCGTACCAACGACGGCCGTCCCCGATGCCAAATTTGCCGCCGATAAGCCACATACCGCAACAGTGCTGGCTGCGGTTTCGAGATGACAGGAACGATCACGCGGCGCCTGTGGAGAACCAGAATAGACAGCATAACTCTTCGGAAAACAAGAACGGCCGTGTCTAGGGGGTCAGCCCAGCCGCCCCATCGCCACATTATCAGAAAGTCAGGTGATCACAAGCCCAGTTATGCGACAGTTTGAGCAGGCTAACGCCACTATGCTTTCTCGCCTTCCATATGATCCTGCGCCCATCAGCGAACAAACGTCCTTACCGTTGCTTGTTCTGGATCAGGGAAATGTTGGAAAATGCAGAGAGAGGACTCGTGGATGAGAGGCATCATAAAATACCTCGAACAGCTGGGAATTCCCGTTGTCAGAAAAATAAAAAGACGGCACGGAGCTTTCGGATAGTTGATGTTGTATTGCATCGAAGGACGCGGGGGTTTCGGGGTCGCACGGCACTCGTGGTTCCTCACTGCTTAAAAACCGAGGTTATAAGACATTGTCATGAAGACATAACGGCAGGTCACCTCGGACTCCAGCGAACCTGGGAGAAAGTGAGCAGGTGCTACTTTTGGCTGGATATGTTTGCGCATGTACGCAATTACGTTGCGTCCTGCCCGGAGTGCCAGACGACAAAACCGGAACCTGGCGTCATTCCATTTTCCGCTTTGAACGGCAGCAAACTACTTTTGTCCACTGACACGAGTCGCCACTCTCAATGCGGGGACCAGACCGTGCCGCACCGGCTGATCAAAGCGCGAAAAGATAAACGCAAAAGAAAACAGCGAGCAAAAAATTAGAAGGCCAACGAAGCCAAACGACGCGGTGAGGTCTATCGCGAGGGGGACTTGGTATACTTGTGGACTCTTTTCCGGGCCAAAGGGAAGACAACCAAGTTTCTTCACAGATACCACGGACATTTCCGTCTCGTGCACCGGGTAGCCGCGAATAACTGGGAAGTGGTGGACCAAACTGAAAGAAAACGTGACATGGTTAATGTGGAGCGTTTAAAACCCTGCGACGTCCGATGCTCTTCCGATGCCGACGAACGCAGACGATGTATCTGGGGATAATCAGGAGGTGCGCGATCGAGGTGGTGATGTGCGCGAGTGCTGTGCAAGGAGTGTTATCCGCGAACAACATCGAGGTGTTCACGTGCGCGGGTGCAGTGCGAACAGTGATGAACAGGAACTGCATCCAAGTGTTGTGCGCGAAGTGCGGTTCGCGAGTGGGTCAAGAACTTCGTTTGTGACATGGTTTGCGCGGGACAGAGGCCAGTGTTCCAATACATCAGCGCGAAGGCTCCGATACTGACGCTGAACTTTACACCCACTGGAAGACATTTTGTAGTGGTACAACCTACAACAGAATGTCGGTGCTTACGACATGGACAATGAGTTGTATTACAGTGCCGACGAGTGAACTGCATAGCTTTTTGTTTCGCGATGATTTTTGTTTTTCCTCTGTCGTTTTAAATATGTAACTGTTTTAAGCTTTTCACCTTTTAGCCACATGTATAAGTATCTTTAAATAAGCACCCCAGGCTTTTGTTTAATGCAAAACCTTTCGGTGTTTTTAGTCTATTTGTTTTCGCGTGTTGTAGGTGAAACGAGTGGGTCACTGTTTTGAAGACGATAGTTTTCTTGGGGACCTTCGACTTAAAAATTTTGGTCTGTCTGTCTGTCTGTCTGTCTGTCTGTCTGTCTGTCTGTCTGTCTGTACATTTGTCAGTTTGTCCGCCCTAACAATACCTCAAACGGCCCCAAACGGCCAACCCAATCCGTAGCGCCCACCAATATTGCTCAAGGTTTAGCGTTCATAGTTGTGCGATTGTCAATTAAAAAAGCAAATATTGCGCATATCTGGGGCGCCATAACAAAATGTCTATGTTTTGTATGCCTGCCTTCATACTAGAAGAGGAACACACAAGTAATTTTCAGGACTCTAGCGTTTAACGCGCTGCGCTGACAGTGCAACGCGATGCTCAAGAAGGCGTTTCCAACGCTTCGCTACGACGGCATGGTGGTAGTACCTGCTCGTCGCTTTGCAGTCTACACCATATCACCTCCGTGACTGGCGCGCATCTTTCTCCGCGGTCACGCACGCCTTCGTTTTCGAAGATAACTGCCAGATGGCGCTCCTGTATAACGTGTCTAGATGTGCTTGTGCGCCTCTGTTACACGCTCAAAGCACTCTAACGCAGCGCCTTCAGAATACCATTCACCAATTTTCCTGCGCAGAACATCAAATAAGCGTTTTGTTCAGTCTCTCCAAACGCAAGACAATCGTATTTCGATGAAATTTACAGTGTAACATGTAGATTTGGGCCAATTTTTCTGTAGGGGGAGGTGTCGCGAAGGCAATGTCTCGCGAGAGCTTTTTTCTTTTTCCGCTACAGCTGCAGTTCGTTGTTTGCCAGATGTTCTTGTTGGAGGCGCTATTTAACTACTTGTCTCGAGGAGGGCGCCTCGACGAAGAATGAAAGTCTGAACAGAAGTTGCATCCTGTCGGTCACTGTGCGCGCTGCGCCCCAAAGCAGGCACTGCATCGTCCTCCCGACCAGCTTCAGAAATTAGGCGCCTTTCTTCTCTTCCAACCACTACCACCACCACCCCAAACGAGTGAGCCGTCGCTCGCGTTTTCCGGGGCAGTCGGGGAGCGACATTTGAGCACTCGTATCGCGTCAAGGCCATTTTAGAAAATGTGGCCGTTTCAAAAAACTGCTACCGTTTTGTTGCGAAGCAGGCTTCACGCGACCATGAAAATTCGTGTTAGGATTGGTTATCCTCGGCTTGCCTGATTGGTCCGCGCACCCGTGGATGCTGGAAAACCCTATTAAGCAGCCACTCGGGCCCTTTTTGGTGTGGGTGGACTCGGGGTCAACAGCGCATTTCACCACCGGAGACCAGTCATGCAAGTCGAAGGGTATGCCATCTTTTTCCACATCTTGTATTTGTGACTCAGTGAATTTTTAATGTCAAGTTATAATATATATATAACCCCCAATGAGTGTTCCCTGAAATCATCGTGTCTACTTGTCATCGCTTGCTTGTGCGGAATCGCTCCCACACTTTTTCATCCAGATGGTCATCAGATGTGTCTAGCTTAAACAACCCCGACGTTTCGCTGCAGTATGATGCCCCTCCGTCTTCAGACTGGGAGCTCCTTACAAATGGACCTCCATATAATTTAGCTTTAAACATCGTATATTTGAATCATATTAGACAGTTAGGTGTAGCAAATTCAACTTCTTTTAAAAGTTCATTATTCTTTAATCTTATATACCTAGGCTGCGTAAGACTATAAAAATCGCAAAAGCAGCTCGACCGAATAAAATATTATGTTGCTCAAGCTTGGGTCCGTGCACGTTTTGGTTAATTTTTATCAAATGCGAAGCATTCTGTGCGGGCTGCAAACACATATGGTATCTATCTATCTATCTATCTATCTATCTATCTATCTATCTATCTATCTATCTATCTATCTATCTATCTATCTATCTATCTATCTATCTAGCCGCTTACGTCTTCGTGCTTTCGTGATCACTCCCTTAACTTGGCGTGAACCAACATTAGTATGGGAGGATAAGATGGTTTGACAAATATGGCGCGCTGGTAAAGACATGGATAACGTCACAATGACGTCGCGTACATGGTCAAATACTTCGCGCCAGACAGTGGCACATACCCACGGGCGGGTATGTGCCGCCGGTGCCTGACCCTGGCGCAGCGAGAACACACATAGGCAATTTTAACACGTCACCGTTAAGATAAGCCTCACATCGGCAGCGTTGACGGGAAAAATCCCAAGAATAAATGCCAAGGTCCCGGCAGGAATTTAAAACTAGCATTCAGCATGGAATTGAAGTATTCTACCACAGAGCTATGCTAGGTCTCGGAACTACTTTTCAAATAGGTTCTAATGTTAAAGAAACGACAATTGTGGCTGCAGTGCTGGTCTAAACAATTTTATAAACATTACGTATGTCCTTGTTTGATGCAGCTGTCATGTAGGCATAACGTCAATAGTAGTTAGCTGTCATGCGCTGAAGTTGATCCAGGTAGCAGTGTCAAAGTCTACACTCTTAGTCAAATCCTGCAGAGACTACATGCCCGCAGGCAGGAAATCAAGTCAAATTATCACCGCTTCTACGCGGATCGGTTGCCATGTCCCTGAGAAACCGGCCAGATTTGAAGTGGCCTCTAAAATAGCCGTGACAAAAATCAGCCGGGATTTTCGGTCAAATTTTCCTCGCAAGATACGGCCTGCGGTTAGGTGGGACATTCCGTAGGCGGCCCGGTCCTGATGTGGTGGCGGAAAAAAAAAACATTATTTTACGCTTTTGAGAGTAGTTTCTCGCCGAGAATGCGGCGAATGTAACGACCACAGGTATTCAGAAAACTGTTAGTATCACAATTACCTATATTTGCGAGATGAGATGCAAAGGAGCCCGGGAATCAAACTCGGGACCTCGTACACGTGAAGCAGACGTCTTGCCCATTGCACCACAGCGCCACCGCATGAAGGCGAGGCTTCTTGATGGGGCCAAGTTGATTTTTGCAAAACGTCTTCGGAACCTTGACTTTTTTGGTGCCAGGTGCATGCAATTGATCAGCGAATAGTTTGCAGGGCTTCATGAACTCGAGAAAACCACGGAGAGTGCTTTTGGCTCCGACTTTAATTCACGGTGCGCCGTTCCACAAGAATGAATAACATGTGCTGGTACATCGTTTTAGTGCTTCCCCGTGAACTGCGGGTGTTACGCTCACCAAAGTTCGCGGACGAGGCTGTGTTCGGCTGTCGAAACCTGCGTATGTTCTCGCACGTGCGTGTGCTGTGAGAAATTTCGCTGATTTGTGTCGGGAGGTACACGAGTGTCAGTGACAGCAGCCTATTCTGCTCGAAGACAATGCGCTTTCTCACGTAAACGTTGCATGGGTAGTACAGCGTGCCTACTCTAACATTTGGTTTTCGTACGCGCGAACTGCCGCGAGCTGCACGCTGGGGCAGGAGCACCTTTTAAGCATTTTAACGATTACTTATTTCTGCAATTAGATTTAATGCGCATTATTTTGCTATATCGAGTGGTTTTTACTCATTTTCAGTCTTTAACTGATCTTAATTATGGGAAGTGGCTACTTTTATATTTATTCAGCATCAAACCACTGTTCAAGTGAATGCCGAAACGCGCGCATGGGTTAAGTATGAGGTACACAAATCAGCGACGAACAGGTCCGTCTCCCTTCAAATATTTAATGCCGCTGCACATCTCTTTCGCGAACGTAGGCGTGCAGTTGGGGTCAAAAATGGTGCAGAATGAGCATCAAAATATTTATTGTTACTGCTAGCAGTTCCTCTTTAGAAATGGGGATTTTTATAGCTGGTACATTATCTCCACAGCAGTAAACTGGTTGTCTTGGTTGCGGTTCACTGTTACAAATCCATGCTGGAATAAGAGAACAGCGCTTAATATTCAAAAGAGTGAGCAAATGTCAGTGACATACGCTCTCCTGCTGACATAGATTGATTGATTAATATGTGGGGCTTAACGTCGCAGAACCACCATATAATTATGAGAGACGCCGTAGTGGAGGGCTCCGGAAATTTCGACCACCCGGGGTTCTTTAACGTGCACCCAACCTGAGAACATCGGCCTAAAACATTCCCGCCTCCATCGGAAATGCAGCCGCCGCAGCCGGGATTTGAACCCGCGACCTGCGGGTCAGCAGCCGAGTACCTTAGCCACTAGACCACCACGGCGGTGCTCTCCTGCTCGCTTCTGCATCTGACTTCTGACTAATGTACTTGATGTTCATCATCAAATTACGCAGCCACTAATCAAACCTCAACCAATCTTTTTTCAGTTTTGATATTTTTCTGTCTCACGGCCTTCGGTTTGTTTCTTTTTTGCCATGCTTTCCTGAAATCATCAGTTGAACTTGTTTCGTAGAGCATAAGCATCAACATAGGCCAGTGTTTCAGTAAAATGTCGCGCGTGCACTAGTACTCTTTTATTTAGTACATGACACAGTGTGATACCTCGATAACTGATGAACGGAAAGTTGTTTGTATTTTTTTATTTGAAGTCAAAAGAGTAACAATAGGACTGCACATCCCAGTGTATGCCCAAATACAGAGAGGTGTATGATATCTTGAATAAATCGTGCCCTATAACAATGGAAAATGTTTCCATCCCAGACCATCTTGTAGAAAAACGACCATCACAAGACAGCGGGACGCACAAATGCCAAAAAATGCAAGTGGCGGTGAACGTGACGCCGGCGCCGGGCGCCCAGCTGTTGTGGTGATGGCAGGGGGGGGGGGGGGCGCTTTTCTCTTTTTTTCCGCGCTTGGGCTTGTGCCTGAACGATTCTGCGTAAGTTGATGCCGGCTCCTGGCGCCAGGCTGGCGTGGCAGAGAGGGTGGCTCTCCCCTTTTTCTTTTTTTTTCTTTCTTGCACCTTCTCTTACCCGCTATAGCGTGACTTTCGCGCCACGCGGATGTCACGGGTATTTTGTTATTGTTGGGCTTCCTATAGACATGACTTTAGTCAATACGCAGGAGCGCACCGCCTATGTGCCGTTCATTATCCGGCACCTGACTGAGAGTGTACCACCCTCGCGAGTAGCAGCGCTTCATATCAGCCTATCAATTTTGATATTGCTAGTAATCATGTTCCTGTTGGCATCGTTGAGCAAGTGCAAACAACTCTAGTGTGCCGCAAGATACAGTGCTTAGACCATTACTTTTTCTCATTTACATCAATGACCTTCCATCAAACATCTCTTCAAGCATTTGCCTCTTTGCAGACGACTGCGTCATATATCGTCCCATAGCAAACAGCTCAGACACTACTATACTTCAAAACAACCTCAATCTAATTGTATCCTGATGTGATAAGTGGTTAATGTCTTTAAACATAAAGAAAACTTCATTGGTATCTTTTCATCGCAGGCCCCATAACCAGTCAGCAGAATATACCATTTCCGGCTCTGCAGTCTCGTCCGCTGAATCTTAAAAATATCTTGGTGTCACATTCTCAAGTAACATTTCCTGGTCAGCCCACGTGACTAACATAGCCAAATCCGCGAATCGCGCTCTGGGTTTTCTACGTAGACACTTAAGGCTTGCGCCCCCATCAGTTAAACTAATATCATATGTCACACGTGTTCGTCCAATATTACAGTATGCATGTTCTGTCTGGGATCTCCAGCAATCTCACTTATCCAACATCTCAAATCGATTCAAAACCGTGCTGCGCGTTTTATCTATTCTGAATATACCTACAATTCCAGTGTTTCCAAACTTAAAACTCGTGCTCACCTTTCTAATCAGGAATTACGACGTCACATATCTCGACTATGCCTTTTTCACAAATGTTATCATGCCCCCATCGAAGTACCAGCCATTCTGCCAGTCCATCGCTCATCAAGCCGCACAAACCATTCAAGCGCCGTGTATCCTCCCCCAGCCCAATGCACCGCACATCTTCGCTCCTTTTTTGTGACAACCGCATGGGACTGGAACCGTCTGCCTACAACTACCGTGCACCACTCCGACCCGCATCAATTGAAGATTGCCCTTGAATCACTTCTTTTTGTTCTGTAATTAATACCCATCCCTCATGTAATACCCCAGCTTGGGCCTTTGAGGTATTCTAAATAAATAAATAAATAAATAAACTGTTTGTATAACCATCTGCAACATTTCAACATATATATGTGCATGGAACATTTATACATATATTTAGGGTCGTTTTGATACATGCCACTAAATTAAAAAATGACAACGCAGCCAGCTTCCTTCGACGTGTTTCGCATAACGTCAAGTCCCGGGGCACGTGGGATCTGCCGATATTTTTTTTGAAAGCATGGTCTAATAATCACGTAAATAAATAAAAATACGACCCCTAATTAAACACCAAAATGGTCATTATGGTCTTATTTGTGTCCTCCCCTCCCCCCTTCGTGTTTTTTTTCTTTTATTTACGCCATTGATGGCTAGTACACACTCTGTCGGTGCACCGCGTTACGCTGTGACGAAGTCATTAAGCCATACAAATGGGAAGCTACTATTACCAGTTCAAGATTTAAGCGGGTAATGGGAAGCTACGAGCAGTCCAATGGGCCCGTGACGCAGACAGGCTTGACCTTTCTGTTCCAACGTGCCGCACAACCCAGTGAAGTTTCTCCATCCTCCCCTGAAGTTTCGCTTCTCAAAATTACAATAGGGTTTGCGGCATGCAGTGGTGGGAGACACCGCATTTATTTTTAACCACCTCGTGTTCTTTAACGTGCCCGAAAACGTAAATTACAGCGGTATTCTTGCATTTCGACTCTACCGGAATGCAGTCGCCGTGGCTGGGGATCCATACCGCGCGTCCTGCATCAGCGCAACACAGTGGCCTGCCGCGAAGCCACAACGACCGTTTATGTGGTGATTTATACTTGAGCGAAAAATGTTCTCACATCACCTTTTTTACGCATGCTACGATATCAGATTCCTGAAAAGCGAAAGGTTCGAAGTACAGATGTAAACGCTTGTTCGTTCCGGTTATTTTTCTTTCCCATGTAAATTGTTTGTGCCGTTTACTGACAACGTCTTAAATTTTCTGGTAGTCTCGTCAAAAAAAAGGGAAAACAATTCGATATATTGATAAATGCTAGATAAGAATTCTACCTTGAATTAACGTCCATTACTTTCGTTTACAAGTGTGGTTCACAGTAGGTCAACATCGGCACAGCATTGCTGGTATTACATGAGTGTATACGAAAAGAAGGCCACATTGTCACAAACAAGTACTCAAGAAAGCGCGCGCCGCCGAATGCTGGAGACGGCGACTACACTAGGCGACAGATTGTCGCGCCAAAGTCAGCGTAAAAAAATCTCGCTCTCTAGATTTCGTGCCTACCGGTTGTGCCCCCGCAATATTCGACGACAACGCAGCTCTGACCGACTGGGCTTGCCCTACGCCATCTCCTGACGCCGACAAGAGCTCTCGCAGAGTGGTGTCCTGTCCTCGAACTCCCGTGACCATGCCCATCTTTCCTGTCTCCTCTTTACTTCCGTCGTTTTCTGTCGTGTGCTGTCCCTGCGCTTTGGTCTCACCTTCATCTCCCTCTTTCTTTACCTTTTAATCCTACCCTTTTAATCCCTCCTTTACACCCACCCCTCGTGAGCTACTGTTGAGGTGTTCTCCGTCTGAGAGACAGGTACGGGGCTCACTTTTCTCTTATTTTCATTTAAAATCACACACACACACACACAACGTAAAAAAACAAGCATCAAAGGACTCCTCGGTCACACCATGTCACCCCCTCTAAGTCGCGTTGCTAGGATGACCTCGCACCGATCGCCGAGCTAACCCAAGAGGTTTCGAGAAGGAAAGTGTTAGTTACTCCCTGGGTGCGTCACGTGTCGCGGATGGTTCTCGAAAAGGTTCGCCCTTTCCTCAGCCTTGGCTGTGCAGCGCATCGACGAAACGATTAGAAACGTCTAGAACCCAGAATGGAACGTATTTAAGCGAGGAGCGGTTAGTGGTGAGCAGGCGATAAAGGAAATTTTGCGCCATCGTGCATGGAGTAGGAGATGAGAGTTTTTCCGCCGTCGGGTGGAGGCTTATGTCTTCAGGGACGAAGAAGTTGAGATGAAGAGGTTTTCCACCTTGTGCTACATGTAGAAGAAGAGTGTGTGATTACAGCCAGTGGATGAAGACGCGTTCTGCAGTCGCAGTGTCTGAGAGTCCGACGTGTTACCGGCAAAGAAATTTGGTGATTGGAGTGAAGACATTTGACGATGCGAGGTTTCCTGAAAGAGAAACTTCGGGAGCAGCAGAAAGACAATAACATTGGACTTTGAGTGAGCGGTTCCTGGAAGAGAATCATTTAAACTTTGCTACAAGAACTTAGGACTGATTAAGTTTGACGAACTTTTTAGTCTATAAGTGCCTTGGTTGGTTAGTGCATAAGATTGCATTGTAGCACAAACCGTTGTTTGTGTCCGTTGTTTCGTGTAGCTCGTTGTGTTGTGTGGCTTGTCAATTTATTGCTGAAATATTGTATTGAACTATTGCCGAGTGGCAGAGGAGGAATGAAGGAGGGAGGACAGGTGATATGACCGAGAGGATATATTTGTGTATTGTTTGATGTGCCGTATTTCAGTATATATTTTTGTTTGTTATCAACTCTCGGCATTGACTTGTTCTTTGGACCACAACGAGCATTCGCTAGCACACCAAATAAGACCAGCTCTAAATTTTCCGTGCTTTAGTGGTGCATTTCGGGAGGCTGATACGTCTTGGAATTGATACGCCCTTGGAATTAACCCGGTGATTGCCTCCGTAACCAACGTGACAAATGACACACATACAAATGTTTGGTTCCACGTATACTCATCATATGCTACTAGAGCGTTCATTCGGTGACGTAGATGACGATAACGCACTTTTCTACAGAACGAGACACTTCATCATCTAGAGACAAGTGTGACGCTCAGTACCCACGCGGCTCTATCGTTCGTGCCCACAAAGCAGTTTAGACAGCAGCCTGCTTAAAAAACTCGTTTCATCTCTAAAGAGGCTCTGCCAACGCTCAAAATAAAAGAAATAATGCCATACATGATTGTTTGGTTTTCTGCTAACATGCGAGAAATCAACGGTGCTCCAGCGAACCTCAACGAATCTGCCCACAATGCTACACGAGGACTTGTCAATCGTGCTGCCACAAGGCAAGAAGATGCTGGGGTTTCAGAATGCAATGATCACTTCCTCTCGTGCAACGAGATAACTAAACATTTCTATCTAGAACGCAGGGTCTTCCCCCTCCACACAGTAAACTAAGCAGAGCTCAGGTCAATACGTTAAGGTGATTACAAAGAAGAACCTATCCAAACCTGCTGTCAATTTTTATCCGGAGTTCTGTGTTCCTGCAACATGTGATAAATGACACATCATAGATCTTGCTCATCCTCCGCGTTACGCAGCGACAAGGAAAATACTGAATAACGATGGGACGCAGCTTTGCGCAGTCCTACAATGAAGGGACAATTAAGGGCTGTGGAACGGGCCCACGAAGCGGCTGAAAGGCTAGGTGTTCCGGCCCCAACGTGGGAGCGGCCCGCTTTGGGCTAGGACACTAGCACGACCTATCAGACCTTAATAAAGTTCTTTCATCCATCCATCCATCATCACATTGAATGCTGTGATGGTAAAATCTGCACGCACACCTCTCCTGAAGGAGCAGAAGAACAAGAAAAAGCAGGTAGGTAAGCCAGACGAGCATCCGGTTTGATACCCTACCCAGGGGAAAGGAATTAAGAAAGAAAAGAATAAACCAGAAAGTACTGTCAGAGTGCATGTGTGCCTGTCCATTACATGGCTACAAGCAATCGCTTAACCTGTCGATGGGAAAAACAGAAGTGCGATTCAATTTTGGCTCCTCTGGCGTAAGGATGTTGATTATTGACAGGGGAGAACGCGGTTTCACCGCATTTATGAACGTAGATGCTTACCCAATGCAGTAACGACGCAATTCACAACAACAAGAAAAGAAAAAGGCACCACATTTAGATTCGTGGAGTTTAACGTCCCAAAACCACCATATGATTATGAGAGACGCCGTAGTGGAGGGCTCCGGAAATTTAGACCACCTGGGGTTCTTTAACGTGCACCCAAATCTGAGTACACGGGCCTACAACATTTCCGCCTCCATCGGAAGTGCAGCCGCCGCAGCCGGGATTTGAACCCGCGACCTGCGGGTCAGCAGCCGAGTACCTTAGCCACTAGACCACCGCGGCGGGGCGAAAAAGACCCCACTGAGCAGTTTCTTATCTTTTGTCATTTATGGTTGGCGCCAACTTTTACAACCTACAAGAGCATGTGCAAAGCTCTACTACGCACCATGAAATAGTCTGCATACGGTGCGGGCAAAATACGAGTTAAAAGAGCACGACTTCAATAAAAATCTAATTCAAAACAGCATTGCAGTCAGCTTACTTTCTGGGCCTCCGATGGAGAAATGATCTTTGACGAAGTGGCGTCCCTCCTTGGAGAGCACAGGCAGCTGGCATGGAACTTCCGCACTCACTTCGGTCATGAGCCGCGACACCGACTCTGCGACAGAAAAATAGTTTGTTGCAATATTACGCAGGAGGATCTGCGAGCAAGCGTTGTAAGTAGAATACTTTAACGGTAACTTAATTGTATTTTGTGGTAGCGCTCCTTTTCAACAACTGCAGCTCACAGCGAGCCTATAAAAAATGTGTATATATGCAGCGAACCAATGATTGAAGCCAGTTGATAGTTTGTGCCCTTTTTGTTTACTTCGTTTTTCTTTCTGTGCTCATCCGATTGCACGTGCAATGATTTCCACCACGAACACGCACCAACTCGTCCAGCAAAAAGTTCTGATAAAACCTACACCACCTCTACTACATTACTCAATATTTGCGTAGTCATCATCGTCATGTGCAGTCTATCTCCAATCCACCCTCTTATTCACTGCGTGCTGATTTACAGTTCATGTCTGCAAAGTTGTGCATTTCACCGCTCCACTTGATCTTGGTCGTACGTGGCGGCGCTTGCTACGAGTTCTTATTCACCGTTGCTCATTGGTTATATATCCTCATGCCGTTACCACCTCAAGTCAATTATTTCTCTTAACATTAACAAGTTTGTCAGTTATTGTATCTCCACTGTATACCTTCCTCCTACAGCTATTTCAACCATATTTTGTTTTATTGCAGGTTATGCTCTTTCCCAACATTCTCAAGCTACTTTCTTGTACTCTAAGTTTATGCCCCACATGCTGAAAGTGGCAGATTGCTGTACACATTTAATTCGTTTCATATGTTGTAAACGCAATAGTTGTAACGTGACTATGGTACGTTACCAGTCGTGATCGCAATGTGTGTGCCGTTATATTTCCAGTTCACGACAATTTTTAATGAACTCTCTTCGCTTGCAAAAGAGATTACAAAAGACCGAACAGTGACCTAGACTTTGTCTAGTTCGCTACTCTACACGTGGGGAGGAAAATGGGGGAAAAGGCGAACGATTGAAGACAATAGTGCGCAAGATTCACAACACATATGTACAGTACGGTATAGGTGAGCACTAAGTTGTCTTTGAGACCTGTCCAATGACTCTGGGAGTGGAGATGTGAGGCCAGGCTTCCGAGATTTATTATTTAGAAACAGGACTGGCCATAAAGTGACGATCCAGCAACGGTGACTGCCAGAGATTAGGCAACCAAGTCTGATCAAAGTCTACTGGCGATTCTGACAGAGTTGGTCAAATTGGGAACAGCATGAGCAAGTTGACAGGCGTCGCTCAGGCGTTGAAGTCGCTACAAGCCTGCGTTTGACACAGGGCTCGTGTTCGTGCCACAGCGTCAGTGTACTAGAGTTGCGATGTGGTATTCTTGGTAGTTCATCTTCAGTGTGTTTCTTTGTAGTGCACGTAAACAACAGGAAGAAAGTGCTCTGTCTGTGTGCATGTGCCTTCATTTCTATCTGTTGTTTACGTGCGCTACAAGGAAACTTACTTAGGCGTCAATATAGTCACGTGCGCACTTCGTTGTTGTCGTCTTCTAAGGAAACGTGTCCACTCTTCCTCCCTTAGACGAACTCTACATAGCTGTATGGAAGTCGCCTAATCTCTGGCAGTCGCCGTTGCTGGATGGCCACTGCGTGTGACGTCTACAATTGCGAGGGAGTGTTGTCCTGCTGCATATCGGGCGAGCCAGGCCGTTTAGTGGCAGAGCTCGACGTTGTCTCTACTTGTTGCGTACAAGAGACCGTCTCCTGTTCCCCAATCTGTCGGCGAGTGGGTTGTTTGTCCGGTATGTCTTGTTTTCTTCATGTGGTTGAGGCGACGCCAAAACTTTCTGCGGTCACTTTTTACAAGCCAGGATCGTGGTTCAACGGGGTGCAGTATTTCACCTTCAATACAATCTGGATTTTTCAAAAATTGCCGGATAATCACTTTGTCCCCTACTGCAAATCGGGGTGATTTTTTCAAGGTCTCCTGGTGCTCAGGAATATGTTTATACACTTACCGATCTAAAAGATTGAGAAGGCAGAACAGTTCTCGTCCAAACATTGCTCACTGGCCACGTTTTTGCGCACAGGAGCAAATAAATAGACCAAACATTCTAATTGAAGAGCAAATTGCATGAAAAGACTCAAGTGAGAACATTTACATATAGTGTGATGTTTTCTCCTGTAAACCTCAACAGATTTTTTAATGACCGGTTGCACACTCGCGAGACAATTGCAGCCACAGAGTTTCAGTAATTAATGAAAAGGCGGGCCCATACATTTTTATTGGTATCGCTTGACTGGTAATTTCCATTAGGACTGTCAGTATTAGATCCGGTTTTGGAAGTCGACCTATTGGGCACTGCGTTCTGTGCAGTTACTATAACAGGCTTCCCCTCAGTATGGAACACGAGACTTCACGCCAGCCTTACAGGTGTCACGAAGCAAAACTTGAAGTACTCACCCAGTGACCTTAGTTTGTTGACTCACAAATTGAATGCCGCAAATAATTTTTTAATTAATCAAGAAAAAAAGTTACGTTACGGTGTTTTCTCTGGCATTTCAAGTGCTTTCTCTCCTTCCGACAAACGCACTATAAGCTAACCATAAAACTGTTTGCTGTGAACGAATAAAAAGTTTGGTTGAGATGCTCATGCCTGCGTTTTTTCTCACAAAGCCCAATGAGTGGTTCTTGGCAACATTGAAGAAGTTTCTTACTAGTGCGGGGCCCCTGTGGACTACGACTGAATGAAAAGGTCGACTGATTAGCAAGAAAATGAGTAAACGCACTGATTATCTCGGTTCTTCGAATAGCGGCTAATATAACTGCAATTAGATATAATTGTTAAGTTGTAGTACAGACATTGAAAGAATAACGATACTGAAGGAATTTCACTGCTTGAAACTTAGGTCGAAAGTGCAGAAGTGTCACACTATAGAAAATCGCACTCCACCTAACTTATTTATCCCCGCAAGTGCTGGCCTTATGATATCACTCGCGTGCCGATAATGCTACGACATAATCAAATTCCACCCGGACAATCCTAATCCGAAACAACCGTACTCTGTAGCTCGTGGCTTGGAGTGTCCTTCACTAACAGTTTTGCTTACCATATCGGAATTACTGACATTGGTACGCGTGATAACTGTGGCAGTGAGGAAACCATTCTCCACGTTCTTTGTGGCTGTCCTCATTATAGTGTCACGGGGTCGCGACGTGGCCGAAGACAGGAGACTTTATGTGTAGATTTAACTGTTTATTTGGGCGAACCTGTGCCCGGTAAACGGAAAGTTTGATTACAGTAGCAGTGAACGGAGCGTCGGTCGTCGATCAACTACTGACAAGCGGCGAAGTGCGTCGGCATTTATACTCGTGCCATCGAATGTTCTAGCGTTATCGCTGGCGGTGACGTAGGTTCCAGATTAATCTGTACACTTCGCAGAGTGGGCGTGATCTTATCAAAATGATCTACTAAAGTCCGGAAGCTTCTCGAAAACTGCACGCGTGTTTTGCGCTGAGAATTGTGTAGTGTGTTGGGGCGATAACAAAACTTGAGAAATGGAACGTAGCATTTGCCCCCTTCTCAAAAAGGCATCGTCCCGATGCTTTAACTAAAGATGAAGGTACAACAATAATGCAAGAAAGTACAATGAATAAATTACGATACAATACAAAAAAACACCGTTTCAGTTTGTTAACGCGCATGAAACGGCTGGAGGCACGCGACATGGACGACTTCAGGTTGCGATTGGCGTCGTTGAGTGTTCGTGATGCTGTCGGGGAACCCCTCGTAATCAAGGGGGCCGAGACGTCGAGCCACCCTGTACAGTCCGAAGTACCGTCGCGGAAGCTTTTCACTTAGTCCACGTCGGCGTATTGGCGTGCACACCAAAACACGTTCACCGGGCTGGTATTCCACGAAGCGTCGTCGAAGATTGTAACGGTGGCTGTCGGTCGTCTGTTGATTTTTAATACGGAGACTTGATTTTTAATACGGAGATTTTTAATACGGAGACTTAATACGGAGAGATTTTAATACGGAGCGTTGAAGGTACTCACTCACATCGAGGTTTTCTTCGTCGGTGACGTTGAGTAACATGGCATCGAGTGTCGTTGCCGGGCTCCTTCCCTAGACCAATTTGTATGGAGGTATCTGCGTCGTCTCCTGCACCGCCGTGTTGTATGCGAAGGTCACGTACGGAAGAATGGCGTCCCACGTCTTGTGTTCGACATCGACGTACATTGGCAGCATGTCAGCGATCGTCTTGTTAAGCCGCTTGGTGAGGTCGTTGGTCTGTGGGTGGTACGCTGTCGTCCAGCGGTGGTTTGTCTGGCTGTATGCCAAGATCGCTTGAGTTAAGTCGGCAGTAAATGCCGTTCGTCTGTCGGTGATAAGGACCTCCGGGGCACCGTGACGTAGGACAATATTTTCGACGAAGAACTTAGCTACATCGGATGCACTGCCTTTGGGAAGGGCTTTTGTCTCGGCGTAGCGGGTGAGGTAGTCGGTAGCTACCACGATCTACTTGTTTCCGAAAGCCGACGTCGGGAACGGCCCCAGTAGGTCCATACCAATCTGCTGGAAAGGTCTGCAAGGTGTTTCAAATGGCTGCAGAAGTCCCGCTGGCCTTGTTGGCGGTGCCTTGCGTCACTGGTAGTCCCGGCATGTCCTCACATAACGAGTGACGTCGGTGGTAAGACGTGGCCAGTAGTACCTTTCTTGTATCCTCGTGAGCGTGCGAGGAACACCGAGGTGCCCTGCCGTCGGATCGTCGTGCAGGGCCTGCAGGAGTTCTGGTCACGAAGCTAAAGGCACCAGAAGGAGGTACTTAGCCCGAAGTGGTGAAAAGTTTTTCTTTTGTAGAATACCGTTTCGCAGGAAGAACGATGCAACTGCTCGCTTGAATACCTTCGGAACTTCGGCGGTCCTGCCTTCGGGGTATTCTATTAGGGCCTTACGTTCCGGGTCGGCCCACTGTCGTTCAGCGAAGTCGTTGGTAGTTATCGTTCCCAAGAAGTAGTCGTCATCCGGGTCGTCGGGTAGCGGTTGGTCGACTGGCGTACCAGAGAGACAGTCGGCGTCGGAGTGGTTCTTGCCGGACTTGTAAATGACAGTAATGTCATATTCTTGAAGTCTCAGGCTCCATCGTGCGAGGTGATCTGAAGGGTCCTTCAAAGTGCCTAGCCAAGACAAGGCGTGGTGGTCGCTTACAACTTTGAAGGGCCTGCAGTAGAGGTAGGGGCGAATTTTCGACGTAGCCCAGATGATGGCGAGGCACTCCTTTTCTGTTGTGGAATAATTGGCTTCTGCTTTGCATAGCGATCGGCTGGCGAAACTAATAACCCTTTCAAGTCCACCAGCCCTCTGTACAAGAACGGCGCCAAGACCTACGCTGCTTGCGTCAGTGTGTATTTCTGTCTCGACGAATTCGTCGAAATGAGCAAGTAACGAAGGCGTCTGGAAGCGATGTTTAAGCTCCTGGAAAGCGTGTTCTTGGGGCGTTTCCCACTTGAACTCCACGTCGGCCTTGGTAAGGTTAGTGAGAGGATTGGCGATGCGGGCGAAGTTTTTCACGAACTGCCTATAATAGGCGCACAGGCCCAGAAATCGGCGCACCGCCTTCTTGTCAATGGGCGGCGGGCGGCGGCGATGGCGGCTGTTTTCCGTGGATCGTGACGAACTTCAGACTTCCTAATAACGTTACCCAGAAACAAGAGCTCCTCGTACGCAAATCTGCACTTTTCTGGCTTCAGTGTGAGTCCGGACTTCTTGATGGCTTGAAGTACAGCTTCAAGGCACCTAACGTGCTCGTCGAAACTCGAGGAAAACACAACGACGTCGTCCAAGTACACAAGGCAAGTCTGCCACTTCAATCCTGCCAGTACTGTATTTATAACGCGTTGAAAAGTTGCAGGCGCTGAGCAAAGACCGAAGGGCATCACCTTAAACTCGAAGAGGCCGTCCGGTGTTATAAACGCCGTCTTCTCTCGGTCTCTTTCGTCGACTTCGATTTGCCAATAGCCAGTCTTGAGGTCCATTGACGAAAAGTACTTGGCGTTATGGAGCCGATCAAGTGCGTCCTGTATGTGTGGGAGAGGACACACGTTCTTTCTTGTGATTTGGTTCAGGTGGCGATAATCGACGCAGAAACGTAGGGTCCCATTTTTTTTCTTCACTAACACCACAGGGATGCCCATGGACTCTTGGACGGCTGGATAATGTCATCCCGCAGCATTTCATCAACTTGTCTCTTCATGGCCTCCCATTCTCGCGTCGAAACCCTATACGGACTCTGACGGAGTGGTCTGGCATTTTCATCGGTTATGATGCGATGTTTCGTGATTGGGGTCTGCCAAATTTTTGCTGACGATGAAAAGCAATCTTCGTATTGCAGGATCAGGGCCTTGAGCTGTTCTTGCTTATGGTTCAGAAGTCTGGGATATACATCGAAAGCTGTGGGGGGGGGGGGGGGGGAGGGGGGCTTGGTTTCTCTGAGCAGGTTCCGCAGAATCAGCGAGGGCGAAAGCACTGGTGGCGTCGACAATTTCATCGATGTATGCGACCATTGTTCCCTTGTTTACATGTTTGTACTCATTGCTGAAATTCGTGAGCATAACTTGTTTTGCCTCCCTGCATCTCTGCAATTCCTCTTGCGACGCAAATATTTCGGGTGACCAACAGATGCTGACTGCCTTCAACGACGCCTTACAAGTCAGGTGATTTAGAAGCGCCGACTGAAATAATGACGCTTGAGCGAGGCGAAATGGTGACTTGTTCTTCCTGCGCATTCAAGGCATGGTTTCCTAACGGCGTGCGCGGTGGCAGTGCTTCTTCTGTGTATAACGTTATCGACTTGGTTTTTAGGTTGATGACAGCACCATGGAGGCATAAGAAGTCCATGCCAAAGATAACATCTCTCGAGCAACGCTGTAGGACTACGAAGTCTGTAGGATAAATACGGCCGTTAATGGTGACTCTCGCTGTGCATATTCCTTCAGGCGTTACGAGATGACCTACGGCTGTGCGGATTTCAGGGCCTTCCCAAGCTGTCCTAAGTTTCTTTAACTTCACTGCGAACGACCCACTGATGACGGAGTAGTCGGCTCCAGTATCGACGAGAGCGGTCACACTGTGGCCGTCGATAAGAACGTCGAGGTCGCGAGTTCGCCATCCCGCATTACAGTTAGTGCATGGCGTCGGGTCACGGCTGCGTTGGCTTGTTCCGCTGCTTCCATGTTGCGTCGTCAGGTCACCTTCGGTAAGTGAGGTTTCGCCGTCAGGGCTTTGCCTAGTTGGCGTTGTGTTCGGAAAGCTCCGTCACGGGGGCGTCGTCGTCGGAGGATCTTCGGTAGTTCGTCGCACAGCAACTGCACCTCCATCGGTTGCTGCCCTTAGTTTCCCGGATACGGGCTAAGAGACCGGCCCCGCGTTGGGCCAGAGTACTGCCGGTGGTGCGGTGGCGTTCGGCGGCTGGGCGACGGTGAACGTGAAGGGCTTCGTGGTGTCCACTGAGTTCCTGTCAGGTAGTCGGCGATGTCTCGTGGTCGTTCTCCTGGCTGTGGACGTGGTGCATTGACGGAGAAGCCACGCAGTCCCATCTATCGGTACTGGCAACGGCGGTATGTGTGTCCGGCCTCGCCACAGTGGTAGCAGAGCGGGCGGTGGTCAGGGGTGCGCCAGACGTCAGTCTTCCTCGGTGCACTGCGCTGGGCCACTGGCGAACGGTATGACGTCGGTGAGGGTGGTGGCGGCGGTGGTGTCTGTCGACGGAAGTACGATGGAGCGGCGTTCTTGCGTGGACGGGGAGGAGCGTTGTGGCGCACTACAGCGGCGCAGCTCATAGTTTCCGGCTCGGGCAGCGGTGCCTGGGGAATTCGAAGCAATTGCCGAACTTCCTCTTGCACAATGTCGGCGATCGAATCCACTTGAGGCTGAGCCGAAGGCAACAGCTTGCGTAGCTCTTCCCGCACGATCGCTCGGATCGTTTCACGCAGGTCTTCGGAGTTACTAGCTTGAGCAGCAGCGCCTTCTGGAGTCAGGCGACGATTATACTGTCTGGTGCGCATGTCCAGGGTCTTTTCGGTAGTGGTCGCTTCGGCTACAAATTCTTGGACGGTGCTCGGTGGATTTCTCATCGGTCCCGCGAAGAGCTCCTGTTTGACTCCTCGCGTGAGGAAACGAACTTTTTTCTCCTCAGACATGTCTGGGTCAGCGTGACGGAATAGTCGGGTCATTTTTTCTGTGAAAATGGCAACATTTTCATTTGGTAGCTGAACCCGGGTCTCTAATAAAGCAGCGGGCCTCTCTTTGCGAGCGACGCTCGCGAACGTTTGCAGGAATGCGCTACAGAAAAGCTCCCACGTTCGGAGCGTGGACTCCCGATTTTCGAGCCAGGTCCTTGCGGTGTCTTCCAAATATGAGAACACAAGACGGAGCTTTTCGTCATGGTCCCAGTGGTTGAGGGCGGCCACACGGTCGTATGTTTTTAGTCAGGACTCCTGGTCTTCGAACGATGACCCTGTGAAAATTGGCGGTTCCCTGGTTTGGTGCATGACCATCGTGGGCTGGGACGCTGCGGTTGTCATCGTCGCTGCAGTCGCGGTCATGGCCTTGGTCTTCCACGCTTTGTCTTGTAGAAGCCCGTACTCCGGTGGTAGCCCTTGCTGCCGGCGGCTTGTTCGCTGCTCCTGGTTGGAGTCGGTGTCTTCTCCGCGACGTGGGCTGGGTTCACGGCTTGGCGGGGGCGTCCGGTACATGAACGAAGCAGCACCTCCACCAGGTGTCACGGGGTCGTGACGTGGCCGAAGACAGGAGACTTTATGTTGGAATTAAACTGTTTATTTGGGCGACTCTGTGCCCGGTAAACGGAAAGTTTGATTACAGTAGCAGTCTTGCACAAATAGCAGTTAACGGAGCGTCGGCTGTCGATCAACTACTGACAAGCGGCGAAGTGCGTCGGCATTTATACTCTTGCCATCGAATGTTCTAGCGTTACCGCTGGCGGTGGCGTAGGTTCCATAATAATCTGTACAGTTCGCAGAGTGGGCGTGATCTTATCGAAATGATCTACTGAAGTCCGGAAGCTTCCCGAAAACTGCATGCGCGTTTCGCGCTGAGAATTGTGTAGTGTTTTGGGGCGATAACAAAACTTGAGAAATTCAACGTGGCGATAGCTCCCTAAGAAAACAGCTTTCGGCAACGTTAGCACGGTTCGGCGACCAGCTGCTTTCGGCGCTGTCAAATTTGGAGTGCCAGAAATTTCGAACTTCCCGCTAGAAAGCGACGAAGACGCTGCTGAAGTTTGTGCGGCCAACCGGACTCGCAAAACGACTGTGACACTCCCGTGCTTGAGTATGTGTGCGTTCTAAATACGAAGCATTTCTTAGCGAACTTCGGCGACACTGAGTCTATCTATCTATCTATCTATCTATCTATCTATCTATCTATCTATCTATCTATCTATCTATCTATCTATCTGTCTATCTATCTATCTGTCTATCTATCTATCTATCTATTTATATCTATCTATCTATATATCTATCTATATATCTATCTATTTATCTATGTATCTATCCATCTATCTATCTATCTATCTATCTATCTATCTATCTATCTAGCCGTTTTGGGGCTCTCATGGCCACCCCCTTAACTTGGTGCGAACTAAAATTAGCATGGGAGGATAAGATGCTTTTACGAATATGACGCGCTAGTCAAGACATGAATAATGCCACAATCGCGTCGCGTACATCGTCAAACACTTCCCGCCAGACAGTGTCACATACCCACGGGCTGGTATGTGCCGCTAATATGCGAGTAAGTGCCACAGGTGATTGACACTTAGTACCTCATCTACCCAGGAATGACGAGAACAAAAATGGGCAATTTTGACGCGGAGCGTTAAGAAATACGCGACATTGATAGCGTCGACCCAACGAAGGCATAGAATAAATTCCAGTGTTAGGAAAAACGTTCCATAGGCAGCGTGGAGCCCCCGACAAATGCAAGTAATACATTTGAGGGTCCCAGCAGGAATCGACCCCAAGCATTCTGCGTGGAAGTCAAGCCTTCTTTCACAAAACTATGCCCCTATGCTAGGTCTTAGAACTACTTTTCAAATAGACGCCAATCTTTGTGAAACATCAATAGTGGTTGCAGTGCTGCCTAATAAATTTTATAAACATTACATATATACTCCTTTGATACAGCCATCAGTTCAGATTAACGTCAATTGTGGTTAGGCTTCATGCGCTGAAGTTGATTTATGTAGCAGTGTCCAAGGCCAGCATCTTCGCGAGCTTGAGCGCTTTATATCAGCTTATGGTGTTGCTATTAACATGTTCTAGTTGACATCGTTGCGCAAGTGCATACAACTGGTTGTATAAACATCTGCAATTCTTCAACGTATATCTGTGCGTGCAACATTTGTACATATAGTTAGCGTCATTTCATGACGTGTAGCTCAATTAAGAAATTGCAACACGGTCACCTTCCCTTCACCTGCTTTGCATAACGTCGATTCCCAGGTACTTGTGATCTGCCGATTTCTTCTATTTTATTTTCTTTTACCATTCATTTCCCTCGTTTTTCTATCCTCACCTTTTTATGCCTATTTCCCTTTCCCCATTGCAGCGTAGCCAACCGAATATTTTTTTTCTGGTTAACCTCCCTGCCTTTCACTAAACCTTTCTCTCTCTCTCCATCATTGGAGCTTTATTTTGGTCATGGGGCCGCCATACTTATACGTTAAGGCGCCTTGATGCCCACTTTCGGGTGATTTTATCTGCGGCGTCTACTACGATGCGGCTGCCATATTTGTGCTCTCGTCGTCTCACCTCTCAGCGGCGGCTTAGGTGCGCGGCGCTGAATGCTAGACAAAACTTGGCGGCGTGGTAGCATCACCCCCTCCGAATCCAGACAATAAAATTGGCCCCGTATCTGCAAGTTAGACTGAAAATGTCGTCCAAAGACGGTAGTCTTGCGCCTAGAGAGAGGGAACAAAATGTTTATTTGATGTTCTGCGCAAGAAGGTCGGTGAATGGTATTCTGAAGGCGCTGCGTTAGAGCGCCTCAAGCGTGCCGCGGAGGCGATCAGACGCATCAAGTCACGCCACACGTGAGACATGAGCGTTATCTGGCAGTTAGCTTGCGTTAGCGCCCATCTCGGAGGCAATGATGTGAAAAACGCAAAGCGACTGGTAGGTGCCACCACCCTGTCGTCTTAGCAAAGCGTTGGAAACACTTGCTTTTTCATGCAAGCGTTGAATTGTCAGCGCAGCGTGATAAACGCTATACGGTACTTAGAATTACTTATGCATGCTTTTTCTAGTAAAAAAAGACAGACATGCAAAATATTGATGCGTTGTCGTGGTGTCTCAGATATTCCCAATAATTGCTTTTTAGTTGACAATCACACAAGTACGAACTCTGATTCTTTAGCAATACTCGTGAGCGCTGCGGATGGGGTCGGCCATTTGAGGTATTCTTTGGTGTCGTTCAAAATTTTGTTAAGCGTAAACAAACAAACAAAGGTACAGACAGACAGACAGACAGACAAAAAATTTTTGCGCCAAAGGTCCCCCCAAAAAAACTATCGTCCTTAAAAAGAGGACGCACGCCCACTATGTTTTTCTTGGCGCCGTCAAGCGCCTCCAAGTGAGGTCGTTCAAGAAATATACGTTCACCGAATTGGGTAACTCCTTGTTATACGTGCACGCACCACCATACGATGAGCGCACTACTCCGATTATTCAAGTTGTTTTATCGCTCGGCTTGTTCACTCACCGAGGAAATCTGTTTGCTGACTTTCGACCCAGTTGGTGACCTTGAGTACAAATCCGTGCGGGTACCTCTCCCATTCAGGGTCATTCCTAGCAAGCTGAAATAGACGAATTGGATAACAATGTATTACTATAGTTGGACATTTAAAGTAGCAGTTATTGCGATTGGATAGTCAATAGCCTGATAGTAGCCACTGTACTGCTAGCAGAGCAAGTCACCCCATGTCGTGATTGTTCGAGCTGTGCGTTCACTTCATCTTTGCGTCACGTCCCAAAACCATGATATCGTTATGAGGGACGCCGTCGTCGAGGACTTCAGACATTTTTAACGTGCGCTGACATCACACAATACGAGAGCCTCTACCACATCTTCCATCAAAATTCAACTGCCGCGACAGCACTCGAGCCTGTGATGTTCGGGTTCGATCACCCCAACGAAATACCAACGGTGTCCAAAATACGAGTGCTCGCCTGTGGCTGGAAGAGAACGGTGCGAACCACGAGCAGGTAGCACGACTGTAAAAGAAAGTGGCCGCCGCAACGCACCTTGTGCGTCGGGTAGCGAAAAAAAGAAAAGGGCTAAAAAACACAACGTGGCGATGTTAATACATGCGTATGCGCTGAGCCACATAGCGTGTGTTGCCGCGCATGCCGACTGGAACAGAAGCGAAACCGAGAAGCTGAACGCGGCGATTCATCGAGCGTTCCAGTACACGGAAACCCGTAGGCTTCTGGAGCTGGGTGCGCACAACACCCTCGACGAGATAGCAGAAGCGCAGAGGATCGCGCAGCTTGAGAGGCTGTCTGGCACAAGAAAGGGAAGACGCATTCTCGATCTGCTTGGGATTCGATATCATGAGGCGCGTGGACTGAAGGAAGCATTGCTACCGGAAGTCAGGGACACCATGCTGACGGAAAACATCCCCAGGAACACGCACCCCGTTCACAACTTGCAACGACGCAAATGCAGAGCTGCAGCAATCCTGAAGGCGCATGGAAGCCGAGAGGGTGTCCTCTTCGTCGATGCGGCCAGGTATCCACTGTCAGCCGGCGGCGGCGATGGGAGACGCCGGGAACCTCCGCCGTTACCCGTGAACGAGCGAGGTGAAGTCGAGGCGCTGACACTACCACTACTGCTACTGCTACGATAACAACGACTGCAGCGACAGCGGCAACATCAACAGCGAGTCCGGTCAGCGGCGGAGGGACCTGCTTTCTTTATGGCGGTCCTGGATACAACAGGAAAGGTTCGAGTCACGGCATCAGCACGGCAGCCATCATCCGAACCTGCAGAAGAAATGGCCATAGCTTTAGCGGTACTCCACAGTGGTGTAGACGACAGCCCGATTATTAGCGATTCTAAATGAGTGATTCGGAGCTATATTAAAGGCAGGGTGTCCGAGGAGGTGGCACGCATGCCTAACGCCAGAGCTGTGGACTTCGCGTCAGGCAAGATTACTGACAATGCCCTCAAGTGGTTTCCCGATCACATGGGGAACAGTGGAACTATCAACAACAGCCGTAAAACTAGCAGCAACAACGCCAACAGCCAAAGACTAACCGGCATCCCACCCAATCATAACGAGCGCGCCCACCTCGTCGCGAGGCAACTTACCCGCCGCGACGCAGCCACCCAGAGAGCAGCCGCCACCGTGGTTGGGAGGAGCCCCAGCCGAGGCACGGTAGTGGCCACAGGCACTGGCGATGCCGAAATTGCCTCCACCACCACGTCTGTTGCTGCAGCTACTGAAGTTGGTGCAGAAGAAGCGAGACAGCAGAGGTGCGCCGACTGCTATAGAGAAGAATTTCCTGCCACGTACCACGACGTGCTTGCGTCCTATAGGAAAGACCGGAAGAAATTTCCGCAACCCCACGTGCGCCTGGACAGGTCGCAGGCGGTAAACCTGAGAAGACTGCAAATGGGCACGTTCACCAACCCCTACCATCTGCACCACTTATGGCCCACGCTGCACCCGTCGCCTGGCTGCCCGTGGTGCGCACACGAACGCGCCGATATGGCACATATACTTTGGCAATGCGAAAGAGATGAAGATAGGCCACGAGAAAGGATGACGTCAACTGAGGGACCCACCGAAATGGGTCACCTTGCTGAGCGATGGCAAGCCACCCTTCTCAGCGAGGCCATCGAAGACCAGGTGTGGGCTGTCCAGCGGGCCAGGGCCGTCGCCGAGGACCTCAAAAGATGTTCCTCGAACGATGTGTCCCTGGCAGCCTAGCCCCGGGCACAGCAACAACCATTGGGCAAATAAAGTTTATTCATCTCAACTCAACTCAACTCACGGAGGATAATAAAACAGTGTGGACGTACACGAATCTAATTAGACTGTTTGAGCTAGAGCTTGCTAAGACACGCGACAAGCCACCCTGGAAAAGAAGACACACACCAGAAAATTGGTGGGATGAGGAAGTTAAAAAAGTCATAGCAAAACGTCAGGAAGCCTCTAGGGAACACAGACATGCTAAGAAGCGAGGTGAACCGACAAATGATGTTGAAAGAAAATGGGACATCTTTCTAAGCTGTAGAAGGGAAGCATCCCTTCTGATCAATGAAAAGATTAGAAGAAAGGGGGCTCATTGGTTGGCAAAAGTACTTAAAAGGATAGAAAGACAGCTGCGAAATTTCGGAACCATTTAAACTCCCTTAGAAATGAGACGAGCTTAGAGCTGAGGTTTATAACTACAGCTCAAGGTGCTAGGCTAGAAGGGTACGAAGCTATTGAATATATAAGAGCAAGGGCGACAGAAAAATTTCAACAAAGAAGTACTTTATGCACCACAATAGACAAGGACGAATCAAGTGGTGCAATGGCTCCATTTTCACAACGAGAGTGGGAAAGGGCTGAGAAAAGGGTTCCTAGTAGTACATCAACAGGCCCAGATGGCATTCCAATTAGGCTGAAAAGGACATTAGGTCCGAAGTCTAAGCAGGCTTTGAGAGAGGCAGTGAGCAAAATAATAATCGATGGTGAAGTTCCCGATGGATGGAAACTTAGCAGAATGAGCATGATCTATAAAGGAAAGGGGGACAAAGCTGACATAAACAACTACCGTCCTATAACAGTGACATCAGTGGTCTACAGGCTGGCGATGCAGATTATAAAGGAAAGACTGCAGGCGTGGATAGAGGTCGAGGGGGTGCTAAGGGAACTGCAAATTGAGTTTTGTATACACAGGAGGTTGGAAGACAATTTGTTCTCACTGACGCAGTGCATCGAAATAGCATAAAAGGAACACAGTGTGGCTAGAATTTTTGGATATCAAGAGAGCGTCCGATAGCGTGGTTCAAGAGGACTTGTGGGGAATACTGGACACAGTAGGTGTAGAAGATGCAGTCACTAATCTTTTAAAGTCTATCTATAAAAGTAACAAGGTAACTATTAAGTGGGGAAAATAGGTATCCAAGCCCACAGAGGTAAAATGGGGGCTCAGGCAGGGGTGTCCTCTGTCACCCTTGTTATTCATGACGTACCTACAAGGATAAGAGGCCAAATTAGAGGTAAGTGGACTTGGCTTCAATCTCTCTTTCATCAAACAAGGAAAACTCAATAAACAGGCACTACGAGCATTGATGTACGCAGATGATATAGTCCTAATGGCCGACAACAAGGAAGATTTGCAGAGATTGATGGACATCGGCGGTAATGAGGGAGATAAATTAGATTTCAGATTCAGTAAGAAAAAAAATCAGCAGTCATGAAGATTTTCAGTGATAATGAAGATAGTGAGCTTAGAATACAGGCGGTCACGGTAGAGATGACAGATAAATACAAATATCTGGGCGTATGAATAAGCAATGGGACCGAGTACCTAAGAGAACACGAAATATACGTGACGACTAAAAGTAACAGGAATGCAGCAGTGATGACAAATAGGACACTGTGGAATTACAATAGGTATGATGTTGTGAGAGGGACATGGAAAGGGGTCATGGTTTCTGGTCTGACGTTCGGCAATGCTGTCTTGCGCATGAGATCAGAAGTTCAAGCAAGATTAGAAATTAAGCAACGTGGAATAGGTGGGCTTGCCTTAGGAGCTCACGGGAAGACACCGAATCAGGGAGTGCAAGGTGATATGGGATGGACATCATTTGAGGGCAGGGAAGCTAGCAGCAAAATAAAATTTGACAAGCGATTGAGAGGAATGGAGGAGGAGCGTTGGGATAGGTAGGTTTTCGTATACTTGTACATCAAGAATGTCGATACAAAATGGAGGAAGCGAACCAGAAAATTGACGGGTAAATACTTATAAAACAGCAGAAGGCCAACCCAAAGGAATTATTGGTTAAGATGAAGGTGAAGGAAGCTGAGACCGATTTGTGGGGAAATGTCATGATTAAGAAATCCGCACTAGAGGTCTATCGAACTTTTAAGCCGGAAATTGCCAAGGAAAGGATCTATGATAATACTCGGGGTAGTTCTCTACTGTTTGAGGCCAGGACGGGAGTATTACGAATGAAGACATATCCAGCCAAATACGAAGGGGTAGACACGGTATGCAGTGCGTGTGGATGGATGGATGGATGGATGGATGGATGGATGGATGGATGGATGGATGGATGGATGGATGGATGGATGGATGGATGGATGGATGGATGGATGGATGGATGGATGGAGGGATGGATGGATGGATGGATGGATGGATGGATGGATGGATGGATGGATGGATGGATGCATGGATGGATGGATGGACGGATGGATGGATGGATGGATAGATGGATGGATGGATGGATGGATGGATGGATGGATGGATGGATCCATCCATCCATCCACACGCACTGCATACCGTGTCCATCCATCCATCCATCCATCCATCCATCCAGCATACCATCCATCCATCCATCCATCCATCCATCCATCCATCCATCCATCCATCCATCCATACATCCATCCATTCATCCATCCATCCGTCCATCCGTCCGTCCATCCGTCCGTCCGTCCGTCCAAACTGCAGTTGAGTGAGGATATCCTAAATGACTGCTGCGCGTGCTGTGCCTGGGTTCGCAGGGAACGAGAGCCTCTATCAGTCTACTGGATCGTCGCCGTTCGTGTTGAATCGTTGGTGGGGCATGGGCGAAGCAGAGCGGCGGCTCGTGCTCGTCACACCTCTTTGGTGGGGCATGGACGAAGCAGAGTGGAGGACTACTGTGGCTCGAACTTGTTGCAAGACAGACACACTGACAGACAGATCGTCGAACGGACGGACGCGCGGACGCGTGCACGGACGACAGGCGGACGGACGCTTCACCCCACTCATCCTCATTCGCTCCGTGGATATGCTGTGACGTTTTTTTTCTTATTTCGTGCAATAGTGGTTACAGATACCGGTGGTGGCAGCGAACAACTACGGCAAGCACGCGGTGCGCGTTGTGATCTCATAGGAGCTTTCGCCATAAAATAAAGCGTGATGTTTGATATGTTAATTGTAGGAAAAAGAAATGAATTTACCATGGGGTGCCTAAATATTGACCATAAAAAATATCATAGCTGATGACAGTCACGGTGAAGGTTCCTTATGCTCTGTGCTTGTTACTATCAATCGCGTGGCATGTACCCGAATAAAGTTTTTGACAGAGCGTGTGGTCGGTTGCTCGTGCCATGTATGTAAAGAACTAGGCTCCTTTACACGTATGTCCACGCGGCTCGAAGACGAAAGCCACCTTACTTGTTCTTTAAGCCAATGTGTAGAACCCACACCAAAAGCCTTGTGCAACTAACGGGGTTTTTGCAAGTTTTCTGCGCCTCTGCTTGTTTTGTCCTGCACTCGACCCGTCTTTGACCAAGCAGTGGTGCTACTTGATGACGTGACAAAGTTTGCTAATCTGTGACGTCGTGACGATCTCGTACGGTGAAGATTCTTGTTGATGACCTCTTTTGTTGACACCGCTGACGGTGAATTCGCGCATTTGACGGGAGAATGTATGTCTCATTACCCATTGCCCCTTTTGAGTGCTTGGGCTTTCATTATTTAGCTGAGATTTCTGCAGATTAAGGCTTCGCAATGAAGCGTTATTCACTTCACACCTTAGAGTTTTTGTAGGTGCTCTTGTAAGGCCACTGCTCTGAACTGAAACTCGAATCCAGGCGGTGCGTTTTATTTGAAGTTTTGTTCGTGCTTTGCTCGGCAGCTGCTAGGTTCTGGCTCATGAAAGATGTAGCCCCATGATGATTGGTGGTTTGAAGGAAGTAAGGATGAAAGAACTGCCTCAGTCTATCTCGATGAGGCTGTCGTCCTTGCCAAGAATTTTGACGAGCAGAATAATCTTTGTGCTTTAGTGACAGTTCGAGAACTCACCACGCTGAAAAAGTGATGTCACGGAAGTGTTGATTAATATGCTGCATGACAGACGCGTTAGTGTGTATGAGTTTTCTGGCGAGACACTTGATTTTGATGACGATGAAATTCTGAGCATGACGAAGCAGCTGCGCAAGGAAAGCCAGAATGAAACCTAAGTTATTTTCGTTTATAAAAAAAATTAGGGGACCCTAAAGCTTCGCTTTCAGGAGTCGAAGGCGAGAGCGACATCCTGTTCTTAGTGCGTGTTTCAAACACTTTGTGGATGACACCTTTTCGAATTGGATATGCACCCACTATACGTGGTCTTAATGAAACAGGCGCAGTAGCGTGTGTTCTTCTTGTAGTGGGGTACCGGCTTTCAACCACGGAGGCATTATGATAATCACATATTCTGACGTCCGTTGGCAATGGACGCTTGTATTGCATTATTACTGCTATATTTCATGTTGCAATGTGAAGCATGTATACAGGACGCGTGTGTTTGTCAAGGATGAAAGCTACTTTCACCACAATTTCAAGCAGAGGAAATTCTTTTGGCCGTTTTCACAAGCAGAGGCATTATTGGGTGGTAAAACATCCGTTTGCCACGCAAACGACCCGGTTTGATCCCCACTTGGACCCAAACAACCCCGGCTCAGTCTCTCCACTGCTCCAGAACTTTTTATCATTTATTTATTTTATTTGAATCGTTCTCGACTTTTCGGTCACGCATAAGATGATGATTTTTCGCTAACTACCAACGACACCGACAGCAGAATTTCTGTGAAACGAGCTCTTCAACGCTATCGTGATGAAATACCTTCGTTCAAGTTCTATAAAAAGCTATTCAATATGTCTGGTGGACCTTACTATGAGGTTCAATGAATGATGTGTCAACGTTAGCTACCTACTCTCCCCGAGTAGTGTTAGTGGAGACAGTATAGATTATACTTAACAAATAATGAGTTCGGCTTATCGGCCCCCCATAAGAACGCTGAGAACGTACAACTTATCTCTGCATCTTTGCGTACAGGAGGTTCGATACTTTCAGCAATGTGTGCAGGCCAAAACGTGTGCACATGCATCACTTTGAATTTACAGAAACGTACGTCGGTTTGCCGTGGTTGCCATACTGGAGGGAGAGCTAATCAATGTGGATATAGAGGTTTGTGTTTTGCTATAAATATGTTTATTTCAACATCTTCGGCATCCTCGATGTTTCGCCACTGGTGCCTTTATGTTATACGACAAGGCTTGAAAAGGCCAGCTGATGAGCGTCTGTGAGCTTTTCTTGCCGACACAGAAGTTTCATCCGCCACTTTCATTGAGCCCAGCATTTAGTGACACATGGTGGTACTTATGATTCTGTATGTAAAGCCGTTGGAAATGCTAAGACTTCTATTATTTTTCCTTTACATCAATCGCCTTACTGTGATGCTATCATACCGTGAACCTTTCCGGTGAGCAGATAATTCTGCTTTATTAAGTATGCAGAACAACTGACTTCTGGCTTGGAGTGCAATTATGAGTGCTGCTAAGATAACGACTTCACAGCCGCAAGTACAACAGTTTATCGTCTTTCGTTCAAGTCATAACACTCTCTTTCCCACGCCTGTTGTTTCTGTAAACCACAACACACTTTTTACTACGCAATTCACACTTCTTATTCGCAGAAAAATTTTCAATTTAAATTTAATGTTATTCACAACAACCGAATGGCGTTGCGTGTGTGTGTGACCATACTTCGATAGTGTATGACATTTGTTTTGTACATCACTTAGAGTTGCAGTCATATCAAGCACTTTAAGAACTTTATTGCCGAATACCTGTCCAGCTGAGATAGTTCCGCTCCAACGTCTTCGAAACTAAGCCACTCGTATGCTAATTTTTTAATGCGTGTATGCCCCAAACGTCCTTATACTACAGTCCATACTACCAACACGGTAACTGCCACACGGGAAATTTTATACGCGCGAAAAAGACGCACCGTTTGCTTTATTTTGATATTTTGACACACGAAAGCGGAAAACTTCGAGCCAGTTCCACACCATCAAAACTGTACAAACTGCGAAGCATAGTTGGAGATTCGCCTGTTGACGCTTGGCGTGTGTTTCTCTGAGATTGAGCCGCGAGTTTACCCGTATTTGGTGTCGCTCGTCTGTCTCTTCTGAAGCACGGTCTTCGCTTCCCTCTTCCACAGATTTGTGCCCAACCTCAGCGGGTTAGCTCTCGGCGACGCTGGCGTTCATGGACAGGTTTACGCTGACTTTCCGAACGCGCAGAGTGCTCGAAGTTCATTGTCAAGAAGTTCATTGCAAAAAAATAAATATTTATTTGTAATGAGCTGGCGCCCTCTCTTGGCCTGTTTTACTTGTTATTGACTTTGCCACCCTCATTTGACCTATGTCACGGGTTTGATCCAGGCTTCTATGTCGGTGGAGGCAAAATGCAAGAGGACCCTGCACTGTGTGTTGTCAGTGAACACCTGATGGTCGCAATTTGTGGGGCCCTCCACTACGACGTTGCTAATAATCATACGGCCATTGTTTTGGGACATTTAACGCCACAATTTCATAAATCATTCTTTTGAGTCGTTTGGTTGTTGATTCGACCTATAGCGCCCTGCTTTGACCTATACGACATGATACGAGAGCCGGGGCCGCTGGAAGTGCTTCGTACTTAAAACGTGCTGCAACGATCCACAGATAGCAACCAGGTAGTACAGATCGCTAAATAAGTACATTCCAGCAATAATCGCTAAAGATATAATGTAGTAATATGGAAATTGGGACGAGTAGGTAGGACGACATTCGAGTGTGTGCGCGCCGAAATGTTTCCAAGAATGCCTAACATAAATTGTGGTCACGATTATTTTGCTACGTCAGTTCTAGTTGGTGTGTTGGCTATTTAACCTATAATAATCTGACAAACAATAAATATACACAATCATTACTCAGTAAGCTATAGTCTAGCGTTGCAATCGTTTATACAGGAGCACGCAAACAAGTGCTGCTTACATTTAGTTCCTATGCCCCGCCGCGGTGGTCTAGCGGCTATAGGGTACTCGGCTGCTGACCCGCAGGTGACGGGATCGAATCCCGGCTGTGGCGGCTGCATTTCCGATGCAGGCGAAAATGCTGTCGGCCTGTGTGCTCAGATTTGGGTGCACGTTAAAGAATCCCAGGTGGTCGAAATCATTTTGATTTATCTCCATCCAATTTCAAACAGAAGCCTCATTTGGTCGATATCACATTCTGAGAGGCTCTTCTGAATAAACCCAATGAAGCGAACAGTGGATAAAACCAAGGATATTGAGAGATATTATTGATAAGTTTTAACGGTAGAATGCTAATTACGATAATAATGAAAGGAAATTAGGGTGGATCAACTATCCACAGGTATGGTTGAAAATTACAGTCTTCGCATATTATATGCGATGGTATGCCAGTTTAGCTACGAGGGCGATTGCTTCCTCGTTCACTTCATTGGGCATTTTCGCGTGTATAATTTTCGACATGTCAGCCAACGCCACCCGTAGCCACAACGACGACGGTTTTTTCGTCACCTTCTATCTTTTAAAGTGAACTCATGCTACGTGGTGTCAGGTGGAAAAAAATTGTGTTCCACACTAGGAGCCATGCTTATACGGGTGACATTTCCAGTTTTACACACATAAACACCCATTTGTGTGAACAAGGAAGCGACTGCTTGTGATAGTTCAACTGCTGTAACGTTATCTGAGGCTGATTTATACGTACGGCAAGTTGTGTTTGGTCAGATTTAATGTTTTAATGCGATAGCGTTAGAGAACTCGTGTCGCAGAAATCCCGCCATCAAGAAGCCCCTTTGGTTGTGAACGAAGAATCGACCGCGAGCGAAAAAGCAAGTTACAGAGATCGCCACGGGAGGCCGCTACTTGTCCACGCGTGCGCGTTCGATCACACTGAAGAAACCTCGCATTCGAAGAAAAAAATATTGGCTTCAAATCTGCATGTCACACTGCAAACGTCGTCGAAAGACCATAGGGGAGACCCGCTCAAGTTTGCCCGGCGACGCCAGCACTTGCCTTTCCCCTGCCAGAAAAAGCGCACAACAGTAGAGCCTTCCGACCCTTCCGCTCCCTTTGGCTTCCACGCATTTGCGAAGCACGCGCTCCATGTGAAACGTCCCTCATTCCGCGATGTCACCCCAACAGAAAAGGGGGTGACATCGCTGCGTCGTCAACTGTCACAATAACCATGCAAACACGAAGAGGTCGACTCCACCAGTGAAATTCTACCGATTCCCAAACCGATGGTACGAAACAAGCAGACGACAGAAATGGATTAAAGCAGTGCGCCGAAAAAAGTATGTAAACAATTTTTTTTCATAAATATTAGCACGCGCACAATACATTCAAAATTACGTGTGTTAATTCCTGCGTCACCGTTTCTCTAATCTATCGAGTTACGGGGAGATGCACGTCCCCATTTTAAAGGTATAGATTTTCAACGCCCGTCTTTAGAGCACTGTTAAAAAATAGTGAATAAATATTTTATGCTGCTACTATTATTCGATATTGTTGGGGACGTAGTAGTTGAAGCTGTGTGCACATGTGGTATAGGTAATGTGTTGTTATATATTTTTAAATCTACGTAGCGCCGACGGAAGTGTGTGGTTGCCAAAAGCTTGGACAACTATGAAAAAAGAAAAAAAAATACATTAGCCGTTGTTGCACGTCTGTTGGCAGATACAGTGAACTAGTTGTTACTGAGTGTGCAGGGGCAGCCCGAACAATACGGTGCATTTTTGATATGTGACCAAGATAAAATGCCTTTATAGCAATGCGCTTAACCGCTTAACCTAAAGCACGAGAAGCGGCCTTACCCATCCATCCAGGAACAAACATAGTGCATAGTACACAGAGTAAACCAAATAAAACAAGTATATAATAATGAACGTACAAAAAGTTTTATTCACCTCTAACGTCGTAAACAGCGTCGTCTTTCACTTGCGAAACGCACTTCGCTCTGACGAGGACGGCGTCGTCTGCTACAACTTGCTTCGCTGCCCTTTTACTAAATTGCTGCCACGAAAAAAAATCCTCAATTGCGGCATCCTAATAAATGCGGACAGAGCGCACCGCAAGCGACGCGACACTCAAAAACACGTGCAGAACGCGTGCAGCTCGCGAGCAAAGAAACGCGTTTTCAAGGCAGGTTGAAGGGACAGTGGAGGGGCGAAGACTCGAGTAACCAGTTTTCTCCCCGCATTGACTGACAGCGCCACGCTCCGCAGCGCCTCCCTCGGCGTGGGTCTCCCCTATAGTCTTGCGTCTGGAGAGAATGAACAAAATGTTTCTTTGATGTTCTGCGCAAGAAAATTAGTGAATGGTATTCTGGATGCGCTGCGTTAGATTGCCTCGAGCGTGTAGCGGAGGCGAACGAGCGCATCGAGGCACGTGAGACACGAGTGTCATCTGGCAGTTATCTTTGAAAACGAAGGCATGCGCACCCGCGGAGAAAAATGCGCGCCTCTCCCGGAGGTGATAAGGTGTAGAACGCAAAGCGACAGGCAGGTGCCACCACCGTGTCGTCTTAGCAAGGCGTTCGAAACGCTTACCTTTTTGAGCATCGCGTTGCAGTGTCAGCGCAGCGCGATAAACGCCACAGTCCTTATAGTTACTTGTGTGCCCCTTCTAGTATAAGAGCACACATACAAAACACCAACGTGTTGTTACGGAGCCTCAGATTTGCGTAATAAGTGCTGTTCAATTGACAATCACACAACTAAGAATGCTGAACCTTGAGCAACGTTGCTGGGCGCCGCGGATGGGGTCAGCCTTTTGGTGCCGTTTCAGGTATCGTTAAGGGCGGACAGACAGACTGGCAGACAGACAGACAGACCAGAATTTTCACTTCGAAGGTCCCGAAGAAAGACTATCGTCTTTAAAAGTGCTCAAGGTTATGAGGCGTCGGTAATGTAGTTTTTTTGCCCCTGCCAACCGTCCCTGTTTAGCTTCCAGGGCTTTCATCGGGACGAGAGACGAGATAATGCAATTGCAGCATACGACAAACCTTTGTAACTCCACTCGCACTGGACGGATTTTTGCGGCGTTGAATTCGTGAGGCAATGAGCTCTTCTAGTGAATTCATTCCATGGTTACTTGAAAAAGTGTTTCAGGGCCCCATTAACGCATTTTTTTCGACAAGTGTCACGACTAAAACGAGCCCATCGGCGATTTGTAGGCGCATTTGGGCAGCCTCAAACTACGTCGAAAAAAAAAACCGGAATAGTGCAGCCATCGCCGCTAAAAACACATGGGAACTTTCAAACTACTCTAAAAATTGACACCTATGTCCATCTAGCGGAAAACATATCATGCCTTTCCAGAGGCCTTGATAAAGCAAACACAAAACGCTACATAATGTTCTGCTATCTTTGAGGCATTCTGAGACTCTTTATGGCCTCCGAAATGGCGAAGGCACGACGTGTATCTTGGAGGCCATGCGGCTCTTGCTTAAGATCAAAAACCTGTATGTAGCATTCGCGCGCGCACGCTGGTACAATCTACTGTGTACGTGTGTATGTAACAAAACATATTATTAAGTATGCACTTAGAGGTTGAAGGGCACACTAGGGGCCGGATTTTGTTGTTGTGTTCAAGTCTTAAAGGCGAAGCTTAAAGGTCCCCCACTTCTTTATTTACGTTTTAATGACTAAGCTACAGTTAAATACTACAAATAACCTGCACTACACATTTATTGTCTTAGCTGTTTCTTGGTGTCTGCGTATTTCGTTTATGAAGGAACGAGCCCCTAATTAATTGTACTTCTTTTGTCGTTATCAGAAAATATGTATATTTCTGAAGCCGAATGTTCTTGACTTCACAAAGGCTCTTTAATATTTAGTTGGTTATGGCAAAGTTTGGCACGTGGTTTTATTGATAGAATAAAAATGACGTCGTTTTTTGACGAGTCTTGGTGTGAGTGAGCACAAGTGTGCAAAACACGGGTGAGCTTCCGCCGGAGTGAAGCCTGATTGAGCGAAATTTCGGTGAGCCTAATTCCGTGCGAGTGAAGTAGATGGAAAAATGCAAGGCCTGCGCGGAGCACGCGGCACAGTTACAGCTAAAGCTGGAAGCGCGGCCTTTCAGAATCTTTTCTAAACACTCATTGGGTAACTGCTACAAGCACACTTGCTGGGTACCCACTACACCATAAATATTCATAGTTTTTGTGTGGTTGACCAGAATTTTATTGTTACCCTCTCTGGTGGATCATGCCCACGGTGGGGGAGTGGCCAGTAATTGATTAGTCGTATAAAATATTATTCAATTTACTGTAACGGAAGTAACAAAATCAAAAGGTTTTAGAATGAAATTTCGATCCTCACTGAAATGTATCTGCAATAAAGCTTTTGTATAAGTAATATATAATAACCTAGATCAACAGCTAACTTTTTAAAAAAGAAGAAAAGGTATGCGTATGTCCACACAGAAGGGTAATAATATAGATTAGTTTGTATAGCCTTTTGGTTTCATTTAGATAATTCGGCACTGCTACGTAAACTTTCGCGCAGGCCCATACCCATTAATAGAGGCTCCAAAAGACAGAATCACGAGCATGGATAAATTCATTCCAATAGCATTTAAAGGACTTTCTAGCTTCGGTCTATGATCTCTAGTAAATCGCCTACAGTTCAAAAAGCAATTCGCTATGCTATCCTTCGTCATTCTTCGAAGATGCGTTGTATGCGCTACACACTAGCTAGGAATTTTGTGCAATTTTTTTCATGCAATTGCTGAGAGCCATGAAGAAGTCTGCTTCAAATGGGTATGCGCCACAGTTATTAGGTGATCAAGAACAAATTTTATAATAGGTTGGAGCATTGGACGACGCTCTCATTACGCAATTCGCACTGTGTGACGCCCTTGGTTGTTCCTTTGGTGTTCTGAAACGCTTTATTACTCCAATTACCACAACTATTTTCCCGGCATCAAGCCTGCCGAAGGCCAATTTAGAAACGAGTTCTAAGCACCAGCATGGCCCAGGCCATACATCCTGATCGCAATAATATCCAGCCATGTGGTCCCGCCAAAACTAAGTATATTTTGATAAATATGAATGTATGGCCAAGTTTGTTGAACTGCAGCAAACTCCGGAGATTGTAACTGAGTGGTTTTGGAGGGTTGAAGCCTTGTCAGCACTTAGGAAATTTTAGTTTGTGTCCCTCTCGTAGGACTGTCGCTGCTTGTTATTGTTATGCTTGTGGTTTCATGTACGCGCCTATGAACAGATAGTAAAGCAAAAAAAAAAAGAGCGTCGCTCAGTTGGTGACGATTCAGAGCTGGTTGAGGTAAACAGCGCAAAAAACGAAGACAGACTAAGAAAAGGACACAAGACGATCGCTACCTTTCAACTGAGAAATTTAAAAGAACGTCGCACATAACAATTACTCGCGTATGCTCTTGGAAGGCATGAAAACTAAACAAACTAAAAAAGTATAAAAAAGTGAAAACACTAAAGAAATATTAACTTAAATGTAGTTTTGTAGTTTGTTTGTTTTTTAGTTTGTTCAGTTTTCTCGCCATGCAAGAAGAGTATGCGCGAATGATTGTATATATATGAAGTTTCTTCATTATTTTTTCACTTCAAAGTCTTTGTCTTGTGCCTTTTTAGTTCTCTGCCTTTCTTTTTACGCTGTTTACCTCGACCAACTATGAAGCATTTTTTTCCGCCACGTCTCAGCAAGTCATGTGAGTACGAGTTCGAATGAGCCGAAATGTGGTATCCTAATGAAAGCCCGTGCACATAATATTTTCCTCCACAATTGAAAGATTACTAATGGTCACGCTATGACAAAACAAAGTTTGAACTTTCGGATTATTGAAGCTCCTAACATTGTCTTAAGGGATATTTGTTTTTGAAACCCATCTAAAAGCAAGTGAAAGAACGTGTATTTGCTTATAAGAGGTTTTATAGCACGCTAACATGTTTATGCTGATATCATGTTCGTTTTCGTTCACCGTATGTACCAGATGTATCATCTAAGTTTTTGCCTTCCTTTCGTGGTTGTCCCGTTACGTGAAAGGTGTCAAACACACGGTCCGCATGCAGCCCGTGCCTTCTCAAAGAGTCAAGTATTGCGGCTTCGCTAAGTGGTTCTCGCATTACTTTCGCGCCTCTTGCGATTAAGAACACTTTGTTAGGGCAAGCTGCAGATACGGGTTTAGTCTCAGGCACTTCTCTGGTGTGCTGACGTCTAGCCATGGTACAAAATATCTACATTTTAGAACTGGTGTTCAGGTATTAGTCATTCTGAAGGTCGGTATCTGCTTATTCAGTAATTCTAGCATCAAACTTCGTTCATAAATCGCCCGTATATGAGATACGAGAGAGGCATTTTTCAAAGTGGCCATTGTAGGTGAAATGTTGCTGAAAGTCGACTTGCTTCTCAATCTTCCGGCCTTTGAACGACAAGTAATTGTGCTGGAGGCCGGTCACCTGATTTAATTTTGAAACCCCTGTATTATGTGCTTTCTGATTTATCATTTCTAACAGCAAAAGGAAGCCGATACCTATGTCAGGTGACGCAGGCTCTTTTTTCCCCCTGTTTCTTCATTCGTAACATGAGTAAACAAAATTTTGCACTGATTTATTTCTTTAACCGTATCGCGCTAAACTTACCTGCACTTTGAAGTTCCGATCATCGTAGCTGACTAGTTCAGTGACGTTGTCGGCTGTCATTTTAAATTTCTCCTTGGCCAAAAGTGCTGCGCGCTTCGAGTCCAACCAAGGCTTGATCGGCTGCTGTGGAATCATGTCCCTGTAAATCGGAACCATTGTTAGTGTTTTCGCAGTCTCATCTGCATCCATTGCAAATGCCTTGAACATTAAACGTTTAGAGATAGCAAACGTGCGACTTTTTTAACCACGTTCATTGTAGGGACCTGTCAAGTCTAACCTTCGATATCCCGTAGCAAGTTTAGACTACCGTCGGAACCGTTAAATTCGTCAAGTTAGCATCAGACGTGAGTGGCAACAGGCGTTCTAAGTCGCCTAAATTAATTACATCGAATGTTTTTATTGATAGATACGTGGGGTTTACCGTCCGAACACCACCATATCATCATGAGAGACGCCGTAGTAGAGGGCTCCGGAAATTTCGACCACCTGGGGTTCTTTAGCGTGTGCCCAAATCTGAGCACACGGGCCTACAACGTTTCCGCTCCACCGGAAATGCAGCCGCCACAGCCGAGATGCGAACCCGCGACCTGCGCGTCAGCAGCCGAGTACTTTAGTCACTAGATCACCACGGCGGGGCAATTTAATTGAATGTCACCGCATGAAATTGTGTAAAACTGAAGAAAAGACGTTCTAATATAAGAGTACTACTTTTTTTTCGATGAAATCAGTGGTGAAGCTGAATTCTCGCCGCCAGTTTAAAATGTGTTTTCGCCTATACCGTTGATTCTTTACTCGATGAAATTACGCCACTCAGATTACATGAGCATGCACATAGAAGAAGCGCACAAGCAAATGACGGTAAGGGCTTCGTGCAAAGGCAACCTCAGTTTTACGTTAGCATAAAAGAGGGATTTTTATGGGGGTGTGACACCAAATTTTTAGACTGTAAAGAGCCTACTGTATGCTTGCTCTATATGCAAAGACAATTATCACGAACACATGTACCCTGCTAACGTTTCGAACATATCTTCATTCACTTCCGAACTGCCCCTGAATGCTCATTCTCACGATCGGAACTCATCGCTAGCGCGAGTGGGTTCTACGTCACTGTTCAGGAAGCGTAACGAAAGTTTCAGTGACATCAGACTCAGACCACCATAGAGCGACGCGAAATGAGTAGCGACCCACAGCTCCGCTTCACTTGGCCCGCCGAGACAGCATCAGCTGCGATGTACACCCTTTATTTCTGAGTTAGCTGCTGAAGTCGTAAAACTTCCTCCCGTTTCGCAAAGTGCTTTGCATCTTCACGCACACCCACAAAGCCGACATTACAAAAGTTTAGTTCATTCGCACACTCTTTGGCTCTAGCATACCAGATAGTCACAGCCTCAAAGGTGAGAGGTGGGATAGGCAGGGACACATGATAGTGTTGTAGTGAAGAAGAGGGGCCTTAGCGGCATTTCTCGGCGCCTCGGGGGCATCGCCATCAGCATAAGCTCGTGCCTGCTGCGCTTGGCCGGACGCTGCTGCCTGCTTCGCCTTCGGCGTTCTGTTCTGCAAATAAACTCCGCTACAAGTGGTGGAGTCTGCTGGGTTTCGATCACCCTGAAACTTCGGAATCGCATTTTACAGTCCATTATGCCTACCGACGCAAGCGCCGCTCCAACTCCTCCACCGGCATTGGCAACTGTCCTCTGCGCCGGTTCTCTGCGTCTGCGAGATCCCCCTGTTTTCTCAGGCACAGAAGACAAGGACGTCGATGACTGAATTTCTATGTACGAGCGAGTGAGTATTCACAACAAATGGGATGACGCCGCCAAGTTGGCTTAACGTCTCCTTCTACCTGTCGGACGTGGCCAAGCTGTGGTTCATAAACCACGAAGCGGAACTCGAACTCCCTACGTGGTCTGTCTTCAAAAAGAGCCTGACACAAGTTTTCGGACGGCCTGAGGTACGCAAACACCATGCCGAACAACACTGGCATACTCGTTCCCAGCAGCTTGGTGAGAATTTCTCTAGCTATATTGAGGAAGTTCTAGACCTTTGCAAGCGAGTCAACGGGTCGAAGTCCGAAGAGCCTAAGATCAAGCACATCATGAAGGGCATTGAGGACGACGCTTTCTAAGTGTTGCTTTCTAAGAGTCCTCACACTGACATAGAACTAACCGAGTTATGCCAGAGTTTTGACGAGTTGCGCCGGCAACGTCTTTCCACCCGACGTCCCCCGGCGCTCGACGACTCTTTCTTTGTCCAGCCTGTCCACCCTTGGCATAGGAGAAGACCATGCCGATCTTCTCTCCAAGATCCAAGAGTTCATCCGCGCTGAGGTCGCTCGTCAGCTCTCTTTGATGTCCTGCGTACCCGATCAACCACGCAGATTGACGTCTACACTCCGTGACTTCATTCAAGACCAGGTCGCACAAGTTCTTCCTCCCGCCCGTGAACCGCCGCCAGTCGCCGCACCTTTCACGTACGCCGAGGCCGTTGCTCGACCTCGACAGCCTGTGTTCCAGCCAGCGCCTATGTATTCGCCGCCACCCTTTTCGCCGCCGCCCTATTCACCACCGCCTATGCCGACACTACCTCGGCCGCAGTTTTCTGCCCCCAGCCGTAACTCGGCGTCTACTTCGACCAATGGCGACCATACGACAACCGTCCGATATGTTTTGCTTGTGGCGGTGTTAGCCACGTGGCGCGTTATTGTTGTCGTCACCAGGCTGCTCCGAACATTCGACGAATGCCCACTTTCAACCCTCAGTTTTCTTCTACGCCTTCAAGCCCTCCTTCCTCTTCATTTCCCCCTGATCGTCCACTCGGCCCACCCACCACTCTCCATCTTCACGTCGACGTTCGCCTTCCCCTATGCGTCACCGTTCCGGACCCACCGATCAGGAAAACTAACGGCCGCAGTTTCAGAGGCACGAACTGCGTCCCCGTGGCCATAAGTCATCGCCCATGTCCAGTTAATGTCATTGAAGTGTCAGTCGATGGTATCGTCGTCCTGACACTTGTCGACACCGGAGCCGCTCTATCCGTCCTTTCCGTCCACTTGTGCCGCAAACTCCGCAAAGTTCTGACGTCATTATCTGGTCTCTCTCTTAGAACGGCTAACGCACAAAGTGTAACACCTCTCGCAGCCTGTACTACACGAGTCGTCGTCGAAAGGATTGTGTATATCGATGAATTCGTAGTATTGCCCTTGTGTTCCCATGACATAATACTCGGCTGGGACTTCCTCGTGAATAATAATGCCGTTGTTGACTGCTGTCGCGCTGAACTTTAGCTGTCTGCACTTCCTGATGTCGACGGTGTCGAAGCCTCCTTGTCATATTATAAACTGTCTGTTTCTGACGACACCACAGTAACACCGCGCTCTTCTCTGCTGGTGACTGTCGTGTGACGCTATTTCCGACGGTGATGTTCTATTTACGCCCTCTGCCCTGTTCATTCAACGCAAAAGTTCTACACTGCCCGTTGCTCTCCTTACTCTCCACCATTGCTTCACGATGACGGTCATGTACAACACGCTAGAAGGGCCTTTACCTTTATTCCATGGTGAATATCTCGCTAAGGCACGTTGCCGGGCTAGTTGGTTGAGATTCATCATTTTCACTGGTATAGCGCACCACCACAAGGACACACACAAAGGAGAGATGCACACACACACAGCGCTAAGTGTGTGTGCATCTCTCCTTTGTGTGTGTCCTTGTGGTGGTGCGCTATACCAGTGAAAATGATGAATGTCTCGGTCACGTGCATCCGATCGACGCCCGTCACATTTTTGACGCTCCATCTAGTTAACTTTCTACGGACCTCGGCGCCCTCATTTCTTACTTTGTTGTTGACCGGACACTCCTCCACGCTTTCCACCGCTCCATCGACGTCACAACATCTTCTTCAGAACGAAGCCAGTTGGTCAACCTGCTGCAAAAGTTTCGCACTTCTTTTGACAGCCACGCTTATGACCTCAGTCAGGCATTGAACATATCTCACAAGATTCACACAGGAAGCCACACGCCTCTACGGCAGCGTCCCTACTGAGTCTCAGCGTCAGAGCGCCGTGTGAGTGACGACCATGTTGCTTACATGCTCCAGCGGGGTATTTTACAGCCTTCTAACAGTCCGAGGGCGTCACCGGTCATTTGTGCTAAGAAGAAGGACGGCTCTATTCGGTTCTGTGTCGACTACCAACGCTTAAACAAGATCACCCGTAAGGACGTTTACCCGTTACCACGAATAGACGACGCCCTTGACTGTTTGCAGGGAGCCGAATACTTCTCTTCGCTGGATTGACGTTCTGGATACTGGCAAGTTCCTATGGAAGCATCTGACCGTCCGAAAATAGCACTTGTCACACCCGATGGACTATCCGTATTTACCGTTATGCCTTTCGGCCTTTGTAATGCTCCAGCCATTGTTGAGAGATGATGGACACTGTTTTACGAGGCTTCAAGTGGAACACATGTTTATGCTACCTCAATGACGTAGTTGTCTTTACCACCGATTTTTACACCCATTTAAATCGTCTCGAGCACATCCTCACATGCCTCACCGACGCCGGCCTTCAACTCAACCTCAAGAAGTGTCGTTTTGGTGCCCGGCAGCTCACTATTTTTGGCCACGTCGTATCACGGGACGGCATATTTCCCGACCCCGCCATGCTTCGAGCAGTCGCCGATTTTCCGAAGCCAAAGAACCCAAAAGACCTTAGAAGTTGTGTCGGCTTGTCGTCATACTTTCGACGCTTTATTCGAAATTTTGCTTCCATATGTGCACCCCTTACGGACCTTCTTTGCGGCGACAATAACCTTTTCACCTGGTCACCAGCATGTGACGATGCGTTCACAAAATTACGCCGCCTGCTAACTTCACCACCCATCCTCTGCCACTACGATCATACCGCTTCCACGGAGGTTCATACTGATGTCAGCGGTGTTGGACTTGGCGTTGTGCTTGCGCAACGAAAGGCAGGGTTTGATGGATGTGTCATCGCCTACGCAAGCCGAACTCTGACGAAAGCTGAGGCTAACTACTCCGTGACCGAGAGTGTTTAGCTATTGTTTTGGGCTCTTGAAAAATTTCACCCCTACCTCTATGGTCACGCATTCGACGTCGTCACTGACCACCACGCCCTTTGTTGGCTATCCGCACTCAAAGACCCTTCCGGATGACTTGCTCGCTGGGCGCTCAAACTTCAAGAGTACGACATCTGCGTTATTTACAGATCCGGTAGTAACCACACAGACGCCGACGCCCTTTCTCGCTCACCCTTATCGGATGAAGGTGTTAGCCTCTCTTCCCTCGAGCCTGCACTTGACCGTGGAACAACGAAAAGATCCCTGGATCAGTGGCCTCATAAGCATTCTTTCTGACCCTCTCACTCCTTCGCTGTCTCGCGCTCTCCACCGCCAGGCTAGCAACTTTTGCCTATAGGATGATCTTATTTATCGACGCAACTACATTTCCGATGGTCGCAAGTGTCTCCTTGTGATACCCTGCCATCTTCAAGCTGTTATCTGTGAAGCTTTCCACGCTGACCCACAGTGCACCCACGCAGGCTTCTTCAAGACATACGCTAGGCTTTGACTCAGATTTTATTGGCGTGGCATGTATCACTACGTGCGGAAATTCATTCGCTTGTGTGCTCAGTGTCAACGACGAAAGTTACCTCCCGGGAAGTCTAACTGTCACAACCTCTTTCTTGTCCTAGTCGACCTTTTGATCGCGTCGGCATTCATATTTACGAACCACAACCATCAACTTTAGCTGGTAATTGCTGGATTATTGTTGCGATAGACCATCTGACACGCTATGCCGAAAAAGCCGCGCTACCGACTGCCACAGTCCGTGACGTTGGAATGTTTCTGTTGCAACGTTTTGTTCGGCGTCATGGTGCGCCTCGCGAGGTCTTAAGTGACAGAGGCCGAACCTTCCTTTCTGACGCTTTGATGGCATTACTCACTGAATGCCAAATCGTGTACCGCATAAATACAGCGTACCATCCTCAAACGAATGGCATGACGGAGCGCTTCAACCGTACTCTTGGCAATGTGCTTTCGGTGTACTCAAATTGGGGGCAAGTTTTCCCGTTCGTTACCTACGCGTATAATACTACGGTACAAGCTACAACTGGGTTTTCGCTGTACTTTCTTCTATACGAACGAGAACCTTCACATGCAGTAGACACTATTCTTCCGTATAAACCTGATGAGTGCCAAAGTACAACTCTGTCCGAAGCTGTCCAACATGCTGAAGAATGCCACCAGCTAGCCCACTCTTTTTCTACCGAGGATCAGTGGCAGCAGCGATCCCGCCAGCCTGGAAACCGTTCGGCTTCAAACTTTCCACCTGGTTTATTGGTATGGCTTCAGGCGCCTGCTGCTGCACCTGGCCGCTCCGCAAAACTTCTTTCCGAATACCTAGGACCATACCGCGTTGTAGAGTAAACGTCACTCGTCAACTATATCGTGGAGCCCATCATCTCATCCTCAGACCTACGCTACCGCGGCCGCGACATTGTCCACGTCTCTCGCCTCAGGCCATACTATAACCCATTAGTCGTTTCTTCTTCCTAATCCAGTAGGATGGCCGATTTTTCTCCGGAGGACGATTGTAGTGAAGAAGAGGAGCCTCAGCGGCATTTCTCGGCGCCTCAGGGGCATCGCCATTAGCATAATCTCGTGCTTACTGCAACGATGCCGACTTCTTCGCCTTCTACGTTCTGCTCTGCAAATAAACCCCCTTACAGTGCTAAAATAAACCAAGCAAGCAGCCCATTGCTGTTCAAGAACCATACGTATTCTACCTCTCTGCTGGTGTAAATTCTCGGCAGTGGCGTTTTTCCGAATGGGATGGCTTTTTAAACATTTCTTTTGCCAGAGTAATTCACATCCTAAAGTACTACAGGGAAAATAGGCAGCTGCATCCACGTCCTCATAGTATCTCAGTGCTGCGGAGGCAACAGCGCTAAGAAGAATACAGACTAACACATAAATCTGCACACTCTTCACCTGATCTACCCCACGACGTACAGAGATTTATGCCCGTGGTGTGGAGCCACCCCAACACTCTTTCACGTCAAGTGGGAGTGTGCAGAGCGTGACGAAGAACACGACTCCAATGGCACATGGGAAGAATGGGAAGCGCTGCTGTCTAGCCCAGCCCTGGTAGATCAGCTGCGACTGATCCACAGAGCTGAACGGATGGCTCGCGCCAGTGGGGCCCTGGAATAGGGTCACCACCCTGCCGGACAGACTTCACTCTTCCCCTTGTATATTCCTCGGGGCACTGGAGTTCTAGCCTGTCTGGATTATGTACATAATAAAGTTTTCTACTACTACTACAACTACTTCTCACCAAAAATGAAAAAACACACCCGTTAGTGTGAGACACAATCTTAACGAGCACTGACAGGCAATTTCGCCAAGAAAATTATAGGGGGTGTAATTATTAGTAATTGCACTGTGAACGTGAGAAAGCAAAGAAAGAGGACAAAAAGATAACTTCCCGCGGGTAAGGACCGAGCCTTAGACCTTCAAATAACAGGTCTGATGCTCTACCAACTGAGCTACCCCGGCAGTCATAGCCCCGGCCATTTTGAGGGGCATATGTATTTATTGCTGGAAGTCTTAGTCAGTGCTCCCAGTGGCCACGATCAACAGCGAGTTTGGAACGCGCTTGTTTTCTTCTTGATAGCGTCCCGCAGCACGTGATCTTGTGACGAGATGGCAGCTGACCAATAACCGCTCGCATACTATATAAAGGCACTAAGTCTACCAAAATCCACCCTCGCCTCGCTAAATGAAGGAAATGAGTCCGAATTTAGGGTTATTGGTCTGTTCTGGGTAATATTTTGTCTAACAAAGAAAACGATCAGTGGCATACCAACTCTTTCGCGAGGGGGGGGGGAGGGAGGGAATCAAACAACCTAGCCCACTCGTGGATATATATATATATATATAATATATATATATATATATATACACATATATATATATATATATATATATATATATATATATATATATATATATATATATATATATATATATATATATATATATATATATATATATATATATATATATATATATATATATATATATATATATATATATATATATATACTGAAGAAGTTTTTCTAATGGGCCAAACGTACTTGGGAAGAGAAGAACCACAACTTAGCGGTTGTCTTAATTGTATTACCAACAGTTTCGACCGGTGGACCGGTCTTCATCAGAGTTTGCGAACAAGTGCGTCGCTATGCGAACATGCCGCATATCGACATGGTGGTGCAAGAAGGAAACGAGAGAGAGCGACGAACTAGTGGTGTTTTCCAGTGGTGATATAGGCTGTGCCGAAAGTTACCTTCGTCTCATTCACTTGAGAAAACCAAAAAGAAACAAAAAAAGAAAAAAAGGAAAAAATTGGCAGCATATTCATGGAGTGAATGATGGAGAGTGGGGCGAAGCATTCGTCCGTCCATTCGTTCTTGCTTCCGTCCGTCCGTGCGTCCGTCTGTGTGACCATTCATGTGTCCATCCGCCCGTCCGTGTGTGCGTCTGTTCGTGCGTCCATCCCTGCGTTCGTCTATGCATCCGCCCCTGCGTCCATTCATGCGTCCATTTATGCATCTGTCTGTGTGTCCGTTCATCCATCTATTCAACACTCCAAGTACCACCATCTCGCATCTTTTCATCATATATTCCCCATATAAAAGAACCACCATCCAGCGGACATTCCAAGGAGTAAACGAGAGGTGGCACATGCACACTTTCTTAAGGCTTGCGCTTCGGGTCTACTTCACACCTTTAACCACCTCGAGTTTATTCGTGGTATATACTAGTTCATTGTATTCATGGCACTGCGGCTCAACGCTCGCTAAACCTTTCTAAAACTAAGGAGGTTACACCCAGCGAGTAACCGTACCCGTAACGTAGCAACCCTTTCTTGTCAATAGTGATCAATGTACATACCAAAGGCTGCTAATGGAATTCGCAGCGTGCACGTTAACTATAGGCGAATGCTCCTGTCTTTCATTCCCCATTAGCAGCCATTGGCATGTACATTGAGCACTATCTTTTATGGTTCAACAACGCACAGAAGAATTCTCTCACCGGCACCACCTTGGAGTCAAAATGTTATACTTGTTACATTCTACAACGGCTACGAGGGACGAACAGGCGCTGCTGTTAGGAGCTTCGCCCCTAAAAAGAAGAAACAAGAGGTAGGAGGAGAAAGAAAGAGGGGGATAGGGCGGCTTCCGCGACGTGTCTTTGAAGGTCACGGAGGGACATTGTGGGTGAGCTTGGGTGGCAGGCAATTACCTGTAGCAAGACGAGCGACTCAAGTAGAGAGAGTACCCGATTCGGCACGTTCTGTGGTCGGTTAGAAAAAAGAAAAGAGAAACAGGTACTGACACATTCCATCTGTTGGAGGAGGGGGGGGGGTGGATTTTTAACAACATTATCACGTGCTAACCTTCCATACGTTGTAATCACTCGTACTACTAAATATGCCTTTGTAGTTCAACTTCGTGTGACCGTTTGTGCCTTATTTTCACTTAATTCTGAATTTGTATTACCCTTGAAGCTGTGCCGTGACCCAGCCAGCATCCTCACACTTTTATATCAATTGAAAGAGCCACTTAGTTTCGTGGCTTCAGCACAATTACTTTAGTATCAATTTATGAGCAACGTACTGCTGGGTGTTTTCTTGGGTTATACAGGAGTTTAATATCTCAAATTTGTTTTCTGATTTCTGCCTGATTGAGCCCCTTTGATATAGATTGAACATTGGAAAGAAAATGAAGAAACTATTGAACTGTTCAGACTGACTGAAAACCTCTTCCCCACGGCAATGGTGAGCCCGATGCTGGAAAAAACTAGTGTCATACCGTATGTGCGAAAAATTCCCAACTTGTGAAAGAAATAGTTTTGAGATAAAACATCCGCGTAGTGTTCTCTGCTCTAGAAAAACCAAGTAGACTATGCAAGCTTACGAGCCTTGAGAATGAGTCGCAACCCACCTGAGCAAAAAAGCATGTCACAATATAAAAAAAAACATTGTTTCTTTTGGCAGTTTTTCGGCTGTGCATTGTGAGACGGGTAAATGCACCAATGTATCATTTTGGGCCGCAGCCGTAACCAGTTGACACGAGAAATTATTTAGGAAAATTCTATCGCGAAATCTGCGAAGCTGTGTTTGATTATGCCATCCATAGCCTTATATAAAAAAGACCTCAATATTTTTGAGCGATTTTCTCGATCAAAAAGAAGAAAACTGGGCGACAAAACCGCTGGATAACACGCGACGTGATACATGCAAAACGAAAGGCAAAACGTCTAAGAAAAAACCGAACACGATACCAACTGTCCTTAGTAGACACTATCTGACTGTAGCTGTTAGCGACATGCGAAGTGAACTAAATGATGATAAAAATACTTGATTTGCAAAGATACGTACTTCCCACAATTTTGATAAGCGCTCCAAATAAATTCCGGAAATATATAAATCCAAAGAAAAATGATGAGCTCATGCATTCTTCTGAAGACAACAACGATCTCGCCAACTTCTCCAATGATTACTTTCAATCAGTTTTTACTGTATATGACGGAAACATACCACTCATACAATCTTCAGACCATTCACCAATAGAACCCTTGACAATTACCGAGCAAGGTGTGCTCAATCTACTAAATAATATCAATACCAAGAAGGGCCCGGGTCCAGACAACATGTCAAACATCTCCCTTAAAAGGTATGCATGATGGGTAGAAAAATATTTATGTGTAAACTTTAATAAAGCGCTGCAATCATGCACTATCCCCGCAGTATGGAAAACCTCTAAAATTTTACCGATACATAAAGCAGGCAGAAAAAACACTATTGTTTCAAATTACAGATCAATATCACTAACATGTTCTGTGTGTATATAGATAGAACATATGATATTGAAACACATAAATATATACCCAGAAAAAAATTATATCCTGTCTCCTGTACTACACGGTTTCTGAAAAGGCCTCTCAATGGTTACTCGGCTTTTAGAATTAAAACACGATGCAGCCCAGTCCATTGATAGCCATAAACGAATTGACCTCATCTTCTTAGGCTTTTCAAAAGCATTTGATTGTGTTTCTCATACAAAATAATAAGTAAATTAGAAGTAACTGTTGGAGATAGTACCACTGTTCACTGGATTAAGGATTACTTAACCTATCGCTCCCAATTTGTACAGTTACAGGACATCACCTCTAGAATAGCAGCATTCACGTCAGGCGTGCCACAGGGCAGCGTCTTAGCACCAATGTTATTCACAGTATTCATTACTAATCTGCCCCTCTAAACTAATGTAAAACTAAGGCTCTATGCAGATGACTGCGTACTTTACCAGGAAACTAATACTCCTACGGATCACCCAATTCTTCACAGAGCACAAGAAGCTGTACGCTCGTGGTGCAAAAACTACCAGATGTCCCATAATATTGATAAATGTGTTTTTATGACAATAACCCGCAAAAAAACATAGGTCCAACTTTTCTTACACTATTTACAACTCTTCCTTAGCCACAGTGTTTCGCCACCAATATCTAAGATAAACGATTTCGAACGACCTGAGATGGAATACCCACATTGATAATATTACTAGCACAGCCCCAGAAATATTATTTTTATTGAAAAGGCGTCTTAAACACACACCACCAAATACACAGCTAATAGCTTATACTACCCTCGTCCGGTCTGTATTAAAATATGCCAGCCCTGTCTGGTTCCCATATACTCACCAACCGAATAATAAAGGAGTAGTTCAAAGAAAAACAATAAGGTTTACTTTTATCAAGTATAGACTGACAGATTCACCGACGCACCTCCTTAATATCACTGGCATTCTAACACTACAAAACCGAACAAAACTAATAACACTAACACTCATGTTTTAATTACTCCACAACATAATAAAAATAGATACTTCAAGGTGTATATCTTTTTTCCATGGCAGACCAACCCGTCATAATCATTCCCATAATCTTGTAGAATACTCTTTTAACACCAATTGCTTTAAATACTAATTTTTTTCTCTAACCATTAAAAATTGGAACTCGCCCAAACCCACCTTAACCATTGATTCATCCATAAACTTGTTTACAGCTACGATTGAGAGCGAATTGCTTGCCTCGCAAATCGCACTAACGACATCACACCATCAATAAACACAATAAACGATGAGTCAGTGTCATGTTACTAATACAAAAGTTTTCCTTTTATGATTGTTATATTTCAAGTGGCATGTTTTTTCGATTAGTTTATTGTTCATAAAATTATTTGAATAAGTTGTTCAATAAAAATGCCAAGTTGTTGTCCATGCCCCATATTATAAATGCATGCATAATCTGTTGGCAGTCGTTTTTAACGATAACCTAGTTCATGATTTTGCTATTACTACAATTGTTTGATTGTGTGTTCTTATAATGGCAATGTATAATCTATGATTTGTATGTCATTTTGTAATTCCGGCTTTTTCTTGTGGTTTCCATCATTATGCCTTTGTGTAAAAAAATATTCGCTTTCATGTGCCAACCCTGCTATAATCTCTGGTTAGATTGGGAGTATTGTTAAATAAATAAACTGAATATGAAAAAGACCTCAATTTTCCTGGCCTTGGGCAGTGACGTGCTGATATAAAATTGTTATTTTGATAATCAGCTACATTTTCTTTCACGTGTGCTGCGCCACATGCTTGCGGTTTTTGTCATGTGCGCAATACACGTGTTCAATCAGCTGAGCTTTATGATGTGTTATAGGGTCATGCAATGAACAAAAGTAGGAAGTTTAGTGCTCATCCTGTCGTCTGTATTTCCCTTCTTCACTGGCTTCTTTTCTTCATGCACGATTACCTTACGATTTGACCCAAATGCCTCTGACACTGTGATCACCGGATAAATATAACAACATTAATGATGCAAAATGACTGTCATGATGCACCGCTGATTTTGTCAATTGCTTACACTCACGAAGCAGCCACTTTCTGCAACAAGCTGCTTACTATATTTGAATCCAAGGGCCAATGCTGAACACATAAATCAGCCTGGTTTACATTTTTTGAGTGAAGGATTATAACGACACTTAAGGGTGTAAAAGCCCCAAAACGTCCAATCATCTTGTTGTCGGGCCTGCCGGCTGCATAGCGGTGCTTGCAATGGGCACTGTGGGCGTCTTGAAATGTGCGCATTCCGATGGCTGAATGCGCTCTGTGGCTCTGTATACCAATATAGAAGACACTGCGTGAGTATCTCTGCATGGCACTACTCCAAATATTAGATAAAAATGAAATACATAAAATAACACCATACAAGAAAACAAGATGCTCAGTTGAGTATCTTAGTAACCTGTGCTTCGGCGATGACATTGCATTGTCGAGTAACTCAGGGGACTAATTGTAACTTATGATTACTGAATCAGACAAAAAGAGCAGAAAGTTAGGTCTTAAAATTATTCTACAGAAAACTAAAACAATGTAGAACCACCTCAGAAGAGAACAGCGCTTCGGGACAGGTAATAGTGCACTTGAAGTTGTAAAAGACAACATCTTCTTAGGACAGGTAGTAACTGCGTAGCCAAACTATGGTAATGAAATAATCAGAAAAATACGAATGGGGTGGATCACATTTGGTAAGTATTCTCAAATTATGAATGGTAGATTGTCACGTTTCCTGAATAGGAAGGTATATAACAGCTGAATCTTCGCGCTACTTACCTACGGATGAGAAACCTGGAGGCTTACAAAGAGGGTTCAGCATAGGTGTAACCTTAAGAGACGAGAAGAGAGCAGAGTGGATCAGAGAACAAACCGAGGTTATCGATGTCATAGTTGAAATTAAGAAGAAGAAATGGACGTGGGCCGGGGTAGTGCGTAGGCAGGATAGCCGCTGGTCATTAAGGATAACTGACTGGATTCCCAGAGAAGTCGAGCAGGTTATGGGGAGACAGAAAGTTAGGTGGGCATAGGAGATTAGGAAGTTTGCGGGTATAAAGTGGCAGCAGCAAGCGCAGGACTGAGTTGACTGGCGGAAAATGGGAGAGGCCTTTGCCCTGCAGTGGACGTAGTCATGCTACTAAGATATATATGTATATATATATATATATATATATATATATATATATATATATATATATATATATATATATATATATATATATATATATATATATATATATATATATATATATATATATATATATATATATATATATATATATATATATATATATATATTACTACGTACCTTTATTCAAGTTTTCTTATCCCCATGTTGCACTATGTTAAGCGCAAACCATGTCTACATTGTTAGAGAAGCTTCGAGGCTGATCATTACGAGATTACGCCCACTTCGTGGATCTTTCAGAATATTCTGGGAACAACGTCGCCGCTAGCGATAACACTACAATGTTCCATGGCAAGTGTAAAAATGCCGACACGCTTCGCCACTTGTCAGTTGATCGACGGCCGACGCTCCGCTGACTGCTATCTGTGCAAGACTGCTATTGTAATCAAGCTTTCCGTTTACCGTGCACAGGTTCACCCAAACAAATTGTTGAATCCCAACATAAAGTCTCCTGCCTTCGACCACGTCAAGACCCCGTGACATTTGGTGGAGGTGCTGCTTCGTTCATGTACCGGACGCCCCCGTCAAGCCGTGAACCTAGCCCACGTCGCGGAGAAGACACCGACGCCAACCAGGAGCAGCGAACAAGCCACCGACAGCAAGGTCTACCACCGGAGTATGGGGCCCTACAAGAGAAGGCGCGGAAGACCAAGGCCATGACCTCGACTGCAGCGACAATGACAGCCACAGCGTCCCAGCCAGCGATCGTCATGCGTCAACCCAGGGAACCACCAACTTCCCATGGGTCATCGTTCGAAGACCAGAGACCTGGCTAGAAACATACGACCGTGGGGCCGCCCTCAACCACTGGGACAATGAAGAAAAGCTCCGTCGTGTGTACTTCTACCTGGAAGACACCGCAAGGACCTGGCTTGAAAATCGGAAGTCCATGCTTCAAACGTGGGAGGTCTTCGGTGGCGCATTCCTGCAAACGTTCGCGAGTGTCGCTCGCAAAGAGAGTGCCGCTGCTCTACTAGAGACCTGGATTCAGCTACCAAATGAAAATGTTGCCATTTTCACAGAAGAAATGACCCACCTATTCCGTCACGCTTACCCAGACATGCCTGAGGAGAAGAAACTTCATTTCCTCATGCAAGGGGTCAAACAGGAGCTCTTCGCGGGACTGATGAGAAATCCACCGAACACCGTCCAAGAATTTGTAGCCGAAACGACCACTATCGAAAAAACCCTGGACATGCGCACCAGACAGTATAATCGTCGCCTGACTCCAGATTGCGCTGCTGCTCAAGCCATTGACTCCGAAGCCCTGTGGGAAACGATCCGAGCGATCGTACGGGAAGAGCTGAACAAGCTCTTGCCTTCAGCGCAGCCTCTAGTGTTGTTGTTGTTTATTCAAAAAGAGATACAATTTTTATGAATACATTTTTTGCATGTCGAATGAACAATCGGAGGCCCCAAAGTGAAAACTGTCAGGGGGACCTCCAAACAAAAAAATAAAAAGAGGGCTAGCTTTTTAGTCAGCAAACAGTGATGAAATCACAGCAATATTTAAAAGAAAATGGTGCAAAAACGTAGGGCCATATGAGCAATAGTGACAATGTGCTTGAAACAAAGAAACCCAAAAGAAAACATTCAAGTCAAAGTAATTTAACAATAAGACCTTCAAGCGCTTACTAGTGGATTCGATTACCGACATTGTGCGAGAAGAAGTTCAGCAATCGCTTCGAATTCCGCAAGCACCGCTGCCCGAGCCGGAAGCTATGACCTACGCCCCTGCAGTGCACCACAACGCTCCTCCCCGCCCACGCCAAAACGCCACCCCATCGCACTTCCATCGCCAGACGCCATCGCCGCCACCATCCCCACCATCGTCCCACCATTCGCCAGCGGGCCAGCGCTGTGCGCTGAAGAAAACCGACGTTTGGCGTGCACCTGACAACCGTTCGCTCTGCTGCCACTGCGGCGAGGCCGGGCACACATACCGCCTTTGCCAGTACCAACAGATGGGACTGCGTGGCTTCGCGTCAATGCACCACGTCCGCAGTCAGGGGAACGGCCACGTGACATCGCCGACTACCTGACAGGAACTCAGTGGACACCGCGAAGGCTTTCCCATTCGCCGTCACCCAGACCACACCACCGGCAGTACTCTGGCCCAACGCGAGGCCGGTCTCTTAGCCCGTATCCGGGAAACTAAGTGAAGCAACCAATGGAAGTGCAGGTGCTGTGCGACAAACTACCGAAGATCCTCCGACGACGACGACGCAGCGACGAAGCTTTCCGAACACCACGCCAACCAGGCAAAGTCCTGACGACGAAACCTCACTTACCGAAGGTGACCTGACGACGCAACATAGAAGCAGCGGAACAAGCCGACGAAGCCATGACCCAACGCCACGGCCTAACTGCAACGCGAGACGGCGAACTAGCGACCTCGACGTTCTTATCGACGGCCACAGTGTGACCGCTCTCGGCGATACTGGAGCCGACTATTCCGTCATTAATGGGTCGTTCGCCGCGAAGTTAAAGAAAGTTAGGACAGCTTGGGAAGGCCACGAAACCCGCACAGCCGGAGGTCATGTCGTAACGCCAGCAGGAACCTGCGCAGCGAAAGTCACCATTAACGGCCGTATTTATCCTGCAGTCTTCGTAGTCTTACAGCGTTGCTCAATAGATGTCACCCTTGGCATGCACTTCGTATGCCTCCATGGTGCAGTCATCAACCTAAGAAGGAAGTCGATATCGTTATCTACAGAAGAAACACTACCGCCGCCGTCAGGGAACCACGCCTTAAATGTGCTGGAAGAACATGTCAGCATTCCGCCTCGCTCCAGCGTCATTCTTTCAGACGGCGCTCTGAGATCACCTGACTTGGAAGGTGTCATTGAAGGCAATCAGCATCTGTTGGTCACCCGCAATATTTGTGTCGCAAGAGGAATATCAGAGCTGCGGGGAGGCAAAGCAACGGTTATGCTCACGAATTTCAGCAATGAATACAAACATGTGAACAAAGGAACGACAGTCGCATACACCAAAGAAATTGTGGGAGCCACCCGTGCTTTCGCCCTCGCCGATTCTGCGGAACCTGCTCAGAGAAGCCAAGCCCCTCCCTCAGCTTTCGACGTCTATCCTAGCCTTACGAACCATATGCAGGAACTGCTCAAGACCCTGCTCCTGCAATACGAAGATTGCTTTTTGTCGTCGTCGAAAATTCGGCAGACGCCAATCACGAAACATCGCATCATAACCGAAGAAAATTTCAGTGTTCGTACAGGGTTTCGACGCGAGAAAGTGAGGCCGTAAAGACACAAGTTGATGAAATGCTACGGGACGACATCATCCAGCCGTCCAAGAGTCTATGGGCGTACCCCGTGGCGTTAGTGGTGAAAACGATGGAACCATATGTTTCTGCGTCGATTATCGCCGCCTGTACAAAATCACAAAAAAGGAAGTGTATCCTATCCCACGAATAGGCGACGCACTGGATCGGCTCCATAACGGCAAGTACTTTTCGTCAATGGACCTCAAGACTGGCTATTGGCAAATCGAACTCGACGAAAGAGACCGAGAAGACAGCGTTTATAACACCGGACGGCCTCTTCGAGTTTAAGGTGATGCCCTTCGGTATTTTCTCAGCGCCTGCATCTTTTCAACGCGTTATGGATACAGTACTGGCAGGATTGAAGTGGCAGACTTGCCTTGTGTACTTTGACGACGTCGTTGTGTTTTCCTCGTGTTTCTACGAGCACGTTCGGCGCCTTGAAGCTGTACTTCAAGCCATCAAGACGTCCGGACTCACCCTGAAGCCAGAAACGTGCAGATTTGCGTACGAGGAGCTCTTGTTCCTGGGGCACGTGATTAGCAAGTTTGGAGTCCGTCCCGATCGTCGGAAAACAGCCGCCATCGCCGACTTCCCGCCACCCACTGACAAAAAGGCAGTGCGTCGATTTCTCGGCCTTTGCGCCTATTATAGGCGGTTCGTCAGAAACTTCGCCCGCATCGCCGATCCTCTTACTAACCTTACCAGGGCCGACGTGGAGTTCAAGTGGGGAATGCCGCAGTAAGGCGCTTTGCAGGAGCTAAAACATCGCCTCCAGACGCCTCCGTTTCTTGCGCATTTCGAAGAATTCGCCGAGACAGAAATATACGCTTACGCAAGCAGCGTAGGTCTCGGCGCCGTTCTTGCGCAAAGGGCTGACGGACTGGAAGGGTTATTAGTTACGCCAGCCGATCGCTATCCAAAGCAGAAGCCAATTATTCCACAACAGAAAAGGAGTGCCTGGCCATTATCTGGGCTACGTCCAAATTTCGCCCCTACTTCCATGGCAGGCCCTTCAAAGTTGTGAGCGACCACCACGCTTTGTGTTGGCTAGCTACCTTGAAGGACCCTTCAGGTTGCCTCACACGATGGAGCCTGAGACTTCAAGAATACAACATTACCGTCATTTACAAGTCAGGCAAGAAACACTCCGACGCCGACTATATCTCTCGTGCGCCTGTCGACCAACCACCGCCCGACGACCCGGATGACGACTACTTCTTGGGAACGCTAACTGCCGACTACTTTGCTGAACGTCAGTAAGCCGACCCGGAACTTGGGGCCCTAATAGAATACCTCGAAGGCAGGACTGCCAAAGTTCCGAAGGTATTCAAGCACGCACTTGTGTCGTTCTTCATGCGAAACGGTCTTCTCCAAAAGAAAAACTTCTCACCGCTTCGAGTCAAGCACCTTCTTGCGGTGCCTTCAGCTCTGCTACCAGAACTTCTGCAGGCCCTGCACGACGATCCGACGGCAGGGCACCTCGGTGTTTCCCGCACGCTCGCGAGGATACAAGAAAGATAGCACTGGCCACGTCTTACCGCCGACGTCACTCGTTATGTTAGGACATGCCGCGGCTGCCAGCGACGTAAGACACCGCCGACAAGGCCAGCGGTATTTCTGCAGCCCATTGAACCACCTCGCCGACCATTCCCGCAGATTGGCATAGACCTACTGGGGCCGTTCCCGACGTCGGCTTTCGGAAACAAGTGGATGGTGGTAGCTACCGACTACCTCACCCGCTACGCCGAGACAAAACCCCTTCCCAAAGGCAGTGCATCCGAGGCAGCTAAGTTCGTCGAAAATAATGTCCTACGTCACGGTGCTCCGGAGGTCCTCATCACCGACAGAGTTAGGGCATTAACGGCTGAGCTAACCCAGGCGATTTTGGCATACAGATAGACAAGCCACCACCGTACGACAGCGTACCGCCCACAGATGAATGGCCTCACCGAGCGCCTAAACAAGACCATCGCCGACATGCTGGCCATGTACGTCGATTTCGAACACAGAACGTCGGATGCCATCCTTCCGTACGTGACCTTCGCGTACAACACCATTCAAGAAGTGACGCAGATGACGCCGTACAAACTGGTCTACAGAAGGGCCCCGGCGACGACGTTCGACGCCATGTTACCCATCGTCACCGACGAAGAAAACCCCGATGTGAGCGAGTACCTTCAACGCGCCGAAGAAGCCCGACAACTTGCGCGTCTCCGTATGTAGAATCAACAGACGACCGACAGCCACCGTTACAACCTTCGACGACGCTTCGTGGCATACCAGCCCGGTGAACGTGTTTGGGTGTGGACGCCGATACGTCGACGTAAACTAAGTGAAAAACGTCTGCGCCGGTACTTTGGACCGTACAGGGAAATTCGACGGCTCGGCCCACTCAATTACGAGGTTGTTCCCGACGGCATCACGAACGCTCAACGACGCCGATCGCGATCTGAAGTCGTCCATTTGCTTCGTCTCAAAGCGTTTCGTGCGCGTTAATGAACTCAGTTTATTTTTTGTGTTTGTTATTGTTGCTGATGTTGTTGCTGCTGTATCATAATTCATTGCTTGTACTTTCTTAAATTATTTTTGTACTTTTATTTTCTGCTAAATCATTGGGACGATGCCTTTTTAGAGCGGGGCAATGCCACGTAGCTTTATTGAAGTTTTCTTATCCCCATGTTTAGAGTTTAGAGTTTGGTTTATTTACCACATAGAGTTGTACAGTAAGTCGCTGGGACAGAGGAAAAAAAGCTGTATAAAAGAGCTTGACAAAGCCCCATATCGCCATGGCAACTCTGGCAACAAAAACGGCAAAATAAAATTGAGCACAGGACAATTTAAACCAACAATGCACACGCTTTGCATCAGAACAAAAAATTTAAACAAACTATACTAACCAAAAAACGCACATGCTATACATCGAAAGAAGTAATCAAACAAAAAATAATACTACACACAAACTAATAAAGCATATTTAAAATAAAAATATTAGAGAGCATACGAACATTTTCATAACTAATTCCTAATTTATTTAGTGTATTCGGCAAGCAACAACTCAATGTCTGAAAGCCATAATTTGTGCGCGGTCTCGGCACATGCCAATATTCAGAGTGTTGGTTTAGGCGCGTAGAAGGATTTAATTGCAACTTAGCTAAACTTCGTATATAGCCGCGACCTTTTATGGTATCCGATCTAAAAGAGACTGCTAAAGAATATTCGTAGAGCAGGTTTAATTTGATTATTTTGTATTTAGCAAATAATTGTTAAGTATGGGCATTAAAAGAAAGGTTAGCAACAGATCGTAGCGCCTTTTTTGTAAGATAATAAGATTACTAATATATTGTTTTGTTCCATTACCCCAAATTAGGTTGCAGTAACTCAGATGTGATGTAAAGAGCGCATTATTATCAGAAGTTCTTGAGTAACTGGCAAGAAACCCTGACATTTTCTCAAGACACCCAAGACTTTGCAAAGCTTATTGTATAAAAATTTCGTGTTATAATCCTATGTTATGTACTCATGAAAAACAACGCCCAAAGACTTCGCGGTGGAAGAAAATTCAATTATGCTGCTATTTAACATGAGATTGTAGGGTTCAGTGGTTTCATTGAGGGGAGATTTGGCACGAAAAAGAACAGCTTTTGTTTTGAGACATTTTATAAGTAAAGAGTTTTCAAGGGTCCAGCTGTATATCTTTTGTAACGTTGAGTTAGCAGTATTTACTAGATGACTAACATTCGTTGCTGAAAAAAATAAGCTTGTATCGTCTGCGTAAATTACGCATTGGGCTGAAGGGTCAACATGTACAATATCGTTTATAAATATTATGAACAAAAGGGGACCCAATATGATGCCTTGAGGAACACCATATTTAACAGTTCGCACGGACGAAATTTCCCTGTTTAGAGATACACACTGGTGTCTGTCTGTTAGGTAGCTTTCGATCAGATTCAAAGGTGCACCACGAATTCTACAACACTGCAGTTTTCCTAATAATGTCTTGTGGTTTATTTTGTCGAATGTTTTTGACATATCTAAATATATGCCAAGTGTGAACTTTTTGGCCTCAATATTTTTTAGAATCAATTCCTTTTGAAACAATAGGGCTCTTACGGTTGAGTAGCCTGATCTAAAACCAAATTGTGATTGAATTATAACGGAATGTTTCAAAAAAATTCAACAGTCTAGTGTGAATAATTTTTTCAAGTCCTTTGGAAAAGAGCGGGAGAATCGAAATCGGCCTGTAATTTGTTAAAGTGTTTTTGTCTCCACCTTTGTGGATCACCGTCACCTTAGCATCCTTCATATTCTGTGGGAAAATGCCGCTCTTTAAGGAAACGTTGTAAATGTGTGTCAGACATGGACTAAATAGGTCAATAACATGTTTTATCGCTTCCATTTTTAGGCCATTTAAATCCTCACTCTTAGACATCTTAAAGCTTTTAAACACTCGTATTACCTCATCTTCATCTGTCGGACAAAAAAAATATTGATTCCTTGAGTGGTGCTGGTAGGTACTCAAAAGCACTTGTTTGGTGCGACCTTTTAGTTATAGATGTGAAGTATTCATTAAATTTATCCGCTAACTCTTTGCCTTTAATAACCTCATTGTCAATTACAAGTTCTAAACAATTTGTAGCTCTACCTAGAGATATGATGGAGTTTAACTTATTCAGATTTCTTGGCTGTCAGAGACGCCTTCATACATATAATGATAATAATTTCGTTTTGCTTGCCGTTGGACTTCAGTAACTGAATTTCTGTATTTTCAAACGTCTTCAAATCATCTGAATTTCGGGTAACTAGACATACGTTAAAATATTTATCTTTTTCCTTCATCATTTTTAGTATCTCAGAAGTCATCCAAGGTTTGCGAGCACGCTTTGGCTTTTTCAAAGCCCTAAGAGGAAAACATTTATTATAAAGTGAAATGAACGTTTGCATGAAATAGTTATAAGCTAAATCAGCCGTGGACAAGGAAAACAAGTTGTCCCATTCTGTTCGCACAATTTCAACCCGAAAGTTCGAAAGAGATTTTAAATTCACTGGTCGATATAATATACCAGAAACGGACTGTCTGGGCTGATAACAGAATTGGGGCGCAATGAAATATACAGTGAGGTGGTCACTAATTGCGGTCGATATAGTGCCTGAAAGTATGAATGTTGAGGAAAAGTTTGTTACGAACAGGTCTAATAATGTTGCACTCGGTTGAGTAATACGAGTAGGAGTGACAATGACATTTGATAAAAAGTGAGAATCAAGAAGTGTGGAAAGATCCTTTTGTTTTTTGTGTTTGCTAACATATCAACATTCAGGTCACCTCCCAATACAATGCTATAATTATGCTCATTTATGAAAGCAAACATCTGATCCAAGAACTGCATAAAGTTGTTAATATTGATACACAACAGCCAGCACAGCCTGGCTGCAGGAAAGAGAAAGACGACGTTGGTGGCTGGTTGTTGATGAACTGACTTTACACCTATTTACCAAGCTGAACTACTGGCAACTCCTTGCATTGCGTAAAGTGCCGCAAGATCTATCAGCGGTGATTGTTCTAACAGACTGTCTCTCGGTGTGTACTGCCTTAAGCTCACCACCTTTTTCGCGAACCTTAGAAACTTTCTACTCGCTGATTCCTACACATGTGCCACTCGTCCGACTAGTTTGGGTACCAGGCCATAGAGGTTTAGCTCTGAATGAGCATGCAGATGCACTAGCTGTATCTTTTCTTGATTCTCCTGTTTTACCTATTTTGCCTACTTCGGAATATATCACAGCAGCACGCTTTGGAAAACGCACAACGGCCATTAACTTTGAAAAATATCCTTTGTTTGTACCAGACTTCCCAAAGCTAAAGTTCCCCTGGAAGAAGAAGTGGTGTTGATCAAGAAAGGAAGAAATAGTGATCACCAGGCTGCGTTGTCGAGTCCCCTCATTGAACTTTTACCTTCACAGGTCGGGTCTGGCGCAGTCGCCTTTGTGCCTTTATTGTAGTAAGAGGGAATCTTTGGAGCACTTCTTTTTGTCATTCTGAAAATTCAAAACGCAAAAGGAAAATCTACTAGGAGAACCCCTACGAAAGTTGGGCTTAAACTTGACACTTCCGGTGATTCTTTCATTTGGCGCAGTCGCATTGGGATTCAGCCACAGGAGCGTTTTTACCGCTGTTACAAATTTCTTACGAAACTCTAAAAGTATAGAATGCTAAAAATCAGTAACTTCAGTTGTTTTATGTATATATTTTTTCTTTTTTTATGTTTATTATGTTTTCTTTTCAACGTTTCTTTAGAAATTTAACGCCTTTTTATTATTACCTATATTACCTAATAATTACAACCCTCTCTTTTAAGAAGTGAATTAATTTAAAAAGCAAAGCACCATCCCGTTCATGGCCTATCCCCCTAGGTGGGTTGCGCCATGGTGTTGAGGAACCAACCAACCAACCAACTGTCGCCATCTTGTTCGCCGAGCACAGTGCATCGTATTTAATTTATTAAATAAGTTACCCGTAACATTATTAGTGGAGGTGGACGACTCCCGTACCTCAATGGAGACGCGCAGTGGTCGCAACACTGGGGACTCTTCGGCTACTTCAACTGCCAGTGCCTCATCCCCACCGGTCTCTCGATCCGAGTCGACAACCTACGTCACCCTGCCACCCCTGCGGGATCCTGGAACTTTCTCCGCTGATGGTACCATTGACGTTGACTCCTGGCTGCACCGGTACGAGCGGGTCAGTGCTACCCACCACTGGGATCCCACGCTCATGCTCGCCAATGTTGTGTTCTACCTCACCGGCACGCTGCGGACATGGTTCGGAAGCAACGAAGCCGAAATGACAAGCTGGGATCTTTTCAAATCGAATACCCGTGATCTTTTCGGCGATTCATCTGGTTGTCAGCTCGCTGCCAAGAAGACTCTCGCCACTCGCGCCCAGACGTCTACTGAATCGTACGTCTCATACATTCTTGAAGTCTTGGCGCTTTGTAGCAAAGTCGACCAGCGCATGTCAGAAGAAGAAAAAGTTAATCACGTCCTCAAAGGCATTGCTGACGATGCCTTCAACCTGCTGGTTTTTAATAATGTCACGAGCATCGACACGATCCTGACAGAATGCCGCTGTCTAGAACAGGCTAAAGCCCGCCGCGTCACCCACGGCATCACGCGCCTGCCGAACACAGCTGCTACTTCCTCTTGTGATGACGCCATCCGCCCAGTTTCCCGATGTGACAACCTTACCCGCATCATTCGTCGCGAGGTCGAGGCAGCCCAACCAGTAGCTACTCCATTTCCAACGACTAATCCTTCACCGACCACTATCTCACTGATACAAGCCGTCATTCGTCAAGAATTATCAAACGTCGGCCTACGCCCCATTCAACCAGTCTACTCTGCCGAGCCTTTTTATCGTCGTCCCACCACTCCTCGATTTGATTCCAACTACTCTTGACAGCGCAATTTGTCCGAATGGCGTACACTGGACGACAAGCCCATATGCTCTAACTGCCGACATGTCGGTCATATTGCTCGCCACTGCCGCAATCACTGGGCTCCGCCGGCACACTATGGGCCTCCTACCTAGGCCACTTCTGTCCACCAGTCGTCCTCGACATTTGATTTTGATTCCGCTATGCCGACCACATATTCTGATTTTGCCGCACCTCTGACGAGACCTCGCTACGCCCGCTCCCTATCCCCTGCTCGCCGTCCATCTCGTTCGCCCCCACAACGCCGTCCTGCCTCCCCGACCTATTCGCAGCGCCCCCGACCGGAAAACTAGGCAGTGCAGCTTCTGGAGGGGAAGCTGCATTGACGACGACCTCTGCAAGAAATCCTCGTGTAACATTGATTTGAAGGGTTTACCGTCCCAAAACCACCATATGATTATGAGAGACGCCGTAGTGGAGAACTCCGGAAATTTTGACCACCTGGGTTCTTTAACGTGCACCCAAATCTGAGCACACGGGCCTACGACATTTCCGCCTCTATCGGAAATGCAGCCGCCGCAGCCGGGATTCGAACCCGCGATGTGCGGGTCAGCAGCCGAGTACCTTAGCCACTAGACCACCGCGGCGGGGCCTCGTGTAACATTACCGACCACCCGGAATCTGTTGAACGTTACTTTAGACAATGTACCTGTGCGCGCATTGATCGATACGGGCGCGCACGTGTCCATAATGAGTGCTGCTCTTCTTCGCCGCCTAAAGAAAGTTATCACACCCGCCTTGAACCGAGCCGTTCGAGTCGCCGACGGGAGAACTGCCACAATTATTGGCATGTGCTCTGCCCGTGTGACTATCGCCGATAGAAGCACTGCTGTTCTTTTCACCGTTATAGAAAATTGCCCTCATGAAGTAATTCTAGGCATGGATTTTCTAACCGCTCATTCGGCGCTCATTAGACAAGGAGAGCAGAAAAGTGGGTCTTAAAATTAATCTGCAGAAAACGAAAGTCATGTACAACAACCTCGGCAAAGAGCAGCGCTTTGAGATAGGTAATAGTGCACTTGAAGTTGTAAAAGACTATGTCTACTTAGGGCAGGTAATAACCGCAGAGCCGAACCACGAGATTGAAGTAACTAGAAGAATAAGAATGGGGTGGAGCACATTCGGCAAGCACTCTCAAATTATGACAGGTAGATTGCCACTATCCCTCAAGAGGAAGGTATATAACAGCTGTATCTTGCCGGTACTTAGCTACGGAGCAGAAACCTGGAGACTTACAAAGAGGGTTCAGCTTAAATTGAGGACGACGCAGCGAGCAATGGAAAGAAAAATGGTAGGTGTAACCTTAAGAGACAAGAAGAGAGCAGAGTGGATTAGGGAACAAACGGGGGTTAAGGATATCATAGCTGAAATCAAGAAGAAGAAATGGACATGGGCAGGGCATGTAGCGCGTAGGCAGGATAACCGCTGGTCATTAAGGGTAACTGACTGGATTCCCAGAGAAGGGAAGCGGGTTAGGGGGAGACAGAAGGTTAGGTGGGCAGATGAGATTAAGAAGTTTGCGGGTATAAATTGGAAGCAGCAAGCACAGGACCGGGTTAACTGGCGGAACATGGGAGAGGCCTTTGTCCTGCAGTGGACTTAGTCAGGCTGATGATGATGATGATGATTCGGCCCTTATATATTGTTCAGCCGGCTATCTTGACCTTGCAATGCCTCTACTTTCTGATCTGACCAACCCACCCCAAAGTCGCCTTTGCTGCATTGATTTCGCACGCCTTCCGCCTAACTGTGTCACACATATCGACCTTTTCTCTACACCACCTGTACCTGAAGGCAATTACATGGTGGCCTCTATTCACGCCGTGATGCTTACGCATGGCGTCGCTGTTCCGCACACCATTTTGACAATCGTTGAAAACCGCACATGCCTTTCTATTGTCAATTTTGCCCTCACTGCCCAAAATCTTCCACAAGGTATCTCCCTGGCCGAAATTACTGCTCTACAAGACCATACGGTTGAACCCTTCAGAGTGGATGATTGCTGCACCTCAGACCATGAACCAGCTCTATCACGTTCATCGGGCGTCGACGTTGACCACATGGTACCATCAGACCTCGCTCCTGATCAAGTGGAAGCCCTTCGTCACGTCCTGGAGTTCTATAGTGGCATTTTCGACTTCGCCAGCACGGCTTTAAGCCGAACGAGTGTTGTTACTCATCGCATCAATACTGGTGACGCGAGTCCCATTCACCGACGTCCATACCGTGTTTCTGCGTCCGAGCGCACAGTCATACAACAGGAAGTCAAAAAGATGCTTGCAAAAGACATAATCGAGCCCTCTTGTAGCCCCTGAGCTTCTTCTGTCGTCCTGATCAGAAAGAAGGATGGAACATGGCGCTTTTGTGTAGATTATAGGCATCTCTACACAAATACGAAGAAAGATGTTTACCCGTTGCCTAGAATCGACGATGCCTTAGACTGCCTTTACGGTACTGCGTATTTTTCCACTATCGACCTTCGATCTGACTATTGGCAGATCGCTGTGGACGAGATGGACCGTGAGAAGACCGCATTCGTCACTCCTGACGGGCTTTATCACTTTAAAGTTATGCCCTTTGGTGCCTGTAACGCGCCGGCCACATTCGAAAGAATTATGGACTCATTGCTCAAAGGGTTTAAATGGTCAACCTGCTTATGTTATTTAGACGACGTTATCGTTTTCTCGCCCACATTCGACTCCCATCTCAAGCGTTTATCGGCGATTCTTGAAGTTTTTCGTCGAGCAGGACTTCAACTGAACTTTGCTCGTCGTCAAATAACCGTACTTGGCCACATCGTCGATGCCGCAGGAGTCCGCCCGGATCCCGAGAAAATTCGCGCCATCACGGACTTTCCTGTTCCGAAGTCAACAAAGGACGTTCGCAGTTTTGTGGGCTTGTGCTCGTACTTTCTACGGTTTGTTAAGGACTTCGCCATCATTGCACGCCCACTCACAAACCTTCTGAAGAAGGACATCCCAGTTTCCTGGGGCGCTGACCAAGCCTCATCTTTTTCCAGCTCACGACGCTCCTTACAACACCGCCCATTTAAGCTCATTTCAATCCATCAGCTCCAACCGAGGTTCCAACTGACGCTAGCGGGCACGGCATCGGGGCAATGCTATTGCAACACCAACGCGAACATGACCGTGTTATAGCATATGCAAGCCGACTGCTATCTACAGCCGAGCGCAACTATTCAATGACGGAGCATGGGTGTCTCGCTCTTGTGTGGGCAGTCGCCAAGTTTCGCCCATACTTACACGGGCGTCTATTCCGGGTAGTCACCGGCCACCACGCGCTCTGCTGGCTGGCCTCCCTCAAGGATACCACAGAACGCCTTGCTCGTTGGTCCCTACGATTACAAGAATACACGTTCACCGTATCGTACGAAACAGGGTGGTCACGTCAAGAGGCGGATTGTTTATCACGCTACCCTGTGGAAGAGGCTGCCCATATTGACACCTTTCCAGACCTTCTGTCTGTGACGCAGCTACTCAGCCTTGGCCACGAACAACGCCGGAATGCTTCCCTGTGAACCATCATTGACAAGCTTGAGTCAATGCCTCGCGACGCATCTCTACAAATGTTCCTGGTAAAAGACGGCATCCTGTATCGCCGTAACCTCGATACATATGGCCATGACTTGCTCCCCGTCATACCAGCACATCTTCCTGCGACTGTTCTCAACTAACTTCATGACGCTCCTTTGGCGGGCCACTTGGGCGTCTCTCACACATACGACCGTGTACGTCGTCGTTTTTTTTTGGCCTGGTCTTGCCCGCTCTGTTCAACGCTACGTCGCCGCTTGTGAGCCCTGCCAGCGCCGCAAAAAGCCATCTTCCCTACCAGCTGGATTCCTTCAGCCGATCGACATTCCCATTGAACCTTTTTTTCGAGTTGGCCTCGACCTGCTTGGCCCATTCCCGATCTCCAGCTCAGGCAACAAATGGATCGCTGTCGCCACTGACTATGCGACATGGTACGCCATCACACGAGCACTTCCGACGAGTTGCGCAACCGATGTGGTCGACTTTCTGGTATATGATATTATTTTAGTATAATGGAGCTCCACGCCAACTTCTCACTGACCGGGGCCGGACCTGCCTATCAGCTGTCGTTGATGAAATCCTGCGCTCTTGTTCTGCCAAGCACAAGTTTGTCACTTCGCACCATCCGCAAACGAACGGTCTTACGGAGTGCCTCAGCCGCACCATAACCGACATGCTTTCTAAATACGTAGCGGCCGACCACCAGGACTGGGACGTTCGATTGCCATTTGTGACATTCGCATATAATTCGTCACGTCATGACACTATTGGCTATTCGCCATTCTATCTTCTATACGGCTGAAAACCCGCCCTACGCTTTGACACCTTGCTGCCCTCAGTCACTGAGTATGCCGGCGAAGCCATCGTGCGAGCCGACCACGCACGCCAACTTGCCTGCAGCCGCCTGCAGGCCTCACAGGAGCACCAAAGACAGCTCTACGATTCCCATCATCAAAACGTGCACTTTTCACCGGGTTCCCTTGTCCTCCTCTGGTCTCCCACTCGGTGTGTAGGGCTTTCTGAAAAGCTGCTGTCACGCTACACTGGACCATACCGCGTCGTTCGCCAGGTGACTGACGTTGCATACGAGATCGTTCCAGCCGATTCAACGTCATCATCGTCACTTTCGAGTGACATCGTGCACATAGCTCGACTCAAGCCTTATCACCCTCCTTCTACCGCATCCGAGTTGCTCAAGCACCGAGACGGTGCTTCTACCGCCAGGGGATTATGATACACAACAGCCGGCCCAGCCTGGCTGCAAGAAAGAGAAAGACGACGTTGGTGGCTGGTTGTTGATGAACTGTCGCCATCTTGTTCGCCGAGCACGGTGCATCGTATTTAATTTATTAAATAAGTTACCCGTAACAATATTACCATCGGGAGGTCTGTACACTGTCACAAACACACAATTGTCCACTTTGACAGATACAATTTCACATTCATCCAAGCATTGACACCATTCATTTAACCGCTCGTATCTCATTTCATGTTTAAAGTACATACATGAACCACCCCCTTCTCTTGTTTTTCTATTTAAGTACACTGTATTCTAACCTTCGATAGTGCTAACATCCAAGTCATCACGATAGCACGTTTCTGTAAGTATTATTACAGAAAAATTAAATTTAAAGTGATCAAGAAGAGCAAAGAGGTCGTCGTCTTTACAACGTGCGGACTGCATATTATTATGTAGTACAGCTAGGGGTGACCCGCCCAGATTTTCAAAAAGTGTGTTTACTTGACAGGGAGTAGAATACTTTATATAGGTTTTCATTTGCAGGTGATAGAGATAAATACATATAAACAGGCAATAAGGTTACTGAGTATAACAAAGTAGCAGCACTTGAATAGGATGCATAAGTAAAAGTAAATAAAATACATATTAATGATGGTTCGTCAATTTTTGCAGTGCCACACTTTGGTTCCAGAATTTTCGATAACCAAACGTAGATAAACAAGTGATGCATAGTATTTAGAGCAATGGTAATATTCGAGTATGCAACAATATTACCGGTAGGGTTGACAGGCGGGCTAGTTTGTACAAATTCATAATGGAAGAATTGGAAGCGCAAACCAACAACAAAATATTCCATTATGAATATTACCTGTATAAAACAAATATTTAGTTGTGTAGTACCAGTTAAACAAAGAGGCAGTGATTACACAAGATGCCATGTAGCATGCAAAAACTGTATGAAAAGGCATTAGGATTACATTTTCCTGTTTAGCAAAAAAATGTCACACTATGTTGCACTATGTTCAGCACAAACCACGCCTACATTGTTAGAGAAGCTTCGAGGCTGATCATTATAAGACTACGCCCACTTAGTGAATCTTTCAGACTTTTTGGGGGTACAACGTCGCCGCTAGCCATAACACTAGCCCCGCCGCGGTGGTCTAGTGGCTAAGGTACTCGGCTGCTGACCCGCAGGTCAAGGGATTGAATGCCGGCCATGCGGCTGCATTTCCGATGGAGGCGGAAATGTTGTAGGCCCGTGTGCTCAGATTTGGGCGCACGTTAAAGAACCCCAGGTGGTCAAAATTTCCAGAGCCCTCCACTACGGCGTCTCTCATAATGATATGGTGGTTTTGGGACTTAGGGACGTTAAACCCCACAGATCAATCAATCAATCAAGCCATAACACTATAATGTTCATTGGCAAGTACATAAATGCCGACACTCTTCGCCACTTGTCAGTTGATCGACGGCCGACGCTCTGTTGACTTCCATCTGTGCAAGACTGCTACTGTAGTCAGACTTTGCGTTTACCGGGCACAGGTTCGCCCAAATAAACAGTTGAATCCCAACATAAAGTCTCCTGTCTTCGGCCATGTCACGATCCTATGACTATATATATATATATATATATATATATATATATATATATATATATATATATATATATATATATATATATATATATATATATATATATATATATATATATATATATATATATATATATATATGACAATAGTAACTGAGTTCACGGCACTGCAGATGCAAAGGGCACTGGACAACCCAAAATAATTCGAAGTGTAACTACTCTTCCTAAGTGCAGCTGTCGTCTGTTTTCTGTTTTATTTTACTACCCAATCAATTGTGCTGTGCTAGACATAGACATGCCCAACAGCAACCCTGTGCACAGCCGGGAGGCCCCCACTACACGCGTAATCCAGAAGCGGGCAAGGAATTCGCATTGCGCCCGCTTACCAGCCTCTCCCGCAATACGGGGCACCCCTCTTTTTACGACGAAATGTTGACGGGACTCCTAGTAGTTAAAGGCTTAGAACTTCCTAAAAAAAGGTCTATATATATATATATATATATATATATATATATATATATATATATATATATATATATATATATATATATATATATATACATATATATATTGTGGGCATTTGTAACTTACATCGTCCTCATCCCTGCATAATCACAATCACCATCATCCGCTTGTCTCTTTGCCCTCATTGCCACTCTGGTTCATCATCATCGTCATCGTCTGTGTGCTGGCTCTGCCCGTTCGTTTTGCGAGGTCTTTCCTCAAATAAACGCTGTCGCAGCCAAGACTACCAAGACTTCATAATATATATATATATATATATATATATATATATATATATATATATATATATATATATATATATATATATATATATATATATATATATATATATATATATATATATACGAGTTTCACACAAAACAGCTATACTTGATAATAGCGGGACTGTAGGCTTGTAGGCTGATATGATCAAATCTTAAATACCGGATGAGATATGCCAACATACAACAGTTATAAGGGGGAGAATACTGTCGACTTTGCAGACAAGGTTGAAACTTCGGATGCTTTCGCGGGACCACCACACACTGCATAGAGCCAATGTGTTTCGAGAAGACACACTGCATAGAGCCAAGGCAGGTTTCGAGAAGGTTCCGGACTGTAGTAGATCATTTCGATAAGATCACGCCCACTGTGCGAATGGTACAGATTGTTCTGGAACGTACGCCACCACCAGCGATAACGCTAGAACATTCGACGGCAAGGGTATAAATGCCGACGCGCTTCGCCGCTTGTGAGTTGTTGATCGTAGGCCGACGCTGCGTTCACCGCTATCAGTCCGAGACTGCTATCTGTGCAAGACTGCTGCTGTAATTAGACTTTCCCTTTACCGGGCACAGGTTCGCCCAAATAAACAGTTAAATCCCAACACGAAGTTTCCTGTCTTCGGCCACGTCACGACCCCGTGACATCTGGTGGAGGTGCTGCTTCGTTCATGTGCCGGACGCCCCCGTCAAGCCGTGAACCCAGCCCCCGTCGCGGAGAAAACACCGATGCCAACCAAGAGCAGCGAACAAGCCGCCGACAGCAAGGTCTCCCACCAGAGTACGGCCTTCTACAAGACAAGGCGCGGAAGACCAAGACCATGACCTCGACTGCAGCGACAATGACAACCGGAGCGTCCCAGCCCGCGATCGTCATTCATCAACCCAGGGAACCACCAACGTTCCATGGCTCATTGTTTGAAGACCCGGAAACCTGGCTAGAAACATACGACCGTGTGGCCGCCCTCAACCACTGGGACAACGAAGAAAAGCTCCGTCGTGTGTACTTCTACCTGGAAGACACCGCAAGGACCTGGCTAGAGAATCGGGAGTCCACGCTCCGAACGTGGGATGTCTTCTGCGGCGCATTTCTGCAAACGTTCGCGAGCGTCGCTCGCAAAGAGAGGGCCGCTGCTCTACTCGAGACCCGGGTTCAGCTACCAAATGAAAAGGTTGGAATTTTCACAGAGGAGATGACCCGCCTATTCCGTCACGCTGACCCAGACATGCCTGAGGAAAAGAAAGTTCGTTTCCTCATGCGAGGGGTCAAACAGGGAGCTCTTCGCTGGACTAATGAGGAATCCACCGAACACCGTCCAAGAATTTGTATCCGAGGCGACCACCATTGAAAAAACGCTGGACATGCGCACCAGACAGTATAATCGTCGCCTGACTCCAGAATGCGCTGCTGCTCAAGCCAGTGACTCCGACGACCTGCGTGAAACGATCCGAGCGATTGTGCGGGAAGAGCTGCGCAAACTGTTGCCTTCGGCGCAGCCTCAAGTGGATTCGATCGCCGACATTGTGCGAGAAGAAGTCCGGCAATCGCTTCGAATCCCTCTAACACCGCCGCCCGAGCCAGAAACTATGAGCTACGCCGCTGCAGTGCGCCACAACTCTCCTCCCCGTCCACGCCAAAACGCCGCCCCGTCGCACTTCCATCGCCAGACGCCACCGCCGTCACCACCCCCACCGACGTCCTACCGTTCCCCAGCGAGCCAGCGCAGTGCACCGAGGAAAACGGACGTTTGGCGTGCACCTGACAACCGACCGCTCTGCTACCACTGCGGCGAGGCCGGGCACACATACCGCCGTTGCCAGTACCGACAGATGGGACTGCGTGGCTTCGCCGTCAATGCACCGCGTCCGCAGCCAGGAGATCGGCCACGTCACATCGCCGAATACCTGGCAGGAACTCAATGGACACCACGAAGTCCTTCCCGTTCGCCGTCGCCCAGCCTCTGCATGTCACCGCACCTCCGGCAGTACTCTGGCCCAACGCAAGGCCGGTCTCCTAGCCCGTATCCGGGAAACTAAGGGCAGCAACCGATGGAGGTGCGGTTGCTGTGCGACGAACTACCGAAGATCCTCCGACGACGACACCGCCGCGACGGAGGTTTTTGAACACAACACCAACCAGGCAAAGCGTTGAAGGCAAAAGCTCACTTACCGAAGGTGGCCGGACGACGCAACATGGAAGCTGCGGAACAAGCCGACGCAGCCGTGACCCGACGCCACGCCCTAACTGTAATGCGAGACGCCGAACTAGCGACCTCGAGGTTCTTATCGACGGCCACAGTGTGACTGCTCTCGTCGATACTGGAGCCGACTATTCTGTCATCAGTGGGTCGTTCGCCGCGAAGTTAAAGAAAGTTAAGACAGCTTGGAAAGGCCCTGAAATCCGCCCAGCCGGAGGTCATCTCGTAACGCCTGTAGGAATCTGCACAGCGAGAGTCACCATAAACGGCCGTATTTATCCTACAAACTTCGTAGTCCTACAGCGTTGCTCGAGAGATGTCATCCTTGGCATGGACTTCTTATGCCTCCATGGTGCTGCCATCAACCTAAAAACAAGGTCGATAACGTTATCCACAGAAGAAGCACTACCGCCGCGCACGCCGTCAGGACACCATGCCTTGAATGTGCTGGAAGAAGAAGTCACCATTCCGCCTCGCTCAAGCGTCATTATTTCAGTCGGCGCTCCTAAATCACCTGCCTTGGAAGGCGTCGTTGAAGGCAGTCAGCATCTGTTGGTCACCCGAAATATTTGCGTCGCAAGAGAAATTGCAGAGCTGCGGGGAGGCAAAGCAACGGTTATGCTCACGAATTTCAGCAATGCGTACAAACATGTGAACAAAGGAACAACGGTCGCATACATCGAAGAAATTGTCGAAGCCACCAGTGCTTTTGCCCTCGCCGATTCTGCGGAACCTGCTCAGAGGAACCAAGCCCCTCCCATAGCTTTCGACGTCAGTCCCAGACTTCCGAACGATAAGCAAGAACAGCTCAAGGCCCTGCTCCTGCAATACGAAGATTGCTTTTCGTCGTCATCGAAAATTTGGCAGACCCCAATCACGAAACATCGCATCATAACCGAAGAAAATGCCAGACCACTCCGTCGGAGTCCGTACAGGGTTTCGACGCGAGAACGTGAGGCCATGAAGAGACAAGTTGATGAAATGCTGCGAGATGACATTATCCAGCCGTCCAAGAGTCCATGGGCCTCCCCCGTGGTGTTAGTGAAGAAAAAGGATGGGACCCTACGTTTCTGCGTCGATTATCGCCGCCTGAACAAAATCACAAGAAAGGACGTGTATCCTCTCCCACGAATAGACGACGCACTTGATCGGCTCCATAACGCCAAGTACTTCTCGTCAATGGACCTCAAGACTGGCTATTGGCAAATCGAAGTCGACGAAAGAGACCGAGAGAAGACGGCGTTTATAACACCGGACGGCCTCTTCGAGTTTAAGGTGATGCCCTTCGGCCTTTGCTCAGCGCCTGCAACTTTTCAACGCGTTATGGATACAGTACTGGCAGGATTGAAGTGGCAGACTTGCCTTGTCTACTTGGACGACGTCGTCGTGTTTTCCTCGAATTTAGACGAGCATCTTCGGCGCCTTGAAGCTGTACTTCAAGCCATCAAGACGTCCGGACTCACACTGAAGCCACAAAAGTGCAGATTTGCGTATGAGGAGCTCTTGTTTCTGGGACACGTTATCAGCAAGTCTGGAGTTCGTCCCGATCCACGGAAAACAGCCGCCATCGCCGACTTCCCGCCACCCACTGACAAGAAGGCCGTGCGCCGATTTCTGGGCCTGTGCGCCTATTATAGGCGGTTCGTGAAAAACTTCGCCCGCATAGCCGATCCTCTCACTAACCTTACCAAGGCCGACGTGGAATTCAAGTGGGAAACGCCACAGGAACACGCTTTCCAGGAGCTTAAACATCGCCTCCAGACGCCTCCGTTACTTGCCCATTTCGACGAATTCGCCGAGACAGAAATACACACTGACGCAAGCAGCGTAGGTCTTGGCGCCGTTCTTGTGCAGAGGGCTGACGGACTTGAAAGGGTTATTAGTTACGCCAGCCGATCGCTATCCAAAGCAGAAGCAAATTATTCCACAACAGAAAAGGAGTGCCTCGCCAACATCTGGGCTACGTCGAAATTTCGCCCCTACCTCTACGGCAGGCCCTTCAAAGTTGTGAGCGACCACCACGCCTTGTGTTGGCTAGCCACCTTGAAGGACCCTTCAGGTCGCCTCGCACGATGGAGCCTGAGACTTGAAGAATATGACATTACTGTCATTTACAAGTCCGGCAGAAAACACTCCGACGCTGACTGTCTCTCTCGTGCGCCTGTCGACCAACCGCTACCCGACGACCCGGATGACGACTACTTCTTGGGAACGATAACTACCGACGACTTCGCTGAACGACAGCGTGCCGACCCCGAACTTAAGGCCCTAATAGAATACCTCGAAGGCAGGACCGCTGAAGTCCCGAAGGTATTCAAGCGCGCACTTGCGTCGTTCTTTCTACGAAACGGTCTTCTACAAAAGAAAAACTTTTCACCGCTTCGAGCTAAGTACCTCCTTGTGGTGCCTAAATGCCGACGCGCTTCGCCGCTTGTGAGTTGTTGATCGAAGGCCGACGCTGCGTTCGCCGCTATCAGTCCGAGACTGCTATCTGTGCAAGACTGCTGCTGTAATTAGACTTTCCCTTTACTGGGCACAGGTTCGCCCAAATAAACAGTTAAATCCCAACACGAAATTTCCTGTCTTCGGCCACGTCACGACCCCGTGACAATATATATATATATATATATATATATATATATATATATATATATATATATATACGAGTTTCACACAAAACAGCAATACTTGTAAATAGCGGGACTGTAGGCTGATATGATCAAATCTTAAATACCGGATGAGATATGCCAACATACAGCAGTTATAAGGGGGAGAATACTGTCGGCTTTGCAGACAAGGTTGAAACTTCGGATGCTTTCGCGGGACCACCACACACTGCATAGAGCCAATGTGTGACAACTTCTGAAGTTTAGGGCGATTTAACTATTCGTAGTGTCAACTTTTATTTCACTTTGCAGCAACGTCACACCCATCTGCAGTGAAGCATGACATGAATCCAAAAAGGCGCTGATGGGTATGTGAGCACTAGTTCGGTAGCTTGCGTTTGTTGATTCCTTCTTTCTTTTTGGAATATTCGCGTTCTGTTCCTTAACAGTACGGACAATCAACATCCAGAATTTTCGTATGCAACTTGCAGTCGGTGGCGACGCAGAGAAAGCGTTACGAACCAGCATAAAGTTCTGCTATCACTGCCCCAGCGAAATGAATCGCGGCGTTTCAACACTACGCATGGACGCGGCAATACGTAACAAGCATCACCACACGCTCACTTACATGGACCTTTATATATGAAGGGTGGCAGAATATTTATTGCGTCCTTGAGTTGGTTGCCAAGCGCGAGACAACCATTGGCATGGCTCCGCGCGGACTGCGCTCAGTGACGCAACAGTGGAGACGGTTAGCCCTTGTTAGCTCCGTTAAATGTTCCGTGTTTGCGCAAGGGGCGAATTACTGCACGCGCCTTCCATTATTGCAGAAGGTCGGTGAAGCTGTTGTGGTCTCGGTCAGGCTGGCCTTCGCAGCTACGTTGCTGCAATGTTAGGCAATTTTATCCCGGATCTCCCACTTATTCTTTTCGTCTTCCTTTGACCCCATCAGCGCAATATTACCAGTGAGCGGTGAAGAAGTCGTTTAGATAGCAAGATTGTAGGCTGTGCGGGTTTTCTGTTTCTGTCAAGTTATTTTGCCGTTACAGCCATCAAGTCTTTCAAATAGGGTTTGTTTCCTGTCGGATTGCTTCAATTGATCTCATGTGTCACAATTGACGACGCCGTTATTACAGGTACTGTTGTCGTCTGGGCACATCATGACACCTATTTTCGCCTTCGCTGGAGCACGAAGAAAAATAGTTTTCTCCACGGCTTCAGTGTAATCGGAATGCATGCCTAATGACAGAGGTGTGCGAATAGCGAATTGCAGAACCGAAGTGAATACGAATCGCAGAGCTCTCGAAGAGGAAGGCAATCATATTAAAAAGAGGCACCGGACTCCACAGCAATTTTTGACCATGTACAAAGTTTAAGGGACATTAACAAGTATTGAAACCGACAAAAAACGCCGACATCACGTAAATTGGGCTTAACTACTATACATAACTTGCTCAAGCCTTGCAGATGTCTTGTAGCTGTAGGATGAAATGCTAGTCACTGCAATGTTAGAGATGATACTTTGTCACACGCGATAAATAAAATTCAGCAAAATAAATAAATTCATGTCCAATTGAACACAGCACTCACGACTAAGCATGTAATTAAACAAATGAACGAGTCATCATAGCTCACTTAAGTATCCCCAAAAGCAGTTGTAAGAACAATTTACACAAACACAACATCTTCGTTTGTGTCAGTCAAGTAAACGTATGCGAAAATCGTGGCTCTGAGGCTGAATGCAGCCATCTGAAGTCACAAGATTGAGAGGGAAACTGGCTTTTACAACGCTGCTGCATCATCGCAAAAACTGAGGAAGAGCCAAAGTTTCAAATAAAACTTCCGCTCATCCTGTGATCAATATACTGTCGATAGTCCCATAAAGGCTTGGACAGCATGCATGCTGGTAAATAAATAATTAGATAAAAACAAAAAAATTGGCAGATCCCACGTACATAAAATTGGCGTTATGCGAAGCATGCGAAACATGCGAAGAGAAGGTGACCATGTTGTAATATTTTTTATTGAGCAACACGTCATGAAATGACGCTAAATATATGTACAAATGTTGCACGTACAGACGTTCAGGAGTTGCAGACGGTTAGATAACCAGTTGTTTGCACTTGCACAACGATGCCACCAGGAACATGCGTATTGGCAACACCAGAAGCTGATAGTAAGCGCTGATGATCGCGAATATACTGGCCCGGGACACTCCTACATAAATCAACTTCAGTGCATGGCAACTAACCACTATTGACGGTAACCTGACGTGGCGGCTGTACCAAAGGAGTACATATGTAATGTTTACAAAACTGGGTAGGCAGCACTGCAGCCACTATTGACCTTTCTCGAAAATAAGCGTCTATTTGAGAAGTAATTCCGAGACCTGGCATAGCTCTGTGGTAAAATGATTTATTGCCACACAAAATGCTTGGGTTCAATTCTAGCTGGGACCCTGACAATTATTTTTTGCAATTGTAGGGTCGATCCTGCCGATACCGGATATTTCTTAATGCTCGCAAGTTTCACTTCTTCATGTGTGTTGTCGTTCCTTTGTAGATACCAATTGTCAATTACCTGTGGCACATACCTTCATACCAGCGGTACACACCCGCCCGTGGGTATGTGCCACTGTCTGGCGGGAAGTGTTTGACGACGTACGCCACAGGATTGTGACATTATTAATGTCTTGACCGGCGCATCAATCACATTCGTCAAACCATCTTACCCTACCATGTTAATTTTGGTTCACGCAAAGTTGAGGGGGTGACCACTAGAGCGCCCAAACGTAAGTGGCTAGACAGACAGACAGACAGACAGACAGACAGACAGACAGACAGACAGACAGACAGACAGACAGACAGACAGACAGACAGACAGACAGACAGACAGACAGACAGACAGACAGACAGACAGACAGACAGACAGACAGACAGACAGACAGATAGATAGATAGATAGATAGATAGATAGATAGATAGATAGATAGATAGATAGATAGATAGATAGATAGATAGATAGATAGATAGATAGATAGATAGATAGATAGATAGATAGATAGATAGATAGATAGATAGATAGATAGATAGATAGATAGATAGATAGATAGATAGATAGATAGATAGATAGATAGATAGATAGATAGATAGATAGATAGATAGATAGATAGATAGATAGATAGATAGATAGATAGATAGATAGATAGATAGATAGATAGATAGATAGATAGATAGATAGATAGATAGATAGATAGATAGATAGATAGATAGATAGATACGCTCAATGTCGCCAAAGTTCGCTAAGAAATGCTTCGCATTTAAAAGATTTGACGTTACAGGGTTTCGCTGCACTGAGGCTTTCCCGTCATTTCAGCCCATTTGTTATATTCGTAAAAAAAAAAAAAGTCACAGCTTTGCCGCAAAGCCAAAACAATGAACGCGATAGCAACAAATTGGAAGGTCACGCGCAGAATGGCCAGCTGATCGAAACGTGTCCCGCGTTTCTCACGCACAAATAACACACGAAACGTACCCTCAGGTACAGATGAACGCAAATAAGCGTCTCAGTTGTTACTTCGCTGTGTCTGAAAAGTGCGCTCTTTTGACTAACGTAGACTGTGCAACGTTACAGTGACCTTAGTGCGCCCGGTAACTAAAACAGAATCTCTCCGGTAAAAGCGCCGGAGTCTTTTTCTGGATTTTTTTTCTTTCTTGCATTTTCATACATATAGCTACGAACACATATACGGTGAGTGACGGTGATGCCGACGCCGGCGCATGCAGCAAAATGCAGCCGAGAGCGTCCATATACTTGTTATCACAATAGTATTTGATTTGTAAATATGCATGATTTCATTCGGGTAGTGAGCTGAACAGAACGCAGTTCACTTTCTTATTCGAAATTTTTGAATATACGCACTCTATCGGTGGTTGAGCAGTGTGCCCTGTGGAAGCAAGCACGCTAAGCACATGACTAGTTGTCACTCTTTCATTTTCCTTCATGCAATATGTGCTGTAATGCGTAAAGAAAAACTATATTACATGCTCATGACATAATGGTGAAACACCGAAGCATAAACACTTGTACACTTGTGCTTAAACACTTGCACCCATAACCACATTAGATGCGCTATTGTATCACTCCAGCGTATTCTCCCATTCATAAACAGATATATTTTAAATTCATAACGAAATAATATAATTCATACCATAATAATATAAATTAGAATGAATCGTACTGATGAAGCAACTATCTATTGTTCGTGTCAGTACTACACAGGTGTTTTCTACGGGCAGCGTGCTTCCAGAAGTGAAAACTCATAGGATATTTTGTCATCAAAACTAGTTGCAAAAGGGTAACGTAGAGTGGACGTATGAAGGTCAGCACCTTTATTTTGAGTTTGATGAACAATATTAAAATATACTATTACGGCTTTGCATCTGGGGCAACGATCTTCGGCAGTCTTCAGTACATCACAAAGACGGCGATTATGACAAGCATTTTCTTGTGAGAATACGCTTAGCTATTCTCTGTAACTTATTTTATTGGAAATTTCGCATGTAAATATTGTAGTAATAAAGGTTTAATGTTGCACGACGACAATAAAGAACGAGATATGCCACCCATACCACAAATTTTAAATTTCGCATCAAAGTTTCGTTGCCGACGAGGTCATAACTTCGGCGGAGTCATACAATAAGTCCAGTGTTTTTTCCAATCTTTCAAACTTGCATGATATAAAATTCTTCCGAGCGAAAACAGCAAGTTAAGTAGCATCATTTCATCTAAAGCGCATTGTGCGAGATGTATCCAGGATGACGTACTTTAAGCTCTTGTCTACTAGAAGTGCGTCCTTATTATTCAAAGTATGTCACCTTATATTTATAAATTCATAGTGATGTACTTCGAACGATCATTTTGGCACTGAAAAGAGGGATGGGTTGAATAGTACTTCCTCTCTCCTGCCCCTTCCGCAGCTCCTCCCACGTATGCTACACGAGCGCTACAGACCTAAACTTTCTCTAAAGAGAGCTGCAGACAGATATAACATAAAGTTTCGTTTTATCTTTATTTGGTAACTGTCATGGCTTATTGGGTGCTTATGAGTTGTCGAGATTTAGCAATGTTACCAATGCCTACCTTCTCGATAACGAAGATACAGTTAGAGTAAAAAAGTAACCAAAATATTTTCTATCAAGACGTCACTTCAATCTATTCGTCATCCGAGTGTTCAGAACTGTAAATATTAGAATTCGGATTTGATATAGCAAACACAGTGAGTGAAATGAATGCAATGTACCCTCCAAAAAATAAAGCTCAACGTGTTTATACGAAACGACATCACAGGCCTTGGGAAAGTGCAGACATAATCCCAATGCGTGTTTCAATGGCCAGAATCTTTTGATCTAAACTCCTGAGTATCACGTTGAGTCAATATATTCTAGAGAGACCGCATTGAGTGGGTTAAGCAAAATTGTCAAAGCTTACGAATGAATATTTTAGATGTCATAATTTGCCCTCCTATTTTCGACAGCGAAGAGAAAATCGCCAAGTCTTCCTTTGCTCCTCCGTCTTTCCACGCTCTCAGATCATAGGTCTAAAAAACAGGTGAAACTCACTCGGACCTGTCCAGGAAATATGTTTTTCGCTTAGGGTTCACGCCTACTCAGACTCCGTAATATTTTTATTCGATTGATTAATTGATATGAGGGATTTAACGTCCCTAAACCACCATATGATTATAAAAGACGCAGTAGTAGACGACTCCGGAAATTTTGACCACCTGGGGTTATTTAACGTGCACACAAATCTGAGCACACGGGCCTCCATTTCCGCATCCATCGGAAATGCAGCCGCCGCAGCCGGTATTCGATCGCGCGATGCTGGTCAGCAGCCGAGTACCTTAGCCACTAGACCACCGCGGCGAGACAGTAATATTTCTCCTCAACTGGACTCAATCAAACTCAGATTCACTAAAGTTTTATTCAACTGGTAAAGTTTTCTTCAACTGGACTCACTCGGACTCAAACTTACCAGAATATTACTCCACCAAATTCACCAAGCTTCATGCTCACGGCCACGTCTGAGTGATTTGCCGACTTATGCGTCTCAGTAAATGCATGCCCATTCAAGCGGCACAGTCTCAACCTTGGGTCGACGAGATATAGATGGGCATGATGTTAAACTGTTCTGCTTCACGTATTTTTTTTTTTTTTGCATCCATCATGCCCGCTGTTCATGTTTGGTCGAAATCTTTTGAGTAGTACCCAGAGTGCCTGAATGGAGCGTGATGCAACGAGAAAAGCGCGACAGCCTCATCGCAAAAACCTGCTCGTGCTCGATCAGCGATCAGGCAGGACGGAATACAAAAAAAAATTAATTCTGATACTGCATCTTATCTCGCTGCCAGACACTCGCTATTAGCCAGCAATGTTCTATTTCTGCTAAAATTGTCAGCCTGTTGCGGGACAACCCACAAGCACTTAATATCGGGATGTCAAAATAACTTTCATGCGACTGGTGGTTAATATGATGAACGACACCCGAAACTTGGCCGAATGACCCCACAATGCATCGTTCCGAAGTGCGCATGAGTGGGGCGTCACCCCTTCTGATCATGTGAGGGAGAGCGAAGCCTGTTTCATAACTTTACTCAGCAGGACATGTCGCGTCATGGTTTAAAGTGCAAGACTACATAGTCATTCAGGCTTTTTACGATAGTGATGACCGAGTACCTCTGCTGTTGCATTCCAAGAACTGTGTACTTGCCGCCACTACATTCGGAAAGACGCGAACCGAAGGCAGGTGATTGCTGTATGCTACAATACTGGTTAATTATATCTCTATCTATCTCTCGGGGAGGGGAGGGAAGAAGGCAGAACAACAAGAAAGAAGGTAGGAACCAGGAACACGCGTGGTTGGATACTCTATGTGGGAGGAATGGGAAAGGGTAAGTATAAAGATGAGAGACAATAGGGAGAAAAAAGAAAATGTTCAGGCGTGCCCACTAAGTGAAAGAGGACAAGTAGGCGAAGCTAGGTCCTACCGTACATAATGTCTACGTTGAAGTCGCCAACTAGCATAAAAGATGGACAGGTGGATGGACGGAAGAACAAACGAACGCGCGCACTGACGGACGGACGGATGTACGGCGCAGGTGATCATGTATTTTGCTGTCTCATACTTGCCTAATGCACAAAAAAAGTCGTTTTGCAAAGATGTTCCCGTTTTTTGTTGTGCAGGTGCTCAGTTTCTATTTTCTGGAGCGTAACGGACACCAACAAGACTCGACCCAACAACGCTTCACCAACAAGGCTTCACCTCATCACCTTCACCTTCACCTTCACCTCACGACCTCACGACCTTCACCTTCACCTTCACCTTCCACCTTCACCTCCACCTTCACCTTCACCTCACGACCCAACAAGGCTTCATCAACAAGGCTTCACCAACAAGGCTTCACCTCTAAAAAAAGGTCCCCAAATGAGCTGATGCGTATGCAGCGGGGGCGCTATACAAAAGTCAAAGGCGTTCCCATAGACCCGTACTCCTCAAAAAGCACGAAAGAGCTTTATCCGTCTTGTGGGCTGACGAAAAATGAGAACGGTGATCTAGCAGCATCCGCAAGGGGAGCAGCCGATCGTCCAATTGTCGCAATGCATCAGAAAGTTTTCGTCGCTCAAAGGCAAATCGAAGGCAACAGCATACCAAATGATCGATGTCTGCTTTAGTAAAGCAGACCTTGCCTGCCGCACTGTCGGTCAATAAGACTTGTATATGCCTTCGTGAAGGCAACACCACACTAAAACCGAGAAAGAAGCGAAGCTTCCCGCCGACGAAGTCGGAATGGAGGTTGGAGTTACGTTGAGTACAGTTGAGGTTTTATCTGGGGGAGTCTTGCATGTCTTATGTTTGGCGTGGTTTATTCCAGCACACATAGACTACATGCCGGGTGACAAACCTGCCTTGCAGTGTCACACCTTGAGAGAGGAATCGGAAAAGTGAGTTCTTCTTTATGAAATCTGCAAGCCGCGTTGTCGGCACAATCATTGCCACTAATCTCACAATGACTAGGTAGCCACTGGAGGTTAACCTTGTAGCCTGTTTCTTTGACGCCGGGATGAATATTGACGATTTCGTACGTGACCTGTTCGTGGAAACCTCGTTGGAGAACTGCGTACATGCACTGTAAGGACGGTTCCGAATCGCAAAACACAGTCCATTTGCTCAGCCTCTGCGAGGTGATGCACCCTAAGGATTGCTCCCTAAGAACTTGCTAAGTGGCGGAGCCGCCACTTCTGCCACCAGTTCTGCCGCCGTAGACGTCGTGACAAGTGGCAGCTTGATTCGTACGGTTCTTCCTCGAGCTGTTATAACCACCGCACCACTAGAACTGGACACTGAGGTTGAACCATCAGTGTAGACATGTACGTGGTTACTGTTAATCTTGTGCAAGAGGAAGCTTCTGCAGGCAAATCTCATTTCTTCTGCAGTTTGGAATTGAAAGGGCCATGCACCGCGCAGGACAGACCGGCTTCTCCACAGGCGTATAACCAGACGTAAGCGATGCATGACGCCCACAGACAATTGCATTAAATGTCGTTCGGGGCCCTTCTTCAGCGAGGCTCGCCAAGCTGTGGAAAGAGTTCCTAATATATTGCCTGAGGTAAGTGCGCATCGTTTTAATAGTAATATGCATCATGATCGGGTAGTCCTGAGCTATAGCAATGGTTTCAGCCGTCAACGCGCAGCGTGGTAAATCAAGGCATATCCTGAGGGCCTGGGCTTGAATGCTTTGGAGCGTGCGCAGGTTAATTTTGAGAATATTGGTTATTACTCATAGACTGTACCACAGAAATCTAATAAGCAATACCCTGTACAGCTTCAACATATACTGTACAGAGACTCCCCAAGTTTTTCCTGAAAGGAGCCTGAATAGATGACAAATACCGGTCCCCGATATTATGACTTCCAAGAACTTGTGACTCCGACTGTGCGACACAAATTGTTCATTAAATGATGTGATGCAAGCGGAAATTGCCTTTCTTATGAATGCCACGACTGTACACTTCCACTTGCGATCTCAAGCTTCTGTTTACGTAGATAGTACGATGTCGCTGGTGCTGCTTTCGGAAGTCGAGCGCGAAGTTGAAACCAAGTCACCTCTGGCATCCATACACATATATCGTCAGCACAACTGAAAATTCGTACGCTCCTTGGTTGCTTGTCGACTAGTCCAATAAATGTTAGGTTGAACAACGTCGGGCTTAGCACTCTGCCTTGCGGGACTCCTCCGCTACGAGAATACTCGGTTGTCGGGCTATTCAACATAAAGGTCTGGCCACTAAGTCCTACTTCTCCTAATACTTTGAGGATGGCTTCGTGTGTGGCGTTGTCGTAAGCCCCTTTAGCGCCAAGAAAGAGAGCAACAGATAATCATTTACATGGCTTCTGATCTTCAACGCATGTGACCAAGTAAACTACACTGTCGATTGATAAGCGACCCTGTCTGAACCCGGTCTTGGCATCTGAATATATTTCGTAATACTCTAAGTACCATTCCAGATGTGTTAGCCAAATCCTCCCCGTGACTCTTCACACGAAGCATGAAAGGGCGATCGGGTGGAAGGAGGAAATGCCCATAGTGTACTTGCAAGGCTTGAGAAGTGGAATCAGGCGACTTCACTTCATTTACTTTCGGACCGTGCCAGTTTGTCAAGAGTCGTATAGCGGCAAGAGTGCTTTCCGAGCTTGATCTCCTAGGTGACAGAGAGTAGTGATTACGTCAGGTCCTGGCGCTGAAGAAAGTCTACACAAAACAACCACAGCGTTTAGTTCTTCCGTTGAAAATGAACACTCCATGCGGTGATCAGGTGAGTATAAACAGCAGTTGGGCGTCCTTGTCACCCTTGAACTCACCCCGCAGGCGATTCTCCGGCAGAAATATTCCGCGCCGTCAATCCCTTCACAGCGTAGATAGAGCGCCGGAAATTTAAATGGGTGGCGCTGACTAATGGCTGTACTGAGGCCACAAACAGTTCTCCAGATAAGCGACAGAGGCTTTCTTAGATGCGGGGACTCGCAAAAAGATACACATCGTCGCGTAGCCAGCTTATCTATATGACGCTGTATTTTCTTTTGTGTTCGTCTAGCCAATCTTCTATCATGGTTGGACTTTGAATGTTTGTAACGTCGTTCTACACCACAACTAATCACTGGAAGTTTCTCAAGTTGAAGGTCAAAACTAGTGCATGCTGAACTCTCCGTAAGCTAATGCGTGGTGGACTGTAGGACACTATATATTGCGTCATTTGGGTTCAAGGGTAAGCCCCCAACACACTATTCCCTGATTGGCTTGTATTTTAACCACTTGGTGCACTGGGTGGCTCTGGAGTACTTGAGACTGGGCAAACCATTAACCTTAAGGTATGTGGGCATGTGGTCACCATTACATGTTTCCAAAACCGAAAACCAGTGCACTGTATCGGCAAACGAATGTAACAGGAAAGAAGGTCCACGCTAATATACTGTACATTGATCTACACAGATAAGTAGGGCTGCCATCAATCACGACGCAAAGTTCGTATTCATAGGGGAAGGACACAATTGTGCTCCTCTAGTGTTGACCCTGGATCTTTCTCACAAGTAGCGGTAAGCATTGAAGTCACCAGTTATATATAACTCTCGGCTGGGGAGTCGATCTCGAAGCCCTTATTGTAAAATACTGCGCGCCCCTATGAAGATGCGATATAAAAATTCTGGTATCATTGCGTAAATGCTGGTCTGGCAGAAACTTTCGCTTGAGTGGTTGGTTTATCGGTGTTCTGCTAACAGCGAACGCTCGAAAGGCGATGGGTCGGGAGCTACCCCTTCGCTCGCAACCACTCAGCTATAACGTCTACACTCATTCAATCATTGTCTGTGTGCCTGGGAATAATGATGACGGGCATCAACAGCGGCACGTAGTCATTCACAGGGATGCGTCAATGGTTCACTGATTCGTTTATACGTGGGGTTTAACGTCCCCAAACCAACAAATGATTACGAGAGACGCCGTAATAAAAAGCTCTGTAAATTTTGAGCACCTGGGGTTCTTTAACGTGCACCCAAATCTGAGGACACGGGTCTACAGCGTTTTCGCCTCAATCGAAAATGCCACCGCCACAGACGGGATTCGATCCCGTGACCTGCGGGTCAGCAGCCGGCTATTTCACCCACTAGACCACACGCCGGGACATGCTTCAACGGTGGCCCACCGTGGTGGCGTAGTAGTGGCGGTACTCAACTGCTGTGCCGGAAGGCATGGGTTCGGTCTACATCATGGTCATCATCATCATCATCAGCCTGACTACGTCCACTGCAGGACAAAGGCCTCTCCCATGTTCCGCCAGTTAACCCGGTCCTGTGCTTGCTGCTGCCAATTTATACCCGCAAACTTCTTAATCTCATCTGCCCACCTAACCTTCTGTCTCCCCCTAACCCGCTTCCCTTCTCTGGGAATCCAGTCAGTTACCCTTAATGACCAGCGGTTATCCTGTCTACGCGCTACATGCCCTGCCCATGTCCATTTCTTCTTCTTGATTTCAGCTATGATATCCTTAACCCCCGTTTGTTCCCTAGTCCACTCTGCTCTCTTCTTGTCTCTTAAGGTTACACCTACCATTTTTCTTTCCATTGCTCGCTGCGTCGTCCTCAATTTAAGCTGAACCCTCTTTGTAAGTCTCCAGGTTTCTGCTCCGTAGCTAAGTACCGGCAAGATACAGCTGTTATATACCTTCCTCTTGAGGGATAGTGGCAAACTACCTGTCATAATTTGAGAGTGCTTGCCAAATGTGCTCCACCCCATTCTTATTCTTCTAGTTACTTCAGTCTCGTGGTTCGGCTCTGCGGTTATTACCTGCCCTAAGTAGACATAGTCTTTTACAACTTCAAGTGCACTATTACCTATCTCGAAGCACTGCTCCTTGCCGAGGTTGTTGTACATTACTTTCGTTTTCTGCAGATTAATTTTAAGACCCACCTTTCTGCTCTCCTTGTCTAGCTCCGTAATCATGAGTTGCAATTCGTCCCCCGAGTTACTCAGCAATGCAATGTCATCGGCGAAGCGCAGGTTACTAAGGTATTCTCCATTGACTCTTATCCCTAACTGTTCCCATTCTAGGCTTCTGAAAACCTCCTGTAAGCACGCGGTAAATAGCATTGGGGAAATTGTGTCCCCCTGCCTTACACCCTTCTTGATTGGTATTCTGTTGCTTTCTTTATGAAGCACTATGGTAGCAGTTGATCCCCTGTAGATTTCTTCCAGAATGTTTATATATACTTCATCTACGCCCTGATTCCGCAGTGTTTGCATGACGGCTGATATTTCTACTGAATCAAACGCTTTCTCGTAATCTATGAAGGCTATGTATAGGGGTTGGTTATACTCTGAGCATTTCTCTATTACCTGATTGATAGTATGAATGTGGTCAATTGTTGAGTAGCCTGTTCGAAATCCTGCTTGTTCCTTTGGTTGATTGAATTCTAATGTTTTCTTTACTCTGTTAGCAATTACCTTTGTAAATAGCTTGTATACTACAGAGAGCAAGCTGATCGGCCTGTAATTTTTCAAGTCCTTGTCATCTCCTTTCTTATGTATTAAGATGATGTTAGCGTTCTTCCAAGACTCTGGTACTCTTCCCGTCAGGAGACACCTCGTAAACAGGGTGGCTAGTTTTCTAACACAATCTGTCCTCCATCTTTCAGCAGATCTGATGTTACCTGATCCTCACCAGCAGCTTTGCCCCTTTGCATGCTCTCCAAAGCTTTCCTGACTTCTTCTATCATTACTGGTGGGGTGTAATCTGGGTTACTGCTAGTTCTTATAGTATTAAGGCCGTGGTTGTCACGGCTACTGTACAGATCTCTGTAAAATTCCTCTGCTATTTTAACTATCCTATCCATATTGGTAGTTATTTTGCCTTCTTTGTCCCTTAGTGCATACATCCGACTTTTGCCTATCCCAAGTTTCCTCTTCAATGCTTTGACACTTCCTCCGCTTATTTAAGGGCGACCACCACATCATGGTGGTCGCCCTTAAATAAGGTGACATCGTGAAGGCCTGGGATTTCGATGCACGCCAAAGCGGGCTGTTGGCCGAAACTAACTGAAGCGCTCCAACATGACGTCTCTCACAGCCTGAGTCACTGATTCTCTCATAATCATATGGCGGGTTCGGGACATTAAACCCTAAACTAGGCTGAGTCACTTTGGGACGTAATACACCCGAACAAAACCACCTTCTATGTGCTTTTATTCAATGACACATAATTTAGAGGTGAGGTTACACGTGAATTACATCGATCTTAAACAATATTCAACCAACTTTATATATAGCGAGTATGAGACGTATTCTCCCGTTGAATTAAACAACCGAACACAATTCTAACACACTTCGAGAACGTATATAATTTCGCTCATGACTATAAGGACATGTGGATGCCTGGACGTTGTTTGCACAAGTAATGAAATCGCACACTGTGCATCTTTTGTCACGCTCATAACTTATTGAACAGGTCACAAAAGTCTCTTTACAACCAAAAATTAACCAATCGAAACAATCCGTGAGTGCTCAATGAATTCTTTTTAAACGTTGCATAAGTAATATTTCATTTTATTACAGAAATATACTGCCCCGGGTATAAATTATAATACATCACCTCAGGTATAAATACTGCTGTTGTTGTTGTATGTTCGCCAGGCACAATGCTGCTATCGCATCAAATGAGGAATTACGGAAGCCTGCCGTGTTTCTCATAATCATATGGTGGTTTTGGGACGTTGAACCTTAACAATTATCACTGAAACCTGCTGCTGTTTTTCTGTTTTTTTAAGCATCTGCGTCTCCACGTGCCGGCATTTGATGATAAACTGTGAGGCTAAGTGCCCTTTTCTTATCTGTCACAAGCACTTCTTGGATTATAGGGTCAACTGTGACCGCAAGCGCATCAAGTGACCCTCAATAGCAAGATTACCTGCGACAGATAGCTGCGATCTCTCTCGCCACGCACGAAGCAATGAAAGTGCGTGCGTGTGTACTTCCTGCCGACGACTTATAGCTCTTGTTTCCATTACGCGGTCGGACTCATCACACATGCCTGGCTTGTTTCCGCCCGTATTTCTCACCAATATTTATAAGAGGTATTCAATTTCTTATCTATATTATCTATCTCTGAAGTGCAGTAGCTAATCCTGTATAATCAGTGTTGCAGTTCATTTATTCTGTCTCTTTATAGAACCAGGCCTGCATTTATCCACAGCACAGCAATGAAACGACAACGCAGCTGTACATGAAGGCAGGCACTTACAAGAGTTGATGGCACTTTGCAACCACCGAAAAATTTTGGTTGGCACTACAGAGAGAGCGCTTATCTTTTTGCCTGGTAGAAAGATTGCTGATGGTGTTTTTTTCTTTTCGTGAAACGAGGCGCACGCCTAAAAAACGAAAGGATCGCCAGCGCGTAGGTGCGCTTCTGATAAACACAACAGCGGAGCTTACCTTGATTGTCGTGGTGTTGCAGCGTGACTCCTATGTGCGCTGACTGTGTTCCGCCGTATTCCTTTCACGGGCTTTGTGCTCGGCTGGTGGGTAAATGTGGCTCTCGTCTTTCACTTCCCCTGACCGATAAAGAGACAGCGGAAAAGCCCCCTTTCCCGGCCGCCGAGAGACCAAAGGAGGAGCTCTATCGATTTATCAGCGCCATCTGATGCGCTCCCACTGAGCGAAAGCACCCCGGCGATTCTCTACAGGTGCTGCCGGCATACCGAAACATGCTGTTTGAGAAGAGCGCCGCCTAATTTTTAACCGCACAGTTTTGTACTCTTGTTACAGAACAAGAAATTCCTCTTCTAGCCATACAAAAATTTACGTGGTATAATTAGAGTAAAACGTTCCGGCCGATATCAAGCGCTGTGAGGATCCATGTTATGCCAAGCAGTCCCTTAGATAAAATTTATATATGCACCTATATCAAAATTCAATAATTGCCTATACCAGGCATTGGGCATATACGCTAATGTACGGGTAGCTGTGATACATGACCTCATAAGAATATTTTCGATATGGTCTTATATGAACGAATTTATTGTAAGAATACCAGCATTCTCGGGCTTTTTATGTTTCAATATATAATTTATATATGGATGACTGTGGTGTATCGATTCGGCTAACATGAACGTCATAAATTATAACTGTTAAAATATTTTTGCGGCTATAATGAATGATGCCGCAAATATCTACAGTCATTCTGAAGCTGTTTGCACACTTTATTGTTCAGCAAAATAAAATATAGCGTACTGGTTGTTACGTTGTTGAGTTATGTTTCCAACACGGGAGTTGTAAGCTGTTTGGCTAACCATTTATCAAATATTAGTCATCCTTAAACATTTATTGCTAAAACTGTAGTACTGCTGTTCAATAAAAGTATGTGGTCAGGACATGCCCTTCATGGCCAAGGTCGTTTAATGTATGCAAAGTGCGTAAACTTTTGCGTGATACAATCGAGAGAAATCGACCAAGAAAGAACGAAACGGTACAGCACAGGCCTTTCATTTTTTTTCGTCAATTTTATATCATTGTAGCGTGCAAAGAGTTTACGCGGCGTACAACCTATTGGCCCCTGCCCTGGCTAGTCTAGCAGTATGCAAATGATACACAAAGAACAGCAACAGGCACCTCAGATTCGGATAAATATATGTTCTAGGGTATGCAAGGGGCCTTTTTTCAAAGCAGTGGCCAGATCTGGCTTGACTTGATCTTGATTGCCCCCCCCCCCCACACCCAATCCTTGATTTCCACGCACAATGCTTGAGCTCGGTTCTAGATGGAAACATAACATATATATTTTGCATTCATCGTGTGATCGTTGCCGATGTCGGCTTTCTTAATGCTCTCGCTTTTAAAATACTAATGTCTGTCCTTGCCGTTCCCTAGGCAAGCCATTGATTGATTGATTGATTGATTGATTGATTGATTGATTGATTGATTGATTGATTGATTGATTGATTGATATGTGGGGTTTAACGTTCCAAAACCACCATATGATTATGAGAGACGCCGTAGTGGAGGGCTCCGGAAATTTCGACCACCTGGGGTTCTTTAACGTGCACCCAAATCTGAGCACACGGGCCTACAACATTTCCGCCTCCATCGGAAATGCAGCCGCCGCAGCCGGGATTCGAACCCGCGCCATGCGGGTCAGCAGCCGAGTACCTTAGCCACTAGACCACCGCGGCGGGGCTAGGCAAGACATAAGCTGTCAACACCTGTGGCGCATATCCGCATACCGCAGCCCGTTTTATACGGGTATGTGGCTCATGTGCCTCAAGGATGGGGTTCGACGTTATACGCTTTTGAATTTCACAATAATAATGCGATAGCGTTAAATAGCTCGCTTCGCGGAAATTCCGGCGTCAGCGTCAGAGTCAGCGTCGGTGTCAGCGTCAGCGTCGTAGGAGGTAAGCGAAAAATCATCTTGTGCGTGACCAAAAATTGAGAAAGATGCAAACAAAAAATAACAAAAGTTACCGGGTTCAAGTGAGGAAAGTGCTCAGACATAGGTGTATCAGCCGGGTGGAAACCCAATGATGGAAACCCAAGGGATACAAGAAAATAATTACAGAACAATGATCATGCGCGCACTTCCGAACGTCTATACGTGCTTCGCAGCACACACAGCTACATCTATTGAAAAGCTGGTTATAATACAATTAAAATTTTAAAAAAGTCACATTAAAAAGTTCCATTCAGACCAGGCCAGCTCTTGGTACGCGTATAGGGGAGTTGACGGGGAGTCGTTGAAGATCTCGCCAGCTTTGTAGACGACGAGGGTGCCCGGAATTGCAGCCGTCTCAATACGTTGCACGGGTCACTACATACTCGCCGCCTACGCGAGCCTTGTGACACCGACAACCACGCTTCTTACTGGTTGTACGTCAACTGCCGATTTCGAAGCATTCAAAACTTTTTCGGGGCGTATGCGTGCTTTCTTACTCTCTGGAAGTCACTTCCTTTTCTTTGAACACATGTGTGCCCTCTTGGGTACAGGTGTAGGGAAGACGCGGCGGCGCTGTCACTGGGTTTTTAGTTACGGGATGTCGTCTTCTCAACACAAAGGCGCGTTTTCTTCGACGATGGGGTGCGCGGGCGAGACAAAAATTGCAGTCGATTGTGACACAGCCCCCTTCTCAGGAATATTGCTGCGTAATATTCAAGGAAATCACAAACGCACACTGTTCGAGAGTTTTCGGTATTCCGATCGTCCACCAACACGTTTTCTTTTTCGCGCACCATTTCCCTGACATGGACGACATCGCAGAGCACACACGACACACCACACTTTCACAGTCACTATACGATGAAAGTCACAACTCCCCACTACGTCGCGTCCATACACATACGAAAGGGAAATGACAAAAAAGCTGCGCACTTCAGAGGTAAGGCACGTAAGCATTATTTGATGCCACATACTCAAAAATACACGCTGTAAGCGGTATACAAAAGTCCCTTATTGACACGCAGCTTTCAAAAGAGATGAATGAGAAACAAATCGGCATGATCGCCTGTGCGCAGTTCCTGAACTTGCTGCACACTAAAGCACTTCCTTTCAAAATAATAATAAAAGGAAAGATTTGAAGAACATAGCACCATGTTTATCACACAAGCGTACCTAACGTGTTAGACTTCGATTATATGACTAACCGGTCGGTTTTAAAAAAACACAACTATTTAAATAACAATGTCCCTAAAACAAAGCTTCCCTAACTAAACGTGTAATAAGTTTAAACAACAGAATATCATCTAGAAACACAGAGACGACACAAGAAAATTAGTTATATAGCTAAGCGATTGGTCCCAACATTTATCAAATGTTTGAAAATTGAATGACAAAAATGAACATTGAAGCAAAAAATATTTCATTAGCCTTGAATGTTACGTTTACGTTTCGATGTACATATGCACAACTTTTATCCGCGTTCGATGTGACCGCGCTCTTGGGGGAGCCGTTCTAAGAATCAGCGCAGACAAAACAGTACACGGCCCCTACACGGACGCCTGTTTCCCTTTAGTCTACGCCCCGGAGGCATGCCTTCATCGACGCCTCATTCTATGAAAACGGGTCTCCGGACCACGTCGTGTCGCTCGGCCGAAAGGTGCTGCTTCATCATGTACACCGCGCTTCGAGCAGGACAGTGGAGCGAAGGTGGTTGGATCTTCCGAGCTCCACGAACAAATTCCTGCCTCATCCTTCTATGCGTCGGCCGGTTGGGCGCATCAGGACGCGCTCGACTCTCGAATGCTACAAAAGGCAAACAAAATTTTGGTTGCGTTGTTTTGCGATTCTTGTTTTTCTGGGTGACTTTGCACCCTTATTTTCCCTCCTGCTTTTGCGGCGTCTTTTTCTCTTTGCACGTTGCCCAGTGCTCGCTTTCGAGAAGTTCGCTTGCATAATTTGCAGAGCAAAAGTTGTCTCTTCTGCCTCGTCTGCTGTGCTGTCTATACAGCCGTGATTTTTCTTCAACTTGCGGACACCCTGACTTGCGGGAAACTCTACTGACGGCTGAACAATGCAAGCGTGTTCCTCAGGGCTGCACCGTTCGCACCTGAAATAACTACTTGCCTCCACATTACCCAGCTCACAGCGTGCGTCAGCACACGACTCTGTCCCGCTGTCTGCACAGGGATCCTCACCTGCCGCACCGGAGGTACTGCGAGTTTTACAGTTAGCTGCCATGGCGACGCACATACAGGGTGGCTGTGCCAAGGCAATTACAGATGGCATTTCTGTATCAACAAGACTTTCCAGGCACAGCGCCTCGTCGCCATCACTGCGGCCTTTAGTGGCCTTTGTGGTCACAACGGGACTTCGAGCAGCCAACTCATTAAGTTCACTCGTGAACTTGATGTCCGCCTCAACAGTATACTATTATTCTGGCCGGCTCTTAGCGGTTTGGCACATACGGGCTCTTTGCCCCTTCCGTGCCTTGCATCCCATGCCTCAAGCACGCGCCGCCTACTTTCAATTTTCTGGCACAATAGCTGAACATGATCAAGGTGCGACTGCACCAACTTTTTCGAACTAGCGTATTTCACAGGACTGGAAATTATAGAGGCTGAGCTACGATCCGACTGTATGGTACACAGTCCAAGGCGTTCTTTCTCCCTCTGAATTCTAAGTCTGGATTTCTCTCTCTCGTGTTACATCGAAAATTCTAGATGTTGTCTATGCTTAGAGCGTTCTGCATCGTGCTCCTCTTTAAGTATTTGTAGTTCTGTTTCGACAAAATTGTACAGCTCCTTGCCTACAAAACCAAAGGACTTGCCCGGTTTGATAAGCCTTTCAAACTTCGTGTCGTCCATTGCTACAAACAGTTGTTGACCAGCAAAGCAATAACAGGACGGCTACATACTGAACGCTCAGGGTTCCATCAGTCTCCCAGAAAACACTACGTGGCTGACCGATTCTGTCGTGGACGCCAGATAGTGTCACACACTTCGGGTGAGGCCCCACCAATCTGGCATCGACGTGCGGCAGACTCGCAGGCTTCCACTTCGCGCTTCGGCCTGCGACGCCTGAAATGCCTCGAAGTGGTACATCTCAAATTTATTTGCAGGTCGGTCTACTCGTGCGGGGTTGCACGTGTGGTGATGTATGGGCCTGACTGACGCATTCGTAGAGCAGACACGGAGATTTCGTACAAAACGAACAAGCATTTGATTTAAACAAGGGCAATACGCAAGAGATCACAAACATAACAGCGGGAAAACACTAATACGCGATGAAAAAAGAACAACTACAGCAGGTACAAACAAAACTTTAATACGTGGAATGTTAATAAAATAATGACATGATGAAAATCCAGTGATACAAGGAAATATTCACAGAACAACAATCATGCGCGCGCTTCTGAACGTCTGCGTGCGTCGCAGCGCACACAAATGCCCTTATTGAAAAACTGGTTATAATACAATTAAAGTTTTAAAAAAACTCGCAATAAAAAAATTCGCAGATCCCACGTACAGTGGGAATCGATGATTTGCGAAGCACGAATGAGAAATCTTGATATTCCACTTTGAAATCACGACAACGTTACGAGGCGGAGGTAAATGATGCCGTACATGACCTCCATGTCATGATTAATATGTTTGGATGTGTCGTTTACCTTCGTCATCTATTCACGTCACGTGATACCAAATTTAGTAAAAATTGACGGCAGATGCACGAGGTGAATGATGATGAGATTGGGCGAAGCTCCTCGAAGTAATACCGTGAAATTTTCTTCCGTTAATTCGCCTGGCGATATGCGCGCTTCCTCGCCACTTGCCATTGTCGAACGTTTTCAAGATCTGCTTCGCGACGTTGAAGTGCTGCCTCGGCCTCTCGTTCCTTTACGGAAGGATCTTGCCGACGCTGACGTGCCCCTGCAGCTCCTTGTTCACGTATGGCGGGATCTTGCCGATGCTGCCTTGCTGATGTGGCTTCTTGTTCCCGTACAGCAGAATCTTGGCGGCAACGTCGCACAGCTTCCCGGCGCGCTTCTGCCTCGCGTGCTCTCACTTCAGGGTCCTGTCTGCGAGCGCGCGCCGCCGCTGCTCTGCGCGCCCGCCTTTCGGCATCCTTATCCATAAGAGCACACACCGACGGCAACGAGCATCGGCAACTACAAAACTGTATCGATATTGTTTTGATTATAAAACAATTGCTTTAGAAAACACCTGACGTCTTTCGTTAAGCAGCTGGCGTCTTCTTTTTGTTTTGCTTTAGAAACATCTGGCGTCTTTTCATTTTGCTTTTAGAAAACATCTGGCGTCTTTCGTTGGTTTATTTCATCAATCAACGGCGTTTTGAACAAAAATTATTTATTGTTTATTCACGCACAGGAGGAATCTCACCAGTCACTACCTTGGAGGTAAACAATGGCTGCTACTCGGAATGAGAGACAGCAGAAGTCGGCTTTTAACACTTCTACTTCTACTAACGTTTCCTACTGGAACATGCCAATGGCTGCTAATGGGGAATGAAAGACAGAAGAATTCGGCTTTTAGTTAACGCGCACGCTGAGAATTCTTTTTTTATGATTCAACAACGCACATGAGAAATTTCCCACCGGCACCACCTTGGAGGTCAAAGCGTAGGAGTGGTTACACACTACGACTACGAGGGACGAACGGGTGCCGCTATAGGGAGCTTGGCCCCTAATATGTGGAGCTAACGAAACGTCGGCGAACACGCTATGAGCGTGGTATGTTGTCATGTTCTTGCACAACACGCGTTTCAGAATCATCATATTTGCACCAGTCACATATTTTCTCATCCATTCACATCACGTAACACCGAATTTGGTACATGTGGAGCCAGCAAAACGGCCGCGAGCGCATCGTGAAGAGCGCAATATACTGCGCGCGCACGCTGGGCACAGCTAGGGACGCTATATACGTTAGCAAAACGCGAGCACTCTATAGTCTGACGCCAGGCGCGACCAGCGTCTGTTGGCGCCGCCCGTCGGCAACCAGTGCGAAGTGTGACATGCTGCATTTCGTGCTGGTGAGTTACCCAGATAACACTGCGTCTTTTTCTTTTCGTGACAGAGGGACGCCGGACGCGCTGAAACGCGCATGCGTCAAAGCAACGCAGCACGGCGCACGCCTCCGTGTATACGGCAGAACCCACGCCTGGCTTGTCAACGCCGGCGAGCACGCGCACCGCGTCCATCGAAATGGTACATGTAAAATGGAAACGGCCATGAGCGCATCATGGGCGTGGCATGTAGTCATGTTGTTACATGACACGCATGTCATGATTTTCATGTTAGGATCCGTCGCTTGTGTTCACCATGCAATCATGCCATACCGTACCAGTTTTGCAACATGCCATGTGAACGAAAACACCGCAAGAGCTGCAGGACCATGAAATGTGAATCATGGCATTCATGACATACGTGTCATGATTTTCATGTTATGACTAGTCAAATATGTTCTTCATACACTCATGTTAGGCCATACTAAGTTTGGTATTTATACCATTATCTAAACGACCAGGCGCCTTGACTGTGGCATGTAGTCATGTTCTCACGTGACTCGCATCTCATGATTATCATATTTGCACCGGTCACATACCTTCGTCATCCATTGGCGTCACGTAATACCACATTTGGCATGTGTGAAGCTAGCGAAGCGGCCGCGAGCGCATCATCGGTGTGGCATGTACTCATGTTGTTGCATGACACGCATGCCATGATTGTCATGTTGGGATGTGTCATTTACCTATGTCGTCCGTTCGTGTCGCGTAATATCAAGTTTGGTACATGTGAAGCTAGCGAAACGGCCGCCAGCGCATCATGAGCGTGGCATGTAGTCATGTAGTTGCATGACACGCATCTCATGATTATCATGTTTGCACCAGTGACATACCTTCGTCATCCATTCACGTACCGTAATACCAAATTCAGTATATGTGACGCTAGCGAAACGGCCATGAGCGCATCATGGGCGTGGCATGTAGTCATGTTGTTACATGACACGCATGTCATGATTTTCATGTTAGGATCCGTCGCTTGTGTTCACCATGCAATCATGCCATACCATACCAGTTTTGCAACATGCCATGTGAACGAAAACACCGCAAGAGCTGCAGGACCATGAAATGTGAATCATGGCATTCATGACATACGTGTCATGATTTTCATGTTATGACTAGTCAAATATGTTCTTCATACACTCATGTTAGGCCATACTAAGTTTGGTATTTATACCATTATCTAAACGACCAGGAGAGCTAAAAGTCGTAGGCGGCTAAACAGACAGACAGACAGACAGACAGACAGACAGACAGACAGACAGACAGACAGACAGACAGACAGATAGATAGATAGATAGATAGATAGATAGATAGATAGATAGATAGATAGATAGATAGATAGATAGATAGATAGATAGATAGATAGATAGATAGATAGATAGATAGATAGATAGATAGATAGATAGATAGATAGATAGATAGATAGATAGATAGATAGATAGATAGATAGATAGATAGATAGATAGATAGATAGATAGATAGATAGATAGATAGATAGATAGATAGATAGATAGATAGATAGATCGTCGGTGGCCGAGTGAACGCCGAGTATGCCAAACACTCATCGGGGTGAGCAGCAGGCAAGACATCGGGCCGGCCTTGGTTGCCGAATGAGCATAGTAAAATAACATGTATTTATTTGGGGTAGCTTTAAATATATTGTTGTGTGATTCGGCTGATACTTTCATGCATAAGTATCAATATAAACACCAGTGTCTTTTCTTTACATTCAGAAACATTACCTGCTGGGAGAAAGTGAGACACAATATACCTGCGGTCTTAAGCTTGCTCACTTTAATTGGCAGAGAGTACTTGTGCGACAATCCAATTACATTATTGACTAAATAAAAAAATTAGTAATTTAATTCTTACATGGTCTTGCCAGGTGAGCGTATCCAGTTAGAGAAATTTTGCGCCACCATCAAAAGCCAAGAGGCCGACACTATATTGGTGTTCAACTACGCTTTCGTTGTTCGATGAAATAGCGAATTTTTATAAGAAGAAAAGTGGCTGAAAAAACGATAAATTGCTACCTCAAACATTTTGTGACGTAAATATTGTTACGTGGTTTCGGCTTACTGTAACAGGGCGTTGTAGGACATACCCAAGAAGGGAGCCTCAGACTGGAAGTGAAAAAGTGGACGTTGTTCGTGAGCTGTGTTGTGGCTGCGGACTGCCTACTGTTATTTCCACGTAAGATTGTGGTGGAAGTGCTGGGTGCTCTTTTGACAACGGAGACACGCAGTGGACGCCTCCTTAAGTCTGCTACTACGGCTCCCGGTGAGGATACGCCTTCGCCACCTACCTCGGCAACCACAGCAACCCGGTACACGTCGTCCTAACGCAACCCCGTGATCACGGTACCTTTACTGAAGAGAACAACGCGAATGTGGACAAGTGCTTTAGTATTTACTATGTAGGAGCGCGTCAGCTAGCAATAGGGCTGGGACCCAATCGTTATGCTTGCGAATGTGATTTTCTATCTTGACAAGACCCCTCGCATTTGGTTTGAGACCCACGAGCACGAAATCACAAGCTGGGAAATGTTTAGACAACAGCTCCGCGACCTTTTTGGCAAGCCGTTTGGTCAACAGCTTGATGCACAAGAGCTATTGGCCGTACGTACCAGACGCCCACCAAGCCCTACTTGACTTACATTCAAGACGCCTTAGCGTTGTGTCAAAGGGCCGATCCCAACATGACTGAGGCTGACAAGATATCGCACATTTTGAAAGGAATCGCCGACGATGTGTTCAGCCTGATTGTATTTACGAGCGTAACGACCATCGACGCCGTGATCAAAGAGTGCCGCCGTCCCGAGCAATCCAATACGGCCACTCCCATCCAAATCACCCAGTGGAACTGTCGGGACTTTAAGGCTCACACTAAGCGCGCCAACCTCCGGCTTTTCCTCGCAGCATTTCAAAACCTTCCTGCTGTGGTAGCCCTCCAGGAGCCAGGGAGTGCTGCCACACTCACAAACTATACTACGTTTCAGCAGGACCCTTTATCTTGTATCTGCGTGCACAAAAATTATACGGCCAACCTAGTTGATCTCGACCTTAAGCCAGCTTTCTCGTACGTGATGGTGACACTCCTTCCGCTGCGTAAACAGGACCCGCCACTGCACGTGCTAAACATTTATTGCTCACCGAAACTAAGCAACATTACATTCGCAGACATCTTTAGCCGCGCCTTAAAGGCTGCAGGCAGGGACCCTCTGGTGATCGTGGGTGATTTTAATGCCCCCAGCACACTCTGGGGGCACGTGAAGAGAAACGTGGACGTAAATTGGCGGAACTTATGTCCACGCTGGACCTAACTCTTCACACCGACCCTGCCTACCCAACTCGCGTGGGTAACTCCGTGACCCGGGACACATGTCCGGACCTTACCCTCACAAAAAACATCCAGTATGCGGATTGGGTCAACACTGAAGAGACCCTCGGCAGCGACCACTGCATACTCAACACCACCATTCACACCTATCCTTTGGCAAGACCCTACGGAGAGGCAAAATTACCCGATTACACGAAGTTTCGGCAAATATACGCCAATTCAACACCCATTGAGGAGCAAGGATATCATGCTTGGTCCCAGCAACTGGTTTCCTCATTACGCTCCACAGAAACACAAATTAAACTCTCCGAGGCGACTCCGGCGGTGGATAATCATCTCCTTCACCTCTGGGAGGCCCGGCGCAGCCTCGTCCGCCGATGGCGCCGGCAAAAACACAACCGAAAGCTCAAAATTCGCATCGCTGAGCTCACCCAGCGAGCAGCAGAGTACGCGGCCCAGCTCGCTGACTCTAACTGGGTGGACCGTTGCAACACGGCCGCTCGACAAATGTCCAGCCGGAGTACCTGGCGCTTCTTCCGCGCCTTGATTGATCCGACCCAAACTCGAACAGAGACACAAAAACATCGGCAACGAGCATTTCACAGCTTTGACGGAGACACAGCCAAATTGGCATGTAAACTCCGAGACCAATATCTATGCACACAGCAGGACTCCCGAGGGCCGGCGTACTCGTATGCAGCTACCGAGAACGCGGAGCTGGATCAACTGTTCCAGTTACACGACCTGAAGGCAGCCCTAGCAAAAATGAGGCGAGGAACGGCGCCGGGAAGGGATAAAATTATTGTGAAATTGCTTGCCAATCTTCCTGACTCGGCCTACACCATGCTCCTTGCCTACATCAATTCCATTTGGATCGGGAAAACAAGCCTACCAATTGAGTGGAAGACCGCCCTGGTCACCTTCATACCCAAAGCGGGCAAAGCCATTAACACGGACAACCTCCGCCCCATCTCCCTTACTTCTTGTGTGGGAAAATTAATGGAGACGATGGTGCGCGACAGGTTGTCCGCGTTCCTGGAGACGAAAAATGCATTTGCAGACACCATGTTCAGGTTCCGCCCACACCGGTCCGCGCAAGATGTCTTGCTTCAGCTCGACCATGAGATCCTCGATCCAGTCGAGTATCCCCTGAATGACAAAGTTGTGCTCGCTTTGGATCTGAAGGGGGCCTTTGATAACGTGACCCACGAAATTATTCTAACACATCTCTCACAGGTGGATTGCGGCCAAAACAATTTCAACTATATTAAACAATTCCTCACTGACCGACAATCACACATTCGGATTCAGGACATTGAACACGGCCCTTACCGATTAGGCACGAGAGGGACTCCGCAGGGAGCGGTCCTCTCGCCCCTCCTATTCAATGTGGCAATGATGAGACTCCCCGCTCAGCTGGCGAAAGTAGAAGGCATACAGCATGCGCTGTACGCCGACGACATCACCATATGGGCGTCACACGGCTCGGCAGGAGACATGGAGGCAAGCCTGCAGCAAGCGGCGGACATCGTGGATGACTATGCCCGTCGCTGCGGCATTCAGTGCTCCCCGTCCAAATCGGAATTCGTGCACATACGCCCCTCACCAAAGTGCACCACAAAAATCGACCTCTCCCTTCACAGCGGACCAATACCCGAACGCGATGAGATTAGAGTACTGGGGCTTTTTATACACAAAAATCGCAGAGCAGACACAACATTGGCCAAATTGCGTAAGGTGGGGGACCAGGTGGGCCGGATGGTCCGCCGGGTTTCCAACAAGCGCGGGGGGTTACGATGCAAAGATGCCTTGCGGCTGGCGCATGCATTCGTAACCAGCCGAGTCCTGTACTCGGCTCCATACCTCCACCTACGCAAATCCGACGAGAATGCACTCGAAGTCATTCTCCGCAAAATCTACAAGCGCGCCCTCGACCTTCCTGTCAGCACCTCTAACCAGCGCCTTTCGGGCTTTGGAATGGTGAACACCTTCAAGGAGCTGAGAGAGGCACACTTGACAAACCAATATACTATACTCTCTAAAACACCGTCGGGTCGCCGCCTCCTTGCCCCGGCTACACATCAATCATTCAATACACACGGAAGAGCGCGTGCGGATTCCAGAAGTTTGGCGATACTCCTTGCACGTGCGCCCTCTTCTGGCTAACATGACCCGAGACGACTACAGTGGCCGACGCCTCGCGCGGGCGGAAGCCTTGGCTCGACACTACGGCCACAAATTCGGAGTATTCTACGTGGACGCCTCCGGCCCGCACCACGGTGGTTGGTACACGGCTGCGGTCGTCCACCAAAACACCGTTGTAAACGGACTCACATTCCATGCACATAACATTACGCACGCGGAGGAGATCGCCATCGCACTAGCCGCCGCAGATCAGGACTCGAGGGTCATCATCACCGACTCAAGGGGTGCCTGTCGCAATATTGAACAGGGATACATTCCGTACCGTGCTTATAAAATTTTGCAGAAGAGCAGCTACCTAGGTGCCCCCGCGCACCGAACGATCATATGGGCTCCGGCTCACACGGGCCTCGATGGTAATGAGACGGCCGATGCCGCCGCCCGCGCGCTCACTCTCCGGGCACCATCCTCGTCCCCTACCGATCCGGAACTCGAACCCAATCCCGCCTACACCTTTAAGGAGGTCACACGATTTTATCAATCCGGCCATAGCTTCTATCCAAAACCCTGTAAGGGCCTCACGAAGGCGGAGGAGCGAATCCTCCTTCGCCTTTATACTAAAACACTATTGTGCCCGGCAATCATAAAACACTTTGACCCCGCTTGCACGGGGAAGTGCCCGCATTGTGAGGAAAATTCCTCTGACATTTTCCACATGGTGTGGGCATGCCAAAAAACCCCAAACCTTACCCCACTACCCAACCCTTCGCGGGAGGACTGGGAGGCAGCCCTGCTCGGCTGCTCTGACCTGATGGCCCAACGGGCCCTGGTCGAGCGTGCCCGGGCCGCGGCCAACGCCAATGGGCTCCCGTAAGAGGGAGCTCACCTAGTGTTTGTACGGGGCGGCCCCTTAAGGACCGTTCCGACCCTCCCTGTAAACAACATCTGTAAATAAATGTTTTTCAGCAGCAGTCTCGAGCAGGCGAGGAGTCGACGCGTTTTACACCAGTTCCAGCGCCTATTCAACGCCGCTGCAACGTCGTCTTGCGAAGCCATTCCTTGGCAGCCATCTACAACTGAAGACGTGACGCGCATCCTTCGACGTGAACTCGAGGCTGCTTACCCGCCTGCCAACAAACTGTCATTACCCGACGCCTCAACGCCAGCTGTCTCCTTGATCCATGCTGTTGTCCGCCAGGAATTCGCTAACCTGGGTATCCTGTCCACTGCACCCACCGTACTGATAATAATCCCTCGATAGCTTCTGTGGACATGAGACGCCGCCGACCGTACTCTCTTCGAACCAGGAAGCCGTCTGAATGGCGAACAGCCGATGATAAGCCAATATGCTTCCACTGTGGTCGCACGGGACAAATCGCTCGTTACTGCCGCAGCCAGTGGCCATCCATGCCTTCTCGCCACTTACAGTAACTCATCCCGTCCACCGAGCCACCGTTATCCAACCCGCACTGAGTCTACAGCATTTACTGTCCCTGAGGACTACGGCTACCCTGTCCCGTCGTCGCCGCCGCCTCAAAGCCGCCCTTCTCGTTCAAATACGCGTCGCCGCTCTCCCTCGCCGTCGTTTAACCGCCTCCTGTCCCCGAAAAACTAGGGTGCACAGCTTCTGGAGGTGAAGCTGCCCTGTCGACCTTACCCAAAAATCCTCTGTTGGCCTTACGTTTGAATCGGAACACCCTTGAAGTATATGTTGATGGCACACCTGTTGAAGCTTTGATACGGGCGCTCACGTTTCTATTATGAGTTCGCATTTTCGTCGTCATATGAAGAAGGTCCTCACACACCCCTTGACCAGTGTCGTCCAATTTGCAGATGGCGCAACAGCCCTTGTCGTCGGTATGTGCGCAGCTCAACTTATCGTAGCCGGTCATCAAGTGGTCGTCCTTTTTACTGTCCTTGCAACATGCCCCCGCGACCTCATACTATAGGCCTCGATTTTCTTGCCACCTATTCTGCTCTGATTGATTGCTCTGCTGACGTGCTCCGCCTTGAACTGCCACAAATCAGTGACGCCCTGTACCGACCTACATGCCGATTACAATGCAGTGACTTTGTTCACCTGCCCTCCAAAACTGTGACGTGGATCGATTTCTTGTGCTCGCCGCAGCTGTGCCCGATGGCGACTATTACGCTACGCCTATCACAGACGTACTCATTGCGTGTAGTGTTGCAGTTCCCTGCACGGTGCTCAGCAGCACAGATAACAGAACTTGTCTACCACTTCTAAATTTCGGCTACATGAATCAAGTGCTTCCAAAAGGCATTTCTCTGGCCCACTTGTGCCCGTTGCTCGATTCACAAACCGAAGTGCTTGCCTTAAACACCCTTATTTCAACGCAGCGCACACCAGTCGCAGCACATTCGGGCAGCCGTCAAATTGTAGACATGATCGCCACTGATCTTCCGCCTCCACAAGTTGAAGCCCTATATACAGTGTCTTCGAGAGACCTTCCAGGGTATTTTCAATTTCGGCGACCGACTACTAGGGCCGACGTCCTTTGTCCAGCATAGCATACACACAGGTGATGCCAACCCTGTTCACCGCCGTCCCTACAGAGTGTCTGCTTTTGAGCAGAGCATCATTCAGAAGGAGGTGAACAAGATGCTAGCGAAGGACATTACTGAACCATCCTCCAGTCCTTGGGCATCCCCGGTGGTATTAGGTAAAAAGAAGGACGGATCGTGGCGATTTGGTGTGGACTATCGTCACCTTAACAACATCACCAAGAAAGAAGCATACCTTCTGTCACGAATGGACGACGCCTTTGATTTCCTCCATGGTGCCACCTACTTTTCTTCCATCGATCTTCAATCTGGTTATTGACAGATTGCCGTGGACTACATAAACTAAGAGTTCACGGCTTTTGTAACACGTGATGGTGTAACTGTCAGTTCAAGCGCACGAAAGGTAGGAGGATAGCAGTGATTCCTTACTTTCATAAGACATCGCCTGAACTTAAGCAGCTCGCTAATAGATATAAAGTCAATGTGCTTTTCTCAGCCGAAAGCAAACTGCAGTCCATTTGTTCACGCATGCGCAGAGAGTTTCCGCAATGTCGCATCAAACACAGCAAAAGTTCGTGGACTGAGCAATGGGCGTTGTTTACATGACTTCTTTTAGCTGTGGTAAAGTGTACATCGGTCAGTCGGGAAGGTGCGTCAATGTTCGTCTCAGAGAGCACGATTCTTCTTTTAAGTCCTTGGGTGCATCGCATCTCGCGGCTCAATGCAGAGAGTACTGTTGTTATCCTCTTTTTCGGGATACTGAAGTGGTTTTCCGATCTAACATTGAATTATTTCGTGAGTTGACAGAAGATTTTCACATAAGAAAAAGAGGGGAACAATGCGTCAGCCAGCCTTCGGTTTTGCTGCACGATAAAGAGCTTGCTTTTCTAGATTATGTTCCGAGATAATCTTTCTTCTTTAACCTTGTGTTCTCGATGTGCCACCGGTGTACTTTGTATTTGCCTGCACACGCATGCGTTGTTTTTTTGATTGCCTGTTTATATATTCCTCCCTTTCTAATAAAGAGTTTAGTTGCGAGAAAGCGCCTGTCCTCTCTTCCTTTCTGTTTATTCGTGCGCTTGAACTGACAGTTATACCATGCATATCCAACAAGTCCAACTTTCGATTCTGTAACACCTGATGGCCTCTACCAACTCAAGGTCACGACTTCCGGCTTATGTAATGCCCCCGCCACCTTCGAACCAACGATGGACTCCCTATAGCTGCTCCATGGATTCAAGTGGTCTACGTGTCTTTGTTATCTGGATGACGTGATTGTGTTTGCTCCCACTTTTTAAGCGCACCTTAAGAGACTGTCCGAAATTCTGTATGTATTCCGCCTCGCCGGCCTTCAACTGAATTCATACAAGTGCCGGTTTGGTCGCCGCCGCATTACAATACTTGGGCTTATTGTTGACGCTTACGGCGTAGAGCCTGACCCTGAAAAAGTTCGAGCTGTGAAGGACTTTCCTGCGTCGAAAACCGCCAAAGATATGCCCGCAGCTTTGTGGGGCTCTGCTCCTACTTTCGGCGGTTCATCAAGAACTTCGCGGAAATCGTTCGGCCCCTAACAGATTACTCAAACCAGATGAGACGTTTACCTGGGGTCCCTCACAAGTAGCATTCTCCGACCTCGCCACTTTGCTCACTTCCTCTCATGTTCTGGCTCACTTCGACCCTACGGCACCGACCGAAGTCCGCACTGATGCCAGTGGTTATGGAATAGGCGCTGTGCTGGCTCAGCGACAACGTGGGCAGCATCGCGTGATAGCTTATGCCAGCAGGCTGCTCCCCCCTTGGAGCGCAATTATTCGATCACAGAGTGCGAATGCCTAGCGCTGGCGTGGGCAGTCACGAAATTTTGCCCTTACTTATACGGCCGACCATTTATAGTTCTCACCGACCACCACGCTCTTTGCTGCCTCACCTCCATCAAAGATCCCACAGGATCGTCTCGCCCGCTGGGCACCCCACCTCCAAGAGTATTCTTACACCATAGTGTATAAATCAGGAAAACTGCACAAAGATGTGGATTGTCTGTCACGCTTCCCTGTGGCCGACAGAGACCCTACAAGCACTGATTCTGTGAGTTGCGTCCTTTCCATCTCTCAGCTGCTTCATCTCGGTGACGAGCAGCATCGCGATCCGGTTATCAGCCGCCTAATAGCCATAATAATCTTCACCGCACGACGCTTCTGTTCGCGTGTTTACCTTAAAAGACCACACCTTCTATCAGCGTAATTTGTCGCCCAACGGTCACGACCTACTTCTGGTAATACCAAAGCACCTGCGCTCCACAGTCCTCCGAGGGCTCCACGACGTGCCAACCGCGGGTCACCTTGGTGTCTCTCGTACATATGACCGTGTGCGCCGCCGCTTCTAATGGCCTGGAATTTCACGCTCTGTACGTCGTTATGTCAACGCTTGTGAAATCTGCCCGCGCTGCAAGAAGTCGCGTCGGGACTCCCTGCCGGGTATCTTCAGCCCATCGACATCCCATCGGAGCCCTTTTTCCGTGTTGGTTTGGACCTTCTCGGTCCCTTCCCAACATCCGCCTCCGGAAACCAGTGGGTCACGGTTGCTACAGATTACGCGACCCGCTATGCAGTTACGCGAGCCCTGCCAACAAGCTGCGCTACAGACGTCGCTGATTTTCTACTACGCAATTTTATTTTAGTGCATGGATCCCTCGTCAACTGCTGACAGACCGAAGCCGTACGTTCCTTTTGAAAGTGGTTGATGATATCCTGCGTTCCTGCTCTACCCAACTTAAGCTCACGACATCGTACCACCCCCAAACAAACGAGCTTACAGAACGCTCAAACCGCACCCTGACGGACATGCTATCAAAATACGTCTCGGCCTACCATCACGATTAGGTCCATACGCACTACTCTACGTGACGTTCGCGTACGATTCCTTCCGGCATGAATTTAATATAGCCATGCTTCATCTTCCCCCCAAATTGGCTTCTTTACCAGGGATACATCACGCTCTTTACGCGGATGATATCACGATCTGGGCCACGCAAGGTAACCTGGGTCACATGGAGTCATGCCTGCAAGCAGCAGCGACTGTAGTCGACGACTACGCAACCTACTGCGGACTCCAGTGTGCCCCGGCTAAGTCAGAATTTGTGCACGTACGTCCCTCCCCTCAGGACACAACTCAGCTCCATATCAGTCTTCCCTCGGGACCGATCCGTGAGGCCAAGGAGATCCGCGTCCTTGGCCTCTTCATACACCACCAACGCAAGGCCGACACCACAATAGCCAAACTTCGCACGGTGGGAGACCAGGTGGGCCGTATGGTCCGCCGGGTCTCCAACAAGTGGGGCGGATTACGAAGCAGGGATGCAATGCGGCTTGCCCATGCTTTCGTAACGAGTAGAATACTCTACTCGACTCCCTACTTGCACCTACGCAAACACGAGGATGATCAACTCGAGGTCATCCACCGTAAAGTTATCAAGCGGGCTCTCGACCTCCCTATCACCACGTCCAACCAGAGACTTCTGGCCCTAGGCGTGGTGAATACCTACCGGGAACTTCGAGAAGCCCACCTCGTTAACCAATACACGCGCCTTGCACAGACCCATTCCGGTCGCCGCCTCTTGGACCGAATACACATCAAACACGATTACTATATTGAGGAAAGGGTGAGAGTGCCAGAACCTTGGAGACGCGCCCTCCGGGTCCGACCCCTTCCCCGCAACATGTCCAAAGAAAACCACAGTGGTCGCCGCCAGGCGCGCGCGGAAGCGTTGCAGCGACACTTTGGTCAAGAGGAACACGTGTGCTACGTGGACGTTGCCGGCCCGCACCATGGGGGGTGGTATACTGCCGCAGTCATACACAACGCAAACACCGTAAACGGGCTCACTTTCAAAGCCTACAGCGCAACACACGCGGAGGAGGTTGCCATCGCTCTGGCTCTCACCTATCCCTCTTCTAAACATATCATCACCGACTCACGAGGGGCCTGTCGGAACTATCAGCTAGGGTGGGCTTCACCGCTTGCTCAGCGCATACTGGAACCTAGCTGCCGATACGTTGATCCAACTCCGCGAAATCTGGTTTGGGCACCCGGTCACCAAGGACTCAGGGGTAACGAACAGGCCGATCAGGCCGCCCGCGCACTCTCTTCCCGGGCTATCTCCCTGTCTTTGGAAGCCTACTCGCAATCAGACAATTCGGCCCTTTCATTCAAAGATATTACCAATTACTACAAGGAGGAGCACCGGCGCTATCCAGACCCTTGTAAGGGACTGCATCGCGCTGACGAGCGCCTCCTTTTAAAACTGTTTACAAATACTGTACTGTGCCCGGCGGTGCTAAAACATTTCAATTCATCCTTTGATGGCACGTGCCAGTTCTGTGGTGAGGTGGCTGACACCTTTCACATCGTTTGGGCGTGCCAGTCTAATCCATCTATCCCCCCCAACCCCAATCCCACGAGAGAGGACTGGGAGGCGGCCCTGCTCGGCTGTCAAGACCTGAAGGCCCAAGAGGCTCTGGTTCAACGTGCGCGGGCGGCGTTGCTTGCCAATGGAGCCCCGGAATAGGGGTTCCACCTAGTGCTGTGAGGGTAGGAGGCCAATAAGGCCCCAACCCAATCACCTCTCTGTAACCATTTAATGGTTATTAAATGTTTTCACCACCACCACCTTCCGGCATGACACTGCTGGGTACTCGCCATTCTACCTTCTGTTTCGACGCGAACCAACATTGCCGTTGGATACCTTCCTGCCAGACGCTGCGCTGTCTACCTCTGAATATGCACGCGACGCTCTTACCCGAGCTCGTCAGCCTGCCCGGAGCAGATTAACGGCATCCCAAGACTCACAGAACCATCGTTACGACGAGCGGCATCGCGACGAACACTTTCCGACAGGTTCCCTCGTTTAGTCCCCTACGCGACACGCAGGCCGTTCGGAGGCTTCTCTCTCGTTTCCCGGGCCCATACCGCGTGCTTGGACGATTGACCGACACTGCATATGGAATTGTTCCTGATGATCTATCAACCTATCCAGCTCTGCTGTACTGGGACATCGTCCACGTATCGAAGCTCAAGCGTTACCGCACTGCTCCTGGTGTGGCCCCGTAAGCTCGCCGTGTCGGCACTTTTGCCACCGGGGGTTGTGTTACTTAGTTTCGGCTGAGTAGTGGGACATACTCAAAAAAGGGCGCCTCAGACTGAGAGTGTAGAAGTCGACGTTGTTGGTGAGCTGTGTTGTGGCTGCGGACTGCCTACTGTTATTTCCACGTAACAATATTAGATCCTCGCTACCGTAAGATTTAATTTCATGCGTGAGTACAGCAAAATCACAGCCTACATAGTGTTCATCAGCTGCATTATGTATACTGAGGTGTAATAAACTCGAAGGTCGTAACTTAACGTCATTAATTTTTCATGCAAGTAACGTCCACTACTTGCAGTAAATTTGACTCACATCAATGCGTTTATGTCATTTCTCAGCTTATAGCGTTACAATGTAAATCAGGGGTAGTTCCACGAAAGGAAATATAAAGTAACCCATTTATTCACGTGTAACCCGTGAGCGAAGAATGGGGCATTCCGATTTTGCTTCCGGACTGGGCTGTCAGTTTTCGTTTATCCCTCACGCACCAAGCAGCCAGAAGATTCTGGCAGTGATTCTTGTTCACGCGCGAAAAAAAAAAAACATGCTCACGCTGTAATGCCCCGCACTCTGCTTTCTGCCGCGGTCTCCGCCGCCGGAATCCGCTGTGAAGGCGCGTTCACACTTAGCATTGCGGCTCTGCGGAATCCCATTCGGCGGCCACGAGATCCACCGAAAGTGCCCTGTCCGCACCGATAACTCTCGGACCGATTTTTGCAGCGTGTGCCGCGAAATCGGTCGCCACGGACCAATAGGCCTAGGTCTAGTCGAAAATTTTGAAAAATGGCGGCCAAGCCGTATACTCACTTGTCATGTTGCAGTGCACGTAGATGAACATTGTAACAATACGCGTATCAGCCAGGGGGCAAGGAGGGTGCGAGCCTCCCGCTGAGAAAAGTTTAGGGGGCTGAGCCCCCCCACCTTTCGAAAGTGTTCACTCTTGGCTACAAGCTGGGAAAACCAACAATTAAAATGTAGTTTTCCATCCCAACCGTAACACTCAATTACATTCTTACAGAAGAATGAAGTTCTTATGAGACTATGTTGCAACATAGTGAAATTTTGCCTACATTCCCGCTGTGATCATTTTCCTTGTGGGTTCATATATATATATATATATATATATATATATATATATATATATATATATATATATATATATATATATATATATATATATATATATTACAAGAAAGAAAGCGACTCGCCAGCAAAGTAAGCAGTACAGCTTCTTCTTGCTTCCGGCGTACGAGAATCATCGAAGTCCAGACCACCGAATAGTGTAGTGACATTGGCGAGCCACGATAACAACCGTGTGACAGTATGTACGTACGTATGCGCATCTACTCCGCCTTGGTCCCATGGTAAATGGCATATTTAGCGTCCAGTGCGAACACGTACTGCGTTTCGGAGGCAGGAGAATTTCGGCCAATTTTAATACTTGACAATTTTACCCTGGACACCAATTAGCTGATACAACTTACAAAATATACCTTACAACTTACCGGCGCACTTGTAAACCAACAAACAAAGAACCATATTTGAAGCACCAACCGGCCCCTCGGCCAGCGCTCTAGTGATCGCATTCCCCTGAACAAAATAAGCAGAATGAAGGAACAATTGAGAGAAACATACAGTTGGCGATCGCAAGAAGTTGCCTCGGGACTTCGAGGCTGCGGAAACGAGTGCACGCTGCGAAGGCCGGGGCCCCGACGAGACAACATAACCACTACCCAAGTAACCACGGATATCCGGTAGGAATACGTCGGGACGTCCGTCTCGGATATTCCGGACATCCATCAGATATCCGCGGACGTACAATGTACGTCCAATGGACATACTGTGAATGTACAAAGGTAACAAATTTGTACGTTCGCTCGTCATCCGTCTTGGACAGCCGACACGGACATTAAAAGGACCATCAGGGGATATATTATACATATACACAGGTACATATATGTTCATAATAGATATGTATATTGATTTCTTATTCATTGTGCATAAATAATCTACCCCGTAATGGTCCTTTGAATGTCCATACGGCCTGTCCGAGGCTGATGTTGAGCGAGCACAAATACCTAGCTATATATATATGTGTGTGTGGGTGTGGTAATATCGAGGGTCCTTGAGGTTTTGTGCACTCTCGCAATTGATGCTTGAACGTCTTTCACAAGAACCCTTTTGCTGCAGATTAAATATCAAAGAGCTAAAATTATTTCTGGTGCAATGCTAAATTAAAACAAGATTCATGGACACAAATAAGGTGACGACTAGGGATCCGGAGTGCCAATTACCAGCTGTTTATTGATGGTATAAGCTAGAAAAAACAATCATGCACAGCGACGTGAAAGAGTACAGCGAACTTTCATGCCACTGTGCATGCTTAGAAGCTTATTTGTTTTCAAGCTTTTACCATCGATAAAACAGAATAACATATGTTTGGCAAACTTAGGCATCAACTTGCCCAGGAACAAGTGCTAAAGCGTAAGAAGATTGGGCTCACACAAGGTCTCAGATGCAATAAAATGTTTATTATCATTAGGTCAAATCATGTACTCTAGTAATAATGAATAAATAAATTAAGCCAACACTAATTAAATCAAGTACAATGTTCAAGTTGAAGTGTGAACACAATGATGAGAATAGAAGCACAGCTCCACACAATTCTAGCAGTGAAGGTAATACAATGAAAGAAGTTAACTGTGATTATTTCATTTTGTAATATCAAAATTAAAACTTACAGGGTCATAAAGACACAAGCTTTGGTACAAACAAAAAATGTCAAGAACATTTAGCAAGAAATAAAAAAGGTTTAAGTTAAAAACTGACAAAATCCAGTATGATGCAAAACACCATTACAATACAATACTGCAGAACAGGCGACAAATATGACTGTTGCAAAAATACAAAAACAAACATGAAATGGGAAATACCAAAAAAATGTATAAGACAAATTCACATCATGGAAAGCACAGGGCTCAATTCCATCACATGCTGAAAATGGATGACACAGTTTTATTGTTTATTAAGTACAATAAACATTAATCATACATAAAACTGTCGTTCGCCCAGAAGCATTTTAGAGCTCTACATAGAACAATGCAATGGGACAATTAAGATACCCTTATGACATGGATATCTCTTAAACACTATGAACAGTCCTCACATAGACATCAGTTTTAATTCAAGCACAACCAATACACCTCTTTATCTTTGGAGAATGTGAATGTTTATTGCACAATAGTGGCTGTTTCGTTTCACTGCTAGCACAATATGGTGACCAAATAACTGTCATATTAAAGGGGTAGTGCCACCATTTTTTTTTAAGGACAGTTTACTCTGCCCTACAAATCTCCTGTGTATAGAGATAGCTCGGAGCAAGTGTGAAGTACAGCAAATGCCGAGATAGATTATTTTGGAATTAAAGCCAGAAGGGTGTCTTGAAGGGCCAGTTGATACACGATTTGCATGAGCGCATAACTCAAACTATGTACCTAAGAGACGACAAAAATTTATTGTCTTTCCTGTGCTGAGCAAAGCACCAGGAAATACCCAGCACAAGACAAAAAATTTCCGCCATCCCTTACGCACGCGGTGCGAGCCATGCACTCAAGATCGTTAGCAAAGCAGGCGTAAGGCTTTCTCGGCAGCCTATGCGAAAAAGTAAAGTAACCCCAAAGAGCATGCGTGCATAAAGAAACACAGGACACAGTACGAGGAATGCATTAACAATGTATTACGACATCCCGTTGTCATGTGGCTACACCTATGCTGGACAGACCAGTCAATGTTTGAACGATCACCTGAATGAGCACCCGTTCAATCTCAAGACTTCAACAAGCAGCACCTTAGCAGCCCATTGTTCCTCGTGCAGCTGCACCCAGCTCTTCCATAATTGAAAGATGCTTTCACGATATCGTAACAAGATCGAGTGCGAAATCAACGAAGCCTTCCATATTAGGAAGAAAGGACACGTGTGTCAGTGAGCCTCCACTTGCCCTCCTCGAAAAAGAGAACATGTTTCTGAGCTGTTAACTTTGGACATTTTGACTCGTGAGAGATTCATCTTGCTTTTCATCTTTATGAGCAAGTGTTGTAGTCCTATTTGTTTTTGCAGCTCTATATTTTCCCGTGTAATAAACACACACACAGTTGTTCCTCAGTTCCATTGTTCCTCAATGTTGTGCGGTCATTCTTTCTTCGTCCCAATTTAGTGCCATTTTTCCCTCAGTACTAGTAAAGCCAATTTTCCCAAGGTGCACCTCGCGACATCGACACTAGCTTGACGTCAGGCTACAGTACTAATTCTGGCGACATCATACAGGATACTCGCCTGGCCATGGGAACATCACAATTTCTTGCTCCAGCATGTGAAGAGCTCATATCGCGACTTGAGAGTACAGTAGGAACCAAGACTAGTTTTTAATAACATGTTGTAATTACTTTTTCAGGGAGCACTTACACTTATTTTCTAGGATCAGCAGGGCTTGGCTTAACATTTAACGCAACGGTGGTATAGTGTCTAAGGTACTCAGCTGCTGACCCGCAGGTCGCGGGATCAAATCCCGGCTGTGGCTGCTGCATTTCCGATGGAAGCGGAAATGTACGCCCGTGTGCTCAGATTTGGGGGCACGTTAATGAATCCCAGGTGGTCGAAATTTCCGGAGCCCTCCACTACGGCGTCTCTCATAATCATATGGTGGTTTCGGGATGTTAAAGCCCACATATCATTTAACGCAAGAAAACAACAAATTAAAACTTTCATGTAACAACCACTTAAAGGGGAACTCCGGCGTTTTTTCAATATTAACTGATTTCAATAAAACTTTAAACATGTGTTTTCATTGGTACTGTGATAATATGTGCCAAATTATGCACCCTAAGTCATTCAGTTTCTTGGAAAACAAATTTTAAAATTAGTAGCCGATTCTGCAATCACACTAGTAAACGCAGGCCACCCTGTGCATGTGACGTAAGGGCCTACTCTTTTTGGAAAACCCTGCATTCCCCGGCAGACAGATGCAACGTGCGCTTTCTTCTACGAGGTGACAACGCTAGCACAGTTCAGTTTTGTCAGCTGTATACAACGTGTTCGTCATCGTTGATGTCGGTCTTACAATATTGAGCAACAAGAAAATTGATTCGGGGCATGTCAGATGCTTCACGCGCCGGCGGGTCGAAATCAAAAAGCGATGCTTCTGCGCTGAGATAGTAGCTGCAATCATTGCTGAACTTGTCACTAGTAAGTTCAGATGCTCTGGCACAGCTTGCTTCTGCGTCGATATCGCCAACTTGCTTTTCGCGCATCAGAAGAGGAATGTGAGCTATGTGTGCAACCTAGCAAGCCGCGGCGGGGTGTAGCCGATCTCGTGACGTCATCAGCGACGAATTCTCGAGACGTCATCTGATACCCACCATGGATGACAGAGCCGCTTCCCATTTTGGTCTTTGTTTTGACTTGTCGCTTATTGCTTAATTAAAATTACTGACGAGTACCTGGGCAAAATTAACCACCTTAGCCTTTGCAGGATTGTCAATACAATTTGAAAACAGCATTATCTCAGTATGGTCGAAAATGCACCGGAGTTCCCCTTTAAGAAAACAAAGCGTCTCTTCATAGCAAAGCGGTGTGTCAAAAACTGTTGAAGAGTAATCTATCCTAAATGCAATCAATTCTTCTTTTAGTGCCCTCAAGACAGATGAAGCAGTGGAATAGTAACAAATTTTCCGTGCCAGGGTAACCTAGCAACCTTGAATACATTTATTAATGGCCAACATTTAACACCAGAAAGCTATGAAACCACAAAAACATCAATGGTGCCAGAAATAAATGGCTTCTCATACAAGTTTTCTTTTACTTTGAATTCACGGCCAATGATGCAGGGCACCTTTCGGCACATATGGTGCTAACAACACATTAAGGTGAGAGAATTGTCTGCGCTTTGCAGGCCCAAGGCATTATGTCTAAAGGACTACTTAGCCAAGCATTATGCAGCTTTTTCGCAATCCCCAAACACAACAGGTGCATATAGTCCAGTGGTGCAGAGGTCACACAGTCTATGGGCAGTGATGGTAATACTGATGCGCCCCGGTGATGGTCAGAGTCAATCTGACGCCTGAAAGAATCATCCGTACGCAAAGTGGGTGGCGTAGTAGGGAAGCTGAGTCGACTGTTTCTGTATGTACCCTCAGCTGTGCACTTAGGACACCCAGAATAACCTGTATGTCCTTTAATCTGAAACACAAATGATCGTGCTGGGGCATCCAAAACAAAACACTTCAAAGAAACATCAATTAGGTGCCCATGAAAAATCATTCCTTGGGAAAGAAGCTGTTGCAGGTCACTGACAAGTTTGTTGAGAAACTCATTGGCTGAAGCAGGCTTTCCTGGGCCTGCGAAAATTCCAACTACAAAGGGTGGTATTCTTCGATCTTCACGAATCATGCACTGTATGGGCCACAACTGCATGGTGGAGCTTTTGGAAATTGGCAGCCCGTCAATGTTAAAGGCAAGAGAAACATGACTGCCTTCATAACGTGCTTTTGACAAAGCATTCTCGAGGCTTTTCTGTAGCCCAAAGTGGCAGTAATGTCCCGGTACCATTTAACTGACAACAGGTGCACGCTGTGTATCTCTAGGCGTGGCGAGAAGAGTATGAGCGTCGCTAGGCAGAGATGAAGAATCGAAAGTACTGACCTTGAGAATTTTTAGAAGAGCGGACAAAGCTGTATGAGTAACATTTTCTTTGATGACCCAACTGCGCAGTGACACAACAAAATCTTTGTGCTTTGACAATGCATCAGTGGAAGATGAACAAACAGGTACCTCCGGGACTCCGCTTACAGGAGAAGGCACATCGCTGAGTTGCATTGGCGAGCCTTCGGGTTCAGTGTGCGATGCTCCGGTGGACGAACAGGGTGAACATTTTGGTAGGCGATGTGTCCGTTGAGTAACTTTCGGTGACGCAAGGCGAACTGCCCTCAGGGGGCGCCGAGCTGCAGCAATCCGCCTGAGTAGCTGCTGATGTAGCCGCAGTGTTTTCGTCAGCCCCAGGCACGCAAATGCTCGCACACTCACTGGCACAGCATGTGATACTGCATGCGCGTAGTGTACCACATGCACTACTGCATTGTTCGAAGTTCCCGATTCCTTCAGACGTTGACGGCTGGCTGCCGGCTTGAAATCCGAAATCCCGAAATATTGCCTTTGTTTGCAATGACGCTTTCTTGCGCGTGTAAGACTTTTCCTTCGCTTTAGGCATGCTGGCACCTGCGACGGAAACACATTGTAGTACTCATACGAAGTTCTGAAGTCTTTGACTGTATTCTTAATAAATAAATAGATGTAGCTGTCTTACCTCCGTAGCTGGGGAAGAAAATAGAATCGTATCTGCACTGGCGCTACAAGCACGCCGCCATTATCCACAGGACTAACAAAACAAATCCAGTGGCTTGGCTTGACTGGGCGATGGCTCGCCAAACGAAACTTTTTTTTTCTTCGCTGTTTGGATAGATCACCGTCAATATAAACAACGTCGTTAACGTAGCTTTATAATATTTAACAATTAGGCGGTGTATTACAACCGTTTTTGATGATAATTATTATCAAATAACCTAAATTGAAAACGCCATTTTTGTGACTTGTTTCAGTTTTTGAGAGAGACATTTGCGACGCGGCAGCAGTGTCATCGCTAGCACCGTGTGTATCACCTTCCTCCGTGGTAGGGTGGCTAGAATATGAGGTGTGAAAAGCGGCCGCAGAAACCGGTCCCCAAGGCGCGCCGATGCCGCTTGGGGCGCTGCACGCACCGGCGCGGGTAGCCTTTCGCAGGCGATGTACGAATGAGCGCGCGCTGCTCGCCGCAGAAAAACGAAGCAGTTTTAGCTGCCTATAGGCAGCTAAAACTCATCTGAGTTAATGTATACATTAACTCAGATGAGTCACGCATTAAGAGCGCCAAAATTTACCTATACCGCTAAGCGTGTGACTTGAGAATTGTTCCCAGCAGCATAAATTTAGCAGACACTTTTTCACAAAAACACAACTTTATTTCCACGCATGCCATTCATGCACTGCCACTAGAGTACGCATGGCTTTACTCTCCGCCCTTTCTTTTCGTCTTCCTTTTGGTTCATCCCTTTCAAAAAAAAGTGGACACGAGTGAGGCAATAAAATCGCACCACACTTTTCGTCAAAAAAGCAGCATGCTTTGCGCAACCAATTTGTTGCGTCTCGCCTATCCCCTTCATCATCTCAACGGCCGATTTGGCATGAAGACGTGATGTGCTCAAGAAGCGAGTGATTTTGTTCTCAAGGGATAATATCAGGTTATAGAAGGAATTCGACGGATACAAAAGTCCTCCGAGATCCCACAGCTTGCTTGCCTGGGCTGGGAGATTTCCTGGCACATTTTCTTTAGAAGCAAGGCAGGCGTTCTTGCAATCATCACAATTACTACGAAGTACACGCTTTCTTGCGACATAACCTGCGACATAATACACAAGGCGGGCGTCACTTCGCTCAACAGTGTATGACGCATGATCTACAGACACTTCTAGCACGTCAGATGAAAGTCTTTCGTTGTCTTCGTTGTGATCTTCCACCTCGTGCAGCATTTCTTCCAGAGAGAGAAGAGATTCCACCACTCCGTCAGCTACATTGCCACCCTTCGGACTCTTTGCCAGGCTATAGAAGCTGAGGCATCTATAAATAAACAATGCATATTTTACTCACAACAGCAGTCAAACATAATCAGATGCGTAACAAGTTTATACGACATGCAACATAAGGCGTAAAATTTGATAATAAAATACCTCGTGATAACAACAAACTGTGCAGGGGTTGGGTGATCATTGCCACCACCTGCCTGCCGCACGATTCCGAAACAGCGCTCAAGGCAGTCTTGGCTTAGGCGAGCCGTCATGAGATACTTGAAATGTACTTCCTCACACAGGTACTCCAGGAGGTGCTTCGTACTTTTCAACGTCACACGCAAACCCACTGCGGTACTTTTGCTTAGAAAGCCAAGTCCTCTTGCGTGAGCTTCCCACAAATCGAGGAACTTTAGTGCCTGGTCAAGCACAGCTTCCTTTCGGCTGTGAAGCCTGAAATAATGTTTATGTATGAAGCGTAGAAACTTTGTCTGGACTAATTATCGACAGGGTAAATATTTCACTCTTACCGTAAAGCTTCTGCTGGAAACCTGGATGTCATCACCTCGATTAGTTCCGCCATGAGACCAATAACGAGTCTTGTTGGCTCAACATTTGTGTATTGCTCCTCGATCTGATCTTTGTAAAAATCTAAGCACCGAGTCACTTGGGCACTGAAAACATGAAATGTTAAGTCCACACGCATTTTCTCGAATCCATTTGGAAAGATATGTGATCGAGTCAGCTTTGGTGCCACTTTCAAGGTGATGGCACTGCTGTCAAGTTTCCACATGGTTGACACATGATCCCAGTGGGCCTGTAAAATTTCCACATTGCATCAGGAACTGTTAAGGATTCAAATTAGCATTGAGAAGTACGCATTATGCATAAAAATTCCACAGAAATATTAGAGCCAACTTGCCCTTCCGTTGTGGGTGTTGAAGCCCTGCTTCATCATTGTGTTTCTCACGCACTTCATGAGGTGAGGGAAGTCCGATATAAAGTACAAAAATCGGTGTTTGTTGCACGGATGAACAACTCTGCACTGAATGTCATTGAGGGTGGCGCGTATCCCCAGGATGTTCCACATAGATCTGTTCCAGGGCGCACCATCACAGCAAATGTAATCCACGTAGAGGCCGGCTTGCTCACACAAAATTGTAGCTTCTACCAAAAGTTTTGTCAACAGCCTGGCTTTTACGTTCCCGCTGGATGAAAACACACCTGAAGAGAAATAGAGCATTACAAAACGCTTCGGCATATGTGCCTTAACAGTGCAAAAAATATATTACCAATGATTTGTGTCCATTTCCCCACAAATGGTTGGAACATTATGACAAGCCCATGGTCAGCTTTGCGGTGTCTTTCATTGGCATCGGTAAACTTGCCGAGGTCGACAAAGCCTTCAATATTGCTGGACGACTGCAAGTCCAGATGAGCAGAGAGTTTCATTTCATCCACTACTATGCCCCCATGCCTCTCCATTTCATCCATGTCTTTAACTTTTTTCTTCAGACAGCTCAGGAGTTTGGTATTAAACCCATAAGCAGCAGCGAATCCCTGTAGATAAAAACATTAGGAACCATCTCTATACTGCACACCATATGCAATCACATACCTTGATGTATTTTTGAAGGCAAGCACGGCTTGGCAGGACAAGAATTCTGTGTGCTCTAAGATGCTCATACAGTCGTGCACTTTTCATTCTGAGGATGATGCACTCAAGGAGCCATTCTTTATTGTAGTTATATCCGCGCAAGGACCTTCGTTTGGCAGCGTCAAAACAAGCCTGCACCGCAGCCCGTTGCTTTTTTGGAAGAAGTTTCAGCTGAAATAATTAAGAAGCTATTAGTAATGAATCTATAACAACTTAATGGGACAGTGTACCTTTTCCTCTAACACAGATGCAATGATTTGTGAAGTCTTTTCTCGCATCTTCTTCAGGGCATCCTGCAAGGTAAGCAGCTTCATTTTCTTTTTCTTCAACGTACGAACAGCCCATTTCAGTCGTTGTGCAGCTGTTCTTGCAAGTGGCCGCTTAGTCTTTTTTTTTTTTAGACGGAGCAGACGAGCCTTCAGAAGGTTTCTGCATTTTCTGCAGGCAGTACAACGTCCAGATGAGCCATCTGTAAAGTGTACCATAATCGGTGGATAAGTCTAACCAAAGCAGGGACAGGTATCTACAGGCTCAAATAAAATATTTTAGGCAGGGTTTGCGCAACTGCGATATCTCATAATACCTTGTAGCGAAATCGATGAGGAACCATCGCAAGAAAGGGAGAAGACACGATTTTGAGATAGCTTCGCCTTGCTTTCCAAATTCAGTGGTTGGAACTCTTCCATTGTCCCAATTCCTACGCAGGGTGTCAATGTGTCTGCATACTTGAGAAGATCCTGTGCTTGGCTCACTGTCTGACAGCCACTTTTTTTGAATAGGAACCCGTTCAGAAAGATGCTGCACTGAGCAGCTGCTCCTTCCTCAGCTTCAAACAACACTATCTTGTTGTGAATAACAGGAGGTGTTAAATCTCTGTCCAATTTAGCGGTCTGGTAGCATAATGCATTCGTTTGCTCGAACTTCTGCATCGACCACAACTCGCTAGGACGGTGAAGCATAGCACTTAAGGAATGCAGCTGTTCGGTCAACATGACGTTCTGTTCTGAAACGATCACGTCATGGTCAATCGCTGAGCCTTCTTCGACATTGTCGTGGTTCACACTAATTCTTTTACTCGAAACAGCACTTTCAGCCACGCTTTTCCGTCTCTTTCTCTCCTTGGGCAGAGCTTTCGTCAAGTATTTAGGCAAATTAGGAAAAATCGTCGGCACGGCGTCATTTGTTAAGGTCGGCACAGCGCGCGGCATGTATACATCTTCACCATTAATCCTATGTTTGAACGTACGCACGACAAATCTGTGAAAAAGAAAAGAGAAAAGGACAGCCAATTGGTTATGTTGCAATGCAGCATGTGACACGTGGAACGCAAGTAAGCAAAATTGGTCTCTTGCTCGGGTGTGCGAACACCGTGCCTTCTATTTTTTGTACATACCTTGGGTCGAAGTGCTTCTCGCACACTGCGGAGTTCTCGTCAAGCTGTTTGTCCGCTCTTGGAATAGCACGAATCCATTTGTCGAACAGCACACTACACGTGGGAGCTCGGAAAAGGGAAACTTTCTCTCCTGAAGAATTATAATATCCAGTGTTGCAGCCAGGCACAAAGCACCAACGTTGCGTCTTCTTTTTTGTCGTTGACATCTTCGGACATTTCAGAGAGACTCAACGCAATCACCGATCGACGACATACTTGTAAGACAGTGCGACTGCTAACGAAAAAAATTATGGCGCGACTGAAGCAAACCCAGCGAAGTGCGCCGCTCACTACCCGCGCCGCTGCCATCAGCGCCCCTAGCGGCATCGGCGCGCCGAAGGACCCTCTCCGCCAAGCGAAAGGCGCCCCGCTCATCACACCTCCCCATTCTAGCCACCCTATCCGTGGTGTACCGCATGTAACTATTACATTTGTCCGGTTGTCGGGTTGCGCTCGCTCCGTGGCATTTATTTACCTAAATTATTCTTACACGTGATTTGTAATAAACGTTCAGCAGTGAAAAGTTAGTCTATTCAGTGATAGATTGAGTGTATGGTTTTATTGTATATCTTTTGCTTTAGTGGTCAACGGGATAAAAAAATTTAATTGATTTCATGGAACAATTATTTTTAAAACTGTTGGTCACTTTCGACTGACAAAAACTAGTAAGATAAGTGCACGATATACTACAAGCAATGCACAGTATACAACATAAATTATACGAGCACATATATTTTTAACCCTGACAAAAAGTGCACATGCCTTAAAAAACCCTGAACTAGATGCTATATTTTTTTTACGTTTCAAAATAGGATTGATATGTGGGGTTAACGTCCCAAAACTACCATATGATTATGAGAGACGCCTAAGTAGTGGTGGGTTCCGGAAATTTCTACCACCTGGGGTTCTTTAACGTGACCCAAATCTGAGCACACGGGCCGACATTTCTGCCTCCATCGGAAATGCAGTCGCCGCCGCCGGGATTCGATCCCGCGACCTTTACGTTTCAAATAACCGTCGCATTCAGTTCAGAATGCCGTGAAAATTAAAAAAAAAACAATAGCTCATCCTTGAAGGGCTTTCTGGTTTCCCCAGCGTGTGTGTTGGCCTGGGAATCGGCATGCGAGTCAGCTCATGCCATCCACGGAAACTGTCTGTTCACAGATACACACATTCGCCACTACTCCGGCCGCTATACAAGGAGATATGAGCTCTATATCTGAAAGCAGATCACTTGTGGATCACCATACGCAATTAAAGCCCCACTATTATCACAAGATTTAGAAAATTTCTGATGACTGCGAGCATAGGATATGCTCATGCACTGCAGTACTCCAAAACTAATTTCAATTCTCATGTGTTCTTTGGGGCCCTTTGATGGATAGCCAGTGGACATTCGCAACTGGCTGTCCGACTGAAATCCTGTTCGGATATCCACCAGAAAGCCACCTAGTACATCCCGTCAATGGACCTTCCTTGTACGTCCAGCGAATGTCCGTGCTGTGTCCGCTCTGGATATCCGAATTTTTCGACCTTTGGATTCATAGCGGACAGCCGACGGATATCCGTGGTTACTTGGGTAGCCAGCGATAAAGAACAAAGGACAAAGCATCACCATCAGCTGGATAGGCGAAAACTCATATGCACCCCCTGAGGTCCCAAAGTGTTTTCGTCAAACCCTGTCTCGCACGTATGCTTGTCAGGCGAGTGCGAGCAATGTCCGAATCCTGTCAAAATTAGGCCAATGGAATACAATCTTCGACGACAGTGTAGCTCTGACCTACTGGACCTGCTCTACACCATCTAGAGACGCCGACAACATCTCTCGCAAGTGTACCCCGTCCTCGGACTCCAGTGACCGTGCTTCCATCTTTCCTGTCTCTCCTATCCCCTCAGTTTGTTGTGGCTTCTTCTTCCTCTTTTTATACCTTTACTTCTACCCTTTGATCCCTCCTCACCTCCATCCCTTGTGAGCACTGTGGCGGTGTCGCTCACTGAAGCAGACAATACGGGGCTCACTTTTCTCTTCCTTTCTCTATCTTAAGAACCACTCGCAATGTTAAACCTTTGAGGGGCAGGGTGGTAGCAAGGTGGCGGCGATTTATAACCAGCTGCCATTCATCCTCGTCTTAACGGGAGAGCAATGCGAGAACTCTTCCAGGGAAAATGACGCCTAGCAACTTGTGCGGACGCCTGAATTCCCACAACGTTTTACTACTTCTGTAGTAGTGATGGGCCTTTATTTTGAGCCACAAAGTAAACGCCGAGCATTTCGACGGGCTGCAGACCAGTCGATGCTGTTATTCTTGCCCATCGGTACCGATCTAGTCGAGCCAGGTGGTGATGGAAGGAGAAGGTGGAAGCCGTAAGAGCTGGATTGCTGAGCAGTTGGAAAAGGCAGTACCACTAGTCGGCATATGCAAAGGGGCAATTGGGACAGAAGGGGTCAGATCTATATTTATGAACATGTTTCACTTTCATGTCATGCCAATTCCCATAACGAAGGTTCAATCATGTTCGTTTTTATGGTAAGTTCGATCTATAACGCTTCACTTAATCTACAAATCCACCTTCTGATAAAACCAAAGTTGAGAAGTTTCAATGATATCACACAAGGAGCAGTAATGGGGAAAAAAATTCTGCATTTATTGATATAAGTGTCTGTGCAAAAAAACATATCAATTAGGTCAGCCCTTGCTCCTTCCTGATGGCATTCCGGAGGATAGACGAGACAGGTACCGAACGGCTATCTTCAGTCATGTCTAAGAAAAAAAAACGAAAGAGCAGGAACAAGGATTAATTACCTTAACGGATGAAAAAAAGAAGATAGTGGCATATGTGGCCGTCCTAACACAATTCTAATGCTGAAATGAGCTGACATGAAAAAATTTTACACTTTGGCCCAGTAGTGCCAAATTGAGATGTCTTAGCAATGCGCCTAAAACATAACTATTTTTTTCTGGTGAGGCCAGTTTGTTCAGTGATTACGTATTCCTTAACTAATCAAAGGTTGTTAAGATCCTCATCATGCCCACAATTGCCAACTAATTTGACATAATTCCAGACCCTTTCATTAAAAGCTGATTCAAGAGAGATGATCCACGTTGTCAGTTTGAAGACACTGTGCACTTTTGAATACGCTGTGCTAACCAGAACGCTACCTTATCATCTGGCTTTTAGAGTCACCATCAATTTTCATTTCCCAGACAAAGCTCGGATCTTATACACAATTTTGCGAAACTGAAGCGCTTAAGGTGTGGTGAATATTTGGAACACTAGATATTCTGAAGCAAGGTATGGGAGCGGAATAGTTGGTGTTCTATATTTTTACAAAAACAAAATAAAGAACTAGATTACTTGAATTTACCAGCACGTCGGTTTTCTATCTAAAATTTTCTGCTGCTTAGTTTTATTATGTCTTCATCTTTGTGCATTGATTGAAATGATTGTGATGTCATGTCACAGGTATCTACTTTTGGTGCTTTGCAGTAAAGTCTTAGTTGGAACTTAGTGCTTGTCTTCATTGTCCCCTTCGTCTGTTGTCTAGCTTTGTGCACTACAGCCGTAAAAAACGAGATATTCACCGCCTAAAGAAATGATGAGCTAATTGGCTACGTCTCAGCATCGACATTTTCGTGATCTCGAAACCAGCACGAGGCTATAGCAAAATAACAATAAATTTGTGTCAAGAAATTGCAGAGGCGAGAAATCTGCGCCAATTGCACCAATCTGCACCAACTAAAAATTACTGCATGATACTACATTAAAAGGGCTTTTTCTGTCAAATGCGTGCTATTGATGCGCCACAAAGTGGTTTTGAAACCGAAATCAATGTCAACTGCACACATTGGGATCAGAATAATGTGATGGTTGCCACCTCGTACACTTGCACAGCTGCATTTTATAATGGTGTAACAGCTAGCCGTTGTGATAGCAGACGCAATCCACTTCAATATCAGTGGCAACGATGCAGTCCCGCTGAAACACTAGGTTTCTGCAAACGATGCACAATCCTCGATACTTTAGCTGTCCTGGCAACAGACAGAGGTCTAATAAAAGCATGCAGTACGGCTATCACAGTGCCACGATTGCTGTGCCATACGCCAGCAGTTATAGTGATAGCATGAATGCAGCGAGGTTTCTTGGTGCATGACTCGAAACGATCAACTCCGCAACTATTTCAAAATCAACTACACAGGCCAGGGTCCCAAGGTAAAAAACAAACTGTTGTTAAACTCTTGTTTAAATATACACACAACATATATATTGAATTCGATAACAAAGAAAGCAAGTGGACAGAATGTTAATTCCAAAGCATGCCCTGCTTCTACAAAGGTGTGCGCGCTCGACTATGGTTACGCGCAACAATGGGCGGCAATTGCCAGCTAAAAGTGTACAGCAGGCTTAAAGTGGCACTACATGACACGGGTGCCCGGGTAAACAGCAAAATTAGATACTTGCTGCGGTAAAGTTGTCGGCGATAAGTCATACCAGCGGTGATTTGATAAACATCGGAAAAAACGCAGGCAATGTAGCGATTACCAAAAAACACGTCAGTGAGAATTATCCCCGACCAAAAGCCTTACCACAGTATCTTCAGGCTCGTGAACACGTGTGGCGTAGTGCCACTTAAAGCCTACTGCATGCCTCTGATAGATGGTGACTACATGAGCAGGCTGGGCCGCCGATCACTGCCGCCTTGTTGTGCAGAACAGTTCTTCGCATGCAGAAACTAAATCGTTGCTTGCATTGCTTGCAGAAACTAAATCAGCTCGCTGTTGTGGAGTTGACCATTGTGGTGGTGAAGTCGTCAAGGCCACACACATGGCGGCTTGCGGTGACAGCCGAACATAATCGACAGAGCACAAGTGGTGTGTCGACGAAGCTGGTACATCAGCAAGCCGAGGCAGTTCAAGTTGGAGAATGGCAGTTGCACAATCAATAAGAGCGGCATGGCTGGACGAAAAATCCAATTCGAGAATGGAGTCACTTGGAAATGGATCAAGAACAGCAAACAAAATAGTTGTGTGATGATCGGTAATGGCGATGATGCATGCTGTCCACATTCCTATGATAACAGGACTTCTTCCGTCGGCTACTCAAATAATACCGGGAGCAGCCAGGGTCAGCACTTTCTTCAGGTGGCGGGAAAGTCGAGCACTTATCACAGAAATATGTGGGCCAGTGTCAACAAGTGCAGACACAATAAGGCCGTCATCGTCAAAGTCGATCATTTATTGGTCGTGTTGGCAGTACAAAGGGAGAATTTGAGGTCAGAATCAAGGCTGCAGCATCACCTACAAGAGCTGCATCTCTTAGTTTTCTTGTCGTAGATTGAGTGGCGATGTCAGACGCCGTCGCTAAAGCTACTGAGACGACAGGCGGTGTGCTGGCGGCAAATGGAACAGCTGACCTCGGGGCGAAAGTGAGTGGCTGTGTGACATAGCTGAGGCATCGTGAGGTTCAAAAGGTTGGGAATGGTGGTCATTAGCGGCGTACGGCTCAGGGGGCTGGAGAAGGTGCTAGATGTTGGCACGACCAGCAGTGGCATGCTGGGTTCTGGCGAAGACCAGCTGTCGTCACAGCACCGTGCGACGTGTCCTATGCGGCAACAGCTAGCTGAAACAGATCAGCAATAATCCGCAGTTCACTATTCAGCCGGATAGCGAGAGCGTGGATAGAATCGTGCCTGAGCAATGACCTGGGCAAGAGCGTGGATAGAACATTTCCTGGGGCAACGACCTGGGGCGAGGTGGCGCTATTGAGCGGTAATCAGTCATCTGAGATCGAGCAACAGTGCTGACAATGAAGCCCAAGTTGCAGAGTTCTTCCTGCACAATTGACTGCACCAGAGAAACCGAGGGCATGTGAAAATCGACACTGCCGTTTTTATGAAGAGCAGGTGCAATTGCTCATGTTTTCCGGTGAACGATTCGTGTCAGTTCAGCCGCCATTGACGGCAGCAGGCGAGAAGTCAGTCCATCTTCGCATTAGGACGTCACAGCGGTGTTTGGCATGAACGACATTGAGTTACACCGGTTTTTGGCCTCTTCAAAACGCCCACATTTTTATATAATTTCGTCGACGATCGCAAAATTCCAGCCCATTAATAGGTTGGACCTCTTGTCCTCTATTTCCTTCAGCACGTGGCCAACTTTGTCCTGCTCTGACGTCTCGCTGTCCACCTGACGACAAAGAGCCAGCACGTGCTGAATATACATGATGTACGACTCAGTGGAAGTCTAAACATGGATGGAGAGCTCTTTTTTTGCGGCAGCTTTTCTACCCATGGGCTTCCCAAATAAGCCAAGTTCTTGCTTGAGAGTGTCCAGCTTCTTATGTCATCCTAATAATTTTCGTACCATACTTTTGATGTACCTATCAGGTATAATAGCACGTGAGCCAGCATGAGAGTCGGGTCATAGGAATTGATTGCACTGGTATGTTTATAGTCAGCAATCCATGCTTCGACGTCGACTTCATCCGTACCAAAGAACGTCCCAGGGTTTTTCAGATGCGTCAGAACGTATATTGGCGGTGTTGTAGCGGATGCAGGCGCTAGAGTGGCCGGTGCAAACGTCATGGCCGATGGAGAGGTAGTTGAGTCATCGGACTCGTTTTCCATTATGAAAACTCCGACCGTGGAGCTCCATTGTACAGCACTTCTTTTACGCTGCACCTACACCAAATTGTCATGAGTAACATGAAGCCGCAAGGGAGACAGAGGCAAATATATATACAATATCTACAAGCAAATGTGCCACTGAATAGTCACCAGAATCTCGTACAGCACACCAGCCTTCTTCTTTGTCTCTCTGTCTGCCACAGTGGGCTCATGAATGCCTTGTAACAATACTTTTCGGGGGGGGGGGGGGGGGGAGGCACTTGTTGAAGACCTGGAAAAAAACCCTATTCACTCACGGTAAAAAAATCCGACCATTTGAATTTCAGGTGGGGGAAGGGAGGGCACATACAGCACCTCTCCGCATCACGGACCAGGCTTATTAAAATGACAAGTTTTTCACTATGCCAAATTGTATTCATTAAAAGGACACTAAAGGCAGCTATTAAGTTGACATTGATCGTTGAAATAGCGGTCCAGAAACCTTGTAGTGTTACTTTTTTGCCAAGAAAGGGCTTGTTTGAAAGAAAATCTCGCTTTAGTGGCCCGCATCGACTTGGTGCACTTCAATCTACCTGCCTCAAGAAGCGGACTGACTCACGTCACTGTTGCAGTGCACGTTGCCTGGCTTTGCTGCCTGGTCGTCGACAATAGTAGACAGAACGAAAGCAGCGGGAGTCACAGCAGTAACAACGGCCATTGATCAATTTCCTACTATAGGCTCTGAGATGGCAGACGTGTTTTGGTTTAGCTGTGCCCTGCTATATGGCATGACCTGTCCAGTTTAACCATGTGAAAATTAAATTTTTTAACCACTCGCGCCATTCACCGTAATAACATCTGATGGTTCTTTTTTCTAAGAATGAAGCAGAAACAAACAGGCAGCATTTTATTGCGTCGCTTGATGCACGAAAAGTTCTCTATTAAGTGCAGCTAGATGGATTACTAGTGATTAATTGTAGGTGGTTCGTCTCATGTCTCAATCGGTATCATTATGAGCATGTTCTACTGCGGCGTATGTATTCTTATGCATTTACCTTAATTTCTTTTTAGGTGGGGCACTGCTGTTGATAATATTGTTGTTTTAGATGTCATACATGGAGCTTTCACCCCGACGTAAATTGTTATTTGACTTTAGTGTCCTTTTATTGATGTGGTCACAAACTTTCGCTGATCTCTGTCACTGATGGCAAGTTGAGGTTACCTCGTCCAATAGTCCTTTGTTGCTTCTCGGCCAATGGATACTGGCATTACAATTCCTAGACCGAGACTGTGTGCAGACAAGCTTATTGTGCCATGTATATGTATATATATATATATATATATATATATATATATATATATATATATATATATACACATGCTGCTAGTAAAGTGAAAAGGTGATCACTTATGCCAGCAGGACACTGTCCCAAACAAAAGCCAACTGCACGACGACCGAGAAAGAATGTCTCGCAATGGTATGGCCAGTCATCAAACTTGATCCGTATTTGAACCGTCGCTCATTCATAGTTATCAGCGATTACCACTCAGTCACTCATTCATAGTTATTAGCTATCACCGTTCACTCTGCTGGTTAATGAATTTGAAAGATCCCTCATTCCATTTCACATGCTGGAGTCTTTGGCTCCAACAGTTTCGACTTCACCGTTACCTACAAACCAGGTAGACGACATGACACGCTGTTGCCGACATTCTTTCTTGGTCTCCCGTTAAAGCAGCGGAGCACGACGGCAACGACATGGCCTTTTTGGGTGTCGTGGACACTGCTGTCTTTTCACGCCAGCAGCAAGATGACACTTACCTGCTACCGCTGAATCGTTACCTCGAACGACAAACCAATAACGTGCCGAAATTGTTTGCAAGAAGGCAAGTGTCATACTGCTTGTGCAATGAGCTACTTCACAAGAAGAACTTCTCACCTAGTGGCAGCAGCTACCAGCTCATCGTTCCATCATCGCTTCAACCTGAAATCCTCTACGCCTGCCGCAATGAGGCGACAGCCAGTCACTTGGGCTACACCAGGACATTGGCAATAATTAGGCAGAACTATTACTGGCCGAAACTTGCCGCGGTCGTGAAAATTTATGCGCAGACGTGTTGGGACTGTCAGTGCTGCAAACTACCACCCGTTATGCCAGCCACCCTGTTGCAGCCTGTGCAAGCGCCAACAATTTCATTTGCACAAATTAGTATGGACTTTCTAGGTGCCTTTCCAGCGTCTATCACCGGAAACAAGTGAATCATTGTCGCTACCGATCACTTCACCCGATACGCTGAGGCAGGCGCTCTGCGACAAGCAACAGCAGCTGAAGTCGCGCTATTCTTTGTCGAAGCCATCGTCTTAAAGCACAGCGCTTCTGCAGTAATTATCACCGACAGACGTACTGCGCACAAGGAGACAATGGCATACCATCCCCAGACCAACGGGCTGACTGAACGTATCGACAGGACCCTGGCTGACATGATCAGCATGAACACAGACGTAGAACACAAGAATTGTGATGACATCCTACCCTGCGTCACGTTTGCGTACAACACGGCTCGTCAAGAGACCACTCAGAAGATGCCATTCAGTCTCATTTACAGCCGTGATGTTAGAACAACGTTAGACGCAATGCTCCCCCATGAAAAGGAGGCTCATGAGACGGACGCTACAGTTTTTACGCAGCCAGCAGAAGCTCGGTAACTTGTCCGGTCGCAGATAATCGATTAACAGAACAGTGACGCTCAGCACTACAATCTCCAGAACAGACCCATCACATACAACGTCGGTGACAAAAAGTGGGTCTAGACACCCATTTGCCGTCGTGGCCTTTCCGAAAAACTGTTGTGGAGATTCTTCACACCTTACAAGGCTCTCTGACGAATCAGCGAGGTGAATTACGAGATTGTTCCCGACGGCCCTCAGAGTTCAAAGTGCCAATGACATTCAGCACAAATTGTTCACGTGCCTTGAATGAAGCCTGAGCATATGATCTAGTGCCAAGGACAAAAAAGCAGCGCGAATACACTTGGTCATGACAAGGTTGCCTTTTTGCAGAGTTTGATAAAGCCTCTTTGTCGATCGTCTATCACTTATTTGTTGATCCCGTGTCGTCACTGTATGTATGTATATATGTGTATCACTTTACGTGCATCACCCAGCTTAGGAACTGAAAACACCATTCGCACAAATTGACACAGACATGCTCGGTGACTTTCGAGTATGTAGGCGACAATAGATATATTGTGTTGCACATGATTATCTTACTCTATATGCCGAAGCAGAAATTTTGCAGCGGTGGACAGGAGCTTTGATTTTTCCTCGGGGCTGTTGTTCTAAGGCATGACACTCCGGAAGTAGTCATTACAAACAGAGGACCCTGGTTCACGGCAGAGCTTTTGGACATTGTTTTAAGACTAAAGCCCTGACCACATACAATCGTTCTGTTGCAGCAAGTGGATTCCTTGACGCGGTGCTGCACCCTCTCCCTATGAAGAGAAAGGGCATGCAGAATCATGTAGCCAAGAACCCTCTTTTTCCATGAAGAGAGGGTGCAGTACCATATCAATAAAGACACGCACTGACGCACTGCAACTGGTGGATGTGATGAGGTCTAAGTGGCTGATGGGAAGAAAACAGCGCATCACCCGAAGACAAATGGGCTGTCAGAATTCTACTGCAAGAGAGAAGATATACATACAGTCGCCACGGTAAGTATGTCCTACACACACATGGACAGCAATATTTGGGACACTTTACCATAGTGTTACCTTCACGTACAACATGACGCTTCATGAGACGACACGCATGACACCTTTGTGGTCTTTTACGAAACCGTATAACATTTTAACATAAAGACCTTCTACAAGAAAGTGCACATAGTATATAAGTGTAACAGGAAAGAAAAAAAAATGTATCGCACCCTCATACTCCACTAAGAGAATGCGTGACCGACAAGCTGCATTGGTGTTCACGAGGTCACGCAACTTGTCACTGAACTTGCTCATCTGCATCCGCTTCTGCTCCACTGTCAGCTCACCACATTCTTGCATGTCGTTCAGCGTCAGCAGCGGACTGGCACCCTCTGCCACACAGTAGTACTGCACAGGAAGAGATTTTGTCAGGCTTCAGTTGTAACTTAGGTTTATAGAGCACAGCCCTCTGGCGCCTGTTCCTGCATGAACCATCGGGGATGTAACCGCAAGAACGAGTGCGTGCCACAGGACTCGGACAAGCCCCACTACCGCGTACAGCAGGTGCAAGTGTCAAAAGAAAACCAAGCACGTGCCACATGAGTTGGGCAAGCAAATAAAAAGACTATTATGCGTGGCCCTAAATTGCCCTGCAGACATATATTATTTATATTTAAGCTACTTCATTCTTGCCCAATCCCCCAGGATGGGTGTCAGCCAAAAATTTACGATCTATATTTAAATCAACAGGCTCTATCTCACCAATGTTGACAACGACTTCCGATTCTATCACGGGAAACCCAATTCAGACCCCTTAGCCGATAAGTTTCGTCAGTTGCAGTCTCACAAACTCATAATCGTCATTGTTAGGTGCTATGCCTCATTAAGCAGCCCCACTTTTTATCCGTGCTCAAATGTTTGCGTCCTTGCGCAGATGCCAAGGACATGCATCACAATACCATTCTTCAGCATGCCTCTGTACTTTGCCTTTCTGAAACCTGGATGGACACCAAACAACCCCTCGAAGTCATAGACTACCAGTACTGTTGTGGCACTTGCAGAGACCATCACATAGCGGTGTCAATGCACCTTAAAAAAAAGATTTCAGTATGTACTAACTTTGGCTTACCGACTATGTACCGTACTTGTCAAATAGGTTTGTAGCCATTACAAACGCAGTTGGTAATGGTTATTAACACAGATAGTGATGATTACTAACTGAAAAAAAAAAAAAAAAGTAGCCGCGATCATTTTGCCTCACGAATTACCTGCTTTATAATGGTCCGATTCGTGACCATCAACATTCCTACATATCACTGCATAATTATGCACATAATTTCATAAACGAGAACAGCACATGTACACAATAAGTCTACATGACAAGCACAGTTTGTAATTGATTCCAGAAGTATTTACAGCCCTACCTTTCAGGAACGCAGCTGGTGCCAGTGGGTGGGGATGCTTTAGAATAAAGAATTTAAATTATGATCTTCCTTTAAATAGTATAAAATTTTATTAGTTGCACGGGGTTACGTAGCGTAGGATCTTTTATTCAAGCATATCATGACAAACACTATGAAGTGTCTATTTTGCATAGTACCACCTCAACATGGCCTTATAAACATGCCTGAAGACTAGGTACTAAGCGCGTGGAAAACGTGTGGGACATACAGGTGGCGCAGCAGTCCACTGCATCAATGCGCCGACTTACGGCAACTTCAGTTTCAACTGGCACGCTATGAACCACTGACAGCGTAGCAGCTACGACAGCACTGTTATGCTGCAAGTGCGTCTGCACAAACGTGACAGATTTTATCAAGCAGGTAGGCTGCTTTCGGAAATTTAACAGTGCAATGATTATTTTGGGGCTCTGAACAAAGGGAAAGGATATAAATTTATAGAACCAACCATCTTTCCCGTGGGACGCACAGACCCATGATGAGTGTTTTGAAAGAGCGATTTGCGTGGGTCGGGCGATGGAGATGCCTGAGACCTGCGCAGCTGCCTGCAGTCTGGCGTCCTCATGAGTTCTGGTCGCAACTGGAAGGCGTCTCGGCAGGAGTGACGGTTCGTCGTACCGACGGCAACGTTGCTGTTGCAGGAACTGGTACTGAGGTGAAGACGTCGAGCCGGACAGTGCAGCAGTGTCAACCGGCGGCGGTGTCGTCGTGCACGGACATTCTTTATCGAGACATGTGTTGTCATTTTTTGTTAGAGCTTGTGTAGCGGATTTCTTTTCTTTTCAAAATATGGTTTGAATTAAAATTGGGAGGATGTCGAGGCACTGACACTCCCCTGTAAACTTGTTTGCGCCGCGTGGCGCACGTGTCTCGTGTAGAAGCCATATTTCGAGGTCACTGCTATTGAGCAATAGGTGGCGTTGTGTACGCGAGCGGTGATCACCGCTATCATCATCATTATGGTTGCCAGAGCGGTAGCGCTGGCAATGACCCCTGGCGGCAGGCAAGCATCGGCGGCGGCCGAGAAGCCCAACAAAATAAAACAAAAGTCGCTTTCTCTAACTCGTGCATCGCAAGATAAAAAAAAGCGAGGGAAGCAGAGTGCAAGAACTCAACGCCCCGATCCACCTAGTTGTGCCACGTGCGACAGGCGGCTGCGCAGAGCCACAACCGGCATCCACCCAGCACCCAGCCTAGGCGCAAAAGAGGCAGCCGCAAGGAGGCATCCACTCTGTAAGGTGGCCCTATCGCTCGTTGCACACAGCAGCTTACCGAGCGAACGGCGTCCACCATCCCGGATGGTGTCACGACACCCTGGCATCGAGCTGCAATCCAGACAACAACAATGCCCGGCTCCCCGAGCGCAAAAGAGAAGAAGCTATTTACAGAAAATCGGACCACCCGCGAGGCTTCAGTACTAACTTGCTTCGGGCCTGGCCTACAAACCACATGCTCTAAGCCTTGCTCACCCCAGGATGCGGACCACATGGCTCTCGTCCCAACTCAACAACATTCTTGAAAACACACCAACAATGAAAAAAAAAACACTTGCAAGCAGAAAAAAATCAAAACTCAACCTGCCGACAAGTTCAGACACGTCACAAATACATATCTCTTCGCTCTCAACAAAGCACACCGCCAACGCTAGCAAAGAAGTCGCCCTAGGCCTACTCTACCCCGGCTCTAACAAAAGCTTGTACTGAACCGCAAAAACTGTCATCCGATGCTCCAAGAGCCCCACGTAGGGCGCCAGTGTAGGATCTAGAGGTGGTAATCGCCACCCCACTCTTGGAGTGAATGGACACAGTGGACACGGTCGGAGCAAATCCAACAACACACACATTTATTTCACTGCTTTAGAACGATGATATCGTAACCCGAATTACTATTATACATAAATTGTAACTAACCCGCAAAGACATCCTTACACAATATTACTCAGCACGTAGCAACATAACAACCACAACAGCACACAAACGGGGATGTCACCAACTCCTGACTCACCGCGCAGGACCCCGGCAGACAGTCCCCGGTGCCGTGCACCGGGGACACACCGCAAGAGCAACCGTTCCCGCCAAACGCCACCAGCCTAAGAGGCCAGCTTATTTCTTGCGCGCCGCCACCGATGCTTGCCTGCCGCCAGGGGTCACTGCCGGCGCTACGGCTTTAATAACCATGATGATGATAATAGCGGCGATCACCACTCGCATACACAACGCCACCTATTGCTCAATAATCGTGACCTTAAAACACGACTTCTGCGCGAGTCACAAGTGCCACGCGGCACAAACAACTTTACAGGAAAGTATCAGTACCCCGACAACGTGTCAACGCTAAAAAGCTGCCGCAAGGACAATGTGCCACTGGCAACGAAAAAACATGAAAAACCGCTTAGCCAAGAAATAACCATGGTCAAAGATAATCACATGGGTCGTAGATAATCAAACTCGTCAGACAAACTGATAGAGGGAGTGCTGACACATCTTTCGCCCTTTCTGTTAAAGTGGAAGGCCTCCAATATATTGCAGTCTAAGAATATGTTACTCCTGAAAACTATACTGTCACATCATTAAAGACAGGTTCATACCCTCTCCGCAATGCACGGGTAAATGTAAGTCCGATGTATTAGAAAGCGACCACTCATATTTTATTAATGAAACTCGTTGTTGGGCTAGTTGGCAATTCATCATAATATAGGTAAATATAGCGCAACTTGGAAGTGCTATAAACACTCACGCATTTACACTCCACCCAAGCAAAAATTTAACAAAAATTAGGATAAGCACACGCATCTTGTGACACATCGCTGCCACATGTGGGTGTGAACCACGGTTTATAAATACTGTTGTGACTGGCGCCAGAGCTGACGAGGGAGCAGCGCTCGTTGGATCCTCAAACAAGCAACCGACCAGCTGGCTGCCTATGACCGCCAGGCATTGTCCCAACTAGCAGGAGGATGAGACGTCGTGTCGCCACGATGCCATAAGCCGTTTGGTAGAGGACAACAATTACAGCATCTTCCTTGCAAGAGACCGCGACGGCCGCCGCAAATCGCCCCGCTAATTAAGCGAGCAGTTCGGTGGGCCCTTTGAAGTATGCTATCATGAGCTTGGGACCCCTCGACCAGTGGCACACACACGACGAGGAAGAGTTCCGCTGGCGCCAACTTGGACTGCAGAGTCAGGCCTCAATATTGGACGTTCACGTGGGCCGTGCATGCTCGTCCCCCTTGCCAGTTGTGTGTGATCTGTGATTGGACAGTACCATCTGCACGTGTTCCCTGATCTAGGGATCTGGGGAGCACATACCTTTTATAATGAGCCACCCGGCTCATTTGAGAGAGCACCTTATAGAGGAACGCCAGATTTGAGAGCTCATCATGTAAAAAAAGAGCTCATCATGTAAGAGAGCTCACCATGTACATATTGTAAATAAACCCTCATCAAGCCTCCCTTCCTCCTGCCTCGACAACTTCATTCCGGACCTCCAGTGCCTGCGAACCTCGGTCATAACAACTGGTAGCAGCGGTGGGATACGACTCTGCGACGGAGAACGACATGAACCGGAGGTTAGCCGAAAGCCCTGGGATTCGGCGGGATCGGCGCAGCGTACCACAACCGCATGTAATGGGGTGAGTGCCTGGTTTTGTGCTTGAGATATATCGAGTCTTTTAGCCTAGATCCGTTAAAAGATAGATATAACCAACAACTGCCTGGCTACTGTGGTTGTTATCTCGACACAGAGCAGCACTGGATAATTATCTGAGCAAATTAAGCAAGAAGGCTTAGATAATTGAATAGGAACAAGTGTTAAATTTTGCGGGAGTTTTAAGGGTACGTTACGGGAAAATTCGGGATGTTATAAAAATCAGTAGATTGAGAAAGAAACAGGAAACAAATTAAAGAAGGAGGTTCGCGCGTAGTGCTACTTGTGTGACAGTACGTTATGTTGGGCTAGGTGGTACATATTAGGCTGAAATACGTGGCGCAAGGTTGACAAAGAGAAAAAAAAAGACGAGACAGAAAGAGCGCCTTTTTTTTTTTTTTGAGTGGCAACTCACAACTAAGTTTATTTTCATGAAGCATTCGCAATATATAGGCTCTTGGGGGACATGCGCAGACCATTTCATTCACCGCACGTGCAGGCATGAACATTTTTATGATGTAATAACTGATATATGCAATCATGAAATCTGGGAACCACCAACTAACAGATATGCCTAATGTAAAGATGTCCAAAAAACCAAACACACCCAAGCCTGTGCAAAAAAAAAAAATGCGAAGAAAAACCAGCAAAAAAGGACTGACAGACACTTCGTAGCACCCGACTAAATGATGATGATGATGATATGTGGAGTTTAACGTCCCAAAACCACCATATGATTATGAGAGACGCCGTAGTGGAGGGCTTCGGGAATTCTGACCACCTGGGGTTCTTTAACGTGCATCCAAATCTGAGCACCCGGGCCTACAACATTTCCACATTCATTGGAAATGCAGTCGCCGCAGCTGGGATTCGATCCCGCGACCTGCGGGTCAGCAGCCGAGTACCTTAGCCACTAGACCACCATGGTGGGGCAAAAGAAAATTTATCGACCACAGCTGTGATTTGAATCTTGGTCTTGTGAGTGGGAAGCAAGCATTATACCCCTCGACCACTTCAGTGTCACCCAACTAAAGTACATCTAGATCCAACAGTTGAAATTCACTGTTATGCAACACAACTGAAGGCACGCTGACGCACGAGTCACCTTTCTTCATTATGTGAAAGAATTCAAATAACTTCCACGCCAGCGCATCCCGGCTCCTTCCAAGTACTCGCGTGCGATCGAACTGCGGCGTGCAGCCACACGAAGCACAGTGAAAGGGCAAATGAGACCCTGTTCCATTCCTAATTGATAAGGCATGCTCCCTTAGATGGTCATTTGTACAGCGCCCTGCCTGGCCGATATAGACCTTGCCACAGCTCAGGGGAATTTCATAAACAGTGCCCACAGCACAACGCAGGAACAACTTTACGTGCTTCTTATCGCACACCACCTTGGCACCTCTTGAAGAAATGCGGGCACAGAGCCTTGAAAGCTTATTTGGAGCAAAGAAAACCACCGGCACATGGTGCCGATTTGCAACCTTTTTCAGGTTGTGGGAGATTTTGTGCATGTATGGTACAACATGCGGTCTTTTCCTCTGTCCTTGCAATGGCTCTGGCCTCCTGCGTTCCCCCTTCAAAAAAAGACGAGACATGGCGCTCTTTCTCTCTCATCTTTTTTTCTCTTTGTCAACTTTGCGCCACGTATTTCAGCCTACTTGTGTGCTTCAGCTTGTGGTCTCCGCTGTTAGATTTGCCAGGCTTCAATTTCTCCAGACGCAGAATTGAAATGCTGCTGGGTTTGTGTTTTGTCACAGCTGAGCCAAAGCAAAGCAGTAGTCATGGACCTCATGAGAATAATAAGAGATAATCTGCTAAACCTGTGTTGGGTTCTCGATCTATTTGACGACAATATGCCAGCATCTAAACTCCGTGAAGTGGTTCTCCAAAGCAAGAGTAACAAGGAGGAAATCGAGCACTCAAGGCATATGTATTTAATAGATCAGGAAAAGGAAGAGAAGCGCAAGCGGGACAAAGAAAAAAAAGAGCGCAGGAATGAAGAACATAGAAAGAAGATGCAGGAATTGGATGAGGAGATGGAAAGGATGCATCGTAAAGTGGTGGTATTGCAGCAAAGAGGCCAGACATCCGTAGATGTAGCGCACGAACAATGCGATGTAGCAGCGGTGCCGTTTAAGGCCAAAGAGAAGGCTACAGGCCGGACATTTGCTGATGTAGCGTACGAATGGTGCGATGTAGCAGCGGTGCCATTTGAAGCTGAAGAAAAGGCTAGTACCTATAAGAACATGGTTGAGATTCGAACCCGTTCCGAAAAAAAAAAAAAAAGAGCTCACGGTCGAAGCAGGGTGTGAAGGTGCCGTGGTTGTGGTAATGGAGTTAAGATTAACAGAGTGTTCCGTGAGAATTGAACCTTGCAGCCCTATAGACGATATTGATGAGCTTCAGAGGCTCCAAAGTTGGCACCAAGGAGTGTGCCAAATAGAGAAAGCCTCCGAAAAACCGAAGCTTGGCAAAGCTCGCGATCAGCGAGGCGCGTTCGACAAGGACCTTCAAGCGGCGTGGCGGATTCGCGAGAAAAGGTCCGTTGTCTTCTCTGACTGGCTGGAATCGCATGCGTCTGAGCGGCCGGAGAGTAAGAAAAATAAAAGCGCAATCTACACGGCCGCGGTCTAACGATGAATTGATAGCCAATAATCAGGACTGTGCACGTGAGACAGCGGAGGAGCATATCAATGATGAAGAACGTCAGAGTGGGACGAAAGGCTCCGAAGTCCGCGAAATAAGCGTGCACAGGGAAGAAAGCATCCGAAGGGCAACAGTGAGGCAAAGCTCGTGACAAGCACAAGGCCTTTGAGTAAAAGCTTCATACCGCGGAGTGAAATCGCGAGAAAAGTGCCGTTGTCATCTCTGACGGGTCTGTATCATATGCGTCCGAGCTGCCGGAAAAGAAAAATGCATCGCTCGCGGCAGTGTTCGAATGATAAATTGCCAGGCAATAATCAAGACAGTGCGCGTGAAAGGAATAGCAAGCATGTGGGTGCTGATGAGCAGTAGAGGTGGGCAAAAGGCTCTGTAGACGGCATTAAGAAGCGTGCAAAACGGAGAAAGCGTCCTAAAAACAGGCAGGCGAAAATTGCGACGCATTTGAGAAATGTATTCAAATGGCGGAGCAAAATTGCGAGAAAGTTGCCGTATCGAAAGCGTCCGAACAGCCCGAGAGCAAATGAAAGAGAAACGCATTGTGCGCATAAGCGGTCGGAGGCCAGAGGACCCTTCTGTTGGTCTCGCGGCGCAATGGACGGGGTGCGCAACACAGAGGTCGGTGGTATTCGCAAAGTAGCGAAAAGGAACGACAGCAAGTCTGTTTCAAGGAATGTCGCGGGGTTTGGTAACAAAGGGATTTACCTTTATGCGTGTTGTACACCCCGCTTGACGAGAAAAGGTTCCGGGCGCGACCACCACGATTTCAACTCAATGTTATTGAGAACAGCTGTTAGTTTATCAAAAATGTTGACGTAGGACTATTCAAAGAAATGTTTTCTTTGTTTACTTTAGTGATTTTGTACATAAATAGTTTGAACTTTGTTTTCGTTAGCGCTCTATCATTTTGGTAGCTTATATGCATTGTATATATATTGTCACGATAATAAAATCAGTGTAAGTAACAGTGTAGCAAACAGCAGAACAGCTTGGATCGAGCAGCGCGAGTTTGTCGTCGCCTTTTCTGCTGACCAAAATCCTTCGTCATGCACAAGTAATGATGACACTAGCCACGCAACAGCCAGAAACCCACTACATTTTCGTGTCATTACTCCCCCTCTCGAAAAGCATCAACTCGATACTTTCAAATGTATGAAGGCAAGAGACTTTAATGTCTTCAGCGTGAGTAATACAGCTTCATCCTAGCCACGTGGACGATGTCCGACTGGGCACCACGACGGGAAGACTGCACGCTGGGCTCTGCGATAAATTTGTAGTTTACATCGCTGACGCGCTGAAGAACCCGGTAAGGGCCGAAATAACGATGCAAGAGCTTTTCAGAGCGGCTGCGTTGGCGTATGGGACTCCAGAGCCATACTTTTTCTCCTGGGTAGTAGTTGACTTCTCTGTGCTGAAGGTTGTACCTATGAGCATCGTGTTGTTGCTGAGAGCGAATGCGCAAGCGAGCTAGTTGTCGAGGTTCTTCAGCGGGCTGTGCATACTGGTCAGCATTTTCGGTGGCGGTCGTAAATGCTTCAGGTGATAGCATGGCGTTTAACATCACAGTAACTTCGCGACCGTGAAGCAGGCAGAAAGGTGTAAATCCTGTAGTTTCTTGAATGGCGGTGTTATATGTGAAAGTTACGAAGTAGAGGACACTGTCCCAGTTCCTATGGTCTACATCGACATACATGGAAATCATGTCTGTGATGGTCTTATTGAGCCGTTCCGTTAATCCATTAGCTTGTGGATAGTAAGCTGTCGTTCGGCGATGTACGGTGCCGTTAAGTGTCATCACTTCTTCCAGTAGCTGGGCAGTGAAGGCCGTGCCTCTGTCTGTTATAACCATGGCCAGTACACCATGGCAGAGGACGACAGCATGAATGAAGAAATCCGTGACATCGCTTGCTGTACCACGCTGGAGTGTTCGTGTTTCACAATAACTGGTTAAATAGTCAGTCGCAATTATTATCCAGCAATTCCCCGCTGAAGATTTCAGAAACAGACCTAGCAAGTCCATGCCAACTTGTTGAAATGGTTTTCGGGGTGATTTCACAGGGTGTAAAAGACCAGCAGGTTTCATGGGCGGAGTTTTGCGACGCCGACAGTCTCAGCAGGTTTTCACGTAGTGCTTGACCATACGGGACAGTTTGGGCCAGTAGTACGTGTGGCGGATACGTGCCAGAGTACGCGTGAACCCTAAATGCCCAGAAGATGGTTCATCATGGCACCCCTTAAGGATGTCGTCTTGCATCATAGATGGTACGGCCAGTAGGGCCGTCCGAGCGTTAGGATCAAAGCTCCGCTTGTACAGGACGTTGTTACGAAGGAAAAAATGATGAAATCGTGCGCCTGAATATTTGTGGTGGCTGTTCAAACTTGTCCTCGAGATAGTCAATGATCGGGCGAAATTCTATGTCATCACGCTGTTTTTGAGCCAAGTCGGAGACTGTGACTGCCATGAGAAAACTTTCGTCGTCAGTTTGGTCAGGAGGAATCGACTCGACTGGCGCACGTGATAGGCAGTCAACATCGGTGCGCTTGCGTCCTGACTTGTAAACCACCGTAACGTCGAATTCTTGTAAGCGGAGACTCCATCGAGCTAGGCGGCCTGAGGGGTCTTTGAGGCCTGCAAGCCAGCATAAGGAATGGTGGTCGGTGACTACTTTGAATGGTTGCCCGTACAAATACGGTCGAAACTTGGCTATGACCCACATGACAGCTAGGCATTCCTTTTTTGCGGTGGACTAGTTCGTTTCAGCCGATGATAACGTACGACTAGCGTAGGCGATCACTCGCTTGATACTTTCCTGCCATTGCACAAAGACGGCTCCGAGGCCGACATTACTTGTATATGTATGCACTTCAGTGTCGGCATTTTCATCGAAATGACCCAAGAATGGAGGAGTCTCGAGGAGTCGTCGTAGCTCGCAAAAAGCTTCGTGTTGTTCTGGGGCCCACACAAAAGCAACGTCGTCTCTCGTGAGTTGGTTTAAGGGTTCTGGTATTTTGGAAAAGTTCGGAACGAAGCGACGATAGTATGCACAAAGGCCCAGAAAACGGCGTACATCGTGTTTATTCGTCGGAGTTGGGAAGGCAGCAACAGCCAGTGTTTTCTCGGGGTCTGGGCGAATTCCGTCACTGTTGACGGCATGGCCGAGAAACTTGAGCTCCTCGTAGCCAAAGTGGCATTTTTTGGGCTTGAGCAACAGGCCAGCTGTTCGTAGCGTCTCAAGTACTGAACAAAGACGCTGAAGGTGCTGCTCGAAAGTCGATGAAAAAACGATGACGTCATATAAATAGACAAGACTGGATTGCCACTTGAGACTGGACAAAACTGTGTCCATCATTCGTTGAAAAGTCGCGGGAGCAGAGCACAGTCCAAAAGGAAGCACCTTGAATTTGAAGAGCTCGTCAGGAGTAATGAAGGCGGTCTTTTCCCGGTCACGCTCATCGACCTCAATTTGCCAGTAACCACTGCATAGATCCATGGATGAAAAATACGGGGTGTTTCTAAGGCGGTCTAGTGAGTTGTCGATACGAGGAAGCGGATAAACGTCTTTTTTTGTCACGGTGTTCAGTTTGCGATAATCAACACAGAAACGCAATGTGCCGTCTTTCTTTTTCACCAACACAACCGGTGATCCCCATGACGGGTAAATGGCTGATTGATGTCGTCAGCAAGCATTTGTTGTACTTGGTCGTGGATGGCGTCTTGTTCTTTGCGGGAAACTCGAAAAGCATGTTGTCGAATAGGCCTTTTGCTGGGCTCTGTTATGATTCTGTGCTTTGCAAGGGGTGTCTGTTTGATTTTGGACGTCGTGGCAAAGCAATCACTGAAGAAAAACAGGAGGGAGCGAAGACTCTCTTGCTGTGAAGTCGACAGTGCGCAATTCACATCAAGCTTAACCGGAGACTGTTTGTCATCGCGAGGACCGGAAGATAGTTGCACGAGTAACAAGCTGGCTTTCGAGTCTCCAATTTCTTCGAAGTAAGCGATGATACACTGCTTCATGAAGTGCTGGTATTCATGACTAAAATTTGTTAGCAGAATTTTCGCAGGCTCTTGTGTCAATTCTGTGAGACCACGGGCATAGCATACTTCACTAGACAAGAGCACGAACACATTGCCTTCCACAACTCCGAAAGCCGTACGGTTGATGTCACTCAGCACGTTAACCAGAACACTGGAATGAGGCGGTACTGTCACTAAATCATCGGATACACGCAACGCCATCATACGCGATTCACAATCCTGAGAATGTTCGTTACATGAAAACGTCACCAGCGATTCTCGGAGATTTATAATAGCCCCATATTCTCGAAGGAAGTCTCATCCCAAGATGACCTGCCTGGAGCATTCCCACAGTACGACGAAAGTCCCGATGAAGGTCGAAGTGCCAATATGTACTCGGGCAGTGCACCTCCCAACCGAAGTCACTAGATGACTACCCACGGTACGAAGCTATAGGCCGTTCCATGGTGTCACCATTTTTCGGAGAGCAGCCTCGAAGTCACCACTCATAACGGAGTAATCGGCGCCAGTATCCAGGAGTGCAGTGGTCGAGTGATTGTCGACAGTTATAGAAATTGCTGCGAAAATTGCTGCGTCACGTTCAGAAAATTTCGTGACAAAAATATCGGCGTGATCAACGTGCCGTGGCGGAGGCTGTTTGTCAGTTCGGTCAACAGCGGCCCTACCCTCAGAGATCGCTGGCCTCAGTTTTCCTGGCGTGGGCCAAGACTTGGGGACCTGTTTCGTACACCAGAGAACGTGGCGTAACGACTAGGCGAGCTGAGGCGCCGAGGAGAAGGTGAGCGCGGCCGGCGGCTTTGTGCAGGAGGAAACGGCTGCTGCGCTGCTAGGCATTGCTGAATCTCGCAAGAACGCTCCCCGTTGCTGGGTCGACGCACGTTAGTGTGAAACCCCTGAAGGCCCATCCTGCGATATGCACACTGGCGGTACAGATTTGCTACCACTGCTTCGCAGCAGTGGTAGCAAAGAGGCCTGCTGTCAGAAGTGCGCCATACGTCAGATTTATGGGTGACTTCATGCGAAACGTCATACTGGAAAAAGCTCTCGTAGTTATTTGTAGGTGCGAATTGACGGGGCGATGGCGAGAAAGTAGAGGTTGGCCGGCGTCCGGTAGAAGGTTGAGGACTCCTTAATGCTTCGGCATAAGACAGAGCAGGAGCCTCTGCATGCATTTGGAGCAATGGTTGGGTCACATTCCTGAGTTCATCGCGAATAATGTCTCCCAGAATCGCCGCACTTGGGTGGGCAGAAGTGGGACGAACTTTTTCGAGCTTCTCCCGGACCACGCTTCGCACAAGCTTGCGGAGCGCTGATAAGTCCTGTCCACAGGTGAAAGGTGACACCGCGGCAATAGAAGCTTGGCGGTCAGACTGTAGAGAGTGTTGCTGAAATGACCGTTCCATGGTAGTAGCTTCTGTGATGAACTCATCGACAGTGATTGGGGGCTTGCGTATGAGTCCAGCAAAAAGTTGCTTACTGACACTCCACAGGAGGAGTCTAACTTTTTTTGTTTTATCCATCCCTGGGTCGGTGCACTTAAACAAGCGTGACATGTCTTCGACAAACATAGCCACGTTTTCATTTGGCTTCTGAACCTGGCTCTGCAGAGCCTGCTCGGCCTTTTCTTTCCTTTCGGAATTTCTGAATGCCTGGCATAGCTATCGCTGAAATTGTTGCCAGCTAGTGATAGACGGCTCATGGTTCTCATACCAGACGCGAGCGTAGTAGCGAAGCTTCTTGGTAGACGTAGACGTAGCGTCTACGTCTACGTCTATAGACGTAGCGAAGCTTCTTGGTGTCGTTCCATTCGTTGGCGGCTGCGACCCGATCGAAGTAGTCTAGCCAGACATCTACGTCTTCTAATACATCACCATGAAACGGCTTCGGGGTGCGTGCTGTGTAGACGACGCTTCGAGTGGATGCGAGTTGGTCTACGTCGCTCTCTTGCGTCTGACTTGCCGTTGTGATGGTCATTCTTGCCGAGCCCAAGGGACCAAATTCAGAAGGTAGTCCTAGCAAACGTCGGCTGAGGCGAAGTGCCAGGTTTTCCTCCGGAATTGTTGAAATGGTGGCAGAAGCTTGAAGAGGCTTGAGTTAAAACTAGCGAATTGGGATTGTAGCCAGTGCGTTCACCAGTTTGTCACGGTAATAAAATCAGTGTAAGTAACAGTGTAGCAAACAGCAGAACAGCTTCGATCGAGCAGCGCGAGTTCGTCATCGTCTTTTCTGCTGACCGAAATCCTTCGACACACACAAGTAATGATGACACTAGCCATGCAACAGCCAGAAACCCACTACCTGCTCGTGTCAATATCTATCGGGAGGATAGTGATATGCATTAGAGCGAGTTGCCAGGCATAAAAGATGAGCTCCTTCAAAATAATGTGACGGCAGCTGACGGAAAAAAGTGTATGGTGTTTCCGTTGCATGTCGTGAGTAGACACATGGAAATACGTTAATGTGCCACTTGTTGAATAGTGACTACGTTGCAGTTGAGATTGAAGCCATAGAGAAGAGTCTATCACCTATGAGGGTAATGGCAACTTTAAGAATGAACTGAGTTTCACAACTGTGATTGTTGCTACGCTAAGGGAAGAGGTAGACGAAGGCCAGAATAAGTATGAGGTGCTGTTCCAAGGTTTCATCTAGCGAAACAGCCAGGATAGTTTTAGAACATCTGGCACAAACACAGTGAGGCTGTGGCGGTTTAAGTTTGTTTTGGGTTTTAGAATGTGTTCTTTAAATATGTCGGCTACTAGATAGTGTCTAGGTAACCCATTTTTGGTTTTGTTCATTTCTTGGGCGTTGTACCTTTTTCTAAAGTAGGCATTGTGCAATTGCATAAACAACACGCATAGGAGCCTGCGTCATGGTAGATGCATGTAAATGAGCGGGGGCGACGTTATGAACTAAGTACGACTGAGCGCAGCGATTCAAAGATATTTATTTTGAGTTTTTTTCAGGGATCATGCGAAAGTTTCTTTTGTTCATTCAATGTTTTGTTCCCATGTGTCCAGTGTGGAAGAAAAGCTAGTTTGTAAGTTTATGTGTATGCTTTTCGAGAGTAGCAACTGCAAGGGGAAGTAAATTTGAAGTTTTTCCACGCAGAAGCATGTGCGTTTGCGGACGTATAATATGGGTGTTCCAGATGCAGGTGCAGCATGACAGTTGTCTCTTCATCGGCTCTGAGGGAACTGACGACTAGCTTTGGCGGCACAAAATTTTGGGGACTAAAGGATAGCGTGAAGCAAAAGGCTTTATTTTATGAATATGAGGCCTGCTAGTTTACAGTGGATTACTCACACTTGCACACAGGTATGCCACGGGAACACATCACTTGGCAGTTAATCTTCTTGAAAGCAGTCTAATAGGAAGATAATTCTCGAATTGGGATTGGGAGCTATGGCAAAAGCTCAGAGAAACGTTCCAATTGCTGCTTTGTTATTGGTAATACTGCTTAAGGAAGCTTGTTTGGAGAATTTTTAGGACTCGATGTGTCTCAGTGCGGGCAGGATGCTCTCCCGTGCCTGTCGTGGTGTGTATGAATGCTTTTCCCAGAAGATAGCCACAAAGAACGAGCGGGAAAGAGTCCTTGGCTGGGCGTCATCGGCAGTGGCCAAGAAGACAGCACCACACTACAACACTTCGGGCAACCTGTGCAGCTGGTCACCCTAAGGTCGAATCTCCCGCCGGCGGACAACCTGTTTTGACTGGCGCCAGAGCTGACGAGGGAGCAGCGCTCCTTGGATCCTCAAACAAGTAACCGACTAGCTGGCTGCCTATGACCGCCAGGCATTGTGTCTCCTAGCCAGAGGGTGAGACGTCGTGTTGCCACAACGCTGTAAGTCGTTCGAGAGAGGACAACAAATACAGCATCTTCCTTGAAAAAGACCGGGGCAGCCGCCACAAATCACCCCGTTAATTAAGCGAGCTGTTCGGCGGACCCTTTGAAGTATGCTGTCATGAGCTTGGGACCCCCGGACCAGCGGCACACACACGACGAGGAAGAAGAGGAAGAACCCCGCTGGCACCACCTTGCACTGCAGAGTCACGCCTCAATATTGGACGTTCACGAGGGCCGTGCATGCTCGTCCCCCTCACCAGTTGTGTGTGATCTGTGATTAGACAGTACTATCTGCACGTGTTCCCCGATCTAGGGATCTGGGGAGCACATACCCTTTATAATGAGCCACCCGGTTCATTCGATAGAGCACCATGTAGAGAAACGCCAGATTTGAGAGCTCGCCATGTAAGAAAGAGCTCGTCATGTACGAAAGCTCACCATGTACATAATGTTAATAAACCCTCTTCAAGTCTCCCTTCCTCCTGCTTCGACAACTTCATCCTGGACCTCCAGTGCCTGCAAATGCCGGTCGTAACAATACGCAAGTTTTCGGAGGAAGCATCAAGTCCCCTGTACGTCTGCCGTTGAAAGCATACTTTATTGAAAAAAAAACAACAACAAGAATCGTTGTGTAAGCGAGTCGTTCTTGGTTTTATGTCAAAAGGAAATATCCTTTCTCGAGGCAAAGATTTAGCAACTCTGGCCGCTTTATCTGCTTTTGTTCTTTCTAAGTTTTCTTTATTGGTTACATTGTTGGGTGGAGGCGATTCTTGTACAGCTTGTTGAATGCCTTGCATATGCGCATCATTGTTGTTGATTTCTTTTGCGCATTATCCTGTACATACATAGGATGCAATAAACAGTTCGTAGTGTAAAAAAAAGAGCACTGCATGTGGGATATGCTTGTGTGGAAGAGTGTGTGAATGCGTGATTGTTTGTGGGACTTCTAAGTTGCACCAAATTCACTTACATTATGTCCTCTTAGTTTGACATTCATGCATCTGCCACTTTCTCTGATATAAAATTTTCCTCATGCAACTTTTCTGAAGATTTTCTTAAGATGTTTTGATACCAACTCACCCAACTTTCAACGCTTGATACACACGCTCCCTTCATTACAATAAAAGGCTAGCAGAAGTGTTCCCTAAAGAGAGAGCTGTGAAAAATAAAAGGTATCCAACTGAATTATTGTACATGATTCACACATATTGTTCATCTCGACTAATGGCAAGAACAAAACACCCTAATAGCTGTGCTCAAAATTTCAATTAGGCAGTATAGTAATAGTTAGTGATATTTTTTTATTCTCCGATGATGATTAAACAGAGCGAACACTGGAGTGCTTCAGGGGAAAAAATACACTTGAGACAAGTCCTGTTTCTGTAGCTGTTCCGAAGAAAGCATTATTCATGGCAACGTGCGAGAGAATAGTGCAATTACAATTTAGCAAAGCCAGAAAAGCTTTTGAGATCCCTGTTATGTCAACAAAAAATGGAAGAAGAAAACTGCCAGTAAAGTTGGCTTTTTTTAGTGGCCAACTATCCAGGATGCAACCAGACGCTATCTACAAGGCCAGTGATGCGACTTACAAATCGAGGCTCGGCGATTTTAACAGAAATGGTTTTATACGTATTTACATAAACATATTTACATAAACATATTTACATAAACATATTTACAGTTATTGCAGGCTGCGTCCATCTACGTAGAACAGCGCCCAACCTCGGGTAATCTGAGGGCAGGCAACAATCTAGAAACTCGAACCAGACTGACCGACCCGCTCTTCCCACAGCCCACTTTGGCCATGTTGTGGTGACTGTGCATCCTTGGGGACGAATTCGGAACGCGACCCGGCGTCCATTCAGGTGCGTTGGCAACGCGTTGCGAGCATGTCGCAGCGTCTATGTCACTGATCTGTGTGCACCGTTACCGCCTGCTCGGTTTCCCTCCCACAACGATGGAGGATTTTCTCTTTCCTGCATGGTTCAGAATACCTAGTCTGCGAGCCTTTCTCGAGCTTGGTGCTCTTGTGGAACGCCTTGGCTTCACTCTCTCTGCTTGGACTGACAAGATACTCTGATGTCATCTACTTACCTCTTCTAGATATCTGCTCTCTTTCTTCCTATCAACTTGCTCTTCACGATCTCTAAAAGTGCTGAGCCGTGCCCCCATGACAACTGGCAGAAAATAGCATCCTTTTATTTTCTACTACCTTGTTTTTTCTCAAATCACGCTCCCCCCTCCCTTAGACCTACTTATATAAGTAGTTCCATGCAGCACTGCAGAAGGTGAAGGTCTTCTCCACCAACCAAAAGGGCGAGCACATCTAGTATATCTGATTTTATTTGATTGATATGTGGAGTTTAACGTCGCAAAACCACAATATAATTACGAGAGTCCCTGTAGTAGAGGGCTGCGGAAATTTCGACCACCTGGGGGTTCTTTAACGTGCATCCAAATCTGAGCACACGGGCCTACAACATTTCCGCCTCCGTCGGAAATGTAGCCACCGCAGCCGGGATTCGATCCTGCAACCTGTGGGTCAGCAGCCGAGTACCTTAGCCACTAGACCACCGCGGCGGGGCATCTAGCAAATCTTAATGTATCCTTCCGCACCCTGTCGTCTGCAAATGGCGAGCACTGCTAGTGGTGAGCTTGCACACCGTCGTAATTTCCTTTCTTTAACAGAAATCGTGCATGACTCGGTGTATTGTGCACATCGAGGTCGCAGTAAACCAGCAGCTATTGGTAATCTCGGCCCCTGCCACCACAAAACAGCATAAGTGACAGCTACATTGGCGAGTCGTGTCATCTGCTTTCAGCTTTCCGCATAGTCTGCATCATGCTGTGGGACACTTCGAGCTGCTTGCTTATTGCTCCATGTTTTTCACGCTATTCACCTTGGACGGATGGATGGATGGATGGATGGATGGATGGATGGACGGATGGATGGATGGATGGATGGATGTATCCGGCTGTGCTCTTTAGATCAAGTGGTAGCTCACGCCACCTAGCCATAAAGTTAAGTACTATCACTGTGTGTTCAAGGATTGAATTTGACTCGCACCTCGATTGTAGTCACCAATCACATAGCCTCCTCCTGGTTATTTCTACCCGTTTAAAGTCTATTTTGCCTTCACTGTCCCTACACCCCAATGTTTTGGAAAATTTGGTGCCATTATCTTCGACTATAGAGTGGAGCTCTTTACAGAACATCAAATGTTCAGCCGTTTTCTCCTCCTCTCCACGGGCACTACATACTACAACTCATTTTATTCGCTGACACTCAGAAAACGCACCGCTGTGTACTATCGCATGCGTGCTGCCGGCCGTCTATCCACACTAGCGCGGTGATAGTGCTTCCCCCTATAGCTCGATCTCAGGGCGAATAAGTGTGGACCGTTATATCTATCCACGTCAATGCCATATGCATGGTTCCAGCAGCAAATAGATCCTCAGAAATAGCCTTAGTCTGCCAGGTATTCAAAAAAGCATAATGTAAAATCAAACGGCGCCGGCAATATGGGATTAGATAAAACTTGCAAACGCATAATGTATGCTCTCCAAGATATGGGAAGTGCCCGTCGCCATAGTTCATAGTTTCTTAAAGCTGACTAGAGGGAACTCCAGCACTGCGATCGTTCAGCCACTATAAGAATGAGGGTGGAGTGGATCGTGAGCTTTCAGACACAAAGTCAAGGACAAGAAAACATTTATAGACACTCACACGAGAGAAATACACACACATAGACTTGCTATATACAACTCTCTTCTTCTACGCTCAGTCCTGACAGTTCGTAAGCATACACAAACATCTCCGTGCCCTGTCTAGTACGAAGTCTATGGGTCCGTAGACATCGCTCTCGGTACGGGTGACCATGCAGCTGACGTAAGCTTGCAGCAGGGACGATGCAATTAGTCAGTTGCGAGGGCATGAGCAGACCTCGAGGGCATGAGCAGTTGTGAGGGCATGGGCATGAGCTGGCATAGCACCAAGGCCACGCCCTCAACAGGTGGTTGTGATGAGCCCGAGCCAAGCCAGCACGAAGTCAACGGCTTCAGTAGCTGGTCGCACTCGGAACACCACGCAGACCCAGATCAGGTGCCCGCTTTGGCTCGCACGCTGGAGAAGCAAGACCGGAACACTCGCTTGCCTCAGGAAACCACCAAGCTCATCCCAGCTAGTCTGGTAGCACCAGCTCGGTTCGTTTTGGTCCCCTCAGGCCAAGCGCCATGTGCTGCTCGGTTCGCCAGCCACATTGGCTTCGCTTGTCCGTGTTCTCCAGCTCACATGCTATACGTTCTCTTCATTTTACATTTTACGCACACTGTGTCGTCTTCTTCGTTGTACTTTTGGCTGTGGGTAACTCTTATCACAGATGGGTAGTACACAAACTTGCTTTTTTGATTGTGGGCTTTTAATGCACTTGTGGCTTTGTTTCCAGCTGTGTGTTAGTTTCGCTTTGAATAAAAGAACAAACCATTGTAAACTTCATGAGCAGATTTGAATTGGTCAGTCTAAAAAAAAGTCACGGCTTTGCCACAAAGGCGAAGGAATGAACACGATAGCAGCAAATTGGAAGGTCATGCGCAGAATGGCAAGCAGATAGAAACGTGCTCTGCATTTCTTACACACAAATGACGCACGAAACATACTCGCAGGTACACATGAACGCGCATAAGCGTTTCAGTAGTTACTTCGCTGTGTCTGAAAAGCGCGCCCTTTTTGCAAATGGAGACAGTGCAACATGTGCAGTGATTTTTGTGCGCCTGGTAACTACAACAGAATCGTTCCAGTGAAATCCCAGGGACAGGCAAGACGCACGATCCTCCCCACTGCGAGATAAGGGCACGCGAGCGAGCATCCACCCCCCTTCTCTCTGTGGGGCAAAGTACGCATGAGAGATGAAAGCATGCGCCACTGCGTCATGACAATGTGGCAATGCATGCTCATTGTACAATCTTGCTGGTAATGCTGAAAACACGATAGTTTCCCCCAAGATGCCCGTCAACAGCGGTAAGTGATAGATATAAATAGCTTGCCGTTTGAATATTGAAGGATGTGCCTCTCCATGGCTCATAGGTAAACGCCTCACACTTACGTTTCACTGAGGTCCCAAGTTTGATTCTGCGCGCCCGAGTCATTTCTGGATTATTTTTCTTCCTTGCGTTTTCATATATAAAGATACGTATACTATACATATACAGTGAGTGACGGTGATGCCGACGCCAGCCGCAAAATCTAGCCGAGAGTATCCATATTATTGCTATTGCAATGAAATCTTTAGGTGAAGTGCAACTACTGAACATGTGCTGATTGTCGCGCGGTGACAAAGCAGCTGCAAGCCACTCGAAGCCATACAGAGCCAAAAGTACAAAGACTTAGAGAATTAAAGTACTACCCATCATACCCATGCTTGCTCAATCAAGCGCCGTGCGTTGCAGCTCCCATAGACACTAGTGCCCGAGTTCTTCTGGTGTATATATAGAAAACTTTATACATGCACATAGCCCCTCGCTAAGCCTACAACATCGGTTATTTCAGTATGGCTTTCAAAAAGGGTGCCGAATCTAACCGAATACTGTGTTGTCAAAGCTCAAGGTTATGAACCTAAAGCAAATGAAAGCATCAGTTCAGAGTTTACAAGCCATAGTGCATGGCGGCCACTTGAGAGATTCAAGGTGGGCCACAACTGCTTGCGCCAGTATAGCCATGTTCATCGGAACCAATGCTGGTACCTCAAGAATGAAAAACTTTGCCGTTATCCCCTACATACATAAGTTCTCTCACAGGATAGTGAATATCGTGGAAAAATGTAACACAAACGTAGTTTTTTCAGCACCCAATATATTGGTGAGCATATGCAGAAGCACAAGACCAGACAAGCTGACAGTGAAGGTATGCGAAACGAAGCATAGAAGCCAACTTTTTGAATGCATTACATGTATTGTCTACCTGATTTCACTTAGTACTTGTGGAGAGTGCTATATCAGACAGACCGGTAGATGTATAAATGAATGCTTGCACGAGCTCAATAACAATGTAAATAGCATTGTTCCTTACGATTTTTTCTCCCTTCATTGCCATAGATGTAAGTGCACACCTAGATTTAAGGAAACAGTTATTGTGAGTAGAAGTAGGTGCGACAAGACAAGGTTGATAATGGAGGCTGACAATAGTTCAGCGCTTGGTGATGCTTGTGTGAGCAGTCCATCAGGGATGTTTACAAATTAGGAACTTGATAACATGTATTCGTGATAAACCTTTTGTGGTTGCACACTACAAAAAAGAAAATGCGTGCGATACAGGGTTGTCAAGTGTTGATGCATGTGCGTAGGTAACAATTTGATTGTGAGAGCTATGCACATGTGACGTATGACGTTGCGGAGTGCATATACTAGCGGGATCTGCAAGTAATAAACTGTTGTTGAAAGTTAGCGCTGTGTTGTTTTGAATGTGCCTTCTCGTGTCCATGTCCTTTGTCTGCGCTACCATATATTATCAGGCAATGCTGGCTCCTCTGTGACGCTGTGCAGCTGTGTCTGTGCCGGCTACGTATTGTCACGCAATAGAGCCTGTGGAGACAAGAAGACGAGAACATCTGGATAGCAAGACAGTAATGTGTACGTTATTGAAGGGCTAACAACACTCCTCGCCCTTGCCAGCTGTACCAGGTGGCACTATTCCCTCCCTCATTTAATTCCATGCTCACACACAAGTGTCACGGGGTCGTGACGTGAACGAAAACAGCAGACTCCACGTCAAAGAAAAAACTGTTTATTCGGGCCAAACTTGTGGCCACGCAAAAGAAAAGTAAGACACTGGCACTGATAGCGGTGAACAGAGCGTCGGCCGTCGATCAACTGACGAGCGGCGAAGCTTGTCGGCATTTATACACTTGCTATCGAACATTCTAGCGTCATCGCTAGAGCGATGTAGATTCCAAAGTAATGTGAAAGCTTGACGAAGTGGGCATAACTTTAACAAAATGATCTACTGCAGCCTCGAAGCTTCTCTAACACCGTAGGTGCCATTTGCACTAAACAGTGTAACGGGGCGATAAAAAAACTTGAGGAAAGGAACGTGGCATTGCCCCCCTCTCAGAAAGGCATCGTCGCGATGCTTTAGCAGAAGATGGAAGTTCAAAAAAATAATGCAAGAAAAAATAAGCAATAAATTACGATAGAGCAATAACAACAACAACCACAACAAAATACACTGTTTCAGTTCGTAAACGCGCATGAAACGGCTTGAGGCACGCGACATGGACGACTTCAGGCTGCGATCGGCGTCTTAAAGAGTTCGTGATGCCGTCGGGGACAACCTCGTAATCGAGTGAGCCGAGACGTTGAATTACCCTGCATGGTCCAAAATACCGTCGCAGATGTTTTTCACTGAGTCCACGTCAGCGTATCGGCGTCCATACCCAAACACGTTCATCGGGCTGGTATATTCCACGAAGCGTCGTCAAAGATTGTAACGGCAGCAATCCGTCGTCTGTTAGTTCTTGATACGGAGGCGGGTGAGTTGTAGGGCTTTTTCGGCGCGCTGAAGGTACTTGCTCACATCTGATTTTCTTCGTCGGTGACGTTGGGTAACATGCCGTCGAGCACCGTAGCCAGGATCTTTCTGTAGACCAACTTGTACTGCATCATCTGCGTCGGTTCTTGTACAGCAGTGTTGTATGCGAACGACGCGAACGGAAGGAAGACATCCCACGTTTTGTGTTTGACGGCGACATACACAGCCAGCATGTTGCCAATGGTCTTGTTTAAGCGCTCAGTGAGGCCATTGGTCTGCAGGTTGTACGCTGTCGTACGGTGGTGGTTTGTCTGGCTGTATGCCAAAATCGCTTGGGTTAGCTCAGAAGTAAACGACGTACCTCTGTCGATGATGAGAACCTCCGGAGCACCGTGAGACAGGATGATGTTTTCGACGAAAAACTCGGCTACCTCAGATGCTCTACCCTAGGACAGGGCTTTTGTCTCGGCGTAACGAGTAAGGTAGTAGGTAGTAAGGTAGTTGGTACGACGAAATATTAGTTTCTAGAATTCGATGTCAAACGGCCCCAGTAGGTCCATGCCGATTTGTTGGAACGGTTGGTGAGGTTTTTGGATCGGCTGAAAAAACCCTGCTAGACAATTCGGCGGTGTCCTGGGTCGCTGACAGTCTTGGCATGTCCTCACGTAACGAACGACATCGGCTGTAAGGCGTGCCCAGTAGTACCTTTCTTACATCCTCGCGAGCGTGTGGGAAACACCAAGGTGTCCTGCCATCGGGTCGTCGTGTAAGGCCTCAAGTACTTCTTGTCTCACTGCTGAAGGAACTACAGAGTGGTGATCAGCTTGAAGAGGCGAGAAGTTCTTCTTTAAGAGAACTGAGTTTCGCAAGAAGAACGACTCCAGTCCTCTCTTGAAAACATTCGGAACGGTCGTGCTGTTACCATCGAGGTATTCCACAAGACTCCTGAATTCCGAGTCACCTCGCTGTTGCTCGGCGAAGTCGTTGGCAGTTATTGTTTCTAAGAATCTGTCCTCATCCAGGCGATCGGGCGGCGATGGTTCGATGGGGACACGAGAAAAAGCAGTCGGCATCAAAGTGTTTTTTTTCCAGACTTGTAAACGACGGTCACGTCGAATTCTTAAGTCTTAGGCTCCACCATGCGAGGCTACCGGAAGGATCTTTCAAGTTAGCTAGCCAACACAAGGTGTGGTGGTCACTCACAATTTTGAAAGGCCTGTCGTAGAGGTAGGGGTAAAAATGCTGCCGGATGATGGCAAGGCATTCTTTTTCTGTTGTGGAATAGTTGGCTTCGGCCTTGGATAGCGAAGAGCTAGCATAACTGATAACCCCCTGCACAAGGATGGCGCCGAGTCCTATGCTGCTTGCATCGGTGTGTACTTCTGTTTCGGCATGTTCATCGAAATGGGCAAGTATCAGTGGTGTCTACAGGCGTCATTTAGGTTCTTGAAATACTTCCACTTGTGCCACTTCCCACCTGAATTCAACGTTGCTTTTTGTGAGATGAGTTAGCGGCTCGGCGATCTGTGAAAAACGTTTGACGAAACACCTGTAATAGGCGCACAATACGAGGAATTGGCGTACAGTCTTCTTGTCAATTGGCAGCAATGGTGGCTGTTTTCCGCGGGTCCGGACGGACTCCAGAGTTGCTTATCACGTTTCCCAGAAATAACAGCTCTTCGTATGCAAAGCGGCACTTTTCTGGCTTCAGGATTAGTTCAGAGGTGTCGATAACTTCAAGTACCGGTTCAAGGCACCGGAGATTCTTGTGAAAGCTCGAGGAAAACACGACGGCGTCACCCAAGTATACGAGACAAGTCTGCCATTTCAATCCAGCCAGCATGGTGTCCATAACGTGCTGGAACGTTGCAGGCGCTGAGGAAAGACCAAATGGCATGACCTTGAACTTGAAGAGGCCATCTGGTGTGATAAAGGCCATCTTCTCTCAATCTCTCTCGTCAATATCAATTTGCCAATAGCCCATTTTGAGGTCCATCGATGAAGAGTATTTCGTGCTGTGGAGTCGTTCCAGGGCATCGTCTATACGTGGAAGAAGGTACACGTCCTTCTTTGTGATTTTTTTTAGACGGCGGTAATCAACGCAAAAACGTAGAGTCCTGTCCTTCTTCACTAATACCACGGGTGACGCCCATGGACTCTTGGATGGCTGAATGACGTCGTCGCGCAGCATTTCGTCGACTTGTTTCTTCACGTCGTCGCGTTTGAGCGTCGAGACTCAGTACGGGCTTTGTCGAACTGGTCAGGCACTTTCTTCTGTTATGATGCAATTCTTTGTGACTGGGATTTGTCAAATTCTCAATGATGACCAGAAGCAGTCCTCGAATCACAAGAGCAGGGACTTGAGCTAGTCTTGCTTGCTTTTTGAAAGACTCTGGTTGATGCCGAAATTTGGTTCGGGACCTTGATTCGTCGAAGCAGCGTCGGCAGCATCGAAGAAGGCGAATTAATTGCTGGCCTTCACGAATTCATCGATGTAGGCGACCGTCATACCATGGTTAAGGTGCCTGTATTCGTGACTGAAGTTTGTCAGCCCCACCTCTGCTTTGCCGTCACACAGCTCAGCTATGGCTCTTGCAACGCAAATCTGATGATTTAAAAGAAAGCCCTGATAACCCTCGACGACGTCTTCAAGGTTTTCGGCTCTTCGGTGCCAACAGAAATGACGACCTTAGAGAAAGGCGGCACGGTGACCTACTCTTCTAGCACATTCAATGAGTGTTTCCTTGATGTTGTAGGAGCCCATACCATGTTTCCACAGGTTAGTGTGATTGACTCTGATCTCAGGTTGGTAACAGCGCCGTGTTGACTTAGAAAATCCATCCCGAGTATCACATCCCTGGAGCAATTTTGTAAAACTACAAAGCTCGCAGGATAAGTTTCGTTATTGATGGCGACTCTTGTTGTGCAGACTACAGTTGATGATACTAAGTGACCTCCAGCGGTCCGAATTTCGGGGCTTTGCCATGCAGTCCTCACTTTTTTCAACTTCGTCGTGAAAGGTCTACTGGCGCCGGAATAGTCAGCTCCAGTATCGACGAGAGCATTGACGAGGTGGCCGTGCAATATTATGACGAGGTCACTGGTTCATCATCGTGTGTTGCGTTTGGGTCGTAGAGTCGGATCGCGGCTACACCTATTTGGTTCCATGTTTCCACATTGCTGCATCGTGATGTCTTCATGTTGCGAAGGTTCGACATCAAGACCCTTTTCGTCTTGCGGCGAGTGCTTTCGATTTCGTTGTAGCGACGAAAAGTCTTCGGTAGTTCATTGTACAGCAATCGCACCTCCATCGATTGCTGCCCTTAGTTTTCCGGGTACGGGTTCGGAGATCGGCCCCAAGCAAGGCCGGTGTAGTGCCCACAGTGCGGTGAGGCGTTGCAGCCTGGCGATGGCGAACGAAAAGGTCGTCAGGGTGTCAACTGCACTCCCACGAAGTAGTCAGCGATGTCATGTGGTCGTTCGGCACGTTGTGGACAAGGCACATTGATGTCGAAGCCCCGCAGGCCCATCAGTCAGTACTGGCAATGGCAGTAGGTGTGCCCGGTCTCGCCGCTGTGGTAGCAAAGTGGACGGTTGTCAGGTGCGCGCCAAACATCGTTTTTTTTCGGTGCGCTGTGCTGTCCTGCTGGCGAACGGTAGAACATCTGCGATAGCGGCAGTAGCGTCTGGGGACGGGGCGGCGTCCTGGCATGGATGTGCAGGAGAGGCATGCCGGCAGGCTGCCGTTCTGGAGGCTGAGAAATGCCCAGCGATTGCTGGATCTCTTGGCGTACAATGTCCGTGATGGAGTCCACGCGATGCTGCACTGAAGAAAGCAATTTTCGCAGCTCTTCTTGCACGATCACTTGGATCGTCTCACGCAAGTCGACGGTTCCTAGCACATAGATGTCGGCGTAGCTTGTAGACAAGAAGCTACGGTTGTATTGCCACGTCTGCATTTCAAACGTATTCACTGTCGTAGATGTTTCTGAAATGAATTTAACGAGCGTGTTTGGGGTGTTCCTGATCGGCCCAGCGAAGAGTTTTTGCTTCACTACTTGCATGAGCAGATGGACCTTCTCCTCGCACATGTTGGGTTCAGCGTGGTGGAAGAGGCATTTCATTTTTTTACGTGAAAATGGTGAAGTTTTCATTGGGCAGTTGCATACAGATCTCCAGCAACACAGCGGCCTTCTTTTTGCGAGCGCCGCTTGTGAATGTTTGCAGGAATGCGCCGCAGAAAAGATCTCACGTTTGAAGCGAGGACTCCCTATTCTCAAACCGCATCCTTGCCACGTCTTCCAGATAAAAGTAGACGTGACGGAGCTTCCCTCTCGCGTCCCAGTGGTTGAGGGCGGCCACTCAGTCGTAGGTCTCTAGCGATGTCTCCGATACATCAAACGATGACCCATGAAAAATCGATGGTTCCCTTGGCTGCTGCATCACGATAGTAGACTGTGGTGCAGCAGTCGTCATCATTGCCGCAGTCGAGGTCGTGGGCTTGGTCTTCTGAGCCTTGTCTTGTAGAGGCCTCAACTCCGGAGGTAAACCTTGCTGCCTGCGGCTTGTTCGGTGCTCGTGGCTGGCGTTGGTGCCTTCTTCGCGACATGGGCTGGGTTCACGGCTTGACGGGGGCATCCGCTACATGAACAAAGCAGCACCTCCACCAGATGTCACCGGGTCGTGACGTGAACGAAGAAAGCAGACTCCACATCAAATAATAAACTGTTTATTCGGGGCGAACTTGTGGCTACGCAGCAGGAAAATAAAGACACTGGCACTGATAGCGGCGAACAGAGCGGCGGCTGTCGATCAACTGACAAGCAGCGAAGCAAGTTGGCAGTGATACACTTGCCATCGAACATTTTAGCATTATCACTAGTGCGACGTAGGTTCCAGAATAATCTGAAAGGTTCACGATGTAGGTGTAACTTTAACAAAACAATCTACTACAACCTCGGAGCTTCTCTAACCCTGTACGTATGGTTTGCGCTGAACATAAAGTAACAGGGGGATAACAAAACTTGAGGAATGGAACGTGGCCCAAGGGTACGCTGAAGAGGCCCGTAATAAAAAAAAAACATTTTTTAAGAAGTAAGCGGTACTTATGGCAGACAGTGAATATGCATGCAAAGAAAAAGTGGCCTGTGGTCGGCAAAAAAACAAAACAAACGCAGTTCACTGTTCTTTGGAGAACTAAGCGACAATAACTTTACAGTTGACCTTGTTCATCCGCCGTAACAATTTGTAGGGTCCGAAGTACATGCTCGGGAGTTTCTCACTGCGTGCTCGCCTTCTAATAGGAGCCCAAAACTACAAGTGGTCACCAGGTTCATAGGTAACTTGTCGATGGTTGGCATTGTACCTGCGTGCATCTGCACTATACTGCATTCTGATGTGCTTCCTCGGCACTCAGAATGTATTCCTCAATGTCAGGAGCTGCTTGTGCTCGTCAATGTCGTAAGGAATGATGGGGTCTCACCTAGCTTGAGCCAATATCAAATTTTAGGGAATGTCAAAGCAAACCTTGTACCTTAAAAACAAAAACTTAATGTATATGAGACACTGTTACAATATTCTTTCCGCCATTTGCACGTTATGACACAAACAAGAAAGAATTTATTCTTTTGTATCATAGAGCAACAAAAATTGTGTTATATGAAAAATGGGGCAAAATAGACAAGAAGATTGCAGTTCCAAAGCGCAGAGCAGCCATGAATTAAAAATCAGCTGACGAGACCTCTTATAAAGGTCATGAGGAGACGCAACAGGTTCTGAACAAAGGCACTACATTTCGCTTCTCAAGAATCTGCGCTCAAATATCATGTCACCTTGGCATTGCTACCAAGAACTCATGAAACAGAGTATGGCGGGCCATTTTTTGTCAGACTCGTTTTTTGTTAGATAGCCACAGGAAGTAAAAGAGTAAAAGTACTGGCGTTAGTTCCACATTCAATTTAATCACAATAAAATATGCCTATTATGATTTAAAGGAAAATTGAAGTAAATGAGAACAGACACCTCGGCGCCAGAGTTATCCGAGCCCACTACCTCCCATTACAAGTAATTTCAGTGCAATTCTTATTACGCTATGGCTAGAGGCGTTTCCTATAAAGTTTATGTCATACTTACGTATGTTTGCCTCACAACCCACCGAGGTGTTGTCCTTTTTGTACACTGACTTTTTTTATGCCACTATTACTTCACGTAAAGAAAATATATTATGCAACCCCCATAACTTCCTCAATTTAGAATGACCATGTGTACATTAAAAATGCATCCTCGGTATTTATCTCTGTATTGTTTATTAAGATCATTCAATGCCGTGAGTAGAATCACATATACCTTTTACTATTGTACGAATGTTACCACTTTACTTGATGCAAGTGTGCATTGTAATTTATACATTTTTTAATAACATGCAATATACGACACTTCATTTATGTTGCGGTCCAGGCTGTCAAAGTCGACCAAATAAACGGAAGCCCCAAAACTGGGGCTGACCCTGCAATGGACTACAGCGAAGAACAATCATCAGTCATACAAGGGACGTACCGGACTGTCGTCGCCGTTCCTGATTTTGTACACAGTATTCGTGTATTTCCGTTCCCGCGTGCCGGCACGAGATATCTTCAGTTCGTCCATGTGGTTGGCCACTTCGATGTCATCGTCTCCACCGACGCCCAACTCCGGCTCAATGTAGCATGAACGAGGCATAAGGATGATCAGTTTCTTGACGGCAAGGACCACATCGTTGTCCTGCTCGTATTGTGTCATCCGTTCTAGAAGAGCTGCACAAATGTAACCACAGAGCTACTATGTCTGACATGAAGACAATAGTGAAAGAGGTGGGATTAACCGAGGGTTAATTTTTTTTTTTGTCCCACACAGCTTAAAAAAGCTAACAGACAATCAAGCTAATGAAAGTGTAGGGGACGTCCTTTGCATGTGTTAACTGTGGCATGGTATTTATGACATAAATAAACAGGAGTTAAAGCGGCTAAAAAATAAATTGGCCACATACTGAAGCTACAACCTTTGGGTATTGTTTCCCCATTCATTTGGGAAAATTATTGGTTCTGGGGCAGAGCATAGGGCACGTTTCTGCCCATGTCCCTACCCGGGCAAGTTCATTTTTCATCCCCTTTAGCTCCCTTCCACTTCTGTCATCTTCACCATACCATTGTTGAGACATGCAAGCAACATCCCCTATAACTTCTTTAGCTGGATTGTCGGTTGGTTTCATTGGGAAGACGACAGCGTTACACTATGAAATAACACACTATAAAATCAGATTGCATGCTTTAGAAAGTTTTTTCATACTGAAACAGTGAACATCATTGAGCTAGCTTATGCTTTCTTTTTGCAGAACTTGGTGTGGGTGCTTTCCCTATCATTAACTATGTCATATTGATAGTGGAGCAAGATGTCCAAAATCATGAGACAGCTCTTAAAATTGAAGCCACCAGGTCGGTAGAAAATAAAAACGCTCTTTTTCTACCTGCTCACTCTGACTGTACATAGCACAGATGCAATGATGTAGTTTACGGCTTACCATTAAGTTGCAACACAGATTAAATTGATTATTATCACAGCATGTATGTACAGCACAGACAGGACAGCTGTTTGTGGTTGAAAAGGTCTGCGCAGCCACACAATTAAGACCACACTTAATTAAAAAACAAAATCAAAGCATATCCACGGAGTGAATGATGATGAGTGGGGTGAAGTGTCCATTTGTCCATCCGTCGGTGTGTCCATTCATGCATGCGTTCATACATCCGATGGACGCATGAATGTCACGTATGTGTTCGAGAATGCAGACAGTGCGTGGGTAACACTGACGAGACGGGCCTCAAGGAAGCAAAGCACAAGCGTCTTCAACTTGCCCGCCCCTCTGTTTCGTCCATGCCCTACCAACGAACAGCCACATACTGGGACTATCCAAAAGACTGAGAGAGGCACTCGTTTTTCGTGTATCCTGGCACAGCCCACACAGCAGCCAATCAGAGAGCAACACCATCTAGAATATCCTTACTCAACTTCAGTTTATATGAATGGATGGATGGATGGATGGATTGATTGATGTGGCTGTACCCCTAAGATTGGGCGGTGGCTAACGCCACATAGCCGTACTTTTATGAGACAGCACCATTTATTATACTGTTCGGGAGATAGTGCCTTCTTTTCTTCCTCATTTATTCTTCTTTAGATTACGCATGACGCATGATAAGGTTAGACTAAAAGGAGCTTCACCCCTAAAAAAACAAACACAATAACCAGGTGGTAAGCCTCAACCCATTTTCTGGTCTGCTACTCAGAATTCCGAAAGCCCGTTAGGAAACTGCCCTTGGGCCAGCACAAATGCAGTGACTGTTCTTAATTTTAGCAGTACACTGGGAACAAGAACTAAGAAGAAATAATGTGCACAACACAAACACTTTTTCTTAGTCGTCGTCCCCCATTGCGCTGCTAAAATTAAGATGAATAAATACCAATGTGCTGAAGTTTTAATTCTCAAACAATGAACTGGTGTCGCCTGTCTTGCTGGAGAGCCAAGTGGTCATTTCAGCCCTCTTGCTACGAAGTGAACAGTAATTACACTGCAAGACAGTTGTCTACGAAGGTGATTTTGAAAAGTTACAGCCATGGTACGGCTTTGTTGCATGAGAAGCGATGGAGTTTAACGGTACGAAAGGTGCACGCATCACAAGTGCTCCTGCAGTTGTCATCAAAGTTGGGGCAAGAGCATCATGCATCATGCCGGAAAGCATGATATGCTCCATGGTGGTTTAGATGCATTTTTTATTGACCTGGTTAATAAGCTGTTCAGATTTTTTATGAATACACTTCTCTATTTGAGCCGCACAGTATCCTTGTCGCTGCTTGAGTCCTTTGACTATCGTTGATGCGGGAGGACGTGAATGGCCAATGGTAAGCGGAAGCCCTGTTGACTGAGTTACGTCCCTTCGAGGATGCTTTGCTCCTCCATCCGGAGCATGGGACGCCAGTGTTGAGCTTGAGGGACGTGGTATAACAGTTAGCTTGGTTAGCTACATCGGTGAAGATGGTGCTCCCGCTGTCTTTTGACTGTGCAGCCAGGGGTGCAGGTGGTCCGGCATAAAAACACTGCCATGTTAGTTTGAGCATGGGTCTCCGAAAACCTTGTTTCGAGAAAGAGCGGTGCTGATGCTCCTGCATGTTCCCTTTCTTGCGTTGTTTTTTGGCAGCCGGCTTGCGCTTTTGTTTAATTTTCTTCTCTCCTTCTCGTCTTTTTGGACAGTTTGTGGATATACCAGCTTAGACTCATGACAGCTGTGGCACTTCTAATCTGTGTTTGGGCATTGCGAGCACTATTTGTGCTGCCGCAAACCACATGTCGAACATCTCGCTGCCGAAATATTGGAGCATTGTTCCTTGTGATGCCATGTTATATACTACAAACGGCCACTCGTGCACGATACAGAATAACACGAATCGTAAATGACTGCAAGCCAACCTTATAGGGTAAGTTCTTACCTTCAATTAAAACCATGGCAGTGCCTTTGTCACCAAGGGGGCGTGCCTGCAGGATTTTGCACTAGTGGCAGTGCAATGAGTTCACGAGTTCCTCAGAAGTAATGTATTCAGTGTTTTGAATAAAGCCTCTGATTTGATTCTAATTAATCACTTTGTATACTTGTAAAGGCACTTCCCTTCCACCGATGAGCAGAGACGCTATCACGAGAAGGGTGTTGCACACCTCTGGTTAAGCCGTATCGACTGCGAACTGGTTGCTATGGCCTAAATAGTGAGCCCTGAACTGCGGTGAGTTGGCTATCCAGTCGTATGAACTGCTCATCCATGATGCGGCAGAGTTACTTAGGCCGAAGAATGACAGTGTGCTGATAAATGTGCGCGGCACCTAAGCTCAACGTCACCACGACCACAACATGGTTTTATTTTTTTTGGCGACAGCTGACGGATATCCAACCATCCTCTTGGTCTAGGTAACAAGAGAAAGCAGGGAGTGTGTGACGCAGACTTCTCGCGTGGGTGTAATCCTATAGGCATGCTATAGTGTGCTGTCATTCGAGTGTCGGCAAGAGCGAGCCTCACGCATGTTTTTCTCCATTCGGTGCGCCAGAAATTATGCGAGCTTGATGAAAAGTATTGCCAGACTTGCTTTCAATCCTATTCTGTTCTTCGAGCTCCCGAAGTGGGGCGAATGATTTGCTATCTGTCAGCAGCAGCATTAGCAGCTTTGAAGGCATAGTAACGGCAGGCGAGCTCTTTGTTGAAGTCGCCGATGTCACCGAGGCAGTCAAGTTGTCTGAAGCCTGTAGGTCTGTATCCTCAGGTTGCAGCACATCTGTTAGGTGATGTGGTGATGGCTTGACAGCTGTGGTGATGGCTTGACCGTTAAGCGCCGGCCAAGTGATGGTTATCGTTCAAGCGCACTCAGAACACGTGCGACCACTCGAATCAGACGCTAGTGAGCGAAGCCCCCCAGTACACTGTAATCCTCACCGGTGTAAGCCAAAAATCTAGATGCGAAATGGTGGCCATCAAATGGCTGCCGTGCAAACATAGGCTCACCCACCTTTGTAGTACACGCAGATGATGCTTGGATGTTTTTTCATCATCAGCCAATCGGCGGGACAAGTGGATGGCGGGCAGCGTTCTGCGAAAGCGTCGATGAGCGTGCCTCCATTCTTCAGCTGACCAAGCTGTTTTCTCAACGCATGTGCTGCTTTCTGCCAGCCGTGGTTGAATTTGCATGTGCACAGCGCTTACTGCGCACCTCTATCGAGCACCCTGACATCACTGGAAAAGTGCCGACTTGCCCGGTTTTTGTACTTAAAAGTAGCAGTAGTAGCAATGGTCTTCAGTGGACACGGCGGCAAGGCCGCGCAAACGATGGCTCACGCACCTTTGTACATGCGGGTTAGTGAAAAGAAATATGATATTCGTAGTGATTACCTTTGCCTTGTCATGCTGCCGTGTCCACATACAATTGTGAAATGTATTGGAGAGTGTTTTTCTTTGGCGGAGATTTCCTTGCTTTTATTGGGAGCTGGTGAAAGATAACCAGGGCCTACTCAAGTGGAGATGATTAGGGAACTTCTTGACACACAGAAGGTAATCTTGAGTGAACATTTGGAGATTTAGGAAAAACAGTCCTCTTCTGAAGCTAGCTTGGTTCAAATGAATATCAGATTATCAATCATTGAGGAAAGTTCGAAGAAAATTGAAAGTATGAAAAACATACTAACCAACGTTGAGGCCAATCTGTACGAAAGAGACAGGAATATAGATTCCCTCAATCGAAAGATTGATAACTTAGAAAATATATCTGGGTGTAACAACCTAATAATAAGAGGTATTAGAGAAGATGGATACGAAAATGATGACATTTTGATAAAAGAGATGAATAAGGATGTGTTTAGCAACGTACTGAAACTTAAAATAAATTCAATTGAAAGAGTACAATGCCTAATTAAAAAAAACTGGATGTAGAGACCGTCCCATAATTATAAAGTTAGCTGACTTCCGAGATTAAAACTAAAATTTTGATTCACTGTTCTATGCTTAGAGGAACCAACCATAAGCATAAACAAGGATTATTCTAAGAGGTTTGCTGAAATAAGGAAATACATTTGGGAGTCATCACAGAAGGAACAGACAAAAGGAACAAAAGTTGGACTTCTTCATGACAAAATTGAAATTAATAATGCTCTTTACGCGTGGAATGAAAACATGAATGAGCTCTATGAATGCCAAGCTTGCCAACAGAATGATTCTGCATGAATTTTGGAAAAGGATTGCTTCAAGATATTGAATGTGAATGCTAGACGCATGTTAAACAAAGACAAGGATGTTGAAGCACTAGTTTTAGTACTACATGAAACGCACATTCGGATGATTACGGGGACATGGCTTTATAGAGATGAATCAGACAGCGAGACAACTCTCAAATCTTAGGCCATAGTTAGGAAAGACCAGAATAGTAGAGGATGGGTGTTGCTTTGTCATGACAACATTGAACTGACTGTACTTTCTCTTTCTTATGACACTAAAGCAGTGTGAATTAGGGCAGTTTTTAAGAATCGCGTCATCCAAATAGGTGGTATATATAGAGGCCACCAAATTCGCCAGTCCGAATTCTTCCGAATCCCCAGTGTTTCATGGATCACAATATGCAACATGGCGACAATAATATATTTTTGGGCGATTTCCGCCTACCTGGAATAAATTCGACCGACTACTCTCCTGGAGCAATTGAAATTTTGAATTGTGAACAGCTACTCAAACTTGTTTTTTGTGTCAGTCTAAGCCAGATAGTGAATGACAATACAAGTGTGTGTATGCGTTCCTCATCTGTCCTTTAGCTTGTTTTTTTGTCCAATCAGCTGTTGCCTTTTCAATGGCCTGTGAGACCAGCGATGGTATCTCTGATAATAAACTTGTCGTGCGCTCTTTGAGTCTTTCGTCCACTGTTGTCAACCTTGCAACAGAATATGTTTTAAACTTTGCTAGAGCTGATGATGTCGTAGTTTCGGAATTGTTAGAGGGCTCCTATGAGAGTTACTGCAGGTATTGCAAGCGTAACCACAGCCCCGACTATTTGTGGGGATATTACTTTAACTTGGTGAAGTATTGTACAGAACTATTTATACCAAAGCGTATTAAGAAAACTAGTAATATAACTTAAAAGGCACTGAGTTAGGGCTAGTTAGTACCGACCTATAGCTTAAGTAAGTGCTAAAGACATGTAGCTTAAGCGAGCGAAAGACAATGGACAAGCGATACTTTAAACTGAAATTTTATTGGGAGAGAACGCCAAAAATATAGGTGTAGCATCCAGAATGAAAAAGCATGAAAACAAAACAGAAAAAAAGAACAATAAAAAAAGATGATGCTGTCGCTATGTAAAGTTCGTTCGCACCAACACGTGTCCAGAGAGTATGCGCCGGAATGGATCTAGGTGAAGACTTAGTTAGATATCATGCCGATAGGCTCTGCATAAGTGCCTAAGAGTGCTTTATGTGACTGTCTCATGGGCACACTCCAAAAAGTGCAGTTCCTTCTTTGTCAATGCAATTGAAGGAGCACTAACCAGAATCTAATCACCCCTCGTCATTTCAGCGGTCTCAACAATTAGTCTAGAGTCAACATCCGAGTCCCTATATAACACCACGGTATTATTGAAAAAGGTTTCGCACCCACATTCTCAACAGTGATGCACGAGATACCTATTCACTCCTTTGCATACCTCATTGCAATGCTCACTTAGACGGACATTGATACAGCGATCCGTCTGCCCTACGTAGACTTCGCCACAGGTTCGTCTCACGTACATAGGCTCATCTAACGTACGTGCCTTTAGCGCTAACATAAGTTATAGTAATAAAAGCCCTTAGATAACAAGAGAAATAACACACCTAAAGAAACAATTAAAACAAAAGCACAAAAAAATATAAAAACAATTCTAGTTCTCAGTTTTAATCAGTCACCCAGCATCTTGGTTAAGAGCTTAAAGTACTTGTGAAGGAATCTAACCAAAGTTCTTCCGCATCTCAGTCCCAAAATTTATAAGGGAGGCCTCAGATAAGTTTTGCAGAAGCATCAATCCATCAACGAAAACTCACCAATTGACTCAGTCTTCGGGGGGTCCTACCGCTGAGGTTACATTATATACTTCGCATCTGTATTTACAGATGATAATGACATTTTGCCAAACATTGAATCACCATTAGACAAAACACCTATGACTGATGTCGAAACTTCTGGACAGAGTGCCTTCAACCTTTTGCTAAAATTGAACGTGAATAAAAGCACTGAGTTATTAGACCAATCATAAAATACACTAAAGTTGTCTGGGATCCCTTTTCAGTTACAAAATCTCAAAATGAAAATATTCAGCATCTAGCAGTCTGATTAATATACAATTATTATAGGTAAACGGATTCATCATCTCAGCTGTGTGCACTAGTAGGGTTACCCAAAATTCAGGCTTGAACAAAATATGAGAGACTTAAATATCTTTACTTGGTTAATAATCACCGTGTCCATATAGCGTAGGCTGACTATTTTGATATTCTAAGTGGGGAAACTACTAGACATCGTCATTCAATGTTCATTCGTACTCCTGCTATTTTCACTGATTGTCATAAGTATAGCTTCTTCCCAAGAGCTATCAATGAATAGAGTTCCTTGACCCAGGATGCAGTTTCAAGCTCATCCATAGATTTATTTTTAAAACACATTGCTCATATTCTCATTTGTAGCCAACTAAGCTTTATATTGTCTGCTATGATCTTGAGCATTTATTTTATAATCTGGTTGTGTTTTCTGAGTTCTACTTCATAGTGATCCCTTTTCAGTAAGTTTTAATTATACTTGCCAATTTCGTTATGATTTTAGAATGATTATGTTTTTATGTTTTTGTTTTTTACTCCTGTAATAGCCCTGTGTAAGGGCTGACCGCATCTGTAAATAAATGAAAAAATAAAAAAAAATGTCTTTTTCATGCTTTGTAGTAACTGAGATTATTTTTTTTTTTACGGCTACATCTGTTCGAGGTTAAATGAAATAGTACAGAAAGGAAAATAAAACACATTAGTTATCTCAGTTCTGATGGTACGCCCCGATCTCTTCTAGGGTTACCTTTATCCAATTATGGGCTTGAATTCCACCCGCAAAAGGAGGAGAAGGAGGAGGAAAGGAAAGGTAAAAGATAAAAGAAAGGAAAGATAAAAGGAAGGAAAAGTAAAAGCCTCAACTTTAGGGAATGCAGCTGATATTGGTGAGCAGCTAGGTGGCAGGATATGACTAAATTTGCATAAAGTACAATTTTATTGGATGCGTGAAATAATGTAGTGTCATACTTTCAACGAAGCATATTAAGACTACATGCTAGGTCTAGCTCACATAACACAGCATTAACATCGTTTAATATACTAGACCCCAGACGGCGTACCAAGCCTACTATAATATCTGTTAGTGAACTTGGATGGATCCCCATTCAAGTAAATTTGATACAAAAAGCTCGTAACATTAACTTCTAAGGTGTGTTTCACTAGTTAGGTCAACAGGTGCATGGAAAAAGTTAAGACGGTACGCAAGATACAGTAACTGAAGCTATGTTTCAGTGTCTGCCAACACAGGCAGTAAAAAGCCAGCAAGAAGTATCAGTCCAAGAAATGTAGTAACAGCTACTGTTACTATTTGCTCATGCTTACAAGCTTTCTCCAAACTTTTTTTCAAGAGTGTACCACTTGACAAGCTTAGTTCAGCCGCATTTAACCAAAACACTTCTTTTCTTTTTTTTTCAGTATTCTGCATGATGTCTGCAAAAGAGCCTGTTCCTGTTTAACATGTGCGAATGGCAAACACTTGTACAAACAAGCAAGTGCATGAACGCTTATAGTCGACAAATCTGGGTGAACTGACTCAATATTTACGAGAGAAACTGAACAAGATGTGTGGCATTGACATATGGCATGCCCTAAGTGAACGCAGATCTAAGCTAGGAGGCTTACTTCCTTGCGCCATCATGAGCAGGCAGGTAGATATCAAATTAGGTGCCTGTAAGAAATTGAGTAATGTTTTTGGTCACGCTACATTAGTAACATAATTTCAACATTCTCATTGGCAAAAACACAGCAATTAAGATGCCACTGGCTTCGTCGCATTTTTTTTTGTGTGACCAATGATACAAGGCACACGCCTTTCAATGTGCTTGTGAACGTGTCTCAAATTGCCGTAGTATTGTTCTGAGCCATATATAGAGCATATCTGAATATTTTTTTCACAATCCGTCAAACTCTGTAATAACCAAGGGCTGGTTAATGAACTTTTGAAATAGCAAGCCCAGCTAAAAAATTGGCGTGATTTGTACTATAGCCACAATGACAAAGAGCCGGCGAAACTGGTGGGCACTTCGATAGCCCTGGCTGTTGCTGTTTTGCGAAGTTTTACAAATTTTATCGTTTTTCCTTCCTCTACTTCCTTCTTTTTTTCTTCCTTCTTTGTGTGTGCTTTCTACCTTATCTATATTTATTAGTTTTTTTCTCTTTCTTGATCTTTTTATTTCTTTCCTTCGTTTCTCTCTATCTCTATCACTGTTTGTTTCTCCTTTTTTCATTTTTTTGCACTTTTTGTTTGTTTTTTGTTCTCTTTATTTTTGTCTATCTTTCTATGCTAAGCTTTACTCTCTCTCTCCTCCTTACACTCACTTTTATTTCCTGCCCCCTTGCTACACTAAACTAGTCAAGGCTATGCTATGCTCTGCTAGCGTACCTGAATTTGGTTGATTGATATGTGAGATTTAACGTCCCAAAACCACCATATGATTATGAGAGATGTTGTAGTGGAAGGCTCCGGTAATTTCGATCACCTGGCGTTCTTTAACGTGCACCCAAACCTGAGCACACAGGCCTACAACATTTCCGCCTCCACAGAAAATCCCACGACCTGGGGGTCAGCAGCCGAGCACCTTAGCCAATAGACCTCCGCGGCGGGGCCTGGATAGCCAAGTGGTTAGAGTGCTCGCCTTTGGTAACGAGGATAGGCACACTCGAATCCCACCACGTGAAGAATTTTTTTCCCCTCAGAATTTGTCATAATTATTTATATTTGTTCTTTTTCTCTCAATCAAAATCGATCACAATTATTGCATTCCGCGCCCAGAGCAATCGGCAAACATATGATGACAGTGAAACAGAAGATGAAGATGACAAGGATGAACAAGAAGCCCAAGGGAGCGCGTTCCGGTCTTGCGACATCGAAGTGGCATTAGTGGTTGTCAGACAACGCGAAGTGCTCTGGAGGGAATTTCAGCACACGCCAACGTCTTTACAGTCGGCTTAAACAGCTTTGATGCTACAAGGCTTCAGTACAAAGTTCCTGTGCTCATTACGAAACATGATTTTTCAATTCATATTATGGTAACTCTATTGATTTTTTTATTCAGCCTTTTTTTTTTAGGTGGGGAAATTTTGAAAAATACCAAGTGAGTGTTGATTCACGGTGACACATTTCACAGCGCACGAACATGGAAAAAAATGAGGCACTGTGAAAAATAGCGCTGAAGGGCTTCTTTATATTCTGTCTCTTTTTTTTTATGTTCGTGCGCTGTGAAATTTGCCATCATGAACCCAGACCAATTCAGGGCAATCGATGAACAATGAGAAGGATATACTTCTCGCTGGTGAGAGCACTCTCTCAAATGGCTATGCTACATGTGGTTTTGCCAACTTTGCTGGCAAAACCACATAATATAGCTTATCATAGCCATTTGAGCCGAGGCATTTGAATGGCATATGCAATTACTTGTGGCAGGAATCTTAACTGAGATTAAAAGGGATAGGAGTAGAGATGAGGACACCAACATACAGAAGTAAAGATAACATAGAGAAAGATGAGGACACGGTCGAAGGAGTCCGAGGATGGGGTACCACTTAGCGAGAGCTTCACAGCGTCAAGACATGGCAGAGCGAGTCAGTCAGCCAGAGCTGCGCTGTCGTCGGAGATTGTGAAGGACAACCGTTCAGCACTGAATCCAGCGAGCGAATCTCTTACGACACACTTCTGACACCTCAACGGTGTGCGCGAAGAAGGAAAAGAAGAAAAGGAAAGGAAAGGCTGGGGCAAAATGTTTGCTCTCGCTCAAATGCCGATATGGGATGTGCCTGCACTACGCTTCTCCCTTTTCCATCCCTGACACGTAAAGACGCTTCTCCTTTCAATGCCGCACGCGGGAAGTGAGGGGAAAAAAAAGCTGGCACGGAGTGGTAGTGGTGGTGGTAAAGCACAGGGGCTTTAGGTGGTGGTAGTAGTGGTTAGAAGAGAAAGGCGCCTAATTACTGCAGCCGGGTAAGGGAGCACGGCGCAGCACCTACGCGGAGTGTTGGCGCTCTCTCAAATGCTGATCAGCGACGCTCCAGTGCCACGCCTCCTTCGTTACCGTCTCTGATATGTAGAGACCCTTCTCCTATCAACGCCGCGCACGAAGAGAGCAAAAAAAAAAAAGCTGCCGTGGAGTGCTGGTGATCTTTCAAACACCGATCTGCTTCTTTTTGCGTGAAAACACTCCTCCTTTCTCATCACGTGCTGGCCACGCTGCGGCTGCAGCCCTGAGGGTAGCAGCAGAGACACAGTCGTCGTCTTAAAATCTAGTATATAGCTGTACTGTGGTTTCGGCGCTGGACATAACTGCTCGTAACTTCTCTTGTCAGGAGAATGCTGAAGCTGAAGGAAAAAATGCTTTGCAAGCTACGTGCAAAATTGACTGACTCTCTGCAAGGCAAAATTATGCCTACACACATCACCAATTACTTCAATTGATGGCGGATTTCCTGTGATTTGTCAATAAATTTAACTCTTCTGAAACTTCTCCCTCGTGTGTTAGCTCAATGCACATGCGCCACTGCATGACGAGCCCTCCATTCATTTAGCTTTCATTCATTCTAACAAATTCGGGCCCCTTCGAGTTTGAATTATCAAGATTCACTATACGAGAAAAATCTTCTTTCTTTTTAGTGTCCCTTTAATATGCAGCTCTTACGAATAGCTATACAAGTGCACACGCATGTGCACTTGATTGGATGCTCTGGATATCGTTGTTGTATGAGATTCTAACTTCAACGGCAACGTAATGTCCTTGAAGCGCAAAAATCTGGTTATCAAACCAGTACGTGAGGCCTTTTGCGGTCTATCGGCCTTTTATTTTACAAAATAAACAACATATCTTGTTTGTTGCATGTTGGTTTTGTTCCTACGAGTAATTATTTTTGGTTGCAACCGGGTTACATTCGCAAACGGGTTTCGTTTGCAATTAAAGTACATATATATGGCGTTGGCGTACCTGGGTAGACCAATGCAAAACTAACAGCACTGCAATTGTCAACGTTAAGAGTGACATATCTCTAGCCTTCTGCTATAGTTGCACTCATCGGAGCATTGGTTACCGTCTCCCCGCAGGATGAGGAATTTCATAGCTCCGCAGAAGTAGTGACAGCCAATTTTTCAAAGCAGCAACGGCCTGTTTGTGGGAAGGTAAAGAATTATTTAATTATTTCATTAGACTTGAAAAGTGGCGACGGCCTGTTTGTGGGAAAGTAAAGAATTATTTCATTAGACTTGACTGTTGCCTCTGGTAATTAAAACATTAATTATAGTTATATGTCTAAATACTGCCACGGTTACATTGTCCAGCGATTTTGAGATTTCTGACGTCATATCTGGAGCCGCATAAAACTGCCCAGCGAGCCACATGCAGCACGCGGGTCACAGGTTGCGCACCCTCGAGATGGATGGTTTGGTGCAATTTAGGTCGATTTTATCAGGCTGGTGCAGCGAATATTGCTTGGCGCACTTTGGCGCAGTTGGCGCAGAAGTGGGATCCCTGATAACTGGCATACAACTGGTGTTTCTTGTCTGCTATTGCTCGTTCGACAGTTCACTGCTATGTGTTTTGGTCGATCACACAGAAAACACAGTTGCTGTGCCCTTGCTTTGCTCCTTAGCGCCTCATTCCTACCCTCTTTTTCGGGGTTGTCACTGTACCCTTTCTCCAGATTTCTCAGCCGTTGAGCCTCCAGAAACTGATCCACCTGCTTGGCTATCTCCTCTATCGTGTGCAGGTTTTTCTCTTTCAGAAAAATAGCCAACTTGCTGGTACAGTGGTTCACAAACTGTTCGGCTACTATCCTGTCGTGGATCCTTTCATATGTTCTGTCTCTGACAGCTCGATCCATTGATCAAAATGACAAGCAAGGCAGCAGACAAATTGTTTGCCAGTCTCTGAGTTCTCAAGTCTGCACGTTAAAAACTTTTCCCGAAAAACTTTTACCGTCAATCGGAATCGCTTCAATAAAGTTTTCTTGCCCAAGTCATAACCTAGCAACACCTGTGCTGGCATGCGGCCAAACACACTTAATGCCTCCCCTACTAGACAAAGACTCAAGGCATTGGCCCACTTGTGTTTCTCCCAGTCTTGCTCGATCGCGATGCACTCAAAATGATGAAGATAAGCATCGAGGTTGTCCGTTCGCTCGTCAAAGGGTGCCATCGGCTTGAGCCGGCAAATCTGTCTAGGTCTGGGAGTAGGTGAGCCGGCTGACGCCGACATGGGGGTACTCGCAGCACTGGCGTTGTTGTGTGAACAAGCATTTGTTTACCCTAAACTCAGCTTGAGCTTGAGAATTTCCCTCTCGCATTCGTGCTGTTCCTGCTCCCTCTTTTGCACTCGTGCTTTTTGCGCTCCCTGTCTTTCATGTGCTCTATTCCGTTCGTGGTCTTTCTGGGCGTTCTTGAAGAACTTAAGCGTCTCCTCCTTGGTCATCCCAAAGTCTTTGGCCACAGCCGTCAACTTCTCGTAATCCATTCTGCAACCCCTGTCGCCAATGTGACTGGGCTGCACAAGGAAAAAATCTTGGGAGAGGCTGGCCAATTAATGCAACGAATTTTGTCTCGGGAGCGCTTGCGGAGGATGAATTCGAGAGACAGACAGAAGACGGGCATGGCAAACAAACATACTTTATCACACCAAATAATGACAAAAAAAGTCAAAAGTCGAAAGTGAAAACAAAACACTCGTCAGTACACAAAATTACTGCAACAAACTGTCAATCCAAAACTAGCTGTAGCTCAGTCCAAATTCATCACTATTCCTAGCTACTAGCCTTAAGCCAATGTGGCATATAAACAATGGAATGATGTTACGGCTTGTCGCCTTGCGACTCGTTGCCCCTTGCTGTGTGTACGCTTCTTTGAGTCCTCCGGCATTGACAGGCTGCTTTACTTTTTATAGTTACCATCGGTTGACCCCGCCGTACAAACCGCTCGTCCTCATCGCTGGTGTTCCAGTCTTCATCGATCTTTACTGGGCTTAACCCATCATGCACTCCCTTGCTGATGTGTCCACTCCGCTCACTGGTATAAGCTGCTCCCGTCCTAGCGTAATGTAGGGAAGCCGTAAGTCCACCAGGAACTGCTGGGCAGGGTGAGGCAAGTCCGGACAGCCTCCCTTGGGAACATCTCTGAGGTCGATGGCCACTTCCCAGGCCTCTTCACGTCGACATCCTTCAGAGTTAGGTGGTTAAGCTGCTCTCGTCGTCGTAGCGATGCTCGTTTCCCACGTCTTCGAAGCTCGGCGTCCCAACACACAATGCCAGCTCATCCTCTCGAGTTTTTCTTCACGGCTCGGGTCGCTTGTCACGAGCCTTTCTCCGACTAATCTCCTGCGTTGACGCAGCTAGTGCGCGAGCACTAGCCACGCCAGTGACTTATTTCTCCTCGTGTACCATCGCTGCGCTTCCACGTTCGGCACAGGCCTCGTGCGTCCTACTCATGACATTAACACAGGAAAGAAAAATACCTTTAACATTCAACCATGTTTTTATGGGCAGCATTTCAGCATATAGTCTATAAAACAATGTTCTTGAATTAGGAGACACATACATTTTGTGCACTCGTTCCAACACATGATGACCTGGCAGATCGGAGTACAATGAACGGTACAACGAAGGCGGAGAGAGCATAGACAGTAAATCCTTTTATAATACTTTGCGAGACACTGTATACAAGTATTCTATAGAAGAGCGAGCTTTAAGGAACCTTACTGCAGAATAAACTTCCTGCATGAATCCCCGCAAACACGGGCGCTCGGAAAAGTTTGAAGAAATGACTGGGTCAGAGAAGTAGTAATCCACAAGAGTAACCTGCAAGAATGAATGAATTACGGGATGGGAATTGTCACAGAAAAAGAAAAAGTGGGAAACTGTTTGCCATAGATGAAGATATTTTAATCGTAACCCACCAGCACTAACTAGCCTACATATGTTGTCACGATGCATGGGCTCAAGGTAGACGACCATATAAAAGTTGCAAAAATTTAATGAAATTGTTGTACATAAAATTTTGTACAATGAATAAGTTGCAATACGTTATAGAGATTTGTTGCTAGAAAAGTGCTACAAACTTCAACTCTGCAAAATATTGATAGGCAATGGAGAACAAATATCTGGGCTTGTCGTTCAAGTTGAGGGACGCGCTCCGTCTAGTAATGCACACCGAATTTATAGTACATATCTAACGGCACGCCGAGATACGTTGGTGGAATTCTTGTCCAAATAATTTCTGCATATTGACTAGGCGTACTACTCCACGAACCAAACCATAATCCTAAACTTTTGGAGGCATTCAAACAAGCTCCTGATACTATGCCAAATTTTTCTGTTATTTTTTATGCTTGGTTTATTTGTGCAGAAGACTACTATATTGTTTGCATAAGCTAATACTTTCATTTCAGTTTCTAGTATATCAAAGCCGTGAGTACTACTTGATCGTAATATACCTAAGAACAGCGGCTCTAGATAAAAGGCAAACAGAAGTGGGGACATGGGGTAGCCCTGCTTTACAGAGGAACAAATCAAAACTGGTTTCGACAGCTGACCATTAACGATAAGACGTGTTGAAGATTGATTTTGATTGTACGAAAGTTTAACGCACAACGGTGCCAACATTGGTATGTTCCAAAAAAGAGAAAACAAACAAATGACTAACACGATTGAAGGTTTTTGCAAGGTCTACTTGTAACATTGAAAGGTGTTTTTGATGTCCATAACAGTACTGAAGGACAGTACGAGCGACATGTATATTGTTCCATGTAGATCAGCCCTTAATTTCACATGTTTGGTGAGACCCAGTGAGAACAGACATCGCAAATCACAACCTATTTGACAAAACTTTTGCAAAAATTTTGTAGTCAATGTTTGGCAGAGCGAAGTTTTTCCTTGTTCTAATTTTTCGGTAAAAAAACTGTGTTGCCTTTGGAAAAGGATCTCAGGAGTGTTTCCATGCCATAACTTACTTTAAAGATATCCAGCAATATAGGAGAGAAAGCATTATAGAATGTTTTGTAAAATTCAGCAGAAATGCCATCAGGGCCAGGTGTCTTCAATGAAGGTAAGTTGTAAATTGTGTGCTGAATTTTCTATATTGTAATAGGACAACTAATGGCTGCACAATCGTCGTCATCCAATGGTCTCAAAAGAGAAACAAAACTAGCGGGGTTGAGGTTGACATCAGGATTAGAGAAAACACTAAATAGACTTTCATAGTACATTTCAAGTGTCGACCAATGTTGCTCTTGTTACACTACACTGGAACTACACCACGCTAACCACTACTTGCACCACACATAAGCAATGTTTCTGATCTGTCTGCATTTTCCAGTTCAGAAGCACAGATTTGACTGTATACAGCCAACCAAACTATAGTTCATGTATTTATAATGTGTTTGTTTTGTGCTTCATCAGATCAGAACATCCATATGTCGCGTTATACAGTAGAAATAAGGATAGTACCACCGATAATATGAAAGGCCTCTACAGTGATTTGCTTAGCGGTTAGTCATTTCTGTGTACGAAACATCGCACTTCTTAAGCACACTGAACAATTCAGTTTCTTTTTTAACCCTTGGATATATTTTCCATCATACTTGTTAACGCTTGTAAACAAGAATAACAAGTGTAATCCAATTCACATACCAGGAAGGCGCGCTGGGCTGTCAGTCATTTACACTACGCAGAGCGTGTGTGTTGCAATAGGTGAGGCATCATAACACATCTTGCTCTCTTAAGGGACTACCCCGTAATGATCAGGCACAAAGACTACGTGACAAGGACCGGTGCTGGTTGCCGGAGCCCTCGAGGTCTCAATTCTGACTGTTTTGGGCAGTAAATTATTGCTTTCGGTTCGCAGCGAGTCACCTGGCTGGGACAGAGTTCCGTTGTAAAAAACAGCTTGCCGTCCCGCGGCTGGCTCTGGCTTGAAGTCTTCGTTGACTGAGTTAAAAAGTAACGAGTGGGAGGGGGGAGAACGTCGAGCTTTGTTTGTACCCAGTAGGAGGTTCTTGAGTGTCTGCTTCTTCAGTTATCTTGCCCTAGCATTTGAGGTCTCGCACCCAGGCACAAGTGTTTAAAGAGAGCTGGGTAGCTTTTGGGCTGCATACGATGGTTGATATTTCATGGCTTGTTTGTTGTCGACATCACCGAGAACTAAGAAGGTGGGTGATGCAGGAACTCGAGGGCGTAGCTGGCATCTCATGAGCAATTTAGCCAGAATCATATTGGCACTCTAGAATCATATCTGAAATTTTCCATATCTTTGTCTACGAGGAGTGACCATGCCCCTAACATTGAAAATTTTTTTAACCCACACTGACATGTTCAAATACAGCTTTTTCCTTTCTACAAGTCTGGAATTTGCTGCCCGGAAGTGTTTGTTCTCTACTACTCCGAATAATTCTTGAAGCCTGTTCATGAATGTTAATCTGTTCTTGTTGATGCTTTCTTCTTTTCTGTCACAGTAATGCTTTTGAGGTGGTTAATGATGGAATCTGCAGAAGTGAAAGCCAGGAATGCAATCTGAGGGTATCGTGAGTTATAATCCACACACATCAGGTAGTTCTTTCCTTGAAGGTGGAATAAGTCGATCCCCACCATTTGTCATAAAATATCTCTGGTATAGTTGTCGCCAGAAGCAGCTCAACTATTTACGGTCAGTTCCTAGTGCGAGTTTCACAGTTGAAAACGATTCGCTGTATTTCGGATAAAATTCCAGACCACCACACAGACTGCTGTGCCCTTGCTCTGCGGCGTTCGACGCTTTGGTAACCATGTAGATGAGTGAAAATTTCATTCCTCAGAAAGCGAGGAATCACCAAGTCTGTTCTGTACAGCAGGTAGCCATTGTTTTCAGACAGACTTGTTTGGTACTGCCAATATAAAGAGAGGTGGGCTGAGACGCTGTATTTTTCCGGCTATCCATTAAGGCAAAGGCGTAGAAGATGCTGACATACCTCTTTCCTTTGAGCTTCTTTCCCAGGAACGAAGGGGGAAGTTTGCAGACCTATTAGTGCATCCTGTACACAAGCTTCACTTCATGACAAGTGAGAGTTCCTGGTGCCAAATTATTTGCAGTTGGTTTCTCGAGAGAGTGCCAGCAGTAGCAATGCTTTCTCCTGAGACATACTGCGTAACGTAGCTGACGCACATGAGGCACATGCGGAAGCATTGAATTCCTGGTGGCAACAGATCGAGATACTCTTTTCTCAGGAGCGGTGAACAAAGGTTGACGATGTTTGAAAGGTTGCCGTGACACCATGCAGGTATTCTTTTAAATGTTCGGCTCCCCAGGTTCGGGCCACTGCTTCCTTTTCTATCTGAGCATACCAAGTTTCCACCGGTGTTAGAGATCTTTAGGCAAATGCGCCTGGGCAGTTGTTCCCAGTTGGTTGCACTTGTAGCAGTACTGTGCCCATTCCGTAGGTTGATGCATCTGCTGAGAGGGTAGTAAGATATTCTGGATGGTACTCTGCCAAGCACTGCTTCGAACAGATTAGGTCCTGAACGCTTTGGAAGAACTTTTCCTGAGTGGGTCCACTCCAACATTTTCTTGAGGAGAGCACGGAGAGCGGTAATCCTTTCAGACAAAGTTGGCAGGCATCCAGCCAGATGGTTCACCATCCCTAAGATCCGGCAGACTCCGGCAACACCTTAGCTGGCAGAAGACACTTCACAGTCTTGACATTTTATGGTCAAAACGTGTGCCTTGAGCACTGCTGAAGGAGGTGACCTTCCTAGGCTGCCTAGGAAGGTCACCTCCATCAGGGTAAAAGCACATTTAGAGTGGTTGCGGACGATTCCAGAGGAAGCAAGCTACTTGAGTGTCTTGTCAAGGTTTCTGCCATGCTCGGCTTGATTGCAGCCAGAAAGGAGAATGTCGTCCATGAGGTTGATAACTTCTATTAGTCCGCTCATGTTTTCGTACATGCGTTTTTGAAAATATTCCATTGCTGATGTTACGTGAAATGGAAGTCTTGTGAAACAAAAGCATTCTTTTGGCGTTATGAATCTTGTCAGCTCTTGGCATGTTGGGGAGAGCGGGGTTAGTAAAACCCGAACTTGGGTCTTGCCTTGAGAAAACGGGAGGCGAAATCTTTCCTGGAGCACAGAAGAGTTGAGGCGGGTGAAGTCCACAGATATTTGCGCACTTCCTGAGGCTTTCACTACCGGAATGATTCTGGCGCAACAGTCTGTAGGACCTTCTACGGAGCAGATAACTCCTTGCTATTGTATGCTTACAACCTCCTGCTCGACTGCTTTCCGTAAGGGCAGAAGGATGCGCCTTGCCACAATCACAGAACAGCCGTGGAATTGGAAGTACAGCCGTGGAATTGAGGCGAATTGTATAAACACCTGGCAGCAGTCCTAAACCATTGAAAAGTTATGGATATTGTTCCTCCACACGTCGTGTGGCACACAGAAACTTGACGAGTCCCAAGCTTTCAATTGCGGGTAATCCAAAGAGTGAATGTTCTAGCTGCTGCACAATGTTGACCACTAGGTTCGACCCTCATGAAATCTACATGATGGTGGCATGGAATTCTATCATCAAATTTCACTGAAGCGGAACGGCAGAAAAAGGTGTTCGTTGCGGTGAGAATATTTATCCACTGACTCCTATGGAGTACTGACGAGAAACCTAGAATTTTTCGTTGTAGCGGAAAGTGTTTGTTCTTCCAAAAATATTTATGCATTGACTCCTAAGGACTGCTGCAGTAGAACCTACAATTTTTTGTTGTAGCGGGGTTCGACTGTCCACATACATACATATGTACATACATACACAGGGCATGACAGTGATAAGAACAGCTAACACCAAGTGGCAGCATCCATACAGTTGCTATCAAAATAAACAATTAAGGTAACTTTTCAATAAGGGTGCCAAGCCTGAAGGAAGTGCAGAACTAGACAGCCTTCTCTTTCTCTTTCCTCTTCCCCTCTTTCCTTCCTTTTGTGTCTTTTTCTCTCTTTCTTACTCTCCCTTTACCTATCTATTCCTTGTACCTTCTATTTTTGTTTAAATGATTTTCCCTGTTGTTCTCTTTCTATTTCTAGCTTGCTTCCTCTGTTTTTCTATTTTTATAAGTGGCTTTGCCTGCGTTCTGCCACGCAACAACTAAATACAACAGCTTTGTCCCCTAAAGTGATCTGCACTTATCACCATCGAGGCGCTCAAAGAACAAGAGACTTCTGGCCACGAGCATGCACTCTATCTGCTACAGATGCCTGTTCTATTCCTGGTTTTGGCGACTTTACACCAAGCTATATCAGCCTACTACTTTGGCCACGAGCATGCACTCTATCTGCTACAGATGCCTGTTCTATTCCTGGTTTTGGCGGCTTTACACCAAGCTATATCAGCCTACGATGACAGCATACGATTGCCCGGGCCCCTGAGTGCTCCACACTTAAATGTGTGCGCCAAAGTTCTGCAGCCCTCATGCAATAAACACAGCAATCGTCACTCACAACACAAGGAACGGTCGTGGACTCTGCTGCATGGGTCAGTGAGTACAGTAAGATAGTTGAAAGCATAGGCCCAGGCAAGGTTCTCGCCCACATGTAAGGACCCCAGGTGGCCGAGCTCATACTGTTGCTCCATCTGCGATGGTTCCTATGAGGCAAGCCAAACCGAAATGTCTCCATCTGGTCCTCTCTCCAGTTGTTGTACTTACTACTACACAATTAAATTTAATAGCAAAATGAAACAGGTCCAAACAATGAATAAAATCCAATCCATTAAGAACCACCTTTAAGAAAAGAAGTTTGGTGATGAAGTTTGGCATCTATTTTTTTTTAGAATGAAAAGTGCAAGAATACTAATCATGCAGCCGATCCCGCGCAATGTGAGAATCAATGTAATGCAAGAAGCTGAATACTTGGAATTGTTTGACTGAGACAAATCAAGGCATGTTGTTCACTATTGCATGTTAGTCATGCATGTGTGCATGTGCATTCTGGCATTTACCATATACAAAAAAGAAACTTATATTCTGGTAAATATTGTGCATCTCCTGTTATTTAAGTTTGTCATATTCATGGCAAGCCAATTTAAATACACATGAAGGCAATGAAATTAAGGCGATAGCACTAATATCATTTCATGAAAATACTCCCATGACATGGATGACAAGATTTCCATTCTATTTATGAAGGAGCACATAAACTCACATTTATATACACATAAGGAAGACCCAAACACAAGCAATGTACCAAGCAATGTGACCAGCTCGAGAGGCGGTATTTTCTTTCAATTTTAGAAGCCTAAGACCCTGGCCTCGCTTGATTTTGCTGCAATCAGGGCGACTGTGTTGTTCGGGTCTTCAGGAGAACATATTGCCGCGAACCATGTATTGGGTTTGTTTATTTGTGTTTTGTTTTTTCGGCCTGGCTGCGCCGGCCTGTGCTATCACTGTTTTCACAGCGTTTCGAACAAACGCTATCGAACAACGCTTCGAGCGTTCCGAACAAACAGCGTTTCGAGCAAACGCTATCACAGCGTTCTCGATACAATTCGACTATTCGAGAAACCCTCGCGCCGAGGGATATAAATTTCCGCACAGCCGATGACGCGACATTCGATCGCCGACGCTCACTAGCGTGCACGTCGTTTTGCCGACCGCTGCTTCGCCGCCTCTGTATTCTTTCACTTGTTAGTGGAGCACAAGTTCGCTCCAATGAACTTGTTTTCCTTATAGACAACTGCGTCGTCCTTTGGTGCGTGACATCTGGTGGAGGTGCGGGGTACATGAACCCTAAGCCATTGCGAAGCCGACAAGCAAGCCCAACACGACAAGCACGCCCAACTCGAGTCAGCCGCCAACAGCAAGGCCTTCAGCCAGAGTTTGGACTGCTCCCGGATAAAAGGAGGAAAGAAGACGTAAAAACGACGATGATCAACGCAGGCACCATGACCAGCGCTACCAACCCTCCCGTCGTTCTGCAACAACCTCGTGAGCCCCCATCATTCCGAGGATCTCCTGGTGAAGACCCGGAAGAGTGGCTGAAGAAGCTGGAGCACGTCCGCATCTTTAACAGGTGGGATGACGAAGAAACGTTTCATCATGTCTTCTTCTATTTGGAGGATGCAGCTAGAACGTGGTTTGAGAACCATGAAGGCTCCCTAACCGACTGGAATGTCTTTAAGAGCGAATTCCTCAAAACATTCATTACGGTTGTGCGGAAAGAACGAGCCGCCCTTTTGTTGGAAACGCGAATGCAACACCCTAACGAAGGTGTTGTACTGTTCGCTGAGGAGATGAAGATGCTGTTCCGGAGAGCTGACCCCGAAATGGCAGAAGAGAAGAAGGTGCGCTTTCTGATGCGAAGAGTTAAACAAGAGCTCTTCGCTGGACTCATCCGCAACCCCCCTAAGACCGTCGCTGAGTTCGTCACCGAGGCTTCGATGATCGAGAGGACCTTGGATATGCGTTCGCGGCAATACGATAGACCACTCAACACCCTTTCGGTGAACCCAGTAAACGCCCCTGGATTGGCGACGGAAGACTTCCGGGAGACCATCCGCGCCGTCGTTCGCGAGGAACTGAGGAAATCGTTCCCAGCAACGCCACAGCCCCAAGTCGCCTCCCTCACTGACGTCGTCCGCGAGGAGGTTCAGCAAGCACTGGGGAATTCTGCACCGTCGGAAGCATCTTACGAACCACAAGCAATGACCTACTCCGCTGCTGCTCGTCGACCCCGACCCGTCCCAACCCGTTATCAAGAGGCCCCGCCGTACCGCCGCCCAATGTCGCCCGCCCGACCCCCTGTAAACCGAAACCAGGCGCCCAGGAAGACCGAGGTGTGGCGAACGCCAGATAATCGTCCGCTGTGCTACCACTGCGGAGAGGCCGACCACGTCTACCGCCGCTGCCCGTACAAGAGGCTGGGTTTGCGTGGGTTCTCCGTCGACGCACCCCGCCCGCGAGCCGGCCAGCGCCCATTTGAGATCGAAGAATACCTGTCGAACACCAGCTGTGGACCATCCCGTTTCAAGCGTTCGCCGTCGCCCTACCCGTACCAATCCCCCAACCGTCGCAGCAATGCTGACTTCGCCAGTGGAAGGTCCCCCAGCCCACGAGCGGGAAACTAAAAGCCGCAACTCCTGGAGGTGAAGCTGCACAACGACGAAAAAATAAAAACCCTCCAACGACGCAGGACCGTGATTCACGACATGCCCTCATCCCGACGACCCGACGACACCGTGACGAGACTCTCGAAAATGACGACAGCTACGCTGCGCGACGCGTACCCGAAATGACGAAGCCTGCCGCTGAGAAGACCACGATGACGACGCATAGTGCCCGACCATCAACACGTGCAAGACGCGATACGACGCCCCGACGCACCCGAAATTCGAGGAAAGCAGCATGCGACGTCCAGTTGTGCATCGACAGCCTTGACATAGTCGCTCTTATCGACACGGGAGCCGACTACTCGGTCATGAGCGGGTCATTCGCGTCCAAGCTAAGGAAAGTTACGACCAGATGGGACGGTCCGCACATACGCACAGCAGGAGGCCACCTCGTGACCCCAAGTGGAATGTGCACATCGCGCATCACCATAAACGGCACTACGTACCCTGCGGAGTTCGTCATTTTGCCTAACTGCTCCCGCGACGTAATTCTCGGAATGGACTTTTTGACGGACAATGGCGCAATAATTGATCTGCAGACCAGGTCGATAACGTTTTCTTCCGATCACTCCACGACCCCGCAGTCGAACCTCGGACACCGTGCTGCTGTAAGGATCGCCGACGATCACGTCACCCTGCCACCCCGCGCAAGCTTGATGATCGCCGTCTATTGTGAAGGTGCTGCTCCTGATGTCGACGCTATCGTGGAGACTGACCAAAGGTTGCTTCTAGACCGCGGTGTGTCTGTCGCAAGAGGCATTGCGCGGTTTAAGCAACGCAGATCCCACGTTTTGGTCACCAATTTCACCGAGGAGTACCAGCATCTAAACAAGGACGCAGCAATTGCGTTCCACGAAGAAACGCAAGAAGCGAGTCAAGTGATCGCGGTCGCCACCTTTGAACGCGCACACGCAGATGCTTCCAAGCTGCCACATCCTTTCGACGTGAACCCGGCGCTGTCACAAGAAAATCGGGACAAATTACTGGAGTTGCTCCGTCGCTACAGCGAGTGTTTTTCCTCGAACTCGAAGTTACGTCAGACACCTTTGGCGAAGCACCGGATAATAACCGAAGATGGAGCCCGACCTACCAGACAGCCACTGTACTGCGTTTCTTCACACGAGCGCGAAGCCATCCGGACTCAAGTAGATGACATGCTCAGCGACGACATAATACAGCCGTCGAAAAGTCCGTGGGCTGCGCCGGTTGTACTCGTGAAGAAAAAAGATGGCACTTTAAGATTCTGTGTTGACTACCGGAGACTAAACAAAATCACCAAAAAGGACGTGTACCCCCTGCCACGAACCGACGACGCCCTCGACCACCTCTGCCACGCCAAGTACTTCTCATCCATGGATCTGAAGACCGGCTACTGGCAAATTGAAGTGGACGAAAGAGACCGAGAGAAGACTGCATTTATAACCCCGGACGGTCTATACGAGTTCAAGGTGATGCCGTTTGGGCTGTGCACGGCGCTCGCAACGTTTCAGAGAGTCATGGACACTGTGCTCGCAGGCCTGAAGTGGCACACTTGCCTCGTATACCTCGATGACGTTGTCGTATTCGCCCGGACTTTCGACGAACACCTCACAAGGTTGGAATTTGTACTCGAGGCCATTCGTACGTCGGGGTTAACGCTGAAACCTGAAAAGTGCCATTTCGCGTACGAGGAACTCAAGTTCTTGGGTCACGTCGTGAACGCCGCGGGAGTCCTACCTGACCCGGAAAAAACATCAGCCATTGCGAACTTCCCAAGGCCGAAAGATAAGAAGGGTGTGCGAAGGTTTCTCGGACTGTGCGCATACTACCGGCGCTTCGTCGCAAACTTCGCACGCATTGCAGAGCCACTCACGCGCCTGACGAAAGAAAGCACCCCTTTCAGCTGGGAAAACGACCAAGAAAAGGCATTCTGCGAGCTGCAACAACGCCTGCAAAACCCGCCCGTGCTCGCTCATTTCGACGAAAACGCCGAAACGGAAATGCACAGGGACGCCAGTGATATCGGTTTGGGTGCCGTCCTCGTCCAAAAGCAAAGCGGTTACGAAAAGGTAATCGCCTATGCAAGCCGTGGTCTGTCGAAGGGGGAGAGAAACTACTCTGCCTCCGAGAAAGAGTGCCTGGCTATCATATGGGCCATTTCAAAATTTCGCCCATACGTCTATGGTAGACCGTTTAAGGTTGTGACAGACCATCATGCGCTGTGTTGGCTCGCCAATTTGAAGGACCCCTCTGGCCGTCTTGGGCGGTGGAGCTTGCGCCTGCAAGATTTCGACGTTACAATATTCTACAAATCCAGCAGGAAACACTCCGACGCCGACTGCCTGTCCCGCGCCCCCGTCGACCCACCACCACAGGACTCCGATGAAGACAGCGCGTTCTTCGGAGTCGTGACAGAGAGCGACCTAGCCGCCCAGCAGCGTGCCGACCCTGACCTCCGCGCCATGATCGACCTCCGCGCCATGACCGTGCCTAGGGCGTTCAAGCGCAACTTACCAGCGTTCAGCCTCAAAAACTCCATCCTAGTGAAGAAGAATTTCAACCCCGGAACAAGAACGAATTATCTACTTGTCATCCCCGCAGACCTTCGAGACGAAATTTTGGAAGCGTGCCACGACGACCCGTCTTCCGGACATCTCGGAACAGCTCGCACGATTACAAAAATCAAGGCGAAATACTTCTGGCCCCACCTTACATCCGATGTCACCCACTACGTCCGGAGCTGCCGTGACTGCCAGCGACGAAAAAGACCACCGACGAGACCCGCCGGACTTCTGCAACCGATCGCCGTCCCAACGAGGCCCTTCCAACAGATCGGAATGGACCTTCTGGGCCCGTTCCCTACATCCCGATCCGCGAACAAATGGATTGTCGTAGTGACAGACTACATGACGCGCTACGCAGAGACCACCGCTCTTCCAAGGGGAACTGCACAAGAAGTCGCAAAGTTCTTTATTAACCAAGTTGTGCTGCGACATGGAGCCCCTGAGGTCCTAATCACGGACCGCGGAACGACCTTCACTGCGGAGCTCATGCAAGGAATCTTACGCTACAGCAACACGGATCACCGAAGAACGACGGCGTACCACCCCCAAACGAACAGATTAACGGAACGGCTGAATAAGATAATCGCGGATATGCTGTCTATGTACGTCGACGTTGAACATGAGACGTGGGACGAAGTCCTCCCGTACGTCACGTTTGCGTACAACACGGCTACCCAAGAAACCACGCAGATGACACCGTTCGAGCTCGTCTACGGAAGACGGCCGACTACGATGCTCGACGCCATGCTTCCACACGTAGAAGACGACGACCTCAACACCGACGTCCAAGGATACCTCCAACGTGCGGACGAGGCTCGCCAGCTCGCTCGAGTTCGTATAACGGACCAGCAGCTGGTGGATGCCGGACGCTACAATCTCCGACGCCGAGACGCCGAGTACCATCCTGGAGATCGTGTGTGGGTTTGGACTCCCATTCGACGATGTGGACTCAGTGAGAAACTTCTACGACGCTATTTCGGACCCTACCGGATTCTACGACGTGTTGGCGAACTAACGTACGAAGTGATCCCCGATGGTGACTCCCGTACATCACGACGACGCACGCGGCCCGAAGTCGTCCATGTGGTTCGCTTAAAACCTTTCTACGGACGATGACGAACTTTTATTTTAATTTGTTTGGACTGTCCCTTATGTTAGCATCGGGTCGATGCACTCTTAGAGGGGGGTAATGCCGCGAACCATGCATTGGGTTTGTTTATTTGTGTTTTGTTTTTTCGGCCTGGCTGCGCCGGCCTGTGCTATCACTGTTTTCACAGCGTTTCGAACAAACGCTATCACAGCATTTCGAACAAACGCTATCACAGCGTTTCGAACAAACGCTATCGAACAACGCTTCGAGCGTTCCGAACAAACGCTATCACAGCGTTCTCGATACAATTCGACTATTCGAGAAACCCTCGTGCCGAGGGATATAAATTCCGGCACAGCCGATACCGCAACATTCGATCGCCGACGCTCAGTAGCGTGCATGTCGTTTTGCCGACTGCTGCTTCGCCGCCTGTGTATTCTTTCAGTTGTTAGGGGAGCACAAGTTCGCTCCAATAAACTTGTTTTCCTTATAGACAACTGCGTCGTCCTTTTCTGCGTGACAATATAGAGCCTGAACAACTAGAAATGAATGTACTTGATATATGCAGATGGGCTAGCTGAACAGTCATGATATTCATGCATGTTACAACATATCATTCATGTTTGTAATATACTCATGCCAGAATATACTAATTAATGAAAGAACCAAGGTAAGACCAAATATATTTCTTGTTAACTATGTAAATGAGATACATTTTATTATCTTCATGTTACAACCTATAAATTATGCTCATTATATGCTCATGTCATGTCAATATTACATTAATCATAAGTGACCGAAATGGCTGGAGGAGCACGAAGCAATAAATAGGCAGCTGGATAGGTAAATGGATAGGCGAGCGGGCGGGTGGGCAGGTAGGTAGGTAAGTAGGAACAAACAGACGGACAGATGGATGGATGGATGTGTTCGAGGTGGTTCGATTTCACTAAGAAATGTTTTGCACTTAATAATATCATGGCATGTCATCACTAACGTTAATGAAGGCTTTTCTCTTTTGTTTGTGCAAAAATCTATGACAAAATGTGACAAATATTATGTTTATCATTGAAGTGGTCATTGTGATATACTGACCATGATGAAGAGTATTCAGGTCCCTAAAGTCCCATTACTACTATTTAGATGGACTGCTCATATGAGGTGTCTCTGACAGTGAGATTTTTAATGATAATTAGGAAGCATTCAACTCAAAGCATTACTAACAACTGTGGCACAAGCAACACTAACAATAGCACACAAACATGGCGGCCAATGAAAACATCGACAAAAGAGCCCTTAGCTCACTACACCATAATTCAAGGTATACAGTGATCAATGCTAACTGCACTAGGTCAAATCTTCCTGGATGATTTCATCATAAATGTCAAGCAGATGTCAAGCATGAGAATGATTAACACTTTAAGTTCAATACTCTCCAGGCCGCCATACAGGTCTCATTATCTAATTGAAGATTCAAGTACTTCACGCTGAATTTTAGCAGACGTCAGGTGACAGGTTTTAACACAATAGCATTAAAAAGCCTGTGTAGCAGGAAATGTGGTGTCGATGTTTGCGGCTTTGTTTGTAATAAAAGAAAAAATTTGATAGATGCAGAGAGTAACATCCGGGTTTGAGAAGAAATCGGAACTAGGCATTATGTCTGGCAGAGAAAGGTTCTCCCACAAATCCACACCAGTGCTTGAAGATTTTTCGTTAAAAAAAATCACAGCATATCCACAGAGTGAATGATGATGAGTAGGTGCCACTCCAAAGGTACATCAGTCAACTGTGAAGCCTCCGCAAATCTTGCAAATCGATCGTCATGTAAAGACATTACAAACACTTTGTGTACATTTGACCACCACTTTGTGGGCTCTCTGCTCAGAATCCTCTTGCCGGTGCTTCCGTGCAGCTTCGGCTTTGCCGGCTCTCACTGTAGCACCTACTGCTGCCACTTTCTGCACTCTCCGCACCGCCGTTTTCGTCACTCATACTCGAAGCACACAGACTGCCAAGGAAAAAGGAAGCGTTCCAAGAGCGAAAGAATTTCACAGCTGCACCTCTAGCAGTCTGTTATCACACCAGAGCACGTATCGAAAAGGAGCAAGCACCGCAGCACTCTCTAGTGAGTAAGCCAAGTACTAGCGGTGCAAGGGCCACAGCGACATCGCCATCACCATAGAGCGATGGCTACTACAATTACTACGACGCCGGACAAGCCTACACTTTAAGAAGCTACACTTGTCGAAAAATTCACAGCATATCCGCGAAGTGGATGATGATGAGTGGGGCAAAGCGTCCATCCGTGCATGCGTCCATGCGTTCAATCGCATTCGAGAATGCAGACGACACGCGGATGACACCGGCGAGGTGCGAACCAAAGAAGCCAAGCGCAAGTGTCTTCCACGCGCGCGCCGCTCTGCTTCGTCCATGCCCCGCCAATGATCCGTCACGTACGGCGACTATCCAGGAGACAAAAGGAGGCACTCTTTTCTCGTGCACCCAGGCACAATCTGCGCAGCAGCCAATCGGAGAGTAGCGGTACAGCGCCATCTAAAATATCCTCACTTGACTGCAGTTTGTATGTATTTTTATGAGACAGCGCCGTCTATTATACTATTTGAGAGATACTGCTTTCCTTTTTCTCTCGTCTCTTATTCTTTCGGTTTCTCGTCTCTTCTTCTCTTGGTTACGCCACCCGCAGGATAAGGTTAGACTAAGAGGAGGTTCGCCCCTAAAACCCTTTTATGTCATGTTGGGTGAGGATTCGTGTGGTATCGCACAAGGTGGCGTCGTACCAGGTGCCATGTCATAGAATAACGTAACGAATGAATTGTTCACAGCTGTATGATCATTACAAAGGAATCAGGCAAGTTTTACTAACTAACTGCAGAGCATGTTCACTAACTTCTAACTGCAGAGCATGTTGCACTAGGAATAAAGTGCAATAGGCATGCACCTGAGTGCACTGTAATTAATAGGCCGTCGATTCGATAAAGACGATGATGGCCACTAGAACCACCATCATCATCCACAGCATCAACAATGTATGCAGCTACATAAGTAGCGGGTACATCACGAAGAAGTTAATAATGGTGCAGTGCGAATCAAAAGCTATAATTGCAGCAAGTGCCCCATGAGAGTTTACAACAGCCAATGTCATGCATAGCAACGTTCCCTCCATCACGGGTGCACAGCTGATGTGTCAACCAAGAACTTGTGATGTGTGGCAGGCCAATGAGAAGGCAGTGCAGAGAGGGCCCGATAATGCTCTTGAAGAGACACTAAAAAAAGGCAACTTTTCTAGTACTAACAAACTAGCAAAGTTAAGCCCAGATATAACGAAATTGATAAATTCCCAAAGAATTCATTAGAGAAGAATTTCGTTTATGCATGCTTGGTACGAAAATTCAGAAAATAAACACACAAATTAAAATAAAACGGCAGACTGAATGCAGAGCTAACCCAAAACTCTTATTTAGCGATAAAAAACTGCGCTATTCTTGCGATAGCAATCATATGGACCATTTCAGTGGGTTTTCGCTGTTGCTGCCAAGTTCCGTAACAATTACAAGTTGATAACATGCCCCGGTGCATTCTAACTTTCACAAGCCGCAAGCGCTGCTGAAGCAGAGATCAAATGAGTCGGCCCATCTCTATGGTCTAGAAAGTGCATAAGATAACATCCCCCACATGTTCGAACTGCCGTCAAATGCTAAAATAAACAGAAAACCACCCATCTTGAACGAGCACAAAAAAACGCAGGAGTGGGGGGACTTCTCAGCCACGGTGAGCTTTGATTTTAAGGAAGGTCACGATCGCTGGCACGCTTGCCATCTTGGCAAGTATCAGTGCGATTTCAATGCAAATGAACTATGTGTGTTTTTCAAGGAGCAGCAGTCTTTGCTCATACCAGTGTTTTGTAGGAGTTCCGCAATATCAGATCCAAAGGAGTTGGCTGCCAGCCTTACTTTGTATAACATTACAAATTTTTTGCTATCGCGTTCATTGCATTGCATTCAGCGCAACGTCGTATTATTGCCAAAACAAATTGGCTATTCGCGAAAGCTGCGAGCCGGGGAACTCTCGGCGCGGAGCAAGAGGGATGCACGTGACGAGTCGACTTTCGAAGATCCGTCGTTACCGTGGTCTCACAAAGTTTCCATCAGCGCTTAATATGACATCCCCTCGATGGTGATGACACTTTTTCGCATTAAAAAAAGTTAAAAGCAAAAAAAGCAAAGCTTAACATTGTCGGGGGCCGCAACATGCCTACGGCGTTGAAAACGAAGAGCGAACGACACAGACACGGATACCCCCGAAAACTATTCGGCGAGGCTCTCTCCATATGCAGTGTGATTCCACATATGTGACGCTAGCTAAAAGCATGGCGCAGCCAACACAAAAGTAGTCCTTTCTTTGTTGTTTTTGGTTTGAAGAGAGAAGGAGCACATGTGCGCATGCGTCCGCAGCAGTAAGAACGGCGGCAGCACCACCTCGTGGGGTACAGGCTCGCCTGCTCGGCCGGGCTCACCCGCGTGCAAATAACCTCCTTGATGCGCAATCATGAGCACTCGCTCTTGGCTGTTGCGCGGTGCACGCCGCTGCTTCACGCTTCATGGGTGGCGGGGCACCCGCGGAAAATGCATGCTCGTACCAATATCTGGGGCAAAATTTTTAGGTTGTCCATGGGGAAAATTCGTTGCCGGTATATCAAGGTTCCTTTGTTACATAGAGGTAACAAATATATCTCCTTCTACGGAGCAAAAGTGGAGAATATAAAAACTTCGTTATATTGAGAAATCCGTTATATAGAGCAGCCTCACTCTTGCAAAAGGACTTCCTTTAGGGCAAGCTGGCACCTAGATAGATGCTTGTGTATGCTTAATTGTGGCATGAAACAGGGTTCTTGAAAAGAGGCAAGAACAGGAAAGTGAACACCAACTGTCCGCTTTTAATGACACTGCTGAAAACATGCAGGAAAAAAAAAAGAAAGACACCTTCCGCATGTGCTATAACGAGCCAACGTATGACGTGGAATGACATGGTGAAGATAACACACTACGAAGAAAGTGCATTTCTGAAGAAAACTATGTTATAGATGTATCAATGACACAGTTAAAACCTTTTCATTCTGATATAGAATCCTTTTCATAGCTTTCTGGCGATTAGTTTATTACTTTTACTGACAATCAGCCCTGTGAAAAGCACGATACACAGCACCAGGCATTACCATGCACTGAAAGATATGTGTTACGACTCTTACTATATTTATTCGAATCTACGCCGACAGTTTTTTTTTTTCAAATTTCTTTACAACAAACTCCAGGGTCGGCTAGATTCGAGGATATTGAAAAATGCACTATTTTTTATTGAGAAAAGTGGTGCACAACTAGCGCCATCTAGACACTATTATATCTGATCGTAGGGAAGCCAACACATGGCTTAAGTTACAGTGTACTACAATTCTAGTAGTACACTCCACTTAAATACACACGAGACGGCTATTTTGATCTGTTAAGGCGAGCTTTTTGTCATTTCGAGTCACGCTTCGAGTGGTGTGTGTGTGGCGTAGCTCAATGGTGCCAAACAGGCAGTGTCATTATAGTGCCACATGTAAAAGGAAAGTCCTCCCAGCCGCAGAGTCATTGTCCAGCGTTCAAGCCGGGCGTGACTTTGGAGTGCACAAAAAAAATTTGCGTCATTCCAAAGGCTGCAGCATGGAACAACAATCAGGGAACTTTAATTGTGTGTTCTTTTAAGAAGTGTGGCATATCCAATGCCCCTGATGGCACCGAGGATTGCGAACTGTTTGAAGACAGCGATAAAGAAGTCAGCAAAGAGGGAAGCAGCGACAACACCTTGGAATGAGTGCGGCATCAACAAGTGCAGCATCTTTATGATGCAAATAACTAGAAACAGGTGAAAAAAATGATGACAAAGAAACACAACAGGATTATTGGCTGTATGTTTCTCGAGTTATTTGCATCATGAACCAAATGCTTTGGTTCATCTTCATATTCTGTAAATGTTTTCTCTTTGTGAACGCTGTCTTCGCTGTTTCGTTCGGCCTACATTCAAGGCAAGTTTTTTTTTTTTTCTGGGCTTCAGACTTTAGGGGGTCGACTTAAAATCGGGGTCAGCCTTAATTCAAGTAAATGCAACCACAAGCTTTGATTGTACAGTTGTGAGTACATTGTACAGTTGTGAAGTTTTAAACATACTTGTGAATGCAAGTATGGTTAAAAACAAACATGTATGGTTCTAAAAGACATTTTTACATTCTAGTACCGCAGCTTAGATACTGTTTGAAGGAACGTCAGAGGTTAGAACTAAACATTTATTCTAAGACTAAAACATATAAAGAATTTTATCGAGTAGAAGTTACTGTTGGTTGTTTTTGCTGATTTGGTTAAGAATTAAGAAGTAAAAAATAAACCAGGAGTGTTTCATGCTTTATTTTTTTTTTTTGTGAGTGTGTGTGCGCATTCGCCTAACCTTGTGGCATCGTTTCAGTAGTATGAACAAACCAAGACACTTTTAGGAGATGATTTAGACTCTAACCAAAAGTTTTGAAGAAACCGACGTTTCGAAACCGACTTGGTTTCTTCCTCAGGTGTGACTGTGGGACTACGTAGCAGTGGCGCCTTCAAAGCACTTGCAGGGCGGATAATGACCCCCTCTCTCTCTCTCGTTTTGTCGTGGAGCGCAGTCCATGTGTAGACACTGGGGGAAGGGTTCCGAGAGAGTGGTTGATGCTATGGGCTGTCCTCTGTATGTGCCACGACTCAACGAATAACCTTCTTCTCCAGTTTGGCTCGCTTTCAAAGATGGCCGTCACTCCGAAATTTATCCAGTGATTCAACGTTACAGCATGTTCGGCGATTGCACTGCGCTCTTTGTAGAGCTTCCGCACATTGTTGGCGTGTTGCTTCAGTCGTTCCGGTAGGTTTGAAGCAACACGCCAGCGAACATATTGAGAAAGAATGTTCCAACAAGACGTTGTCATGTGTCTTGCCAAGTGGCAATGACCCTGAATGGGTTTTCTTCATTGTCAGTTTTCAGGAGGAAAACATAGAGAAGCTCCGAAATTGTGTTGCTTTTAGAAACCCGTCGACCTGACTTTTCTACACAGCCTGGAATCCGGCTGTGACTTGCTTTTACTGGATTGACAATGGCAAGGACTTCGCCACTTAACAGGGCTCATGTGCATATGTCTTGGCTGACTACCATCATAGCTAGTGCTTAGATGGCACTGTTGCAGACAGCGTTGATGTTACAGAGCTACAGAAATTACTGTAAGTGACAACAAAGTCTAATGTATACTTAACATGACTGGGTGATTTGGAGAGTTGAGCTGGGTCCTGTTTCAGGTAGCACTCTTGGCTATTTGCCAATGACCAACTTGTAGATCACTCTATAAAGCAGCTAGCTATGAAGTGACTTGAACAAGTTCATAATGAAAAAATTGGAAGCGCAAACCAACAGGACACAAGAGAAGAGACAAACAAGCGCAGACTGAAACTCAGTTTATTCAGAGAAGAAATTATATACCAGAAAGAAGAGAAAGAGAAAAAAACTGGAGAGAAGGTTCCACCATGATCAGGTGTCGTCCAGAAACGAGATTTCACAATCTAAGAGTTTGTGGACGAAACCTGATCATGGTAGAACCTTCTCTCCAGTTTTTTCCCTTTCTCTTCTTTCTGGTATATAATTTCTTCTCTGAATAAACTGAGTTTTAGTCTGCGCTTGTTTTTCTCTTCTCTTGTGTCCCGTTGGTTTGCGCTTCCAATTTTTTCATTATGAATTTGTACCAAATAGCCCGCCTGTCAACCCTTTTGCGACTTAAACAAGGCTCCTCACCTAGATTTATCATATTTACTCGCATAATCAGTGCACTCGCATATTAGGCACACCTCTAGTTTGGTCGCGGAAAATTCTATTTTTTTAATTCCGCGCATAATAGGAGCACCCCGAACTTGGCCGCGATCAGAAACAATTCTACCCCCCCAGCGGTACAGTTGGAACACGGTCCCTGTACCCTGAAGAAAAAAAGAAGGCAAAACGACGAGCAAATAAAAAAATTCGAACTGCAACAACCTAACCAACGTGTTTGTCAAAATAAAACTTTAAAAAAAAGTATCCATGAGCGAAAAAAAAAAACGGCCGTTGTATCAATTACTTATACCCGCCGAATTGCCACGCTTCTTGAACGTCACGTGTACAATGCTGGGGGCTCGATTGCCATCACCACCATCAGAGGAAAAAAAATAAACGCCATTTTGCAAGCGCTATGCGTATGCTGTGGTCGTGTATTCAACTTTGGTTCCACCGTGGGGAAGTACACAAGCTACACGGCTAGATTTAAACTGAAGGCAGTGCAGTACGGGCTGTAGCACGGCAACCGGGCTGCAAGCAGGCATTTCGGTGTTGGAGAAACCAGTATTCGGCACTGGAGGAATCAAGAAGAAAACTTCAGGCGACGAAGAAGACACGATGGGCTTTCCCTGGTGCCAAGACCAACAGGTATTCATACGTTGGTATATGCCGGACCAGTTGCCCTTTAGGGCAACTGGTCCGGCATATACGGGAGCTACGACGAGACGGCTATGCTGTGTCATTAGATATTGTGCAGACATAGGCGAGCGGAATAGCCCGAGTGCAGCGCATAGAAGCAAAAGAGTTTAAAGCCAGCTCCGGATGGACCACTCGTTTTATGCGGCGTCGTGGCCTCGCACAGCAAAGGCGGGCCACCTTGTACCTGCGCTTGCCCGCAGCATATGGGGACAAAGTGGTGGACTTCCACCGTTTCGTTATAAAGCTTCGACAGCAGAAAGACCTCATTTTGTCCCAGATCGGCAGTGCTGATCAGACCCCCCTTTGCTTTGATATGCCACGAAACACGACAGTGGAAGAGAAAGGTGCACGGAGCGTCATCATCAGAACGTCTGGCGCTGAAACAACGATGCATCGTAATGCTGGCGGTGACACGAGATCGGTCAAAGCTAACGCATTACGTTATTTTTAAGCGTAAGATGCTCCCGAATGCAACGTTACCTCAAGTCATCTACGTATGAGTCCATGAAAAAGGCTGGATGAGCGGGGCACATAGTGAATTGGGTGGAAACAGTCTGGGGTCGGTGGCTGGGTGGTCTGTTCCCGTCCATGCTTGTTGTGAACAATTTTCGTGGGCACCTAATAGACCACATACGAGCTGAGCTAAAGGAGCTGTGCATAGATCTGGCAGTGATTTCCGGCGGCCTCACATCGATACTCCAGCCTTTGGACGTGTCCTTGAATAAGCCTTTCAAGAACAATGTTCAAAAGCTGTACACCACCTAGATGGCTGGAAGGCAACATCAACTGACTCCAGGTGGTAAGATTAAGAGGCCGCCTGCGGAAATACTGCGCGCTTGGATCGTGGAAGCGTGGCAGGCAATCTCCGACGAAGTTGTCAAGAAAAGCTTCAAAAAGACGGGTATCTTGAACACACTAGATGCGTGTGAGGAAGACATGTCGTGAGGTGCGGTTGATTTGGACACCGAAAACGAATTCCCGCTCGGCGAGGATGAATGTGTGCTCTCTGACTCGGACTGTGAATAGGGAAAAGGAGGAACACCCACGGCTTCTGGGTAAATAAATTTTACATGTGTGTGTGCAGTTGACGGCTCTCACTTGTTCATTAAAAGATATATGGGTATGTTTGTTTTATGCGGAATTAATTGGTAAATGATAAAGTCGCCTTTGAATTGACAAATGTGCGGATTTAAAGCGTGAGAACAGAGTATGAAAAATTTTCGAAAATTTTACCCCGCGTAATTGGTGCACCCCTAACGTCGAGCCAGATTTTCTGAAAAAAAAAGTGCACTTATTATGCGAGTAAATACAGTAATTTGTAATGAAGCGTCGAAAAGCTTCACATTAATGCTTACCCTACTGAGCATTTATGTTGAGAACGGTGCAAGAATACAGTTTTTTTTATTTGCCTGTTTGATTCTAGTATGACTGTTGAAACAACTAAAAAAAAATCATTCACAGGCACTTCATTAAAAAAATAAAATCAAAATATCTTTTCTGAAAACATGCAGAGGATTGACTTCACTGTGCCACGGAACAGAAAGCGCCCTAACCTCTTTATATTTCAATGCAGAGAAAGTCAGAAATTCAAAACATATATTTGTGGTGAAACGGGTTGGCGCTGCTTCTGCGCCTGCGCGTCGCGGCGACGCCTCCAAACACGGGCGCTGGCGATAAGAACACTCTCGCTCGAAAGAAGCAAGAAAACTGTGTGTGTGCCCCGATTCAGCGGCAGTCGTTGTAGAACCTTCAGTGCGGAAACATTAAAGTTATGTTATCCCACATCTGGTGACCTGGAAAACGAACGTACCGCACCGCCATGGCCGACGAGGAAACCCTTGCTACTCTTCAACAACAAGTACAGCAACTGCAACAACAACTGCAGGCCCAGCAGCAAGTGATCCAGAACCAAGAGCAGCAGCTCCGGGAACAGCAGCAGTGCAATGAAAATAAAGCACTCTCGTCCAACGACTGTGCACCACCCCACTTGGGTCACGCCCCCCAAAACTTCGCTCCAGCGGTCCCTGCCACCTCGGGCGCCTCCATTGCTGCGGCCGCCACCAACACGGATGTTTGTCGCGTCGCCGTCCAACTTCCGCCGTTTTGGGCAGAGGCGCCTGACGTGTGGTTCGCTCAAGTCGAGGCGCAGTTTTCCACGGCACGCATCACCCAGGACCGGACGCGCTATGACTACATCGTCACCCATCTAGACTATCGCGATGCGGCTGAGGTTCGCGATATACTTGCGAATCCCCCGGCTGATGACCGTTATCTACACTTGAAGAGGAAACTGATCCGCCGGCTCTCACCTTTACAAGACGAGAAGGTGCGTCACTTACTCCAGCACGAAGAACTCGGTGACTGCAAGCCATCGCAGCTCCTGCGTTACATGCATGACCTCTTGGGCAGCACCCCTGTTGACGACTCCCTCCTCCGTATCATCTGGCTTCAGCGTCTACCCTCATATGCGCAGGCCATCCTCCAGGTGCAGCCGAATCTGCCGCTAGACCAGATCTCTCGCATCGCTGATCAAGTCATCGAGATTTCGTTGCCAGCATCAACTCTCACCGTCAACGCCGTTGACACCCGACAGTCCAGCAGCGAGCTCGCGCGCCGTGCCGACGAAATCACCCGTCAGCTGGACTCAATTCAAAGGCGCCTGGATCAAAGCCCGAAGCTGCGTCCACAAAAACGCTCTCAAAGCCAAGACAACAACGCCGCTTCGTCGCACGGAAACGGTAACGGCCCCTGCTACTACCATCGCAGCTTCGGGGACAAAGCCCGGTGTAAGGAAAGGACTTGAAGACGCCGAGGAGCATCAAACCAGAACTGAAGAAGACGAGCGGAGAGCAGGTGGCACGAAGGCGACAACAAGAAATGAAGAAGAGAAGAAGAAGGCACGTGCGATTACGAGTCAACTGTGCGCCAATCAGCTCATGACCAGTGGTGGCCCATAGAGGTGGCGTGCCACGATTGGGCCACGTGCGATCATTACGTGGCAGTAGGCTGTGTGGCTGGGGACGAGCCGGAGCAGCGGCAGACGGGAGACAGCGGGCCGAAGTGTCGGACGCAGGCGATCGAGGTCCCGGCCAGGGAACGCAGCCGTCCACGCTGCTGCCGTTCAACCACCAGCTTGGGCGGCATTGCCGGCACGAGTGCTGCATCTCGGGGCGCGGCCTGACCTGCTGTTCTCTTCCTTGCCGAGGGCATCGCGGATCTCGGCGAGGCGTCTCCGCGGTCAGCCGTTGAACACAGCGATGAACGTGGCCTGGCTAATGGTCACGGTTGCGTCGAGCATCGCGTCTCGGCGCACGCTCTTCGCTGGACGGGCTGGCTATTCCCCGCATGGAGCATCGCGTCTCCTATGCGGGTTGACTGCTCCGTAGTCGCACCTACGCCATCAAGCGCCAGTGTCACCAGAGCGTCGCACTTCGGCAAGGGACGAGCGAGATGTTCTGCCGGGCGAGACGCGGGCGTGTGTACGGAGGACCATGGAGCCGGGCGAGGTTCAGGGTGGCCGAGGATTCAGATGCCAGGAGAGTTGCTGCCTGAATCGAGGATCGCCGAGTGGTGCCGAGCAGTACCGAGCGACGCACCAGCCTCGGAAGTGGGCCGCGAGCTCACGAGGTGCGCACCCGAGGGTACCTGGCTGTGCCCTGGCCAAGGCGACGAACGCCGGTGAGTGAGCTGCCGCACCGCAGCTGTAGTGTGCTGGCCAGAACCCGCACGTGGAACCGGTACGCCCGGAAGGTGATCAAAAGCTTGGAAACGAGGTCCGAGGTCGCGCTGGTCAAGGCATCTCCGCCAATGCAGCTCAAGAGTTGAGGCCACGAAGGCAGACGAAACGGTGTGCCGCTCGAGAGGACGAGTTCCTGGCAGCGTTCCTGAGCCGGACGTGAGACCCGTACGTGTCGGCCAGGTCGAGCTCCGGTGTGTCTGTTCAAGGTCCAAGGCCGAGACCTGCCGAACGGCTCCTGCCTGGGTGCAGTGGCCGGGAGCAGGTTCGTGGGCGAGGCCTACCGGGTGTGGTCCTCGTGAGCCATGGCCTGATCCTGGACCTCCGGAGTTGCGACCCTGACTGCTGGGTTGGCCGCGACGTCCGACTAAACGACGCTGCACACGGTAGCGTATCCGTGCGTCGTCAGCCGTTCCACCCATGCCATGAAATAAAAAGTTCATGTTAATGCTTTCTCGTCCGCTATCAACAAACATAGTGACGAACGTCCGTTAACCATCACACCCGGAAATGTCAACCACCTTGCTCAGCTGGACGTTAGGGCAACTTCAACGGCAGCCCGTAGAGACGATCGCGAGCTGCCAACTTAGAGGCCGTCGCATACTCGTCACCGACCAAGTCACAAAGCGGCGGTTCCTCATCGACTGTGGCTCCGACATCTGTTGCTTTCCCCGAACCTTCCTGTGTGACAAGCGTCCTTGCACGTCCTTTGAGCTCAACGCGGCAAACCGTTCGACCACCAAGACCTGCGGCTCGCTCCGCCTTAACATCAACCTCAAAAACCTGTGTCAAGATTTTCCACGGAATTTCGTCATCGCCGGCGTCGCAGAGCCGATCATCGGGTCCAACTTCTTGGCGTACTACAATCTTCTACCTGACTGCCGATATGACCGACTTATCGACGCTACAACAGGCCTCTGCACACCGGGCCAACGTGCGACCACCCAACAGCCTAACGTCAAGGCACTCACCATCGGGAATCAGTCGCCATACCATGACATCCTCGCAGACTTTCCCGACCTGACTCGACCTAGTGGGCGTCCGCCAGAGGTGCGCCACTCAACCGTGCACTACATTCGTACTACTCCCGGCCCCCCGGTTTCATGCCGCGCCGGTGGCTAGCCCCGGACCGCCTACAAATCGCACAGGCCGAATTTGAAGCCATGGTCCGCGAAGGTACTGCCCGCCGCTCGGAGGGACCTTACGCCTCACCACTTCATCTGGTACCAAAGAAGACCAATGGCTGGTGCCCCTGCAGAGATTATCGCGCCCTCAACGCCCGCACCGTCCCCGACAGGTACCCCGTCCGTCATATACAGGACTTTGCACACCGCTTAGAAGGCAGCACTATCTTCTCGGTGGTGGACCTCGTAAAGGCCTACACACAAATTCCTGTAAACCCGGATGACGTCCCAAAGACCGCAATTATCACGCCTTTCGGCCTATTCGAATTCCCTTTCATGAGTTTTGGTCTCCGCAACGCGGGGCAAACCTTTCAACGCTTTATCGACGACGTCGTCCACGGCCTGGACTTCTGTTTGGTCGACCTAGACGACATCTTGATCTTCTCCCGCAACGAAACGGGACATCGCCAACACCTTCGTCAACTGTTCCAGCACCTCGACGAACACCGCTTACTCATAAACGTTCAGAAGAGCACGCTTGGCACCCCCATCGTCACGTTTCTTGGTCATGAAATCTCTGCAGAAGGAACTAGACCCTTGCCTGACTGCATCCTGGCCCTGCAAAAATTACGCGCTGCCTGCCACAGCGAAAGACCTCCCCCGTTTCCTGGGCATGTCCAACTTTTACAGGTGCTTCGTGTTTAAAGCAGCCACATATCAGACCCCTCTCCATGATGCGTTGGCCGGCCAACGCGGCAACCATCCTGTCACTTGGTCCCCAGCCTTAACGCAAGCGTTCGAAGACTGCAAAACTGCCCTCTGCAACGCTACGCTGCTCTCCCATCCCAAGCCAGAGGCGCCCCTGGGTCTTTTCACAGACGCCTCTAGCACCGCCGTCGGAGCCTCTCTCATGCAGCGTGTGGGAAACAACTGGCACCCCTTGGCATTCTTCTCGAAGACACTCTTTTCCCCGAAGCCGCCCCCGCCTTCCGGCAGCATCGACGATGCCACCCCGCCCCCTGCGGAGACAACTTGGCCAGCATACTACAGAGAGCTCCTCGCAATCTACGAAGCAGTCCAACACTTTCGCCACATACTTGAGGCACAGCACTGCACCATATACACCGACCATAAACCTATCACTTACGCCTTCTCCCGACGCCGCGAAAAACTTCCACCGGTCGAGCAGAATCAGCTGTCCTTCATCACTCAATTCACCACAGATATCCGCCACATCAGCAGAAAGGAAAACGTGGTCGCCAACACACTCTCTCGCGTCTCGGCTGTCTAGCTACCAACAGTTACAACCGACACCCTCGCCAAAGCTCAAAAAACGGACACCGAACTCCAGCAGCTCCTCGAGAATGGCTCTTCCCTTCAACTTCAAAAAGTTACCATCCCTGGGTCAACGGACGCTCTCTACTGTGACATATTGTTACGGTTGAATTAAAGGGTAGGTGGATTTATTTACAGGGTGAGGATGAAGTTCGGCCGTCGCGGTAAAGATGGAGTCCTCATGCCGCACCAGACAATGTCGTCTTCCTCTTCTACCTTACCCGGCACATACTACAGCCCAGCTCATACCGTAGCAATCCCGGTTCACAGACGAAGCCCAGGTGGCGAGTTTATGTCACTGGAGGGATGAAACTTCTTGAGGCGAGCCACGTGCACTAACTGCATTCGATTTGACCGACGAGAAGGTGTCGTCAAGCGTGCCACAGCGTACGTCAAGTCAGTCAAGCGATCTACAGTGACATAGGGGCCTGTGTACTGCAGTTAAAACCTCTTACATAAACCAGGTTTTCGTTGGGGGGGGTCCACAACCACTCGAATTCACCTTTGCGGAATGAAATGGCATCATGGCATTGATCGTATCATTGCTTGGAGCGATCTTGTGATGCCTGTGCGTGCAAGCGAGCAATTTGGCGGACTTCTTCAGCCCGGCACAATGTTTTGGCCACGGACTCATCGGTATGGAGCTTAAATGGGAGGATTGTATCAAGGGAGCTGCGTGGTGATCGAGCGTAGAGCAGGTAGAAGGGCGTGAAGTCCGTGGTCTCGTGCTTCGCTGTATTATATGTAAAGTAATAAATGGTAAAATCACATCCCAGTTTTTGTGAGTGAACGCGACGTACATTGCGAGCATGTTAGTAAGAGTTCGATTAATACGTTCTACAAGACCATTCATCTGGGGATGGTATGGTGTCGAATGTCTGAACTGTGAAGTGCACAGGCGAAGCAATTCTTCCACAGCATCCGCGATGAATTGGCGACCACGATCACTGATGATTACTTGAGGTGGACCATGGCGAAGAACAACGAAGCGTAACAAAAAGGCAGTGACGCCATCAGCTGTAGAAGATGGTATCGCAGCGGTTTTGGCGTATCTGGTAAGGTGGTCGATGCACACTATTATCCAGTGGTTATTGTTCGAAGATCGCGGAAACGGGCCCAATAAGTCGATGCCCACTTGCTCGAAAGGCATAGTAGGCCGTTCTACGGGATGAAAAAGGTCGTGCGGTGCACTGGTACGTCGTTTGTGGCGCTGGCAATTCTCGCAGCTCGAGACGTATTGTTTCGTAAAATCTCGTATTCGGGGCCAGTAAATATGCTGCTGCACTCGATGCAGGGTGCGAATGAACCCAAGGTGTCCCGACGTTGGATCATCGTGCATAGTAGGGAGAATGTCGCATCGAAGACTTTGAGGTACAACCAGAAAATAACGTGCGCCGGTTGCTGAGTAATTCGTTTTGCACAACAGTCCATCACGAATGCGAAAGCGACCACTGCCTTTGAGATTCCGAGCGTCAACGAACAAAGCATCTAAAGATAAATCATTCAATTGTTTTCGTTTGAAGATATTGGCATCACAAAACGTGTGAGAGACCACAGCAAAACAGATGTCAAAGGTATGTGCACTGTCCTCCGTCGTGGTCATAGGTAGGCGAGAAAGGCAATCAGTGTCCGAATGACGTCGTCCACTTCTGTACGAAATGCTGAAGTCAAATTCTTGAAGGCGTAAAGCCCATCGATCAAAGCGGCCAGAAGGGTCTCGGAGGGTAACAAGCCAACATAATGAATGATGGTCTGTCACAATCGTGAATGGACGACCGTAGAGGTAACATCGAAACTTCTGAATGGCGAATACAGCCGCTAAACATTCTTGCTCTGTCACCGTATAATTCATTTCAGCATTGATTAGAGATCAACTCGTATAAGCAACAACATGCTCTGCATTATCATGGGGCTGAACAAGCACACCTCCAATGCCAATTCCACTTGCGTCAGTCACTGTGCACTTCTATAGGAGCAGAAGGATCAAAATGACGAAGAATAGGCTCAGATGTTACTAGAAATTTCAGTTCAGAAAACGCGGCATCACAATCAGGTGTTCATTCGAATGGGCTGTCCTTTCGCAACAAGCTCGTCAGTGGGTGTACTACGTCCGCGAATCGGGGCACAAAGCGGCGAAAGTAGGAACATAGGCCCAAGCAGCTGCGAAGTTCCTTCAGTGTCTGGGGTGGTTTGAATGTGCCGACTGCTTCAATTTTGCGGGGATCCAGCCTGACGCCATCTTTGTCAACTAGGTGACCAAGGACTAAAGCTTGTCGTTCACCAAACCGGCACTTCTTAGAGTTCAAAATCAAGCCAGCCTTTCCGACACAGTCTAAAACAAGGCTTAAACAGATGTTGTGCTCTTCGAAGGTACGCCCAAAAATGACGACGTCATCCAGGAAGCATAAGCACACCTCCCATTAAAAATCAAGCCAGCCTTTCCGACACAGTCTAAAACAAGGCTTAAACAGATGTTGTGCTCTTCGAAGGTACGCCCAAAAATGACGACGTCATCCAGGAAGCATAAGCACACCTCCCATTAAAGACCACGAAGGACAGAGTCCATGAACCTTTCAAAAGTGGCGGAAGCATTGCAAAGCCCAAACGGCATCACACTGGATTGGTACAGTTCATTACGCGTCACGAATGTGGTCTTCTCCTTGTCTGAAGGGTGCATAGGTATCTGCCAATATCCTGATTGTAGGTCTATTGAAGAAAAGTACGAAGCCGAGTGTAAGCAGTCAATAACAACGTCAATCCTAGGCAGCAAATATACATTTTTTTTTGGTCACGGCGTTGAGTCTTCTGTAATCAACGCAGAACCGCCAGGCACCGTCTTTTTTCTTAACCAAGATGACCGGTGCTGCCCACGGGCTACACGACTCTTCAATAACACCCTTCTTCAGCATTTTCTGAACCTGGTCGGCAATAACTTTTCGTTCTGATGACGACACTCGGTAAGGCTTTTGTCGAATCGGATGGGCAGTGTTGGTGTCAATCCTATGGTGAGCGCGAGAACATGGTAAAGATAGTGGCTTCTCCTCTTGGCAAAAGTCAAACACAGAAGCAGGTCGCCTCAACAGATGGCGTAACATCTGCTGCTCCTGTGATCGCAAAGTGGCGCTAATCATGCCTAGGAGCTGCGACCCGTAAGAGCAACTGCGCTTGCCAGAGACTGTACCTTTCTCGCTTTCATCGTTGTTAACGATGCGTCTCTCATAATCATATAGTGGTTTTGGGACAGTAAACCCCACATATCAATCAATCAATCATTGTTAACGACCGCTACAGAACCTTCAGTATTGCTACGGTATGAGCCGGGCTGTAGTATGTGCCGGTAGATAGAAGAGGAAGACAACGTTGTCTGGTGCGGCCTGAGGATTCCATCTTCATGCGACGGCCGAACTTCATCCTCACCCTGTAAATAAATCCACCTACCCTTTAATTCAACCATAACAGTTTTGTGGTGGAGGCGCTGGGTAATCAACCAAGCAACACGACGCTTCAAGCGCCTGTTCTACGACAAAGCCCCCGCCTTGCTGGACTGCCCCCGTTACCACTGGCAGCTGAGATGTCTCATGGCAAAGAAGGAAACCGGATCCCCGCAGCTGCAGACCTTCTACCAGTCCCAGTAGCACCGCTAGTACCAGGTTCGCGTGCGGCTGGTCCCTGGTTGAGTCAAGATATGATAGTGCCTCGCACATTCCGTGGTGAATCTGGCAAGCACGTGGATGCCTGGCTCACACACTACAAACGGGTGAGCAAATACTACCCGCAGCGACCCAGCTGACCAATGTAGTATTTTTCTTAACGGACCCAGCACTCACGTGGTACGAGAACCACGAAAATGCCCTCGCGTCATGGGATCGCTTCGTTTCCGAAATAAGAGCGTGCTTTGGAGACTCCGTAGCTAAGAGAAAGCAGGCGGAACAAACGTTACTGCAGAGAGCTCAGATCCCAGGAGAGACGTGCACGACCTATGTCGAGGCAATCTTGAAGCTCTGCAAGATTGTCAACCCTTCTGCAATCTTGAAGCTCTGCAAGATTGTCAACCCTTCTATGTCAACCCTTCTATGAAGGACATTGCCGAAGACGTGTATCAGTTCCTCATCAGCAAAGACAGCCTTGCTATGGTAACCGACGTCATAAGCCACTGTCGCACGTTCGAGACCCTGAAGATGCGACGTATCACCCCCTAGTTCGGTCGCCTACCGAATGTAACCACCGTGGCAAGTGTTGACAAATACACACCGCTTGATCTCGCGTCGACAATATGCCAGATCGTTCAAGAAGAGCTCACTCGACACGCTCGCGCGACGCCGTACGAAGCTACACCTGCACCGCCTTTCTCTCGCCCTTCCGTGTCAATTGCTGCAGCAGGCAATGATGACTGCAACTACAGGCCACCCTCACCACCGAGGTCACAGCGCAATAACTACCCGCTACCGAGGTACGAAGACCGCTTCAGTTACCCCCATCAGCCAGCCAACACCTATTACGATCCGAACGAAGATGTACCCGTACCACCACCACGTCAGCGCAATGCCTTCCAGGAGTACAATGCATACCGCCAAGCCCCTGTGTGCTACAGCTGCGGTATCGCCGGGCATATAGCTCGGTTCTGTCGTCGACAGAGAGAGCCGCCATCTCGATATCGTTCCCCATCAGAGTTTCCGCCAGCGGGCACTGGTCACAACAACAGTCATTGGCCCGCCTATTCCAGGAGTACCTCACGGCGGGGAAATCACCGTGGCAGTTCTCCCGCTTCTGACCGTAGTTTGATGCCTCTATCTGGCCGACTGCATCGTTCCCCTCTGCCGGGACGACGCCTGTCATCACCGCCGCCACCGGGAAACTAGCCAGCGCGACCGATGGAGGTGAGGTCGCACAACAGCATTTGCCTCAGATGCCTCCGCCAGTTATAATATCCAAGAACAAGATACGTGTGGAAATAGATGGCTTTTGTACAAGTGCGTTGGTGGACACTGGTGCTACGATATCAGTTATGAGTCTTTCTTTCAAAAGTCACATTGACCGCAAGGTTGTTTTCTTGGGGCGAATCAAGAAGGTTTCGTGGTGTTGGTGGGGAAGTACTTCATCCAGTCGGAGTTTGTGCCGTCAATGTCTTATTGGCAGGAAAGGTGTTCCCAACAGAGTTTCTTGTGCTGCAACGTTGTACCCACGATGAGATTCTCGATCTTGACTTTCTCCAAGGATGTGGCGCTTTCGTCGACTGTAGAAGCGGTGAACTTTCCGTCGCGATAAAGATGGAGTCCTCAGGCCGCACCAGACAACGTCGTCTTGCTCTTCTATCTACCCGGAACATACTACAGCCCGGCTCATACCGTAGCAATATGAATAGGACGAGTGAGACCATACATCCCTTCTTTGCATCGCCAAAGCCTCTTCAACCGGTTACACAATCTCAGTCATCCCGGCATTCGAGCTTCTACACGCCTCATGACTGATCGGTACGCGTGGCCCTCAATGCAACGGGACTGCTGCACCTGGGCACGCACATGCATTCAATGCCAGCGCGCTAAAATCACACGGCATGTCACGTTGCTACTCGGAGAATTCCCCCTCCCGACGGAACGGTTCCAGCACGTCCACATCGACTTCATCGGCCCCCTCCCACCAACCAGCCTTTACCGCTATTGCCTCACCTCCATCGATCGTTACACTCGTTGGCCCGAGGTGTGGCCACTCGAAAGGATCACCGCAGAAGACGTCGCATCAGCCTTCTTCTCCGGCTGGGTTTCACGCTTTGGCACTCCTCGTCGAGTCACCACCGATCAAGGAAGGCAATTCGAATCTCAACTCTTCAGGCTCCTCGGCCTCTCCACCGGGTTCGAGCGTTCACGGACAACTAGCTACCACCCTTGCGCCAACGGGATGATTGAACAGTTTCACCGGCAGTTCAAGGCAGCCATCATGTGCCACCCTCACTCAACCTGGCTGAAAGCCCTCCCCGCCGTCGCTCTCAGTCTGCGCGCAACTTTCAAGCCAGACATTCAAGCCACGCCCGCGGAACTCGTCTACGGGGAGCCGCTTCGCCTACCTGGAGAACTCCTCTCCGCTCCGGCCTCTGATGTAACCATAACCAGTTTAGACCCTGCAGACTTCGTCGCTCGACTCCATTGCACAATGGCCACGCTGCGCCCCTCACCAGCGGCTCGCCACACCAAGCCGACCCTGTTCGTGTTTAAGTACCTGGCAACATGCTCGCATGCCTTCCTCCGCGACGACACCGTACGCGCACCTTTCCAGGCGCCTTACTCCGGACCTTACAAAGTCATCTGTCGTGACGACAAAACATTCACCCTGCAAATCAGTGGAAAGAATGTACGCGTTTCCAACGACCGCCTAAAGCAATCATACATCCTTTCCCAGGAGCCTACCAACCCCCGCACGCCTCCCGTAATTCGCCGACAACAGCGCGCAACGCCTAGGCTCACACCCTACACCACCCGCCTTGGACGCCAGGTGCGGGTCCCCAAACGTCTTCAACCCTGACGGCTCCTATCTGTGTGTGTGTGTGTGGGGGGGGGGTGGCGAAACAGGTCGGGACCACTTCTGCACCTGCGCGTCGCAGCGATGCCTCCAAACACGGGCGCCGGCGATAAGAACACTCTCGCCCAAAAGAAGCAAGAAAACGGTGCGGAAACATTAAAGTTATGTTATCCAACATATTTCAGAGATAAGCATTGTGGGGGAGCACATGCATTCAGCGACCCTTTCCTTTTTACAGCAGCACGGCAGCCTAACTGCGACGAGATGTCTGTAGCTTTGAGAAATGAGTCAATGAAAGCCTCTTCCGAAGGGACTGGTCACATCGCAGCCAGCGCGCATTTTTCCCCTTTCCCAACTCACAGAACGAGTTTTCCTCTCTCAGTAAAGGAACAAACCCTCCTCAGGGAGGGGGAAACCAGGACAGTGGATAAAATGAGCTTGCCGACGGCTGGACGCTCTTTCTGCCATCGGCGACCATGCAGAATGGACGACCCCCCGGAACTTACTGCAAGCCAAGGACGTCCACGACTAAGGCGTAAGCGTCTACCCTTTGTTATCTGCCTAGAGCAGAAGTCCCTCTATGCGACATTTACGCGTTATTGCTAACAAAGCAATAAAGTGTTGTTTTGTTGACCTACAGAAAGGAGACCTTAATTGTGCACGGTACAACTGTGTGCAGCTAGAACATTACCTAGGCTTCTATGTCAGCCATACATAGGACAGACCCCCTTCAACGTATCCATAAAAACGAACCCTAGAAGTGACCTTGAAGGCATGGTTGCATCTAACAGCGTCCGCTGCCAATATACTGATACACAGTCATCTTCTGCATCCGGTGATTTAGAGAAAATATGCTGCTTTGTGTAGTCGCTGCCACAATCGCAGGAAAATTCTAATTTTGTTTCATTTAATTAAGCTTGCCAAATAAGCACTTGTTTTTATTGAAGCTATTTCTGGCATGCGCGTGCTATGGGGAAGACAGGCTCGAAATTACGCAGTGCCGTATGCTGCCCTATAGTGAAAAGAAGAAACCTGCAGTCGCTTGTATGGGCCCCACTTGCTTGCATTGCCGATTGCGCGCACGAAAAGCATGTTTTTTGAGGCTTTTATCTTGCATTTCGCACGCTATGGGCACCACTTTTTCGTCATCCTAGAAAGCAAGCATGCACTTCTGCTGCATTGGGAGCTGCTACAAAAGTTTAAAAATGACAAAGAGCTGAAAACTGCCCGTCAAGTTCTACAGTGCAAGGAGCAAAGGCGACAAGAGTGGATTATGGCAGTTTGCTGATACTTTCCATGGTCTTGTCACTTTGGAGAATTTTTCAATGTGTGAAGTATTACTAACTAATAAATGAAAGAAATGTGATGGCCAGGCTCATATAAAAAGAAAGTGCTATTGCAAACTGAAGCTACAGCAAATAAAAAACTACTGTACATTTCGAGATAGCACATTGGCTTTCTGAAGTAACCATTCCTAATGCAACAGTAGCAGAGCTTGTTAGCTTAATTCACCATGATTAGAATACCGTACTGTGAGCCTTGCAAGTGTGTTATTCAGCTGATAGCGGTAGACTTCTCGTCGCTGCTCAGTGCAAATATAGATTTAAACTGCGTGTTCGCGCTGACCGCTTATACATATAGATTTTGAAAGCAACACCCACCGATTAGTTAACAGGCTGAAGTGTTGCGATGCTAGGATCGAAGTCGTTAGTTCGGTTCCTACATACGGTAGCTGAATTTCCATGGCAGCGACATGTAAGAACACTGGTGGGCTTAGATCAAGTGTAAGAATGGCACAGAGGGAGGTGTGTTGGTTTAGCATATTTGAAGCGTAACGTGGGATGACGCTCAATGTGAACAGAAGTGACACTCAGTGTGTGCGCACCCTCTGGCCATTGTCTTCGCGCCTTACACTTGAAATATATTTAGGTGTACATTAAAAAACCCTAGGTGGTCAGAATTATTATAAAGTTTCACACCACGATACGCCTCTTAATGATACCATGATTTTGGCACGTAAAATACATTCTTACATGCACCCGAGCCGTGGGCAATATACAGCTGCCACTTTCAAAACGAGCTAAAAAAAGAGCCAAGGTGGCAATAAAATATTCGGTAGCTTTGCGAAATCCGGCGTAGTTATCGGGGGCAAATCTTGGCTTAACGTTAAATATGCTCGATTCTAGTTGGTATTGTATAGAATGATGAAGGCCAAACGAACTGTCAAAACAACCAAAGCAACATTCGAATCAGCAAACATGCTGCGTGGTCAGGCATGGATATTACCCGAAATAAAACATGTGCTGCAGAAAACATGCATAGTCGAAGTAGGCATACAATAATTTTTTCTTGCACATCATTATGCTTTTAAAGGGGCCTGTAAAACCATTCCAAGGCGGCAGTGAACTTAAGGTGTAACGCTGTTATTATCTGACGGAAACCTTGGCAAAAGCGAAACTCTTATGAAACTGAACACTGCACATTGCAATGGTGCCAGCGGCTCAACAGGGCAGACATAGGTTTAGGCTTTTTGCACTGACCTCCTAATAAATTTAAAGCCGCAAAACAAACTTGGCATCTAAGCAATCGAAATCCGAGCGCTCCTGTATAAACAAATGCATACAAAAGCGTGGCAGTAGTTTGTCGACAACTACGACAAGACATGACAACTGCAGTGAAGACATGTTTTACCGGTAGCATACATTTAGGTTTTGCACCATTACCCAACTTTGAATGTCAGACTGTTCACCATCGACACGCACATAGCACTTGCTCAGACGCACTGTCTTTGACGACATAATTGCTGGGTTCTGCAAATGTTGTCAACGAATCACTCTCGGATCTGGTAACATTGCAATACTGAAAGCGTTTTTCTATACCTCAAAAATCTTTTTAAACATTCGGAGTGAGTCACAGGTGAGGCTGCACATATATGGTTACCAGAGAACAGTACGTACAGAGCGCTTGAATGTGCTGAGAGAGCACAGTCCGAAGGCGGGAGCGGGGTGATGAGCAATTGGTTTTTGCTAAAAAGGTGGTGAAGATCGCGCGCCTGACTGAGGTTGGGAGGCCTATTGTGGAATGACAATTCCATTTTGAGTCTTTTTTAGATCAAAATATTGCATGCTTTGAGTGTTTTAAATTTTTCTATTGGGTCATCTCTTCAAGTCAAAGAGAAAACAGCAGCAAGGTGGATCATGGTATGTCAGCTGCAACACCCCCAAATGCTTGTTTCAGAGTAGACAAGCCTAGCTCGTGTTCAGTAGGATTGGTACAAACAGAGTGGACGAGCTCAGCTCGTTTTCGGCAGAAAAAGGGTTATCAAAACACCCGAGGCACTTCCACTGCAAATGCACATTTAGTTTGCAAATTGGCCTATCAAATATAACCTCAATAATATAGAATCTTTGTCAGATTACATGCATGATGTGGAATAAGGAAGCATAAATAAACAATGACATTTCCAAAGTCCTACTCAACATGAAACTTGCACTTGACATGGGCAAGTCATAAAAGCAGCCTATATTTCTGTGACTCGCTTTCAGTCATTATTATTCTCACATACAACTGTACAAACCTCAATCAGATGCACACCATTGATTCTGCATCGAAATAAAACAAACATGAATATATGTTGCCTTTCGTACTAGCAAAACACTCCTATCAAACACCAGTTTCATAAGAGCTCTATCATTGTTCGACTTTGGTATGGAAAAGACAGGAAATTTGAGAAGCACTCACCCAGGCGCAGAGCATAGTGATAAAGGCCACCAGGAAATGCACATGGCCCTGTCTCTTGAGTGTGGCTGACAGCTCGTTGGGATCTTCATAGACAGTCTATGACGAAGGAGATGGGAGATATGGTACACGTGAGCCTGCTTTGCATGCTGCAGGAACGTTTTTGGGGCACTAATTCTCTCCTATCTCATACAAAAACAGCCTGTTCTTTCATTTTTCAACGGCACGTGACCGTTGCTTGCAGACGCACCTGGTACATGTGTTATCTGGGTTTGTACAGCCTGATCCACTTATATTGTCCCAGATATAACGATCTCTCGGTTATAACAATGATATTTCGGTGCACTTACAGTTTTCCTATGCTACTCTTTGCAACTGAGTCCACATACAGTGAACATTTGTTAAAGTTTCCTACTTTTATATCGAACACTTCCAACGCGCTTGGGGTACAAAATATGGTGTGTACGAAGCGTAAATGAAAAGTGTTGAAACAGACATTCTAAAGCTTGGAATAGTCACTCGTTCACGTGCGCCCCGCTGCTGTTTACCTGCGACGAAGCTATCCTAGACCAATATCTTCCACCGCACGTAGACTTCGTATGTTGCGAGCTAGGTCCTTCACTTGCCAGACTTCTCTTCACCGGCACAGAAGTGAGGGGAAAAAAAAACAAAAAGAAATAGAAGGCAGCATGAAGACTTGCGATCAGCTTCCGCACAGCAAACTTTTCTGACACTATTCTTGGCACCTATGACCGCCAGCGGTTCACCAACCGTGGCTTTGAATGCAAGAAGCCATAAATGCAAGAAGTCATGACTCTCACTGCAACGCTCAATTCTCTGGCACCACAATGTGCCACGAAAGATATTCCACCTTTCGGTAGCGGAAGAGATCGGTCAATTAGTGATAACAACTTCCAAACGGTTGCGGCGGTGCCTTAACAGGTAAGCATCAGAAAAGAACGATGGCGAGATGGGAGTGGCGATGAATGTGACACTTTGACTAATCACCGGCAACCTTAGTGCGGTCATCTGCAGATGCTGCACACTCGGCGGAGTGACGCCAGTGCAAGCAAGTCATGCTGCTGTTCGCAAGTCCGCCACCGCTGCATCGTTCGAAGCCACTTGCATGCATTGATCGCACCCGAGCACCATCCCGAGTGAAGCATGCATGAAGAAAGCACAAGCGCACGCACATATACTGCTAGCGATCTGGCATGCGACAATGAAGGCCGAGTAAGCGACGTACTGCACGCAACTAGCCAGGGGTATGTAGCGGGGCCGCGCTTTAGTGGAACGGCATAAGTTCATAGCGAATTTTGAATTCACTCTGGAACAAATGGAGGTCGTTTAACATGCGAGAAGGCCTAACTTGACAGTGGAGGGGTTGTTCACACTCTTGAATAAAAATATTCAGAAAAAAAATTATTCGGCCACTAAGTGGACATTTTTATGGGCGACTCCATAGATATGACAACCATTTATCGCAGCACTTTCGAGTTCGTTACATATAGGTGCAACTGCATTAAGTCTTTATTATAAAAATTTAGCATAGGTTTTGCTAAACAGTTCTATGTTTTTCTTTCTTCTTCTAGTACTACAAGCTTGAAAAGGAGTAAACTCCTCTAGTAAACGATTGGAGTATTTCCTTGCTTCTTTCTGCATTCCTCAATTTTAGGGCTTATGTTTGTCTACATGACAAAAATTCAAGGGTTTTCAAGGACTTTGAAGGTTATGTGTGCAAATTTTCGAGGAGCTCACCGTCCTTTGGAAACCGAATTAAAATATGCTTAGGGGAGGATAAAGGTTTGAAATAACTTGAATTTATCGAAAAAAAGACAAGTCTCTACCAGGCACCCAATTTCCTTTTTTTGGGAGATTTAGAATATGTGCCAATGACCGAGCAAACCCCCCCCCCCCCCCTTTCTGTTATATTTGTTCAACCTGTTGAACATTTGCACAAGGTCTAAAATTTTTTTTTGCAGTGTAGTACCTAGCGGCTGCATTCTCTGTCGCAAGAAATTGTTGGAACATTTACAGACCTTTTTCTCCTTGCCTTAACACGTGAATTTATACACTAGGATTTACTACAATTTGGTAAAAATGATAAATGCATGCTTACTCAATCACTGGAGAAGACGTTGAAAACGAGGCCCCAATGACATTTCCTTTCTAGACAACTTTCAATCATAGTTTCTTAAATTCGCGTGGGTAATCACTTTTAGCATGACACAAGTTGCAAAAATTTATTCGGATAGGAATAACTACGGAACAGTTATTACACAATGCCTTGTTGCTTTTTTAGAGATGAAGCTCCTGAAGGCGTGGGTCTGTCCATCTCTTGTATGTATGTACGTGACTGCCTATTGTTCCATCTTTGCAAACTGCCCACTACTTCATCCTTGCAAACATCCCACTATGCCTCCGAACCGATTCACCCCTTCACTGACCATAAAGCCATTATAATGAAGGGGAAACGAAAGTGATGTATAGCTACACTTATGAATAATAAAATATCTTGTATAAATACACACAGTATCTGCCACATCTTTGATGATGTAGAGGGTGATATTCGCGGATGGTTTATGGTTTCACGATGAAACCCTTCAGCGCTTCAGACCACTCATTATCATTCATTCCGTGGATATGCTGTGGTTTTTTTTTTAATTTTCGTATCAGTATGACCATCTTCTGGTGCTTGGTCTAGGCTGTCTTCCTGAAGCTGTCTGACTTTATGATGCACATCAGGTCGCTAATTGTCTCTGCCTTTTCCACATATGAGTGCTGTTAATACCTTAACACAAGGAATTCTAGTTTCTTTTTCTTTTTAAATGAGAAGCATTTCTTAGCAAACTTCGGCGACTTTGAGCGTATCTATCTGTCCATCTATATAGCCGCCTACGACTTTTAGCTCTCCTGGCCGTTCCGATAGTGGTATTGATACCAAACTTAGTATGGCATAACATGACTTTATGAAGAACATATTTGACTAGTCATAACTTGAAAATAATGATGTGTATGTCATGGATGTCATGACTTACATATCATGCTCCTGCTGTTCTTGCGGTGGTTTCGTTCACATGACATGTTGCAAAACTGGTATCGTATGACATGACTGCATGGTGAACACAAACGACAGATCCTAACATGAAAATCATGACTTACGTGTCGTGTAACAACATGACTACATGCCACTCTTATCATGCACACGCGGCCGTTTTGCTAGTGTTACATATACCAAACTTTGTATTACGGCACGTGAATGGATGACGAAGGTATATGACTGGTGCAAACATGATAATCATGAGATGAGTGTCATGTAACATTATGACTACACGCCATGCTCATGATGCGCTGGCAGCCTTTTCGCTAGCTTCACTTATACCAAATTTAGTATTATGGGACATGAATGAATGACGAAGGTACGAAACTGGTGCAAACAGAATAAACGTGAAATGCATGTCATGCAACAACATGACTACATGCCACAATCATGGTGCACTCGCAGCCATTTCGCTAGCTTCACATATGACAAGTTTGGTATTACGTGATGTAAATGAATAATGAAGGTATGTGACTGGTGCAAACATGATAATCGTGGTATGCGTGTCATGTGAGAATATGACTACATGCCACAGTCAAGGTGCCGATACATTTCGATGTGACGCGGTGCGCGTGCTCGCTGGCGTTCATTTCGTCGCGTCACGCCGGCGTTGCCACGCTAGGCGCCGGTTCTGCAATATACTCGCAGGCGCGCGCCGTGCTGCGTTGCTTTGACGCGTGCGCGTATCAGCACGTCCGGCATCCCTCTGTCACGAAAAGAGGGAGGCGCAGTGTTGTCTAAGTAACGCATCGGGGCGAATTTCGCGCCGGTTGCCGTCGGGCCGCGCCAACAGACGCTGATTGGACCAGTCGCGCCTGGCGTCAGACTATAGAGTGCTCACATTTTGCTACGTAGCGTCACTGTGCCCAGCGTCCACGTGCGTCAACGCTACATTGGAGTACATTGGCCCCTTCATGATGCGCTTGCGGCTGTTTTGCTAGCTCCACATATACAAAATTTGGTGTTACGTGACGTGAACAGATGACGGAATATATGATTGGCGCAAACATGATAATCCTGATACGCTCGTCATGTAATGACATGACAACATACCACGCTCTTAGCTTGCTCGTGGCCGTTTTACTAGCTGCACATATACTAAATCTGGTATCACGTGACGTGAATAGATTACAAAGGTAAACGATACATCCAAACATGATAATCATGACACGGAAGTCATATACAGCATCATTTACCTCCACCTCATTGCGTAGTGCTGATTTTAAAGTGACATTTAAAACTCTCTCATTCGTGCTTCGCATATCATCGATTCCCACTGTATGTGGGATCTGCCAATTTTTTTGTTAGCTCCTCAAAGCAACAGTTGTTTTTCTGTTGTTCATCCTCCTGCTCCAGCCTTTTCTGAGCTTCCAGAAATGCATGGTGTTCATTCCGTACAGAAGCTACTGATGTTCTCAGTTCTTCTGTTATGGGCACATTACATAAGCCACGTGCTATATTTACGGCATCTCAAATATTGTGCTGTGATATGTGAGACAGTGTTTATTACGATAAAAAAAGGAAATTCGTGGATTTTTCAAGGATTTGTGAGAATTCCAGCACTTTCAAGGCTTTGAAAACTAGCTCTTCATATTCAATGGTTTTCAGAATTTCAAGGATCTGCACGAACCCTGTCAATATACATGCTGTATCGGTGCCTTGCCTGTTACACTATTTCTTTTCTTATTTGGGCATTGAGCAGCTCACCAATAGTCTTCACACCATCAGAGATGCCAAGCTGATAGAAGAATAAAACATATCTGAAAATAAAACAGCCATGCTACATGCTGGCCTTGAATTTAAAAGGAAGGTGTATATATAATTCAAAAGGAAAATATATGTTGATCGCATTGACGTTCAAAATTAGTGTTTTCACTTTTCAAGCTTTACGTTGTTCTGTTTTCACTTGCAGACCACACACGCAGTTAGCCCCAGCTACCAGAAGATTAGACAATGAGACGGAGAGGGGAGACCAGAACAGGTTGTAACACAGAGGAAAGCAAAAGAGTGAAATGAATAGGTAAAAATAACAATGGCTCTCCCCAGCGCAAGTGAGGATCGTGTTCATGACATAAAGATCACGTCCCCGGCTTGTGTCTCAGAGGTGTGGACGGGCTCTGGGTAGCCTGAAAGCCCGAGCTCGACACGGCCTATGGGCCGAGCAGCCAGGCGTCTTCTCACCTCGAGCCCAGGCTGGGCTCAGGCTTCCTTGTTTATTTATTGGGCCGGGCTCCAGCCTAGTGAAAAGCCCGAATCAAGCCAGAAATAAGGAGGATGTGCCTTCTTACGAGCTCAGAAGTACACTTTTTGTCATTTTATCTCAGTTTGGGCTTATATGGGTTATTAGCTGAAATTCACTGCTTTTAACACTGAGGACTAAGGTAACAGCACAGATATGTACTAGAAGTCAAATAACAGGCAAAAATTTCATAAATGTTTCGTTTTTCAGTGTATACATATTGAATATAAAAGAAAACTGGGCAAGGAGGGCACTTATCTCGAGTCATGCGCAACGTATTAACAATATTAGGGGTATCACGCACCTTGACGCAAGGCACGCGCATTGTTACTCTGTTTATATACATAACACAGGAATGACGCAGTCGATTGAGGCCTGAATCTGTGGACGATTTGTTTCTGTACAATCATTTGTGAATGTTCTTGCACTCAGGCAGTGGCAGCCCGTCCTGATACATCATCAGGCCGGGCTGGCCCACCTCCGGTAAGCATTGGGCCTGGGCCGTGCACATCTCTAGTGTGTCTCTTATATCAAGGTGCATTAAAGGATCAAACAGCTTGGATCTCCCCACTTGTGCATGGCTAAAAGTGAACGTGTCAGTCTATTGCCCATTAGTTCAAAGCAGTGATATCACAACTAATTTATTTTTAGACACAAGGCACGACAATGACAATGGACAGAATAAGATACAAACAAAACCCCTCAAGTGTTGTTCCTCATGCACTTTACTTCTTTTCTATTTAAGTCACGAGTAGTACCACAGCAGAGTCAAAGATTACAAATAAATGCTTCGCACCTTCCTTTGGTTCATTTTTTTCTCAGCCAATTACAGCTGTGTCTAGAAAAAGCATGAGCCTGCCATCCACTCCTCTTCCTCTGTACTACAATTAACGAAACTGTGCAATTGTAATGGGCAATTTATAAGAGTACCTATCGATAGATTGTACTGGATCCTACTGTAACATGCATGTGAAGGAAGCGGGATTAAGGTGTCTTATCGTCTTCTTTATTCACTTCAACACTGTTCTTACTCATTTCACTCACTACCAAGCATAGTCGTTCGCTAACCTGGTGAACAAATGTGAAATAAGCACAAGATAGGGGATATTCACGCATAAGCCCCCCAGACATTCTGGCACCTACCAATCGGCCTCGCGATCGTCTAATATCCTCATGTTATTCTTTTTCTTGCTGCAAGAGCACTACTTCACTCAATAAATTCTCTTTAGGTTCATTGCCGACGAAGTCTCTGTTTTTGTCTTCCTTGGCACCCTACAGCTTGTCATTACCTACGTGACACTACTAAGTACTTCAGCCTGTGTACTCACCAGAAAGGAGAGAATGGTGCACGTAAGGATCACCAGCCATGTTGTCCTTGGCAATTGAAAGCATTCGACTGCTGCGTTCAGGATACCACTAGCAGATTTCCCTTGCAGCCGCTGCAGGTCACAGAGCAGGTAGCAGCACTGACGACCTGCCATGACCAGCAGCACTATCATGGCAGTTGCAGCCACCTGCACACCTGCAGTCGCGCCATAAGCACAGATGACTCTACTAGTACAACTACTCAAAGGCAGTAACAAAACACCAGAGATAGAAAAGACCGTTGAACCTTTCCCTGATGAGTATAGTCGTTAAAAGATTGTGCTAATATAGCTAGTGATGACTACGCTTAGGTAAAGAGAAATTTATCACACTATAAGCTTACAGCAGCTGCCACAAACAACCAAGTGCCTCTCCTATGGTGAAAGACAATCGGGCAAGGTTTGGAAGCTCATCCTTGCTCTGTCACGGAAAAAAATTCAAGATGGCGGCAGAACAGCCTCGAGGAAGAATGCACACTTGTGCTTCTAATAAAATCCATTTATTGAATAAGCATGCAATTGTCGTTTTTACCAAATTGTGGCGAATCCTAGGGTAAAATTTTTCAAGTTAAGGAAAAAAAAAAGGTCTGTAAATGTTCCAACAATTTCTTATGAATAAGAATGCAACTGCAAGGTACAAGTACACTGCAAAAAAAAAAAAAAATCTATACGTTGTCCAAATATCTAAAGGCTTTCAAAACTTCGGCTACTAGGAGCCAGTCCTGTAGGATTCTTCAGCGGTGAACAGGATGATTTGTGGTGCTTAAATGGCACAAGGACCAATTGATGGCCAAACAGCGCCATTTCAGTAGACAGGAGATATCATATAGTATGTGGCAATGATATGGTATGTGGCTATATAGGGAACCTAAAATTCCTCGCGCTAACGCGGGTAAAAGCATAGAAATATCAAAATCATGACATTGATGAGAAATATGTGCAGTGAAACTGAAAGGTGACATGTCATAATATTAAAACCATGGTGAGGATGTAGCCATCTCATCGCGACCTTGGTAGTGGGGTCGTGCTACGAATCACCTTGCTATATGGGGTGAAAGCTATGCATGTCGTTTAAAAACGTAAACAGTGATTCTAGTCTAAAAAGCGGATCCCTACCAATGAGCATGACAGGATGTAATGGGAGATGCTGTCGGTAGGGTAATAAAGAGTGCTTTTTTCTTAGACCATCTAGCTCATTGCACTGCATGAGGATGTGGAGAACCGTAAGCGGTTCTCTACCTCTCACACAAGGGTAGATTAGCACCGGACAAAAGGTGCGAGTGTGTAGTGTGTGTATGCCCTATTCTTAATCTGATAAGTGTGATAAGTGTGCGGCGTGACCTCGACACTAGCGGCCAATTTCCTAGATGTGGCCTTATAAGATGATGTTTATTCAGTGTTTGCCTGCCCCATAATTGCTGTCAATGATCTGAGTTTTTTTTTTTTTAAGGTAGGGTTTCAGGTCAAGTGCAGGGATAGGTATTGATGTACTGGCAGTGGTTTCGTTAGCGGTTGCAGCTAGGTTGTCCGCTAAAATGTTTCCTCGTAAGTCGCGGTGCCCTGTCACCTAGAGGACTATGACATGTGTACTTAGTGCGTACACTGTGCACAGGGCTGAGTAAAAGGAAACAAGAATGGGGTATTTTTGCCTTTTGAGAGTTTTGAGGGCTTTCAGCAAGCTCAGAGAATCTGTGTGTATTACTGCACTTTGTAATTTTACCTGTTTTATGTGTTTAAAGGCCGCCAGTATAGTATAAGTTTCTGCTGTGAAAATATTGGGATTCGGATACAGAATACCGGCATCTGAAAAAGATGGACCGACTGCTATGTACGAGACAGAAGTGCGAGTTTTTGAGGCATCAGTAAAGAATTCTGGGAATGAGTATTTTTCCTGCAGTACTTGGAAGTGTGCGGACATGTGCAATGGGCACTTGCTTGGTAACTTCTTCAAAAGATATATGGCAGTCTACGAGCTGTCACTGCCAAAGTGGGACATATGCAGTGGGAGAAGCCAAACTGTGTTTAAGATGCTGCACGCCCGTCTCTTCGGCTAGGTTCTTTATACGAAGTGGGTAGGGCCATCTGATGGCAGGGCGGTTGTTAAACAGTACAGAACTGGACAAATCATTGATGATGGAGTGTATGGGGTGTTCTTGGTTCACATTCACATTGTGGAAGTAGACAAGAGACTATTAGGATCTTCACAGATGGAGCGATCATCATTCGAGTCAACATACAGGCTTCCCACGGGGCTTGTACGAAAAGAACCCGTGGAAATATGAATGCCTAGGTGATGGACAGGGTCAAGCATCTTTAAGGTTTTTGGTGTCACAGACTGATTGGTTATGGCCCCGTAGTCTAGGCATGTCTGTACGAGGCTTCTATACAAATTTATCAAACACTTTTTGTCACTACACCAGGTAGAGCGTGTTAAGACTTGAATTATTCATAGTCTTTAAGCACTTGTTTTTTAAATACTTTATATGCGGTATAAAAGTTAGCTTGGTGTCAAAGATTAGGCCTAAGAATTTATGTTCAGTGTTTACAGAAAGGCACTGGCCATTCAGTTCAATGTCAGGTTTGAGTTGAATGCCTCTCTTTCTAGGGAATAAGATGCACATGTTTTTTTGTAGATTCAGACGGAACCCATTTTCATCTGCCCATTTGGAAATCTTGTTCAAACCCTGCTGAACCTGCACTTACACATTGCCAGGTTACAAGACTTGAAGCCAACTTGGACATCATCCACATAAGTGCAGTAAAACATGTTGCTGGGATTGAAGAGGCGCAATGAATTCATTTTGATAATAAAAAGTTGATATGTCGTGCAAGGTACACCAAATAAAAAAATATTGCCCCCTATCTGCATGTTTCACTGCAAACTATGTTTGGGGAGAGTGAACAAAACGTTTATGTATTTGATGTTCTGCACGAGAAATTGGTGAACTGTATTCTGGAGGCGCTGTGTTAGAGTGCCTCGATCTGCGCAGCGGAGGCGAACGAGCGTATCGAGGCACGTGAGACATGAGCGCTATCGGGTAATTATCTTCGAAAACGAACGGTGGCGTGCGTGTCTGTCTCAGAAGCGATAAGGTGTAGAACACACAGTGACGGGTGGGTGCCACCGCCGTGTCGTTTTTGCAAAGCGTTCGAAACGCTTGCCTTTTTGTGCATAGCGTAGCATTCTTCGCGCAGCGTGATAAAGGCTAGGGTCCTTAGAATTACTTATGTATGTATGTCTTCTCTAGAAAAAAAACACACACCACAGAATATTGACTTGTTCTTATAGGCCTCAAATATGCAATAATTGCTTTTTAATTTACAATCGCACAGGTATGAATGCTGAAACTTGATCAATAATGGTGGGCGCTGCGAATGGGGTTGAATTTTGATTACTTCGAGTATCGTTACGATGGACAAACAGACAAAAGAACAGACAGACAGACCAAAATTTTTGGGTGGAAGTACCCCAAGAAAAACTACCGTCTTTAAAAGAGTACAGCTCAGTACACCACCCTGGGGCACCCTTTTCTCCTGGACAAATCTTCAGGACAAGACAGTGCCTACTCGAAAACGGAATGTCCGTTTGGAGAGGTAACTTTCAATTGTGCTCAGCAGTCTACCCCGTATACCTAAATCTGATAGCTCTCATAGTATACCAAAGCGGCAAGCCGTGTCATGAGCCTTTTGAATATTGAAGAACACCGATAGGAAAAATTGCTTGTGGATGAAAGCATCTCGGATCTGTGCCTGGATACATACCAGGTGGTCAATGGTAGATCTATCTTCTCAAAAACCACTCTGGTACGGGCCAAGCAGACCCTTTGTTTGAAGTAAGGTGTAAGTCATTGATTTATCGTCTTTTCAAAAAGTTTACGTAGGCAGCTTGTCAGTGCAATGGGCTTGTAACTAATAAGGAAGGATGAATCCTTGCTTTGTTTTAATATAGAAATGACGATGACCTCTTTTGAACTGTAAGGAATGACGCTGGAAAACCAGATGGCATTGCACAGGGAAAGTAAGGTTTTTTGCATTTCAAGAGGTAGGTTTTCTGACATTTCATACAATACACAATCAGATTCTGGGGCAGAATCAGTGCAGCAATTAGGAGATGCCTGTAGCTCAGCTAAGTAGAATAGCTGATTATATGCCTCGTATTTTGCATATTTGGTCTTCCACATTTTGGCACTCTTGACTTATAGCGTTGGAACTCTTGAGAGTAGTGTGAAGAGCTTGAGACTTGCTTGAAATGTGCGCCCAGGTGATTCGCCTGGTCTTCTAAGCTGTCGCTTTGTGTGTTTACTAGAGGGAGAGGATATGCTTTTTTCTTCTACTCTTCTCATCCTGTTCCATACATTATCCTTTTGTGCATATAAGGTAATGCCTTAATGCCTCATAAAAATTCATGTCAACTTCCTCTCCTAGCTTGCTGGTGCGTTCTCCTGCCCAGGAACTTAATGCTCCTAAAGTTTACAAGATTCTCAGTTGTCGGCGAGTCTCGAAGAAACTGCCATGCCTTGTTTTGTTTTTTCCACACATTACGGCACTGATTATTCCACCATAGAACTCGTCGTTTGCCCGACAGTCCACTTGTTTGTGGAATACATTTCATGGCAGCGTCGACCAAAAAAAGCAGTGATGTAGTTAACAGTAGCCTCTATGCTTAATATACTCATCTCAGTCCAGGTTGAGTACCTTTCTGAAACTGCTCCCAGTCGGCATTTCGGATGAGACACTTGGGAATCTGCAGAGGACATTCATTTGAAACTTGGGTGCTCAGGACTATAGAAAAATGATCACTTCTATATGGGTTATTGATGACTTTCTATTTGAGTAGCGTGAAAAGGGATGGAGATGTAATTCTAAAGTCAATGGACGAGTATGTGTTGTTAGTTAAGTTGTGATATGTTGGTGTTTCGTGATTCAAGAAACATGCGCCTGAAGAGAAAAGAAATCGTTCGATTAGACGACCGCGTGCATCACAGCGAGAGTCTCCCCATAAACTGCTATGCGCAGTGAAGTGTCCAAGGAGAGGATAGGGTTCTGGAAATTGATCGATAAGTGACTGGAGTTCGTGTTTATTCAGTTGACGGTGTGGAGGTATGTAAATACAGCAAATTGTCACTAGTTTGTAAAAGATAACATATCAAACAGATACTGCCTCCAGGGATGTCTGAAGGGGTAAATGTGTACAGGCTGCTCCTTGCTTAACTATACTGGCAACACCACTGAATGATGCGACCGCATCATCTCGGTCCTTTCAAAAATAATGTAATTGTGGAAGAAGTTGGTGTATTTCGATTTTAAGTGAGTTTCTTGCACACACAGCATATTTGGTGTATATTTGTGTAAAAGTTCCTGGATATCATCGAGGTTCCTCAGCAGTTTTCTGGTGTTCCACTTTAGTATTTGTGTCATTTTAAAGTTGTGTCGTGCAGTGTATACAAAAAGTGAGCTTTTCGGGGGCTCTGTAATGCAGAGTTTTTCTTTTCTGCCGTGCTACAAAGAGCTGTGCCTCTCCTTTGTTGCCTGAGACGCCGGAGAAGTGGGACTTATATTCATCACCTCTGGTGAGGTGGTGGATGACACTTTCACAGAACTTTTGGACTTGCTACACTTTCAGTGGTCTGAAGTCCAGCAGACACGGGAGTCGGCCGGCCCTGTTTGTCATGTGGCAAAGCAGTACAGGCTGCTCCAGTCGGGGGCACTGATTACATGACCATGGTCACACTCTGTGTGACATTTGCAGGTGCGAAACGTGTGGCGCGGCACCCCGGCGCGTCACATCGGGGAAGGAGGAATAAAATGGGTTGCGTAGTGCGAAACGCTTACGTGCCTCTTGGAAGGGCAAGTTGAACTTGATTTTCAGTTCTATTATTTCCTTTTCCTTCTTCCACGAGGGGCAGGATCACGAGTAGCAGGATGATCTTTTTTACAGTTAGCGCAATCAGCCGCTGAAGCACCATTGTTGGACGAAAGTTCAATGAATCAGCATTTTGCGTAAGTAGAGCGCCTTCTGCAACTTTGCTATCCATGTCTGAAGCACTGACACTTCAAACAACAGTGGGAATCGGGTATGTAGGGTCGGACACAGAATTTGCAATAACCAGTTTCAATGGATTCGGGTACATCGCTGATTCTAAAAATAATTATAATGCGTTTTGTAGGAATTTGCTTCGCATCACGTCTGATCATTATTCTCTGTACTTTTACAACATTCTCATCTTGCCAGCCTTCTAGCAGTTCGCTTTCGCTCAGCTCGAGAAGGTCATCCCCAGAAATTATACCATGGACTGTATTCATAAACCTATGTGAGCTCACTGAAACAGATGCGTCTTTAAATTATACAATTTTGGATAGTTTATCGTATTGTGCCTTGTCTCGAACTTCCAAAAGGAGGTCACCACTTCCCATATTTGTGATTTTATAACTCGGGCCAATTACTTCTGTAAAATTTTTCGATAGTAAGAATGATGAAATCGCTCAGACTTTCTTTTTTTCGTTTTGACTATGAATGACATGTTATTTCAGAAAACTTTGCTTTGGTTTGGTTAAGGTGATTGCTACATCGGTGCGCCACCTTTTGAGGGAGCGATCAGGAAAGGGAGGGAAAGCATTTGCCATGTGGAAAGTATATATTTCGGCGACGATGATGACTACCCGCCACCAAGCCCAACAAGGGACACTACAAGGGTAAATTACAAACACTTAGAAACGCCAGCCATGCATCGCCACTATAATCTAATGTATTTACCCAAGGCTTTGAAGTATGGAGCATTCTAAGAGGCCAGGCTATCGCATGCTCTCAAGTGCTGTGGTGTGTTGTCGTCGTCACTTGGTATAACGCTCCACATGTAGCATATTGAGCGTGTGCTCGGGCAAAGGAGGTCTTTTTCCTCTTTTCCTTTCAGTTCCTTGATGATTATTACCATACCTGCCAACCTAGTAGCATGGAAATTCGGGAGAACACAGTGGGAAGGGGGGGGGGGGGACGTATCGAAAATTACTGAGACAGCGACATTTGCGACGCGCTGTTGTTGCTTCCGTTCAGTGTGATTGTGAAAGCACTGTGTTTCAGAGCCTCCACCATAGTGTTTTCGGCATTTGCAGCCACTTCTCCAACGATGGCAGTTCTCATACGTTTCCACCCGTACCGTTTCGCGTCCTCACACTTTGGAAACATTTTTCTAAACAACAGTCCTGTGTGATCACTTAAACTGAGAAGCAAGTTATGTTCCACAAGAAATCTCTTGAATAGGTATTCTGTACAGATGGCACTGCCTTGGCAGCTCTTTTGGAAGAAACTTTCGATGTTCTCCTGCTCTTCCGCATTACAAACGTACTTCTGATGTTTCTGTGAAGCGATATGTCAGCCTTGCCACCATGCAGAACGCTTACATTACAGGTGCACCTGGTATATAAATTGTACTTACCACCTTTCTGCGAAGTCACAAAGCACAGAAACTCATTCGTGTATGAGTCCAGAAACAGTTGCAAGTACTACTTGTTTGCTTTTGACACCGCCATCGACCTTCCAATTGAACTTGGAGAAATGCACAACCACGTAACAAATACGAGTGACGCCTAGGAAAGAGGCATAGGCCTAGCGTACAAAATGCAGGGGCCAAGGCAGACAGATGCAAAAAGTTATGGTATCTTTTCCTTCATTTTCTCCCGGTATACGGGGGTGAGCAGGTCTCATGACCACCGGCCTTTGCCTAGATGCACGGTACTCTAGGGTATGGTTCCTGTGAACCAGAAGTGTAGTGGCCAGTACTGTAGCGGAGCACTGCAACTCTTGTATTAGCAAAGGCTCACATATACATATAAGTGATTAAAAAAAAAACAAAAATAAAAACACCTCTGCTGTGACAGCCACTTTTCGGGAGATTTGAGATAGCATTCGTACAATCGGAAAAATTGGCAGGTGTGGATCACTAATCATCATGAGCATACAAAAACTAGTGCACTTGTCGTAATGAAGGCAAAACCACGCATAAAAAAGAAAGAGGACGCTAGTGCAAAATAGAAAAAAGATAGGAAAATATGGAAAGAAAAATAGAAAAAGCAAGAAATAGGAAGAAGTAGAGAGGGAAAAGTACAAGTGGAAATAACGAGAGAGAAAAAAAGAACTAAACAATATGAAAAAGGGAGAAAAAAAGAAAGAGAGGAGACAAAAATTAAAAATAAACAAAGAAAGATGCCTAGCTCCGCACCTTCCGCAAGCTTGGCACCACTAGTGCAAAGCTGCTTCAATTTCTTTTTTTATGGTTTATTTGTGAGCCAGTTCTCTCTTGCCACCCGAAAGAATGCACAGCAAGTTCACCTCATCTGTATAGCGTATTACGGCTGACCGGCCTCTGTCATTAACTAGTACGTGAAGGTTTATGCTTACCAATCTCCTTTGATGGCTTGGTGAAAATGAGCACCAGCATGAAAATGATGACAAGGCTAACAAAGAAGGCATATGACCGTGCTGGCCCCATGCCAGCAGCAGCGCCATCAGCCATGCAGCTGCTGGAGGCTGAAAAGATAAAAACGATGAACAAACTAAGCATGTGTAGTCACAGAAAAATGAGAAAAAATATAACTGATTATGTTGTGCCTTTTAGATACTTGCAAGACATGGCAGCACTAAAATGCGTTGGCTATTGTTCGTGTCAAGTCGGTTCCGCTGAAGCCTTCTTTAACAGGCGTGATGGGAAATCACTGCATTGTTTCAACAACAGGACTTGTCTTTGTCAGGGCACCAACAAAGGCCTGAATAAGAGAAATCCCTGGTAGATACATCAATTCCCACAATCTTGCTAGATAATTTCACATTACTATGAGCCTCTATATTCCCCTGAATTTTCGTCTTTAACAGTGTCTTGGTTCTTTCATGAGATGTGGGATATCAGTAATCAACACTGAACACAATAGCATTCGTACAATGTAAGTCGCCATTTGCCAACTGAGTATTCACAATAATGAAAAAAGAAATTTGAGCCATCTGAGCCTCAGCTGCCATTCTTTGACAGCTCCGAGGAGCTTATGCACATAGCACAGTCAGTAACAGACATGGTGTGGCTCTTGCGGTGGGGTCGCCTTTCCCCTGTGCTGATGTCCCGAGCGTCTGCACTTCACCGCTTTCGCAGCTTTCATACTCTATGCTGGTGAGACTGGAATGTCTTTCACGGTTTCTGGTTTGCACAGTTTTAACCGTTTTTACTAACGTTTACATAATACAAAGATAGTACTGCGATTAGGTTTCAGTTTTGGCGTTTCACTTTTTCGCTTATTTAAATTTATTTCAAACTTTGCCGAATATTTCTGCTACCAGGCCAATGACAAGAGCACCTTGGGAACATAAAAGCAACATTACTTTGGCACGATCAAAAAATTGCTGGAGTTGGCTTTTAGGAGCGATGCTCTTTAGAGCCCGACTTTTCATCCATCCATGTATCTCATGCGCTCAGATCACGCTCACAGTAAACAATACAGGCCATAACAAGCCTAGCAATGCTCAAAACTGGGTTAAAATTAATTATATAAAATAATACAATTATGACAAATGGTCAAAAAATAATGGCAATAATTAGCTGAAAATCACCCAAACTATCTTGGAAACCTGCGACAGGGCTACGCAAGAGAGGGTGCCACAGCCTTACCAAGTGAGCGGATGCCCACACGCTTCGCAGCTGCTGTATTGCTACATCTCATGAGGATTGTAGAGTCCCCACTGCTCTGTTTACTACAGTGTCAATAACACCGATGCTTGAAGTAAGCATGTAGGGTTTCCATTGCACTTTTGCAGTCTTGTTAGTGATATTCAAAAACTCAGCTCAGTTGGGTGCCGATGCTACACACTTCCTCAGATTTCACAGTTGTGGAGCTGCCATTCATATTTATAGCTCTGCCTTTCCATTGCATTATGATAGTTGTGCATTTATCAAAAGGGCATTATTAATGCTCCTAAGGGTGCTGTTCTCAATGTTCCATGACCAAAGGTGTGTAATGCTGCTGCCACACACAAGACACATGTGTGTGCTGTGTCTGCTTTTTGTAACAGAGTAATTTTTTTGCACTGTTTCTCAGTAAGCATAATCAAAAAGCAAATACTATCAGAACTATGCAGACCTCTGCACATTATAAAAATGATTAGCCAATTACAATTGCAACTTACCTTAAAATTTAATTGATTACAGTGGTCAATGACAGCCCTAGAAATGTAACAGCAATTACATTTTATCGACTACTTTTGCACTGCTTTCCTTCAAAATTTTATCACCATGACATAATAGCACAAGTTTATTCAAGATAGAACACATTTAAGTGGCTGGCAGGGTAAAGAGAAGGCTGGAGGCTTGCATGAAGGCTTGGAGGCACTAGCTTCTGCGACAAAGTGTTTCATGCAGTTAGCTTTCAACAGCAGTTTTTTTTTTCTTTAGGTTGTTGCCACTGATTCTTCTGTCTTCCCTTGTTAAGAAGTCAGCTGCTACACTGAGCACTAGGTTGTTCACTCTTTTTTTTTCTATATTATCTTTTTCCTTCCCCCTACCCCCATGTTGAATATCAAAGTGAGTGCTACCTGATTAACCTCCCTGCCTTCCTGTTTCTCTCATTCGCTGGAGCAACGCCTCCTCTGTTTTTATCAATGCCAGCCAGATGCACCCGATCCAGGCATTTACCACCCTCTCCTCTAGCCCTTTCCTGCTCTCGCCCATCGCCTAGAATTCACGTGTGCTTTGCGGTCATAGAGGAGAGAACACTTCATGCACCTGACCACGGAAATCATATGAAGTAATTTTTTCGTTCAGTAGTGTACAGATCCGTGGGGCGGCGTCTTGCATTCCTCGTGTTTACAATATTGGCAGTCATGCTGGCTCTGTAAAAGATACGGTGTACTGAGATAGCGTGTCGCCATTTGTGGCTCAATGCGTAAGTGGGGAAGCGTCATTTCAATGCTGCTGCATGCCCTGTGCTCTGTCACACACAGGGCATGCGGCGGTGGCATTGCTTCAAGCCAAAAAAAAAGAGCACGAGGGATGAAATGCAAAATATATAAGATATTAAAGAGGGAAACGCGTCCATCACATCTCCGGGGAATGTCTCGATAGCACATCTGATGCAAGCAGTGCTACCCATCATGCAGCATCGCATAATGATCACTCCCTGAACTAAAGTGGATCGACGGCCCCCGTTGAAAAGCGTGCGTTTGCACTGGCATTGAAAGAAATAAAGGAGGCATTGGCTGGAGGTGTAGTTGCACAGAGCTTCTATGCTAGAGTCCGTGTCCTCTATGAAGCATCGTGCTTCTGTTGCTGGCATTCGGGTAAGGTGTTGCAGATAAAGTCAGGAAAAAAAATGAAAAAATAGGTCTGTATGAACCCCTTGCCTGCAACAAGGGTCCCTACAGCACAGTCGCGTATTTTTTGTGACAAGAACTCCTGTAAAAAACTGCTAACTTGATTTTGGAGGAGAAAAAGTTTTAATGATTAGCGGTAACCACTTACAAGAACATGTGATTGAATTAGCCTGAACATTACAGCTTTGAAAATGTACTCAATTATATTACAAAATTTCAAGAAAATGTAATTAGGTACAAGAAAGTGATCACTTATAATGTGTTACACAAAACTCTGTAATCACGTGCACTGGCTAAAGGCTTTTTCATTTCACACATGCTTTCATCATGGCTGAAAATGATAAAAGAGATTGCTGGCTCAAGCATTGTATAATATTTTTTCTTGCATCCTTCCTTGAAGTCAAGTTCATGCTTCACGAATGGCACTTTGGAGGGCGAAAAGGAGCGTAAAATAGGCACAAGATGTGCACTGAAGAAATACTCATGAAATCTCTACAGTAAAACAGCTGTTGTATACAACGCAGAAAGAGGAAATATTGTATTGCAGAAGCTTTGTCTTTTGTAAGATTATTTAGTGTACATATAAATATCTGCAGCACTCGAATAGTCGCTCATCTATATGGTTGAGCAAAAGACCTCTAACGAGACGTGCAGCTCAACGTCATCCCATTGACAGCTTGCTTGCCTGGTTTTTCGTGCACTGTTTTGTTTTTCTTGCTGCTCCTACTTTTCGAGCAGTATATATACTTCTTGCCTCTCACCAGCTGGAGTCTACACGTAATTTACCTATTCCCACACAAGATGTGCCTGCATGGCTGTTTACTCTGAATACTCTAATTTTTTTTTTTGTATGGATTTTTGTTGTGTTGCTTCATATGCATGAAATGAGGACATTAGTTTTTATCACTAAAAAATAATGAAAGATCACACCTAGCAAAGACAAGGCAGAGTTAGAGTACCAGGAGAGAGGAATAGAGCCTCCCTCCAAACAGTGACTTGTCGCTACATGGACCACGATAACAAAGTCAAAGAGAGGGAAGTACTAAAACTACAGTTTTAACAAAGTGACTTGTCGCTACATGGACCACGATAACAAAGTCAAAGAGAGGGAAGTACTAAAACTACAGTTTTAACAATGTGCATTTTATTTAGTATGTTTAAAGGCTCTTCAATAAGTGACCAGCCTCATTTTGTCCCTCTAAGCTTAAGTAGCTCCAGTATTCAGTTAAAATATTCCCTCGTCATCCTGCACCCGTGGCTTCCCAGCCATTTCCTGCATACACTTGTTTTTTAGAAATAGGACTGGAAATGTTGGCTTTTCCACAAATGACTGCAGTAAGCCCATTGCCTGTGCATGCCACTGGTCTGGTGCAGTGCTGCTCCTTGACCGCCTCAGCTGATTTTGAGGAAAGCTCACTCAAGCGAGCGTGCATCTGCCACAGCCGGTCTAGAGGCGTGCACTCATTTCTTTCACGGCCTGCGCATGAGGGGCTGCTGCTACCTATTGCTGCAGTATGGCAGGGGTGCTCCGAGCCAACTCGCTGCTGGCAGTGGCGGAGGCTAGTGCGCGCAGGAAATGCTCGGCTTCGAACTTCCCGTGGCCCTTACTGAAGTAACTCCATGATAGCAATGTGATGGAATTGGCGTGGCAAGCGTTTGCAATAGCTCTAATGATTTTCACTTTTCGGTAGTGGAAATAGAAACCGCTGATCTCCCCTTTCTGTTGCCCGGGAAACATCGCCATGGTTATGACAAAAATTTCTTTTTCTTTTCCTGTAGTGTCGAGAAATGAGTAGGAGACTTAATACCGCATTTTTCATTTATGTGCGAATGCATGTTCCACTCTGAAGGCCTGGCTGCATGATCACTGATTGGCAGAAAAAGTTACCGATAACTTATTCTTTGGTAGCAAAATGGTTTATGAAACATTTCTTTTTAAATAAACATGCCAGCACTCGAAAATAGCGAAATTTATATATATTGTTGAAGGTATTGAAGTTTGTGCTTTATTGTTAAATAAATGCTTCAAAAAGATGAAACTCAATGCATCATGGAGACGGCCATAGTTTTTCACACTTAGCTTTAAGTCATAATCCGGCTAGAAGGAATAATAATAATAAAAAGGGGAAGAATAATAGACTGCTGAAAATAACAAAAAAACAAGCTAAAAATATATGAAATAGCAGGTAATGATACAATTTTTAGACAGACAACAACGTACAAAAAAAAGAAGAAAAAAGGTGGGTGTACAAGTAAACACATGAGAAGATTATAATTATAATTATTATTATTATTATTATTATTATTATTATTATTATTATTATTATTATTATTATTATTATTATTATTATTATTATTATTATTATTTGATTTGCATACACAGAAGCAAAGGGACACAGAGGAAAGAGGGAGAGCTGTCATCTGCCACCTGGAGGGGCACAACGTCTGCTCACTCTTTCGGGACGAGGGAAGAAACAGAGGAAACGAAGATAAGAGGGAAAAAAGAGGAAAGAAGAGAGGGAAGTAAAAAAGAAATGGGGAAGACTTGGACAAGTATAAGCAAAAATTTTTTCAATTTAAAAATCCGACTATAAATGGGTGGCCAGGTCCGCAGAGGTCACTTGCGTCAATCACCATGAAATGAACGTCAGATCATATGTGCAATGACGCTTTCGAAGCATTTCGTAAATGGAAAGATCCACACCGTGCATCAAAAATTGCTGTGAACGCCTATGTAACCCGAAAGTCTGGGCTCATCATTTCTTAAATTGGTTTCTTGGAGAGCTGTAACATCCAGCGGATTATTCACTGCCTAAGAACGAGGTCACCATTGCGCGGCCATAGGGACCCGAGTTTTCTTAGCAGCACATAGAGACGAGGCTTGCGACTGGTGTTCATGTGATTTCTAGTGAAGACTGTCGAGAAATAAAATGAGAGCCCCCAAAAGCTGTTGTGCGACTAATGATGCTGGGACTATGAGAGATCTGATGACGTTAACAAGCATCTCAAGAATGGTTACAAGTTGGGCATCATCATTGGCTGGAGCCATTTCTGGTGCCCTGTTTATCGTATTTTCTACTGCAGACATGGCCTCGGTGGAAGCTGGTTCCGACGTTTTCTGAGGCGCGACCTTTGAGGAGGTTGTGTCCGATGGCTTTGATAGAAGCACCGGCCACGATGTTGCCGAAATGCTGAAATCGCACTTTCTTTCGTCGTTTCGATTCACTTTGACTATACTGTTCTTCAGACGTACAGGTACATCTTCAGTTGTGTCAGTGCCAGCTACTTGACGGGTGCTATGGCTAGGTGTCTTTTCTCGTGATGCAATCTTTTCAACTTTCTCTTTCAGGACCTTTCATTTTTTCTTTAGCTTTGGACATTCTTTGCCCATTGCCAAGTGTTCGCCATTACAGTTACGCCAGTTTGATGTCACACTGTCACAAAATTTTACGTTGTGATTTGCGCCACATTTAGCACAGACCACAACACTAATGCAGAAACCCTGTATATGTCCAAGCTTGAGACATTTGCGGCATTGTAGAAGTGTTGGTATAAATGATTGGACCGAGTACCACACTAGTGTGGCCTTTATGTGACCGGGTAGCTTTTCGCACCCGAAAAGAATCTTCACACACTTCAAAGAGCCATACCTTTGAGCACTGATGATGATGCATGCCAGAGACAACTAAATAAAAACATTGATGCTTCCATTTCTGCTGCTCGGGGAAGCGTAGAGGTTATAACACAGCCTTTTTTTTTTTTCGTTTTCAGTAACTTTTATAAATCAAATGAATATCTGGAACTACAGCTTCTACGAATGATACACCACAGAAAATATTGGAAAAGTTCACCCGCTACTTGGACGAATTCCTTGCATTAAGTGTGAGCCACACAAGGGAAAAGAATGTTAATGAGAACTAACAAGCAATAATGCCAAGGAAAGTATAGGGGATGTTATTAGAAATAATTGTAATGTAAATGCGAATAAAAAAAGTGAACGAAAAGATATTTGGCACCAACAAGATCTGAACTTGTGACCTTTGACATCCGAGGCTCTACTAGTGAGCTACGGTGACGGTTACTCCTTCGTCCACTTTACAGGGTGGCAACGTCAATCGGCACCACCTAGTGCCATGGTGGCGAGTGAACGCTTTTTTTGCCTGTTTGGCATCACGTAGTACATGGTTTTATTTCGAGATGGCAGCTGACCAATAATTCCTTGCATACCACCCCAAGGCATCAAGTCCACCAGAAAGGAACTTTCGCTATGAATGAAGGAAAGTGTAAATATAAGGGCTCATTTTCCTTGTTAGACACAACATTATTGAGAACTAACGGTAAATAATGTCATGGAAAGTATAGGGGATGTTATTAGAAGTCATGTATCAGCATGCCATTTATACCAATGTCAACCAAAGAGTTTGAATTTATTGGCAAAGACTCTGGCAGTCTGTTATGGTGCAGCCGTGGTGCCACTTAAATGTGTGAATTCCTTGCGCATCTATTCATGCCACCACATCATCTGAATTCACTGTTATGTTTGTGGCAAAACGTAGTGACAATATTAATTGCTGGGATTTGCAATATGATTATGATGGACACCGTAGTAGACGCTCTGGAAATTTCAACCATTGAGGTTTTTTAACGTACACCTAAATAAAAAATATGGGCACATGGGCCTCAAGCATTTCCAAAAGCATCGAATATAAGGTGTTAGAGTCTAAAAAAATAAAAATTCTGGGAGTGCTGTGTGTACGTGCGTCTCCACTGCTGAGTGCATGAGTGCCAAGAAAGCCGGGCTGTCCCCACACAGACCTCTACTACACTTACCGACGTCCTCACGTGGAGCGACTCATGGCGGCTGATGGGGGGGGGGGGTCGGTCACCAGAGGAGAGAACATGCGCATTAGTTAAACTAAGATGCAAACACGAAGTGGACCTCAGGAGAAGCCACTAGGGAAGTTGAACACGTGTGTTTATGGTGTAGGGGGCAGTTTCTAACAGTTGTTGAGGAAGGAGAGTTAGCGGAAGCGACTGGATAGCAGATTAGGGTTGAACTTAGGGCTGTCGAGCACTCGGTCCGATGGTCGGGCGGGCGATGGCTAAGGAGGCGAGAAAAACCATGGGCAAAAGTGAGCTGGTACAGTGCGAACAATGCAAGCGCTGGTGCTACCTGGACAAGGCAGCCTTCACGAGTTTGGCCGTCACGGACAAGGCAAGCTTCGTGTGCAGGCTGTGTGAGGCACTGAAGGCGGCAGTGCGGCACATGGAGGTTAGCGTTGAGGGGCTGCAGGGGGAGCTGAGGGTGAAACGGGAGCAGAGGATGGAACTCCAGAAACAGCTCGAAGCGTCGCATGAGCAGGAGGAGGCTAACGCCAGCTTATTAGAGCAAATGAAGGGTGACCTTAGAAAAGAACGGAAAGGGCAAACTGAGCTCGAGAAGCGGGTAAAGGAGCTAATGGCTCTTTGCCCCGGACCCGACCGGTGTGAGATGGAGGGCATGGGTAGCACAGAAGGTGACAGGCAGGAAGCAACAGGCGAGAAGGGAGGTCAGGGGGCCGCAGTGTCTGGCCACAGCATGGAGGCTCCGAGGATATACAGCTCGGTAACGTCGCAGTCTTCGAGCAGGGCAGGAACACAGGACACACGGCAGAGAGAGAAACAGAGGAAGCAAACAGGGGCGCCATCGCAAACAGGAAGCCAGCGATTGAAGCGTAAAAGGGCCCTAGTGGTGGGGGACTTTAACATAGCCAGGGTTACGGATGGCATAGGGAAGTGCATGGTGAATGCGCTGGCCAAAGCTCACGACGTTGTGGAGGGCAGCTTGAAGGGCGAAAATCTCGTCACTATTCATGCTGGTCTTAATGATGTGCTGAAGAGCAAGACTCAGAAGCCTCAGAGACAATTAGAGGATGGGATGCATAAACTCCGAGACGCCACTGGGAGTGTACATGTGACCATACGCACAGTCCCAGAAGTCTGGGGGCAGTCCCGTGGGATTGAATGGAGGGTAGTGGAGGCTAACCCCCATATTGAGAAACGCTGCTTGACTTACCACCGACTTCAATGCAGAACAAACGCATTTCAAATGCACTGTCTTTAGGCGGTGCCAAAGCAGCACAAACACACAGACACATTTCAAACACACTGCAAGAAAGTGGGTTTAAAGTTCAAGTCAAGGAGCATTTCTGTATACGGGGGTAAGTGTGTGATCATGGGTATGAGCCAGCAGCTCGGATACAGCATAATGGAGGTGAACCAAGACATGTACGAGCCCGGCACTCGCCCCTTTGCACAAGATGGCATTCATTACAGTGGTGCGACGAGCAGGAGGGTTGGTAATAGGGTGGGTCGTCAAGCCACAGCTTCGTTTAGGGGGACAAAGCCCTCAGGCCAACAGTGCAACCAAAGACGATTCTAAAGGGGCATCAATATACAAGCCACGTGGGGTCCGTGGGAGAATAAAACGACGTAAGCACAAGGGCCGAGCTAATTCAGACATAGGCTATATTAACATGCAGGGTGAAAGGAATGGGTTAAAGTGGGAAGAGATAGAATAGCCGTTAAGGCAGGAGGAGCTGATGGTATAAGGGATTGTGGAAACACATCTTTGGGACATGGAGCAACCACCTTGCAATCTGGACTATGTATGGGGATGTTGCAATAGAACAGAAGGCAGCAAAAAAAGGGGTAAAATTGGGGCATTTATACACAAAAGTATGGGTTGGTAAAGTGTCAAGCAGGGATGCACGGAGGATTCATGGTTAAAAAGGAAAGTAGCTGGGCAGATGACACTCCTTGGTTTGGTGTACTTGCGAACGGGTGCAAAACCAGAGAGGAAAACCAGCCAATGATGGAGTGTATAACAAATGACATTAAGGAATTAGGAGGAGAGTGCGAGATAATTATACTAAGAGATATTTATTTACTTTATTTATTTATTTATTTATTAGGTACCTGCTTTGCCATAAGGCATTACAGCAGGGAGGGTACAGTACTATGATCAAACACATGAAAAAACATATGAAACATATGACACATATGAATGCACACATAGGAGATATAGATGGGTATACTGACCCAACAGACAAAGTGATCATGGATATGTGTGAAAGTCATGATTTGATCATTTTCAACAGTACTGAGAAGTGTGAAGGGCAAATAACATGGGAGGCAGAAAGGCTGCAGTCAACTATAAATTATGCGTTGATGTCACATAGGATGTATGATAAGCTCGGGTAAATGCACATAGATGAATGTGTCACCAGAAGTCTGGGTAGTGATCACAAACATACCAAGCTAAGTTTTGGAAGAGCAATGAAAGTGCGAAGAGACAAATTGAGCAACTACAGAGAAAGTTTTATTCAGAAAGGCAAATAGAAATAGGTACTAAAAAATTGAGAAAGTAATCACATAATAAAACAGTGTGGACATACACGAATCCAATAAGACTGTTTGAGCTAGAGCTTGCTAAGGCACGTGACAAGTCACCCCGGAAAAGGAGACACAGACCCAAAAGTTGGTGGGATTACGAAGTTGAAGAGAGCCATAGCAAAATGTCAGAAAGCCTCTTACACGAATCTAATTAGACTGTTTGAGCTAGAGCTTGCTAAAGCACGTGACAAGTCACCCCGGAAAAGGAGACACAGACCCAAAAGTTGGTGGGATGAGGAAGTTGAAGAGAGCCATATCAAAACGCCCAGAAGCCTCTTACATGAATTCAATTAGACTGTTTGAGCTACAGCTTGCTAAGGCACGTGACAAGTCACTTCGGCAAAGGAGACACAGACACAAGAGTTGGTGGGATTAGGAAGTTAAAGAGAGTCATAGCAAAATGTCAGGAAGCCTCTTACACGAATCTAATTGGACTGTTCGAGCAACAGCTTGCTAAAGCCTTGTGCCAAGTCAACCCGGAAAAGGAGACACAGACCCAAGAGTTGGTGGGATTAGGAAGTTGAAGAGAGTCATAGCAAAACGTCAGGAAGACTCTTACACGAATCTAATTAGACTGTTTGAGCTAGAGCTTGCTAAGGCACGTGACAAGTCACCCCGGAAAAGGAGACACAGACACAAGAGTTGGTGGGATTAGGAAGTTGAAGAGAGTCATAGCAAAACGTCAGGAAGACTCTTACACGAATCTAATTAGACTGTTTGAGCTAGAGCTTGCTAAGGCACGTGACAAGTCACCCCGAAAAAGGAGACCGACCCAAGAATTGGTGGGATGAGGAAGTTGAAGAGAGCCATATCAAAACGTCAGGAAGCCTCTAGGGAACACAGACATGCTATGCAGCGGGGCGAACCGGCAGATGATGTTGAAAAAAAATGGGTTACCTTTCTAAGCTGTAGAAGGGAAGCATCCCTTCTTATCAATGAAAAGATTTGAAGAAAGGGGGCTCAGTGGCTGGCAGAAGTACATAAAAAGGATAGAAAGGCCACTGCAAAATTTTGGAACCATCTAAACTTTCTAAAAAATGTCTATAGCAGAGATTTATAACTACAGCTCAAGGTGTTAGGCTAGAGGGGGACGAAGCTATTGAATATATAAGAACAAGGATTACAGAAAAATTTCAGCAAGGAAGTGCCCTATGTACCTAAATGGCCAAGGATAAATTAAGTGGTACAGTTGTTTCATTTTCACAAAGAGGAGGGGGAGAAAGGGCTGAGAAGAGGGTTTCTAGCAGCACATCAACAGGCCCTGATGGCATCCCAATTATGCTGATAAAAGCATTGGGTCCCAAGTCTCAGCAGATTTTGAGAGAGGCAGCGAGCAAAACAATAATTAATGGTGAAGTCCCCGATGGGTGAAAACTTAGCAGGATGAGCATGATCTATAAAGAAAAGGGGGACAAAGCTGGCATAAACAACTACCACTCTATAACAGTGGCATCAGTGGTCTACAGGCTGGCGATGCAGATTATAAAGGAAAGACTGTAGGCATGGATAGAGGATGAGGGGGTGCTGGGGGAACTGCGGAATGGGTTTCGGAAACACAGGAGGTTGGAAGACAATCTGTTCTCACTGACGCAGTGCATTGAAATAGCAGAAAAGGAACACAGGCCCCTGTGACTAGCATTTTTGGATATCAAGGGAGCGTACGATAGCATGGTTCAAGAGGGTTTGTGGGGAATACTGGACGCCCTAGGTATGGAAGATGGAGTCACTAATCTTTTTAAGGACATCTATTAAGTAACAAGGTAGTTATAAAATGGGAAAAACAGGAATCTGAGCCCACAGACATAAAACGGGGGCTTAAGCAGGGGTGTCTTCTGTCACCCTGGTTATTCATGATGTATCCACAAGGATTAGAGGCCCAATTAGAGGAGAGTGGACTTGGCTTCAGCCTCTCTTTCGTCCAACAAGGAAAACTCGTTGAGCAGGCACTACCGGCATTGCTGTATGCAGATGATATAGTGCTAACCGCCGACAACAAGGAAGATTTGAAGGGATTGATAGACATCTGCAGTAATGAGGTGGGTAGGTTAAACTTGAGATTCAGTAAAGAAAAATCAGCACTCATGATTTTTAATGATAATAGAGGTAGTGACCTTAGGATACAGGAGGTCAGGCTAATGATAATGGATAAATACAAATATCTGGGCGTATGGATAAGCAATGAGACCGAGTACACAAAGGAACACGAAATATACGTAATGACTAAAGGTAACATGAATGCAGCAGTGATTAAAGATAGGGCACTGTGGAATTACAATAGGTATGATGTTGTGAGAGGAATTTGAAAAGGGGTCATGGTTCCTGGTCTGATGTTCGGCAATGCGGTCTTGTGCATGAGATCAGAACTTCAAGCAAAATTAGAAATTAAGCAACGTGGAATTGGCAGGCTTGCCTTAGGAGCTCACAGGAATACACCAAATCAGGGAGTACAAGGTGATATGGGATGGACATCATTCGAGGGCAGGGAAGCTAGCAGCAAGATAAAATTTGAAAAGTGAGTCACAGAAATGGGGGAGGAGCTAGGAAGGCTCTCAGCTATTTCTACACAAGGAATGTCAATACAAAATAGAGGAAGCGAACGAAAACATTGAGGGGTAAATACTTCGAAAACAGCAGGGGGCCAAACCAAAAATAACTATCGGTTAAGAAGAAGGTGAATGAAACAGAGATCGACATGTGGAAAATAGGCATGATTAAGAAGTCGGCACAAGAGATCTATAGAACTTTTAAGCAGGATATTGACAAAGAAAGGATCTATATGATAATTGTCGGGGTAGTTCTTGCTTTTTGACGCCAGGACGGAAGTATTGCGAACCATGACTTATTGGACCAAATATGAAAGGGTAGACACGGTATGCAGTGCATGTGGAGAGGAGGAGGAAACTGCCGAACACTTGATAATGTTCTGTAGGGGGCTTTACCCTGTAGTTCATGATGATGGCGCAGAGTTTTTCAAAGCACTGGGGTTTAGGGACAGGGAGGGCAAAATAGAGTTTAAACGGGTAGAAATAACTAAAAGGAGGTTATCTGATTGATAGCTACAATCAAGGCACGAGTGAAAATTAAATCCATAACTACAACGTGCCAATGCTTAACTTCACAATTTAAAGAGGGAAAAAAAGATAAATCTAGTTTTTGTTTACTAACTATTACGGCAAGGTGGCGTTAGCCACCACCCGATCTAAAAGCTACAGCTATATCAATCCACCCATGTATCTAACGACAGCGTCTTAAAAAAAAAAAAAAAAAAAAAAACAAGAAGAGGAGGGCGGAGGAGCAGTTTTGCAATAGCTAGATTTTGTTCACTCGCTACCTCCGTTATCCGCAAATCCATCTGCACACCTCTGCCTGATCACGGCACTCTGGCCATGTTAAAACGCTCGATCGTTAGTTATAAACTACCGCCAGTTTTGCTGAACAACACATATTACCTGTCTCTTCGAAGAATGCGGTCGTTAATAGTTCTTGTTCTTCACAGCGGGTCTGCCTGTTTTTGGACGGCGCGACGAAGGGAATGAGACCGTGGACAAAGTCCGGGCAAAACGGTAGCGCAACTCAAACAAAATCGAGGAGTCACACCTCAATAAGCATACTCACACCAGACTGCTTGTGATGACAAGGCACTGGTCGTGCGCCTCACAAGTTTAGCCGGCCCGAAAAGCACACATGCCCGACCACAAAACACTTACAGCGGCACATGTTTACACGCATACTATATGACCTCCGCTGCTTCCGCCCCGAAACTTCAGAGGGCGAAATAGCGACGCGGTTTATTTTGAAACGCGGGCCAGTGTATCTACTGACCTTTCTCTTAGCGCTAATCAATGCAGAAACAGCCGCTACTTGGGCAAAAATTGTCTTTTTCGCGTACGTCTTGCATTAAGCGGCCAACTCCTTAAGCACCTTGGGACAAAGTAGATAGTCGCACAGAGATATACTGGCGTTATCAGCATGCGTCACGGCTTCTCCGCACGCCGGCCGTCTGAGCCGGGTGGGCTGCGCGATGTTCAAGGCGGTGAGTCGCTGACTTGCCTGGCTCCTTAGTCAGCACATACAACTATGCCGGCCACGCCACAGAACACCTGGCCACGCGTCCTTCCACAAAGTTCGCGAAAAAAACACCAGGGACAAGAAGGAAACACGAGAAGGGCACTGCGGCCGGTATCGAACCTTGCCTACTGCATGCCTACGTCAAATGAGCTTAGGTAATTAAAGTGTGCAGTCCTTAGCTGTCACTTATGAAAGACTTGCGATAACTGACAAGCATAGTCGTGCGCATGGGGGAGTAAGGGAGGAGGGGCGCAAAGTCAGCCAAATAAGAAGGGGGCACTTCAACACGAAAGAAAACGACCCCCCCCCCCCCCCCCCCGCCCCATTCAAAGGAACTTTGTGCACGCTTATGCTGACAAGCAATGTTATTTATAGTAAAAAAGAAGGCAACTGTTAGCTCAACGAATTAAGGACACAATATAAACACAGAATTTTGAGAAATTCTACTGTACTCGCCACTGGTCCCCTAAATATGAAGGCAGCAGCAGCTGGCCCTATAAATGGCTGCAAAGCAATGGTGACAAGCTGGAGACACTGAGTATGCTCAACAAGAGAATACTATGGAACAGAGAAGGCAACAGCAGCCCCGAGAAGACCCTAAAGCTATGGAAGGCCTACACCAATGATGTGCCTGTAGAGCTACGAGAGGTGTGAGCGCTTGGTTTCAGCATGAATCTCTCTCTCTGGAGTTTGGGCGTATCTTGTTGTGTCTTTGGTTTAACTCAAACTTCTCTGCCCAGAATCAACATAAAAACAACCTAGTTAAAGCCTAGCAACCATACCTGCAGAAGCAAGATAGAACAGCCTGCTTCACCTAGCTAAGGGCTACAAACAACCTAGAAGCAACCAGATTAGTTCTCAGAATCATGCAGTTTTGCTATTTGAAGCTCTGGAAGCTTTGCCAATTTTTGTTTCTGCCTGTTGGCGTCACATAGCACATGATCCTTTTATGAGAATTGGGTGCTGCCGATTTGTAGTTACTTATTATATGTTTGCGAATATGCTGCCTTTGACAATGAACAACCTGAAATCAGTTCTGGAAAAAAAATGTTTCCAACTGGAAGAGGGTGAAGAAAGGAACTTGACAACTATTTATATAAAAATTTAATTAGGTCTGCTTCACAGGCATCAATGAAACAGTGAAGCTGGTGGTGTCAGGCTAAGTGCATTTCTATGTTTTACAAGTCTGTCAGATATGTTGTATCATTGCTCTTTATTAAACAGTCTTTGTTAAAGCTCTGAAGTGACTGCATACCTTTATTGCATGTTGACCATACCACCCTTATACAAGTTCAGAAGGAAGCCTATACGATGCTCTGATATATATGTTGTGCGCACTGCTCTTTATTAAACTCTTTATTAAGCTTTGAGGTTGTAATATAGACACCGCCCTTTATAACCACAAATTATCACGTGACTGGGGTGTGACTGTGGTAATGCACACACTATTTGTTGTGCTAACTGCTGCCTTATTCTTTTTTAGTGGAGGTTGTGTGTCGTGGAATTTGCCCAATTCCTGTGGCCCATACATGTTTGTGATGATGATAATTTTTTATAGGCCAGCACAGACTTCAGTGGCACATACTTGTCTGTTGGTTTAACTAATGCCTGCATTTTTAGTGCACCTGTGGTTTGTTGTGGGATTTAAGAAAGGTTTCTGGCACATATGCGTTTATGGTACCCACGAGCATTACAAAATTTCTCGAACATGAAAGGCTCAACCAAGCCAACTTCACTGTTGGGGCGAGTGAAAACGGGCGTGGCGATCAAAGTGGTGTGGCTGAGAGCTGGCTTCCCTTTACAAATGGCATGCATATGACCCATCCACCTCGTGGGTGTGAGCTACCTTCTCCTAGGTGACAGAACAAAACCCTGAGTTTGTGACTAGGCTGTCTGCCTTTCAGCGTTCTAATGAAAGTGACAAGGTATGAAAAGGTCCGCGAAGCAAGTTTTCCTTGAAGACGATGCCAAAAGGTAAAATAGCAGAATTCGTGCCCGGAACCAGAAAGACATCATGGGTAAAGCATCTGGAGGTTTACTATGAGTCGACGATGTCATAGAATCCTTCAAGACGTGTTCTGGGGTGAGCAAATGTGCAAAAGGGGGCCCTGGTGGTACACCAGAAGCCTTCTGAGGTGGACTTAATCAAGTTACTAATCCAGCACATTGACCAAGCCTTCTGAGCTACTTAAATGTAAGCAATTTGGTCAGCCACTCAAGAGGAAAGCAAACTTAGTTGTGGCATTTTCTGTAATGGCAGGTGCGTGCATGCTGAAGCATATTTCTTGTTCTTTCCTCGTATTTCAAAAGTAAATGATATTATATGGTAAGTGCGTGCACATTGTTACAAGTTAGCGCTCGCCTTCATACTTTCTCCTGTCCAGAATAGAATTTTCCACTATGGAAACAGTGAATCAAAGTGACATCATAATGACATCACAGATTTGGTTATCTATAGCAGAGCGATGGCATCATCAAGCCGTACTCTGTGATCAAGTGACTTTTGCATCATTCATGTGGATGCCGATGGTCATCTTTCTCTTTTATGAGGCAGCAAAGGCTTACACCTCAATATAAAACTACTTTCCACTTACCAGTATGCCAAAGCACTTATACTCATTTCTACTAACTAAATGGCTTCAGTCTTCATTGATGACGTACATTAAGGCCTAACAGCAATGGGGAACTTAACCAAGGAAGCTCTTAAACAAATGGCACGATAGCCATCGATGGGGAATTTCAAAATTTAATCCTTCCTTAAAAAATAATTGTAATGATAAAACTGGCCATATACAAAGAAATAACTAAAATTCTTGGGCTAGCTGGTAACTCATAATATAATTTGTAATTTAACGCAACTTAGGAGTCCCTGAAAAGACTCGCACATTCGCACTCACTTCCACTGGAGATATGCCACACAGTGTTGTGTGTGGTATATGTATACGCTGTGTATACACTTGTATACACTTGTATATGCTGTGTATTCACAGCGTATACGATATGTATACACTGTGTACTATAACCGTGGAGTGTCATAAGGGGAAAGTAAAGTGTAGATAAAAAAAATGATATCCATCTGGTTCTTGTTTTATTTGTAATTTACTTTCTAAATGGCACTTCACTAGATCACATGAGAAATTTTAATTAGTGGAAGTTGTTGGGTGCCAAATGAAAAGCTTTGTGTCACTAGAATTTTTTATTTTGTTCATTACAAGTTGTGAAATCATGATGTGAGGTTGAAACCTTTGCCACTCACCCGACATAGACTTTGCAAGCCCGATTCCTTCCCTGCCCTATTTGGTATCGGAGCAACTCGAAGCTGGAGGATCACACAATGTGGAGGCATCAGTAGGTCGTGCGTGTGCAAGGTACATTTGCATGACATGCCCATGCAAGGCCATGCACGAAAGCAGTGTTTTGTCATTTCGACATTCTCTGTAACGTACTGCCTGTTTCTGTGGGAGAGATCCCTCTATGCGGGCACGTTTGGAGAGGCTGGCGTGGATCACGTATCCTTGCCACCATACACAGGATCACACCACTAGAACTCCTATAAGGAACGATGCACCAAAATTACGCCAAGGGTTGTGAATGCTGAAACCGGCACGATGCGAGAATGGCGAGAACACCCAATTCAAATGAAATGAAGGCAGCTGTCTCGCATCTTGCTTGATGCAAAGTCAACTGACATACTTCTACTCGGGCAATAAAGTGCACAAATCACGCACGTCGTCTCGTATAATTCTCGCAGTGTCACGTACTACTTTGACGTGCGCAGGACCATTATAACACCTCCACCATGTTGGGGCACATGCCTGTGCGATAAAGGTCAAGCGGTGTCCAGTCTCACATTTCATCTCTTTGTAGAGCAGGTAGCACTGCAAATCTTTGTAGATGAAATCGTGAGCACTGCATATGCTCCTCTTCACTTCTCGAAATTCACAAACCTGTGTAAGGGCCTTTTAAGGTGTTCACAGACAGAAATTTGAGCCTGTGTGTTGAGACCAAGTTATTACAAAGCAAAAAGATCCTTTTGGCCTATTGCGCTCTGACAATTTGCACCTGTGTAGCCCTTCTCAGCCATGCCAAAAAGAGAGAGACCCAGAAGCATGTTTATTCGACAGTGGACTCTTAACTCACCATGCTGCACTAGAAATAAAGAGACCGTTTTCTGCGAACCCTGCGGGAAAAGAAAGCATAGCTAGGCTAAGCCATCACGCCTTTGTACCATGACAAACTAAAGCATTTTTGTTTATTTTCTTGTAGTCACAGATCCCACACATAATTCTTCGACAATTTGAATTTTGTCGCATTTTATTGTGCCTATATTTTTGATTTTGGGTGTCTAAAACAGTGTTTAGTTCACCTATTTCTGGTGCCTGAAATACGGTTTTTTAGTGCCTGAAAATCCGGCCTCTAGACTCATGAACGCTTTTCATTGGTTGTGTTATGAGTTACGATGTTCCCAAGAATGCTCGCCATTGGCTGTGTTTCAAGTGATGTCGTTGCTTGCGGTGCCGAGCCTGCACGCAACAGTTTCTCTTGACTCCCCCCCCCCCCTCTCGCCGAGTTGGCTCGCGCTTTCAGACGCTTGCAACAACACAACATTGCAGCGTCAATGTTATGATTACGAGAGTTCGTTCGCTGGGGCGAATGCCACTTTTGGCAGGAGTTTCTCCAGCGGCACATTGGCTTTGGCTGCGATGTTTTTGACCACCTGTGGTTCGAGGACAACCACTGTGATTAGCGCATTGCAAAATCCATTTAACTGCTTATACATTCTTCCATGACCAAGATCATGCGAGACACAATGTGTGGCATGTGAAATAAACGCTGTGGTAAACCCGCGTCTTTCATAATCATACGGTGGTTTGGGGACGTTAAACCCCACAAATAAATCACTGTGGTAAACCCAAGCGAAAGGTGTGTCTAATCTCATTAAGAAGCACAAACGTGTAACCAGTAATTGTGAAACGCTTCTATGCCACGTCGGTTTGAACTCACTGCTAAACACCGGGCCGCATGTTTGAGCTTTCGCTGGTTAACTATTTATATGAAGTGCTTAGGCGGTGATTTTTTTGTCGTGCTATGGCTCACGCTACTTAGTCTCAATTGAAGTACATACTAACTTTGATTAGTGAGGGGCTGAATTTCACTCCTGCCTTAATTTTAACCACAATTAGACAACCTCCTATTAGTCATTTATACCAGCTTGGAGTCTTATTATTAACTGTCCCTAAACGCCACTGTTTTGAAAAATTCAGTCCCATTGCATTAGACTGTAGGGTGAAGCTGTTCATATAAAAAAGTATCAAGTATTCAGTTATTTCTCCTCTCCGCTTGTTCCAAATAGTGAATTTATTCCTTCCTTTCGGTACATCTTAGTACTCAATACATGAGTCCTGGCTTCAAACAAGAGTAAGCTACCTGGAGATTTATTGTAAATCTTTACTTTGGCAATCTCCTGCTAGAAAATTCTTCACGTTTCCAGTACCGATTCCACAAGCATCCATATTTTCCACATGCCCCTCACTGTTTGTCGTTTCTCTTAACCGTTGATTGTTTTTCGCCTAGTCTCCTGCTGTTATTGTCCAAATGTTTGCATGATAATTTGCTGGTTCACTTCATCCATTGTGGGTCAGCATTTCTTATCTAAATGTAACTAAAAACATTTCTAGCCAATCATTTCTTTCAATTATTTCTCAAGTTCTATTTCGCTGCCACCTTCCCTGCCCTCAAATGATGCCCATTCTATGTGACCTTGTACCCTCTGATTTGGTGTGTTTCTGTTACTTTCCAAAGCAAGCCTACCTGTGCTGTGTCGCTCAATTTTCATCCTTGCTTGTACTCCTGATCTCATACCAAGTGTCAGACCAGGAACTATCACCGCTCTTTAAATTCCTCTGACCACCTGCTGTATTTTCACAGTGCCCTATTTTTTATTACAGCAGCATTTCTGTTGCCTTTGGTAGGCAATTATATTTTTTGTGTTCCATTAGGTACTCCAGCTGTTCGTCCACACACCAATAGTATATTGTTATTTATCCGCTACATTTAGTGTGTCCTGCTGCATCCTTCACTGGCCGCCTTTATAATCATTATGATTGAAGTCTGCTCATTTTGTGGTGCTAGACTTTAAACCTAACTTGTCTCTCTCTTTGCCACAAATGTTCATCAATCCCTGCAAGTCTACCTTGTTTTTGGCCATTAATACTCTATGATGTGCTGACATCATTGCTAATAATGACTGTTCAATACATGTTCCTTGCTTGACACGACACAAGGTGTAGCCAAGTTCAGTGCTCTCTAATTCAGCCTCAAGTCCTTGTAGGTACAGCATATCTGGCAAGGCAGAGAGAGAGAGCATCCTTGTCTAAGCTGCCGTTGTAGGCTCAGATGCCTGTTCCTTTCCATTTCACAATGACCTCATTACTTTTATGTGTACAGTAGACTATCAGTAAATGGAAATCTGTTTAACAGAACTGCTGCTTAAATGGAACAAATGCTTCTAACAAGATTGGTTTCGTTCTTGCATTATGTGCCTCTGTTCATATCTCAGTAAACAGAACTCCTGTTAAACGCAACATATTTTACTGGTTCCTTTAAGTTTTGTTTAATGAGAGCCTACTGTATGTTTTAAAATATTGGTTACTCCATCTTCGACATCTAGTGCATTCAAAATGTCCTACGTGCTTTCTTGTATCACACTGCCATAGGCTGCATTGATGTGAAGAAACGTTTCCCAAATATGGGCCTGTGTTGCTTTTCTGCTGTTTCAATGTACTGTGTGAATGGAAATAGATTGTCCTCTAACCTCCTTTGTTTCCAGGGCTTTCACTTCTCCTAGCAACCTTTCATCCCTTACCCATGCCTGCAGTCTTTATATTCTACATCACTGGCCTGTATACAACAGATGTCACTGTAACGGAATGGTGTCAGTAGTTTTTGATGTCAAATATGACCCTCTTTCATTTATAGATCATGCTCAACTTGCTTAGTCCCGCCAGAAAGTGTATATCTGACACCGTGGTTTCCATCCACTGAAGGTTTCAACATCCATTATTTTTTTATTGTGCCACCATGGCAAAACATGCTTTGTTAAGAGCAGGCACTTTAGTAGGCCTCTGCAGCTGTGTACACGACAAGTGGATGATAACAGTGGATGGCCCCACAAGCGGATGATCAGATTGGTAGTAATGTTTTTTAAGATTAGGGACAATCATTGTCATCACAAAATAACTTGATAAAACAACAAAGGTCATATTTCCAATTGTCGAGCTTAAGCCCAGGCCCTCACGCTCTGAAGGTGAGTCTTCTTACCAATGGTTTACACATCCATGCTTGATGAAAACGACTACGCTGTGGGGTTGCTATCACCCCCAGTAAAGAACATGTTATTTGTGGTGCAATGCTTGGAACATGAAGGCAGGAAAGTAAGAGCGACAGATGAGTACCTATCTTCTATCTGCATGTTCCAAGCAGCGCACCACAAATAACGTGTTGAGCAAACGTACGCACCAACCCGGTCACGAAAAAGTTCTCCTGTAAAGTTGTTTGCACCTCGTGGTGCACACGTGTCTCGCGAATAGGTTGCATTCAGAGTCAACTACATAGAGAAAGTATTTCCTCCGTCCATGGTTAACCGCCATCAAGCAATAGGTGACGTTACATTCATGCGTTATTATCATCATCATCATGGTTGGCATGGTAGCGCTGGCAGTGCTGCCTTGCGGCAAGGCTGGGTGGCGGCACATGAGACATGCATAGTTTTTGGGCGTGTGGCAGCTCGAATGCATGGTCACCTGCTGACAGGGTTCTGCAAGATGCCGCAATTGCGGGTCATATTCCGTGGTGCCTAACAGCGAGTCGAACATCGACAACACGGCCTTTGCGTTACATTGTGTTAGTTATGTTGATTGAGCATATTGGAATATTGCATAAGGCTGTTTAGCATGTCACTAGTGACGTATATAATTCAGCTGATAAAATCGTCGATGTAAAAGTACCATAGCTGAATAAATGTACTCGATGTTCTGGTTTTCTTTGATTGAGTCTGTTGTATCCGTTCGCTTCGAGAGCGTGTTGCCCCATTTTGACGCCCCACAATGTGTATACTAAAACCATATAAATAGATGAGTTCATGAACAAAAGCTGTCACTGGAGCCAATGTTTCGAAAGGTAATCTTGTTAACACTGCAACTGTTTTTGCAAAAGCAGTTGCAACGTTACAAACATTGCTTGTCAAAACCCCAGCTCCAGCCATGTGTTCCTACATTTATTTTTCAAGCTTCCATCTTCCCCTAAATTTCTGCACTTTTTTTAGAAACCATACAAGTTGTGTTTACTGCCAAGTGTGAAACAAAATTAGAGAATAGTTTCTATGCAGGTATCAATGAACTTTGTGGTAGTTCAATAAGACACCTCTGTAGGACACAATATAGAGCAGGCGTTGAGGACTGGATGCATCAATTAGGTACTGCTTTTTCTTTGCACAAATTTGATGCCAGGCTCCTGTTTTGGCGGTCCTTCTAAAGTGGCTGTTACAGGTGTTAACTGACAGGAGGAAGCGCAAGGGGTTAGACCGCTACTTGCTCGCACCGGAAACGGCTCCCTTGGCTCTTAATGTAAGCATATTTCTTTATGGTGTTATGTCTTGTAGTGTCGCAGCATCTGGTGGAGCTTGAATCTCGACCAATTTGTCTCCGTCCCAGTGGTGCACTGCCGAAGTTGATTGCAAAGACCACAAAGAGGTTACCATAGCCTAATCTCTCGGATTAAAAAGAAATAGAGGGGGCCGAGGAGGAGAGTACCATGTAATTGCCTGTAGCTGCCTTTCTGCAAGGTGCGCCGCTTAATTCATGGCGCGTAATGTTTTCTTTTCACGATTTCTTTAAAGCCTTCCAACAATTACAAAGGGCTCAACTATAATTTACTGTGAGCATGAGACACAGTATCCACCAACTATGCAGATGTGCACATTGCCTTACAGATGTGTAGTGGCCCAGTACACCACAAAATGATTCATTATGTTGCCGTGGGTACATCAGAAATGTGCTAGCAGTAGGTGTCCAAAGAGAGTTCACAAAAGGTTTCAAGACTTTCACTTCTTCAGCTTGGACTGCTACTGTGCTGTGTATTCTGTGCAAGAATGGGCTGTTATTAAGGCAGAAAAGCTTTTCTTGCTGGAAAACTGGGAGTCACCCTTCCAACTTCAGAGCATGCAATTAAAGATACAACTTCATAAGAACCAAATGTGGTGGCTGCAATGCCACTATTCAGTTTTCATTTGAAGTTATCGTTGTTTCCATGAGAGAATAATGTATATTAAATATTTATTTTGAGATTCTTGTGTAGACTGTTCTATACAATTACAATATGTAATAATTAACTAGATACAACTTCTTGCAATCTGTTTCAAGTTTGCCATTGTATAGTGAGTGCACTATTTTAAATATTCACCACCTTCTACTTATCTAACTTGAATATTAGCGTACTCCCAACTTCACGTCTTTAGCAAGAACTACAACAGTTCTCACACTCATTCCTTGTTTTTCTGTCGACTGTTGCCTTCACCTTTAAATACTTTTTACCTCTGTGCAGGATGCAATTTCCACCTTTTTTTTTTTCATCTCTTGCTGTGTTGTTTCCTTCTATTGCAATTTCTTGCACTAAACCTCTAGACAATTACATGTGCTTTTTTATAGGCAGTGCTACATGTATAATGATTTATGAATACAAAGTTCTATTGGAGCATAGAACCGAAATCACATCCTTAAAAGGATGTTTTAGGCCAAAGTTGAAAAGGTTGAATGATTGCACACAAACGTAAATGTAGTAGCGAGAAAAAATGTTTAGCATTTATTCACACAATAAGTACCTGCAAAAAAAGAGAGAAATTAAGTCAGGCCCAGCTCTTTCCTGATGACATTCCTGAGGATAAATGACACAGGTACCGGACGGCCATCTTCACTCATATCTGAAAAAGAAATAGCACTGAAAATGTTTAAGTTTTTTTGTGCAATGGGATCAGAAGAAAAAAAATTACATATGCGGACTTTCTAATGGGGCTCTTCTGTTAAAATAAGTTGAAATGGTTTTACACACTTTGGCACAGCAATGCTGACTTGCGATGTCTTGTCAGTGTGCCCGTGGCATACCTTCTTTTCAATGCGAAGCATTTCTTTGCGTACTGCAGGTACTTTTGGTGTCTGTCTGTCTGTGTGCGTGCGTGCACCCGTGATCACCCCCTTAACTTTGGGCAAACCAAAATTTGTATGAGAGGGTAAAATAATGCTTTAACGAATATGGCTCACTGGCCATGATATGAAAAATTAAGGGTACTTAAAGCATTGCTTTTAAGAGTTGAACGTGATAGCTATATCCTGTTCCTAGTGTGTGCTTCAAACACTTAGTGCATGAAACCTTTCGAACTTGCTATGCCCCCACTACGTGGCCCTTAAGGGAATAAATGCAGGAGCTCGTCTTTCCTAGTGGGTGACTGGCTTTAAACCATGAAGCCATTATGATAATCGCATGTTCTGATGCCCACTGGTATTGGTCGCTTGTACCACGCATTATTACTACAATATTTCATGTTGCATTGTAAAGCATGTATACAGGATGCGTGTGTTTGCAAAGCATGAAAGCTGCTTTAATTACATCTCCAAACAAAGGAAGTTCTTTTCACTGTATTCGCAAGCAGATGCATGGCCGTGTGGTAGAACATCCGCTTGCCATACAAACGACCCAGGTTTAATCCCCACTCAGATCCAAACGACCCTGGTTTCATCCCCACTCCGACCCAGGATTTTTTTTTGTAGTTTATTTTAGTTGCACTTGATTTTTCAGTCACGTATAAGGATTTTTCACTTACAGCCAAAGACACTGACAATGACACCGGAATTTCTGAGAAATGAGCTCTAACTCTTTCGTTTACACGCTTATTCAAATAGATCACCGGTGATCGACATTTTCGATAATTGATTTTGGCATCTAGAATTCGTTTCTCATGCACCCAGCACTTTCTAGCAGTTAGTCTAGCCACTCAACTTTCCGAATATGTTTGAATTTGCTCATTTGGGCAACATAGCGATTCTTAACAGACCTTTGCATAAACCAATGCGTGTGTGTTGGGAAACGCACTTGGCTGGCCAACTTGACTGATGTCCATGCCCCTCATCATGATGCTACAGTAACATGAAAGTTATGTGATCAAAAGAATATTTGCAAGTCAGATATTAAATTAAGGTGGCAGTTTCACAACCGGATGGTGTTGAGCAGTAATAATTGCCAGAAATTTATGCCAGCTACTTAAAAGAAAGCCCTTGCTAGGAGTCAGGGAAAGTTTATTCTACAAAAATATATTTCTGAAGGTCTGCTGCATGTATAAAGTGTGGAGGTGGCCTTCTCATTTAGTTTCTAGCAGCTTTGGTTTTGCTTGTATTGTTATATCAGACTGCAACTAGCGTCACTAGTCGCTCTTATGGCAGCGTCGTCACGTGCGCATGTGTGTGCACCTGTGTTGCAAAAAACGCGCTGCTCAAAACTGTTTTGTAACCGTACCTGAACTGAGTGAGGACGAGCTTAGAGTCGGAGGATGACGGCACCTCAGCTCCAAGTTTTATGCCGATGATGTCTCGCTCCTGAGACATCTGCAGCTGTTCATGGGTTTGTTTTGTTTACGACCTCAAGTTGTCACCTCCACTGCAAGCATGTAGCTGCTGACCTTTGTGCACAATCTTATAGCTACGTTACGTGTGAGGTCCACACGTTGCTGGGGCCGGTGTGTTGGCACCGGCTGCAGAGGTTTTCTTCACGACAAGAAGGTCACTGGAGCACATCTTGGCCCTGACTATGAAGCAGCGTGAAATGTTTTAGAACTGAGCCTGATAGTTTTCTTGAGCGAAAACGTAAAGAATTATGCGTGGTTGCATATGTTGGAACACCAACCTACGCAAAGTGGGGTGGCTCACGGAGAGTGGCAACTCTAGATGAAATAGCGAAGTTCATTGGACATCTGATCTATGAAGAGATTATTCACATCACAGGCATCCAGCTATACTGGCACACCTACAGACTCTTATAGAGAGAAAAAAATGAGACATAAGTGTACGAGTTCACTTGTGTCTCACACACACAAAAAAGCAAGCAATGCTTCACCACATGGCTCGAGCAAGGAAGCAGCACCCCGGTGCCGATTTTCTTTGTCTATGTAAATAGAAACATTTTCTACAACATTTATTATTTTTTATACTGTTCCTGGATCGTTTTTCTTCAAAATTTATACTTTGAAATTTTTTTTGAACATTTCGGCATATATAGTGTTTTTAATTGCACTGTTTACCAGCTGGCAACCAAAGATTCTACACTTTTCAATTTTTTTTAGCTTCAAATATTTTTGCTGCTTTAAACATATAATTTTTAGAAAAAGCATTTCATTGCACGAAATTTGGTATGCTGCAATGCATGCTGGATTACTTTTCGAACTGGCAGAAACTGTCTTCTTGAGACATATAAAAGTAGCCATTTTCGCACAGTAACAAAAGAACTAATGTTGCGACCAACACATCTTACACGACAAGCTGAAACACGTTCTGCAATGAGGGAAGCATCAAAAAAGAGCCGCGTTTTTCCCACAGACTATTGTTCTTAGGCATCGCACTCTCGAAATAGTCATTACAGACAGAGGCACTGCATTCACGGCCATGCCTTTTTTTACCGTTTTGTGCCTAAGTAGTACCGCTGACGAGAAGGAAACAGTGCATCACTCTAAAAAAAAAAGGGGCTGCCAGAACGCAACTGCAAGGCATGCACAGACAGATACAATAAGGGTGTAGACAGATGCATATCACAAAAATTGCAATGTCTGATACCCCTGTCAAACGGCAAATGTGATGCCATTTACAGTGAATGTCATTCATTTGTACTAATGACATTTGTTTGCTGTCACACAGGGAAACTAATGCTGTATGATGAAAATGACATTTTCTGTTGATGAGTTCCCAGAACACATTCGCATTCAATTTCGGTCTGAATGAGTAGTACTGTCGCCTGGGACTTTTAGGGAGATGCTGTTATCTTATGCTTACGTAACTTTTAAAACACGTAATCATCTTATTCCTCACTAGATCAACTTACTACTGGTTCGATGACATACGAACAGCACGTGCGAAAGTTAAAAAAAGAAAAACTCTTCTCTCAAACACAGCGGCTAGACGCCAACCATGTTTCATTTGTGTATTGTTGTTGTTGCCTGTATTGCATATGTTGATTGTCCGATTGCATGTGCTGTGGTGACCAAGGTGGTGACTACACAAAATCGCTGCTGCAGTCTCATTTATGCAGCCAAGAAGTCAGTCATGTGCCCCACTTCAGTTCACTTTACTCACGCGTGGTCATATTATCGGCCATGTAGGTTTTCGAGTGTGTTGTGCAGCTGTGGCAAGTTGTGTAAAATGGCCGCGCTTATAGTCTAGAAGCACTTTTTTACTATAAGAATTATTTTTGAGGGTACACGCATGTTACATGCAAGATTTAAAATACCTTAATTTCTCTGAAAGCCACGACTCAGGAGGGCTAAGGTCATCGTCATCATTTCAAAATGACATTTGTTGTTGTCGTGTGACAGCACGCAGGTAAAATCACACTATGTCCGCTTAATATCATTCATTGTAAATTACATTAAATTTGCCCTGTGACAGGGGTTACGTGCCTGTTTTACTCTGTATATTATCTTCACGAACAACATCACTCGTCAAGAGAACACACGTATCACACCCTTGTGTATAAGTTCTCACATCGAGACTTTGGGCTGGGATGGACATGTAATATAGGATATTGAAAAGAAAAAAAATATGTATGGTACCATCGTACTCCACCAAGAGAAAGCGTGACCGACAAGCTGCATTGGTGTTCACGAGGTCACGCAACTTGTCGCAAAACTTTCTCATCTGCCCTCGTTCTTGTTCAGCTGTCAGCTCCCCACATTCTCGCATGTCGTTCAGCGTCAGCAGCTGACTGGTACCCTCTGCCAGACAGTAGTACTGCACAGGGAAAGATCACGTCAAGCTCGAGCTGTAATTTACCTGCTTTATCTAAACTCTGAAGCTTTCATAAATACAGTTTATTTGTTCTCCAGATCCTATCAGGTGCAACAAAACAAACAATGAAATACAGGGTGCTGGCGATAACAAAATGTAATGACAGCGCTTCAAAGGCCTGCATGTATTTTAAATGGGAAAGCATTTTTATGCCAATTCAAGAGAAAACTGTCTACTACACTCAAACCTCGTTATAACGAAGTTGAAGGGGTTCCACAATTATTTGGTTATATCCATTATTTTGTTATATCGAATTTAACAGTTTGTGGCAATGTATGCTCAGATGGGCGCACACCTATAAGCATGCAAAGAAGGGAACTGCCTCGCGGCCCGATGTACCGCTACGCGACCCCGCATGCAACAAAAAATAAACATAGCCGAACCTCATCATTTCGAACACGCTAAATTAGAATTTCCGCTAAATTCGAACACACGCTGAGGTCTTGTCAAAGCTATGTGTATTCCAATGGGTGAAAACGCCCTGTAATTCGAACGCGCAAGCACTCGCGATGGTTAATTCGAACATACCGCACTCCAAAAATGCTCTCAGCATCATGCCCAATCCCCCGGCGGCACCTGTCAACGCTGCGCGGAAAAAAGGAAAAGAAGAAAAAGAAAAACTGTGGCGGATTGTTTGCTCTCTCTCAAATGCTGATCTGCGATGCCCACCCTGTGCCATGCTTCTCCCTTTTCCATCTCTGCACGTAGAGACCCCTCTCCTTTCAAGGCCGCGAGCGGAGAGAGAGGAAAAAAAAAAAAAACGCCTGTAGCAGAGAGTCCTCTTTTCTCGGTGCAGAGGGTAGCAGCGGAGACGCAGTCATTGCCGTCGTCTTTAAGGCGTGGAGAGGGAAATCACTTTGCACCGTGGCGCCGCTTCTCAGTCATGTGACCCACTGAGCGCTTCCTCAATCCTCTCCACTGGCTGCGTGAAGAGGACGACTCTCTCGGCCGCGCGTGGCATGGCTGTAAGGTCGGCGTGGTAGTTTTGAAAAAGTCGCACGGAACGAGCGTCAAACTCTGCAGAAAATGATATACTTAACACAATACAGTCGGTTTTTTTTTTTTTTTGACAGACTGTTTGATAGACTAATTTAGTTTGTTATATTCATTTATCAGTCAATTTTACTTCATTACAACGAGGTTTAGAATGCATGATTCGCAATAGAGCTTTCAAGAGAAATTTTATGTACTTCGTTATATCTGTTATTTCATTATATCCCGTTACGTTAAAACGAGGTTTAGTATACTGCTGACAGTGCTACTGTCATTTCCAAAGCTAAGGCAAGTTAGAGCACCAAACAAAAACAAATGAATCCAAAAGATAATGTGGCCAGAGAAGACCTAGGGGCTATTATTTGCTGTCTTTAACAGCAGCGGGCTAATAATGACTTAAATTGAATACAATCAAAGTGGACAAAAAATCACTTTTCCTCGGTGAGACGCAAAGAGTAAAAAGAAAATATCTAGCATTTAACATCGTCATAGTGGCTGTAATAAACGAAAACCCATGGTTGTAGATCTGGAACACGTCTGTATCCCATAAAGGGGAGTCCGAATACTAACTTCGTTCCTCTCTCTCCTTTCGTCTCAGACGCCTCGCCCCCCCCCCCCCTCCCCAAGCCCATGCCCCACTTATTTATTTTCAACATCCGCTGAGAGGAAAGGGATGACCACTACAAAAGTCATTTTGCTGCTCTTAAAATGTCCAGGTTTTGTGGCAGGCAGTTCAACATGTGGCCAGTTGCCAAATGCATAGAGCAGGCTCTGGCTACCCCATCTCGCCCGGGACGCAGCGACATCACTCGCCCTAGTTTCCAGAATGTTGGAGAAGTGTCGTCTTCATGCGCTATCACAATGCCTCTCTCACGTGAATCTATATTGAAGCCTGGTTCGAGAAGTACCATACTAATCTGACATAGAAATGATGTTTGCACCTCCATCTCAATGTGGCGTAGCTGATATACTCCGCACTCCGATTTTCCTGTAGACGATTTACTACAGCATTTTAGAGTCTTCTCCATGAAGTTCCTGGATATCTGCAGGGATGTTTCTTGCTGTGGCCCAAATCCTGTGCCTTGCTCTCTCTCCCGCTGCTTCATAGGAATAAGCTTTCTGTGATGGTCACACAGCTGTTTCAGACGGTGGTGGTTTTGCTTCGGCATTGTCCGCAGAGAACTTCTCTTTGTTTTTGGAGGCATAAACAGAACTTTCACCTCCTTGCCTAGGCGATCTATGTACTTGTTTGGTCACAACCTTGTCTAGTCACTCAAACCTGAGTGGAAAAGTCCTGGCATTTAGGCTGTGTATCCAATGACGAAGACACCACAGAAAACATGTCACGGCTTTTAGCTTCACCGTCGAGGACATAGAAGGGGCCATCATTGCTAATAGACAAGCTTTTCACAGGTTGATCCTTTGCACGATTCCGCAGCTGTTCACCGACAGAAACTTCATCTTCTTCAATCTCATCATTCAAGCCATAGCTTGCATAATTTCCAGAACTTCTGCCTGCACTTTCGAGAATGGCTATCGCTTGAGCCGTTTTTTTTTTTCGGTTATTTAGCCTTCTTTGGAATTTCGCCACAATGGCCCAATGCCTGTTCCTCTCCTGTCCGGCTGACAGTGTGCAAAAATCGCTCACGAGGATCTTTCACACAACTTCACCACATCATCACACACACATCATCATCACTTAATATAACTGCCATTATTGACCCGAATAATTTATTTCTGAGGTGACGGTTTTACCTTTCTGCATGCCGTCACAACCCATGCTTTGTTATTTGGTTCAACTTCAATCCAAATGTTTTTCATAAATTTCTTCACCCACAGAGAGTCCACTTTCCTGGTTTGTATCTGCACCTTTAAAACATCTCATGTATTTTCCAGTGCATTTGGTGATGCTGTCACTGCTATCGAGGACTATGGAAACCAGCTCTGTCGTAGCTCCTACTGGCATGTCTGACGTAATCAAGAGACTATTCACTTTCAAACAGTAAACACAGCCCATCAGCTATTGTATGCAAAATCTTCTCATGGTAGTCTGCAGCATGCTTGAGTCCATGTCAACTGCCTTGTTTAGCATAACATCAAGAATCTTCTTGTCTAAATGCTAGAGCTCGCCATCCTTGGTCATGAAAATGACGACATGCCTGTCGATCTCCCATGCTTTGGTGTTGGGGTCATGCAGTAGTCCGGTCACGAGTGTAATATTTCATGAGATGCTGGCCCTGACAGTCTAGTGCACCATTTAAAGACGCTCGAGAGGCCTCCCCTCTCCCGCTTCTTTGTTTTCAACAGTAATGATGCCTGTTCATCATCTGTGAATATTAACCAAGTAGCACAACGAATGCTCCCATGAGCATGGACCATCAGCTTATTGCTTATCAGGAATGGTGGTGCTTTCTTGCTGCTTGGCATGTGCCACTGTCAACAGTGCTCACACACTATGGAGCCAATTTCTGGAGCTGCGGATGCTCATTTTACCCTGGTCCGAGCACATCGCTTTATCACTCAAGGCATGTTTGAGAGCACTGCAGTATAGTAATGGATGAGTGCAGACAGGTACTTTTATATATTTCGCCAAGCAGCATGTATGTTGCCACAAAAATTCAATCGGTCATTTTCAAATGGTTGCAGCAACATAAAAAAATGCACATGACCCCAAGTGAATACTGAAAATTTTTTATAATTGATCTTACTTAATTATTGAATTAAAAGTACCATAAAAAATTTATATGTATGCTCAATGTTTCAGATACTGCACCCCTCTGATTATCTCATCATGATATTACAGGCAGTTCATTATGCTCTGAGACACAAATGTATCGCTACCATATTCAGCCAAAATCACATTTATTTTTCTCTATTACTTGCTCACACCAGAGAACTTACTGCATCCAGTAATGGCCACCTTAAATTTAGCGGCAAGCTTACAGACGATGGGTTTCCAACTCATCTCAAATAGCGAGCACAATCTCAAAATTTAGTTCGTCAAGTGCCTGGAAACAAGGGCCACAACAGTTCAACAAAATTATAACATTGCCATTTAAAGATATGCCTTTCCTGTATCCCATATCTGGGTCATAGTCGCAGTTGATTTGACAAAGGCTTCAAGATAAATACTGATACTGTTCTGCAAAATGGCAAATTTTAAAATAGCCTTTTTGTTAAACAATAATGTTTCAACACATATGGACTGCTGGGGTGCCTTAAAAAAATAATGCTCGAGACCAGTCACATCTTTGTAGCTCCGACGAACAAAGCACTATTAGTAATCCTTTGTAACCAACGGCCAATGCAGCTATGCAAGTAAATACTTTTTAACACAAAAGTATTAACACCAAGACTTGACTGACGTATTTTCGTTAAAGATATGACACTGTAAAACACACAATAATGACAAAGAATCAAATAGAAGAAAGCTACACCGCTGGGAAACGAACCCCCGACTCCTGGCTCCATGGAGTGTGGTGCTACCGACTTGGCCACACAGCACACATTCTTTAGCATACTAATAGCAAGCTATTTATATACACCATCTACCACTGATGGTGCACAGATCTTGGAGGCTAAGTGTGTCACAACCTCTAAAGCACGCGCTTCAGAGGTTGTCACCCCACTTGTTGAGATGCACGCGTGCTTATCTCTTAATGGGTGCGGTTTGTATGTCCTGTGCTTTCATATCAAAGTTTGCCCGAAATCACACAGCGCACGAAGTTCACTTCACTGATTGCAGTGGCTATGCTTGCAAAAAAAGGACGCTGCTCAAACACACAAAAATAACAACTGTGACAGTTAGTTTGCACTTGTGTGTATACAGCTAAACCCATTCATAAAGATAGCAGTTGTAATTAATAGTATCTAAAGTTTTATGTCCCATACAGGTTTTAAATAACAATATTTAGCTTATAACAATGAGCAGATGTTACATGGTGAACTTATATCTTTTCTATAGTAAAATAATCTGCTTGCAGCACTGCTCACGTGCTGCATTATCGATAATAATAATAAATTCTCACTGTTGGATGTACATGCACAAAGGTAATGGAACGCAAAATCTTTGAAAAGAAAAAGAAATCGGCAGATCCCACGTTCCTTGGGAACCAACGTTATGCACAGCATGCCGATGGAAAAACAGCTACACGCACCACCAGCATGAACTGTGGTAGGCTAAAATGCTTCAGTAGCATGTGGTGGTGGTTATGTGTGCACGAATCGTGAACACGCATACATCTGTGACGTATTTATTACGTCGATGGGTCGATGGGTCATGAATACACTTTCAGTGGGCTTTACTTGGGCCAAGTCACTGTGAAATGTCAGCACCATCAGCAGAAGTATAGTTGTTCCTATAATGGTCTGTTAATGCAGCGATGAGCGGCTTATGTACACTGAAGTATGACATATAGTTTAGTTGCTTGAAATCGGTAATGTCTGTCATGAAGAAGTGGTCAAGGACACCTCCATTCCTCATCGTTGGCACGAGATCTTGGGAGGCTCAGTCTACATAGAAAACATCTTTCATGTATTGTGTGAACCAAGTCTGTTTGTGTTCTAACACATCCACATTAATGTTGCTGGCAATGACGAGAAGTAGTCAGCTTGTATGTAGCACTCGTGCCAGCGAGAATGGTGGCCCAGGACACTACTAGACAAATGAGCTTCAGTGGATGGCATTTCACTACAACTGCCGTTACCTCGACGTGACGGCTATATGATGGAAGCATGTATGTACTGTTCGTAAGATTAGATAGCACTGCGACCAGTAGCGGATCCAGAGGGGTTGCGGTAAGGGTGATCGCCCCCCCCCCTCCGAAGTCTGTGTTAGCACCCCTCCCCCCTCACTTCAGTGCTTAAAGTTCACCAATTACGACAAATGATTGAAACCACAGTGAGCACACAGTAACAGTACAGTAGACTCTCAATAAACGGAACTTTAAGGGACCGGGAAAATGTTCTATTTAACAGGAGTTCCGTTTACTGAGAGGTGAGCATGGGTACAGAATATAAGCCAGTTACCAAGTATTGCAGAGGCAATAGTTCCGTTTAGGCAGTAGTTTCATTTGACAGATTTCCGTTTACTGAGAGTGTACTGTATTTATGTTATGAAGGATTTTTCAGCTCATAAAAACAAAAGTAATGCCCACTCCCTCATCTCTAGTGTTGCCTTAGATGATCCCCCCCCCCTCCACTTAAAATGAGTGGCTGGATCTGCCCCTGACTGCAACCACAATTGATATTTTACCAACATTACTGTCTGCTTGAAAAGCAGTTTCGAGACCTGGCGTGGCTCTGTGGTAGAATATTTGATTGCTATGCAGAATGCTAAAGTTAAATTTCTCCTGGGCAATAATATTTATTCTATTCATTCATTGGGTTAACACAGCCAATGCCAGCTTTTAGCAATGTGGCTGACTGGGCTAGTCGGTTTAGCATACTTAAGGTTTAACAGTGGGAACAAATACACGGCGGAAAGAACGGGACAAGCGCTTGTCCCGTTCTTTTTCTGTCCGCTATGTATTTTTTCCCGCTGTTAAACCTTAAGCCAGCTTTTAGGTGTGAAACTCCCTAGGGCTGACTTAGCGTCCCTCATGCCCCCAAAACACACATCAAAACTGAACACGTGAACAACAAAAAACAAAAACGTGTAAACAACAGACTTTGTGTATAATCAACTATACGACAGCACAATACATGACCTTCCACACCATCCGTCTGTCCATCCATCCATACATACATCGACCTGTCCATCCATCTGTTCAGCCTTTAACTAGTCTGCGACTTCAGCATAGACATTGCGGACCTTAGGACTTATAGCTTCGCCCACTTGTCATTCACTTCGTGGAGATGCACTGATTTTTCTTAATGCTCTCGAACAAAGATTACCAATGTCTCTTCGTGCCATTCCTTGGTTGACAAAAACTGTCAATCATCTTCAGTGCATTGTGTTCAACTATAGTTGATCTTACCCCAGGTGATGGCCGTATTGTAGGAGTACACATGTAATGTTAGTACACATGTAGGAGTACACATGTAATTGGATAGCCATCACTGCATACCCAAATTACATTTCATAAAGATTACGGTTCATTTGAAAAGTAGTTGCAAGACCTGGCATGGCTCTATGGTATAGTACTTGATTGCCATGCAGAATGCCGGGATTTAATTCTTGCTAGAACCCTGACATTTATTCTTTACATTTGTCGGATCAACACAGTCGCTGTCAGCTTTTTCTCAACGCTCATTTGTTAAAATTACCCGAATGTGTTTTCACGGTTCCTAGGTAGATATGAACTATCAATCACATGTGGCACAAAGTCGTATACCAGTGGCGCTTACTTGCCCTTGGGTATGTGCCACTGTTTGGCGAGATGTGTTAAACGATGTGCATGATAGGATTGTGACATTATTCATGTCATGACCAGCGAGTTGTATTCATCAAACCATCTTACACTCACATACTAACTTTGTTTTACCTCACACGAATAGATGGATGGAGGACAGACAGGTTCCAAGAGTGCTTGCAGTGTGTATAGAAATCCTTGGTGTTTAAAATGAGAGATTCAAGGTGTTGAACCTTCCATACTCCAGCGTCTTTTTGAATTTGTGGTGTGTTTCGCAGCATAGCATTGTTACATAGCGGCGAAGCTGACTTTTAAAGTCTGCTACGGCGCAGGAGCGGCTGTAGCTTCTATTAAAACATGCAATTTGAGTAAAATGTTGAGACCTTGTAATACACTGGCTCTATAGGGCTTGTAGTAGTCCTGTGAAAGCAACTGAATTTTTTTAAATATCCGAAAAATAGCCAGCTTGGCCATATTTGTCACTGATGACCATTGGAATATTCCATCTGATGTTAAGCTTTGTCACAACAGCCTGCCGTCTACCTATTTTGCTTTTATTTATGTAGCCCATACACCGCAATTATCAGTTATAATGACAAAATTTTCATTCACTTGAGTATTATTATAAATGGGCTCAGCTGTACTTGTGCATTTGTTTGGTGCATTCGTCTTGGTGTTGGAGCAGAGCGCTTGAAATGTTGAGCTGAGGCAGTTAGTTCGTGCTTGTAGTGTGTGTGTTCTCATCATGCTTTCTCTATATTCGAGCAGAGCGCAGCAAGTTTCGAGCTGCTTGCTGTTCTTTTCGTTAAAATGAATAAGTTGCTGTCACTTTCATTGTTTCGCTCTTGCAGCTGGTTCTTGTTACGTTTGTGGTTTTCTTTTGCACGACCTGCATCATTAAGTCCTAGAACTTGGTTCCTACACATGGTTTGGTCGGGCAAAATAGTGAAGTGGCAGGGCCTCACCAACGTCGGTGAATGGACGCCTGGGTGCACAGAGGTCGATGCAGTTGTCGTCTACACAACCAGTTGTATTGGCAGCCCTCCTAGGCTGCCGGTGGACACTGGACTGGTTGATGCTGCATTTGAAGAGCTGGCTCTGAAGTAGTGTTTTGGCCGGACAGTCTCGTCTGAGCTTGAGCCCGAAGCCCAAGAGCTGAGGCCTGTGCACAGGCACAAGAATGTTAGGGCAGCCGTAGGACACAAGCGACGCACGGCTGGAAGCAGCCGGTAGCCTTGAAAACTGTCAGGTCACCAATAAACAGCCGAGAGGTCCAGGCTCGGATCCGAAACCCGACAGCACTGACGCGTGATCCATCTTCTCTCACTACGACTGCTCCTTCTTCCCTTCGCTTCCTTCTCTCTTTGCATACTTTTGAACGATCGCCATGGTGCTATGCAATTGGCCTTCTATTTATTTGCCATTTTTGTTCTTCCACGCTCATGCCCATATTCTTCTTCGTTATCTCCTATCTTGTGTCACGGCATGCACCTTAGACTGGAAACACTGGTGTATGAGCTTTTTCTCAGGGGAAGTCACACTGGTGTATGAGCTTGTTGATGCCATGTTTGTGTACGCGTCACAATATAATGTGTCCAGGTAGATGCTAAAAATGGCTAAATCATCATAATGGACATTTGTCGTTGAGATGGAGAAGTTTATTCTAATCGTTGATGTGGGTGCGTCCACGCCAATGGTGCTATAGTTGCCAAACACATACAGACATTGTACAGGCTCTCATATATCAATGCACAATAAGCAGCCAACTACATCTCTGAAGCCACATTTCACTTTCGTAATATACAGATTCCTATGATGAAGGGATCAGCCATGTTTTTTTTTGTTTATATGAAGCAACAACACCTACGAAAGTGGAAATAAACTGAAAACATGAAAAAGTTATTTTGAGTTTCAAAACAAGGCAAGCGTCCACATACGTGGACAATGGAAACACCAGTTACACTAGGTTAATCAGCCTTCTTCATCGTGTACATAACAACTCAGCTTGCCAACGGCTCCGCTTCAACGCATAATCATTATCTTCATCTCCACTTACCATAATCAGTGCCTTCGTTACAATTGAATGCGTTTATTATTATAATCACCATCATAATGTTCACATGGCCACCACTAACGGCTCTGATTTAGAACTTTTTTCATTATCATTCATTACGGCCATCATAAACACAATAATTGTCACGTTCTACAGTTATTGTCATCACCATCATTGTCACCATTCAATGACCATTTGCTTGCCCACTGATGTACTTCAACATGGCCACGTTATTTATTGCCCTTGTTCATCATAACGTTTATGGATATGTTCAATCTGACTGATCAAGAGGCTTTTGCCCAACTATTCAAAAGGCCCTTTGCTTCTTAATGGCTGTGCTTCAACGTTCCAACTATTTGGTGTTCTCCAAATCGAAATGTTCACGTTTGTGTTAGTCAGCTACAAAGCTATGACGTGCATGTCTCTATCACTTTATCCGTGTCCTGAATAAAGCAAATAAATTTTATACATACCTTTTAAAAGGCATATTTAGCTAGATATGTCACAGATAATGGTTTGTGTAGAGCCGCATGGCAACAAAGCAGGCCCTACCAAAAGGCAGCGTTCTATCGACTTCCTACATGAACTTGATATGCCCAGCATCCACAAACATGGATGCCACAGCAGCAACTCAATTTGCAAAACTTTGGTCGCTTGACAAAACTTCCACAAAAACAAAATAAACCCTTCCTGTTTTCAAATAAATCTGAATAATTAAAAACTCTTACGAACTAAGAGTGAGTATCTGAAAAATATGTAGGCATTCACATTTACAGGTGAATGCCTTGAGAAGAAAACAACTGTTCTGTGCACAACTACCATTGTTTGGTCACAGCTCTCAACACACATAAATGCTTTTAAGAAATGCTGAAGTAATGCCAGCATTTTAAAATCAAGTTTTATGAATTAATCTTAATGGGCCAGAAGACAATGTGAATATCATTTAGCAAAGCCACAAAAGCTTATTCCTTCTGAAGCCGAGGGCCGCATGTCATATAAACAAAACATGAAAAAAGAAAACCGACCTAGGGGCTCATTTTCTGTTAGACAATCACATGAAGTAAAAAGAATAATGAAGAAAAGTAAAGGCAGTGATATTCTAGTCCCTTTTTAATTGCAATAAAGTGAACCAACTATGATTTAGAGGTAAATGAAAGCTAACGAGATAAGACACCTTGGCACCAGAGAAATTCGAACCCACAACCCTGACACTACACGTTAGTGCACTGCGATTCTGATTATGCTATGGTAAGCTTTTTTCATGCTTATACGAATTTGCCACAAAACCCACTGAATAGAAGTTGTTGTTTTGTTCTCATTGGCTTTTTTTTTTTTGCCGCAATTACTTCACATTAGAAAAGAAAACATATTGTGCAACCCTCACAATTTTTTTAATTGAGATTGGACATGTCTACACTAAAAACATATATTTGTTGCATCATCACTGCATTGTTTGTTTAGATCATTCAATACCGTGAGCTGAATTACATACTAGTACAGCCAAACCCCTTTATAAGAGACACTGACATAGGGGACAAATGGGTACAAGAGGCGCCCATGTGCCTGCATTGAAATAAGGGTTGATAAAAAGATGCATACATGGTACTTTGCTCATAAGGGACACCTCACATAACAAATAAGAAATGCGCACCAGTGCATGTATCTTATAAAGGGGTTCAACTATATACTGCTTACTTGTAATGAATTTTACTGTCTGCTTGACACAAGTGTGCATTGTACTTTGTATATATTTTGATTACATGCAATGATATATAATGCCCCTCTTATGTGGTGCTCTGGGCCTTTAAAGAAGAACTCTGGTGATTTTCCAATATTCACCGATTTCATCAAAACCTTGAACCTGTGTTCTCGTCAGTACCGTCGAGATATGTGCCAAATTATACAACAGTAAGTCATTTAGTTTTTAGAAAACTAATTTTAAAAATTCGTAGCCAATTCTGGAGTCATGCTTGTTAACAGGGGCAATGCTGTGAATGTGACATAAGCGTCTACTCTTTTTTAAAACCCCGCTTTGCCCAGAAGACAGATGCAGCGTGCACTTTTTCTATGTAATGATGACGATGCGAGCGCAGTTCAGTTTTGGCAGCTGAACATAACGTGTTAGTCATCGTTGACGTCAGGTTTAACCATGCACAATATTGAGCAACGAGGAGACCAATTCGGGGCACGTCAGATACTTTATGCACCGGATGGTCAAAACTAAAAGGACATGATTCCGTGCCCCGAAAGTAGCTGCAAATGTTGCTGAACTTTTCACTGGTAATTTCAGACGAGTTGTCCAAGCTTGATTCCGCGTTAGATGACATTGCTAACTTGCTTTTCCCATGTCAGAAGAAGCGTGTTAGCTATGTTTACACCCTAGTCAGCTGTAGGGGGTGTAGCAGATTTCGTGACGTAATCGAGCACAGATTTCATGATGTCATCCGATACCAATTTCGTGACGTCATCTGATACCCACCATGGAGGACAGAGCAGCTCCCTATTTCTGTTTCTGTCTAAACTCATCGTTAATTGTTCAACTAAAATAATTTACAAGTGTCTAAGCAAACTGAACCATCCTAGCTGTTGCAGGACTGTAAATACTATTTGAAAACGGCATTATCTTAGTATGTTCAAAAATGCACCGGAGTTCCCCTTTAAGGTGGACTATATTAATTGATACCCAGGAGATGAGGGCCTGACCTTATTATGCACCTACAGTTAGGAACAATTGACAGGCATAACAAGGACGTACCGGACTGTTGTCGCCGTTCCTGATCTTGTACACAGTATTTGTGTATTTACGTTCTCGTGTGCCGGCTCGAGAAATCTTCAGCTCATTCATGTGGTTGGCCAGCTCGAGGTCCTCGTCCCCACTGACACCCAACTCCGGCTCAATGTAGCACGAACGTGGCATAAGGATAATCAGCTTCTTGACAGCAAGGACCACATCATTATCCTGCTCGTACTGCATCATCCGTTCTTGAAGAGCTGCGCATATGTAACCACAGGGCTCAGCTATGTCTGACATGACAGCTATGTACACACATATAGGCAGCTGCGTCTGACGTGAAGACAACTGTCAAAGAGGTGGAATTGATCGAGGGCTCATTTCTTTTTGTCACACACAGCCTAATGAAACCAATGGAAAAATCAAGCTAATGAAAGTGTAGGGACATTGCTCGCATGTGTCAACTGTGGCTGCATAGTAATTATGACACAGAAAGACAGGTGTTGGACAAAAAAAAAAATCACTGCCATATCCACAAAGGGAATGACGTTAGAGGAGCTTGCTTGAAGGCGTACGGGGCGCTTCTCGGTGAGACCATTTCAGTAGGAAGGCTTGTTAACGAGCCGGTACACAATTTTTCCGTCGAAGGCAGCGTTGTTAGGCACGTTCCGGGGCCGGCGCAATGTTGGCCACATCAATCGGCACGTTAACCAACTGTCCCTTTATGCTGTACTGGCTGCTGCCGTGGCTCAAGTGCCTAACGCTCATAAGTAGCAGATGCGGAGCTATCGGGCATTCTTCAAAGGGGTTATGAGCAGTCAGGTGAAAGGGCTTGGAAGTATATTGGTATTCGTGTGTAACACTCATCGTAGGAACTTGTCATATGCTGCCGTGCCTACGAAGCGGTGATCCTCGCCCTGTTGGCCTTCCCGGCGTTTTTTTTTCTTTACTCCTGGCTTGGAAGCGGTGACTACTGACACCCTCTTTTTTTCCTCTTTATTTCACATTTCTATTTCTTTCCCACTAACAGGAGTGGAAGTGAACTTCGGTGTTTTGGAGCAGCTCAGTGAGCAGGATAAATGCTGTTTTGGAGCAGCTATAGCACAGTAAAAGGGCAATTTCGGAGCAGGTCTGGAGCACCAAAACATATGTTTTGGAGCAAACAACACGAGTTAGTTTTGAAGCTTTTTAGGGTCAAAGGTCATTGTCAATCAAAATTATTTCTCATGTAAAAATTTCAGGGGTTTTCACTAATTTCTAATTCACTAAACATTCAGTGCTAATGAGCTTACCAGACTTCATATGTGGCGTTTAATGTCCCACAACCACCCTATGATTATGAGAGATGCCATAGTGGAGGGCTCCGAAAATTTCGACCACCTGGGGTTCTTTAACGTGCAACCAAGTCTTAGCACACGGGCCTGCAGCATTTTTGCCTCCATTGAAAATGCAGCCGCCACAGCTGGGATTCGATCCCGCGACATGCGGGTCAGCAGCAGCTTACCAGACTTACTACTCACAAATGTGTGTGCGTGTGTGTGAGGCACAAAACATGTCAATTTGATACTCAGCCTGAAAGAAAAAAGGAAATATATTCTGGGAGGTAGAAACATGAAAACATTTTTTTACGCGAATGCATGTAGTGCAAGAAGTCTCGCTAGCTTCTGCAGCATTGCACCTGATGTTGGGGCGCGCTTTGCTTGGCCGTAGTTATTGCCATTCTAATCAAGCGCATTATTCTGTTCATCTGTGCTCCATCTGTTGCGAAGTGGGCACGAGAAATTCACGCAGCAAATCCGCGCACACAGTACAGCGACGCACCTAGCAGCGATGACGTGAGCAGCATACGTGCCGCACTGCATGCAAATAACTAGAAGATTATCAGAGTCCATGCGACTGCTCCATGTTTCAATGAAAAGGTTAGTTGTCGCTTAGTATCAGATCGCAATATGATACTAAGATCGCAAGAAGCACACATATCGAGGTTTCGAGTAATACAATTATCGAGGTTTCGCTGTATTATTAGATAATTAGCAGTTACTTATGTTGATGCCACCATTTTTGTGAAAATACCACGGCAGCAATGAGAAGAGCATTAGCAAGCTCCGTGAATGAACCGAATTACGTGATCAAACAACATTGAATATGAATGTAGCTGCGAGCATTGCTCGGTCAACGATAATAATCAGCTAGATTTGGCCGTTTACTTTTGCAATAGGTAATTATCGCAGAAATTTCCATAAGCACAGCTTGGCGCAGCAGGTCAGGTTGGCGCTGAATGGCGCAATAGCCGCAGCACTTCCACCTCTGCACTATATACCATGCCCTGTGTGGCGTTGTTAGTGACCTCCTGAGAAAGAGACAGTTACGACGACTCATTTTTCTCTTCACTTTCTTTTCTTTCAAGTCCACTTCCAGGAGGCGAGCACGCGAGCCATCGAAAACTGACGCTATGTGTGGTGGCGGGCCATCTAGTGGGCATTGTTGGAATCACCAATAAGGCAACCTTGAGCGTGACTGCAGAAGTGTACAGGCAACACTGGTGTACAGGCCGCCTACTGACATAGGACAAGCCACAAGCAGAAGGATGGTAATAAACATGCTGCAGGGAGGGTCCAAACCACCACTTTCGAACGGCGCGTCCGATACTTTACCTGTTCAGCTACAGCGGTAGTCGCACTTGGAAAAGTAAATGCCTCAGCACTATCCTAAACTATCCTACACTGTCTGTTATTTATCACACAACAAGAAAATGTAGATCTGCCCCACAAAGAAGCACGTTTTTCAAGACACAGGAAGTGAAGTAGTGTGTTTCCAGCGTTTGACAAAAAAAAAAGCAAAGGGAAAAAGGCCACTGGCATGGGAAATCAAGATAAAAGTGCTAACTTCTCGTTCTTGTCCAACTATTAAGTGACACTTGAGACATATGCAAGTCAAAACTTGCGAAAATTCAAGGCCCCTTTTTAAGGTACGAATAGCACAGTAATGCAGGTTCTTTTTACGTTAATACGAACTCCCTAGGTTAGAGCCTGTGAGAGCCTTAAAGAAAAACAAAGCTGTTCAGTTTGGCCATACTAAGTGTTTAGTTCAAAAGTAAAGAAAAAAAATCCCCATAAAATGAAGTACTTAACAAAAGGTTGACAGCACGTGGTGAAACACTGAGAGCGACAACTAATATACAAGTCAACTTAACTAAACTAAGCTATTCAGTTCGAACACAGGTCAGCAATGGAGTAGGGTAAGATATCAGTTCAGTCTCACCAACATGTTGAGGTTTGACTATTGGAGTGGGTGCAGGTTGGCTGGTCACAGTGAGGAAACGCTGGCAGTTGGATGACGCGCCTAGAAGTCAGGAGAACCTGGCCAGGCAGCTGGGCGCACAGCTCTATGCACAGCTCGAGCCTTTAGTCCGACGGCTGTTGCTCGCCTGTCAGAACCGAAATCCACAGGTCCTGTGCTGAAGTTCAGGACGAGATGACTACGGTCCTCTCGAGTGGGAACGCAGCATCAGGAAGCCCAAGCCGGTTGAAGTTTTCTTGACTTGCATACAAAACCTGATGTCCCACCTTCAGCTCCCCGCCCTGTGACAACATTCCCGTTGCCACGTCGTCCTCGAACTCCCCTGCTTCTCGTTGGCTTAGGATCTCCCTTGAACTCTGGCCCACTAGTCCCGTTCTTATCGGCAATGCTGTAGTTTTTTTTGGTGCCCAGCTATTCGCCCCTGGATTCTCCATGGTGGCTTTCTGTGGGGCACTTGCACGTCGATAACTTGTGCCGCTCGGTCTAGTGCTCAACATTGCTTTGACGTCGTCGTCTTCGTTTCAGCCACCGCTTGTGCACACTCTTCTCTTAATGTTGGCAACTTTAAAGGCACTCACTTTAAGTGCGTGCTATTGAAACATGCACCAGTCATCACAAGCATCTTCAGTAGAAATCGCAAAAAATCGAAACTGGCAGTACGTGGCCTGTGAAGGTGTCCTCCTTGCACCTGCAGACAATCTTGAGGGCCTAGTATTTTTGGGGATAATTTGCAAACCTGCAATGCGAGGTGCCACTCAGTTCGCACCTGTCGTCGTCCTGTGACCCCCAAAAAACATGGCACATGTAGTTGGTACTGCTGTGCATGCGCAGGCTAGTCTAATGAAAAAGGTCCATGGTTCACTTATTTCACCAAGCATACATAAAACCAATATTTCAAATTAATAAACATTCAATGACCAACAGTTAGTATAAATATTTATCTTAGATTTAGAGTGTTATATAACATTGAGAAATGTCTTGAATTGCCACCACTATGTTCAAACATTCATTTGCCAATGAGATTTGGGTGCACCAAAATTTTGCTTTGTATTGCGACCAGACGAATGTGCACGAAATATGGTGCATTTTAGGGACAAATGTACACACATATCGTACGAGGCGACGTAGAAAAAACAGATCTTTTCACAGCAATGAAGTCATGTGTCCACACAGTGTCTGTACATGCTTGCTGTGTACTTGCCACCATGGCTGCAATCTACAGATATAAAAGTTCTCTAACTTCTTTTACATAGTGGTAGACAAGTGGCCAACGAACAGTTTGTGATAACTCACTCAGACACAGTGGCCTGTAGTAAGCGAAGAAGACACTGTATGCCAAGCCATCACCAGGTTCTGGGCCGCTGCTTGTTGTTGCAAAGGCCCAGCCGAACTGTGTACGGTGCTGCAAAATTATTAATACGGAAGGAGGTCACAATTTGTACTGATCCAATGAGGCCACAAATATACACTGCTGCACATAGCATTTGTGCAAGCACTCACACAGTGGTCAAATAATTCAAGGTATAATGTAAAGTGCCCGTGACAGTGATGATGTGAGCAATAACGTGGAGGAGCTCAAGACTGCAGTGGCACAAAATAACAATGACTTATACGATACTCAGGAAAGCTATCTAATTACTACAGCCCTAGCTCATCAGACCCGTCTCTCTTTTACCTCACAAAATAAAATCCTCCCTATGCCTCTGTAAAAGCAGGCTTGTGCGAGCGTAACATTGTTTGCGCAAAGCAAACATAATTGGTGTTGATTATTTTGGGAGAAATCGAAATAGTAGCTGGGTACGATTTATACACGCTAAAATATACAGTTTTAAAATTTGCCATAACTTGCCTGATAATATGTTCTTAAAGAACACCAGGCCTGCGCGGAAGGCGCAGCACAGTCACAGCGAAAGCTAGAAGAGCGGCCTTTCAAGGCCTTTTCTAAACACTCATTGGGTAACTACTGCAAGCACACTTGCTTGATATCCACTAGCTAATTATTAATAAATTTATTTGGCTAGTAGGCAGGCATTTGCTATGCTATTTTTTGTCATTCTTCTGAGAAGCGTGGTATCCGATAAACACTTGCAAGGAATTTTGTGACAATTGTTCATGCACTGGCTGACGACGATGAGGAATTATGACTGAAGTTGGTATGCGCCACAGTTAATAGAGCAACAAGAACAAGCTGTTGTGATGGGTAGGAGCATTGGACGGCCCAATCGTTACGCTATTCGCATTATGCGACGACTGGTTGTTCTTTTGCTGTTTTAAAATGCTTTACAAGTCGTATTAACGCGATTGCTTTCCTGACATCAAGCCTGCTTAAGGCAAGTTTGAGAACAAGTCACAAGCACTGGTGTAGCTTAGTGGTAGAATGCTGGTCAGCCACCCAGTGGACCCGGGTTCGATCCCCCCTGTGTCATTTGTGCTAGGTCAAGCCTGCCTGAGGCAAGTTGGACAACAAGTTACAAGCACCGACGTAACTCCGTGGTAGAACTAGGAGTAGACCAGGTTCGAGCCCCACTGTGACATTGGTGCTAGTTTTTTTTTTTTTTAATTTTGCGTGATATGATTACGAGCAGCGGTGGCGGCGGGAAACTGCACGTGACCTGAGTTGTGATCTCATAACAAGTTTGCTGAAAAAAAAAAATATATTTCTCCTTATGTTGTGTTTTTATGGCACAGTAGAAATATACTGCGATGAAGCATTTATTAGGCAGGCTAGATGCTTTTTGCTCATTTCAAATACTTTCAAACAATAAATTGATGTTGAAGTGAATTCCACAACTGTAATATGGGAGTGAATATTCACACAGACATATTTAAAAAGTGGCTGCTAAGGCTACCTGAAGAAAAGTGTATTGACGAAACTGAAGGGCCTTCAAGGACTTAAAGGAACACTAAAGCTAACTATTAGGGTCAACGTTGATTGTTTAAATGGCAATCCAGAAACCTCGTAGTGTTACTTTCGTGCCAAGGAAGGGCCTATTTCGAAATAAAATCACGTTTTAGTGCTCCAAATCTGGTTAGCACACTTCAAATTACCTGCCTCAAGAAGCAGATCGATCAGGCCATCTCACGTCACTGTTGCCGGGCACAACGTTGCCTGGCTTTACTGCGCTAGTAGCAGCAGACCGAAAGCAGCGGGAGCCACAGCAGCAACAACGGCCATTGATCAATTTCCCGTCATTAGCTTCGAGATTGCGGGCGCTTTTTTTTTCTACTGCACCCCGCTAGACAGCACCACCTGTCCCGTGTAACCACGCGAAAATTGAATTTTCGAACCACTCGCGTGATTCCCCATAGTAACGTTTGGCGGTTCTTTTTTCCATGAATCGAACAGAAATGAACAAGCAGAATTTTATTGGGTCTCTTGATGCATGGAAGGTTCTTTATTTAGTGCAGTTAGATCGATTACTAGTGATTAATTGTAGGCAGTCCGTCTGATCTCATCGGGATCATTTTGAAAATGTCCTACTGCGGCGCTTGTGTTCTTGTGCATTTACCTTAAATTCTCGCAAAGGGTAGTATCCCCTTAAGAAATTAAGGCTTTTTTAAAGATTATAAGGATCACTACAAATCCTGTTAGAATCAACAAAGGAGTGTTTTAGCTAGCCCTAACATGTCCATATTTAGGTTCTCCAAGACTATTGTGGATGTTTTTGCATTCCACCAACACACGCTTCAGGTGGACATGAAATTTAGGCGGGATTCAGATACAAAAAAAAAGAACTGTTGGGGGCCAAAATCAATCTGCAGACTCTGCATCAGCATCTCATAATTAGATTGCATATTTAACATGCAAAAATTTATTAAATTGGGCCCGAGAAATTTCAGCTGATGCACAAGTAAGCTCAGTGATGCCCACTAGTCAGAAAGCCAGAGTATATAGGAAACACAGAGTAATCAAATGTTTCATTGCTAGACAAGATCTCGCAAATAATACGCATTGCCATACATTTTTTATTTTCGTACATTCGAGTTCCATCTGAAAAGACTATTAGCCATGACCTGCACAGGCCATGCAGGGTCTGAGAAGCTTCGTGATTGCTTGAGATCATATTATTTCAGTTTGTATGCTGGATACAAATACGCTCAAACTTTATTACAACACAGTTGCATCTAACTCACAAATAAGTTTGTTATATCCAAAACTTCGTTATAAAGGTATGTTCCTAACACTATATCTATTACAGGACTGTTTATAACTTACTTTATTATAACTAATATTTTGTTTTATCTGGGTTCGTTATATAGAGCTCTGAGTATAGTATAGCTTATTCAGGGGCTTGTGCAGCCACTAGCAATAACGCTGGAATTTTAGATAGCACAAATGTAACAGCCGACGTGTTTTGCTGCTTGGAAAATTATTGAAGGCCGTTGCTCTGTTCACCACTATCAGTGTACAGTGTAACTTGTAACTTGACTTCTTGTTTACTGGGCACAGGTTCACCCTAATAAATGTTTCGTCTTAATCCTGCTGACTGCTCCGTCAACGTCACGACATTATACACACCACTATTTTCAGAGTGCTGACTTATAGCAACAATAATTGCACACCTTGGAGTTGTTTAAAAACGAGTGAACTCTCACACAACTGTAACTTGACCATAAAAAGCAAACCTAAACGCAAGTGCATGCAACCACGCCAACGCAGTATCTGCCTGAACGACATGTGGGCCTTTCACACAAAGAGAGATGACTCGCGCAGTTCCTTTCTGCCTGAGCCGCATCCATCAGCTGCCTTCACACACTTTCACTCGCATGTAGAGCATACGACTCGCAGGGTGATGTTGATGGATGGATGCTATAAGCATCCTTCTTATCATAAAGTTTCCTAAAATTAACTAGAGAGGACTCTGGCATTCTGATCGTTCAGCGACCATAGGAATGATAGGCAGTACGTAAATTTGCCAAGTCTTCGTGCTTGCATGCTTTGAACGCACTTGTGGCTTCGTTTATTGCTGAGTTTTGGTTACGTCTCAAATAAGAGAACGGACCATTGTGAACCTCGTGACCCAATTTGAAGCTAATGCTGGAAAATCGTGACAAAGCAGCTCCAAGCCACGCGAAGACAAACTGTGCCGAAAGTATGGTGATCAGACAAATTTGTGTACTACCCATCATACCCATGCTAGGTGAAGCGCAGTGCGTTGCAGCTCCTATACACTAGGGCCTGAGTTCCCTCCAGTGTATCTATTGGAAAATGTATGCTTCTTATAACGGGGCGGTGACAAATTTGCCACCAGACTCAAAAAATAAAATATCTTTTTTGTCTAAGCCAAATGTCTTAATTGTCTGCTTTGACTAAATCTATCTTACTATAGGGGGGGAAAAAAAAGCAAAATTTTCAGCCCAGTTATCTGTACAATACAACAGAATGTCCTTATTTTTTACATTATTTATTTTTGTCCTTCCTTTCAGATCTTTCAATTCAGACTTTCAAGGCACCTATCAGTAATGCTGAAGGATAGCAAAAATGCTCCTGGAGTCTTCATATAGTATATCAATGCGACAGCGATAAAGAGCTCGTTTCACAGAAATTCAGGCATCGGCGTCATTGGTTGTGAGCGGACAATCGTCATCTTGTTCATGACTGAAAAATATAGAAAAATAGAAATAAAATAAATAACCTGCATTTTTGGGTCAGATTGAGGATCGAATTCAGGCCGTTGACATGGCCAGCAGGTGTTTTATTAAACATCCATGCATCTGCTTGGAAATACAGTTAAAATAGTAACTTGATGAGCTGAACTATTTTGGGATTTCGGCAGGGCACTGCATTGTGCAGGGCCTATGCCCCCTTGAACTGCGTCGACAGTTCCGTGCTGACAGGGCTGCATAACAGGCGCCAAATGAGACTCGCCAAGCAAGGCATTTTAACACAAAAAGAAAAAAACTGTATTGGTGATGAGTATCTGGCTGATACCTATTGAATGGACCGTCAATTTGCTGTTATCTCATTGTACTCTTGGAATATTGGAAAGTTTCAACTTTATATTGTGATTATCTCAAAACATGCTTTTTTTTGTACTTATGCTCCTTTTTCTCAGAAACCACAGTATCTAGAATCACATATTTTGGCCAGTACTTAGATAACATAATACAGAATATGCTGAAGCAGAATTATTGTTGTGTTAGGAAATGCTCATCTGTAACACTACATCTAATAGCTATTATAGAGTGGTAATTATGTACCTGAAGTAAAAAATTTACAAAAAGTGAGCCCTACAATTTTCAGTGCTAAATCTGCTTAAGTAAGGAGAGTTGCTCATGATCACAATGATAGTAAAATAACTACTGTAGCTATTATGGTTATGGAGAAAAAAGTACATAAACTTCGCCTAAAATACATGGCGGGTATAGGGCTTACCCTGTTCCCTCGAGAGCGCATAGTGAGTGCACAGCCAGTTTGAAAAGATATCACGCACATTGTTGCTTGTGGTTTAAAGTATGCTACCCATTAGACCAAATGCAGCCTATGCAAAAACTTTACTGCACAAGCCATTTTCAACTTTATTGGTTACATTGTAGTAATCCACAATTTAAGTTTCTCGAGTAACATGATACAATAAAATGAAACTAAGTGGTTGAAATACACACTAGGGACAGTATATCGCTATCGCGTTCAACTCTTAAAGATAGAAGCAGGGTCTACCCAATATTTTTTTGTAGTGCAATAAAATAGAGAATAGCAAGAATAGTCCTATCACTCACCTATGTTATACCATTGAGCAACTTGGCAAGGAATCGAAACATTTGAAAGAACCTTAACGAAACTTCTTGAGTATCACAGTCCTTATGAAAGAGAAGCCAAAAGTTCAATTTATGGGAGATCCCATGCAAGACTGACATAATGTGGTTGCCTTTTTTTTACTAGATCAATACACAAATCAAACTGCAGTTAAACCTGCCTATAACAAACCTCCATATAACCAATTCCTGGATATAACGAAGTTTTTCTGTTCCCCGCTGTAGCTCCATAGAAGCACATGTATTTGCGACCTCTATGTAACAAAGTAACTGCGGGAGACAACCTTGATATAACGAATTTTCGCCCACGGACAATCTTGAAATTTCGCTCCGCATTTTGGCATTTTGGTACGCCGCCGCCGAAGCGCGAAGCGGTGGCTGCGGGCACGCGGGCCGCGTCCGCGTTAGGCGGGCCTGCACCTTACCAGCCGGCGTTGCCCCTTTTCTCGCCACCGCGGTCACGTGCGCAAATGTGGCCCCTCCTCCCTCCCAAGCTCCAAACAAACAAAAAAAAAAGCTACTTTCGCGCGTTGGCAGTGCCACGCTTTCAGTTAGCGTCACATATATGGGGCCGCGCTGCATATGGAGGGCGCTTTACCTAATAGTTTTACGCGGTATCCGTGTCTGTGTCATTCGCTTTTCGTTTTCGACGCCGTGCGTGCGTGCATAGTTTCACTGCGCACGCATGGTGTGTCCCCCAACGACGTTCAGCTTTGCTTTTTTGTTGTTGTTGCGATAGCAATTATATATATGGGCAGTTACGGCTGGGTTTTTGCCGCCGCTGCCGCCTTCATTCACTGTATATGTATACGTACCTATATATATGAAAATTCAAAAAAGAAAAAAAAAAGCCGCCCGCGCTCGGCGCTCAGCTTGTCACGATGTGCCGACGGACGCTTATCTCCGATGCGTACTTTGCCCCGCGAATGCGGAGGGGGCAAAGGGGGGTTAGATGCTTGTGCGCGCGCGCTTATCCTTCGGTGGGGAGAATCGCGCGCCATCGACTTTGACCAAAACGATTGCGTTCGCCCTTTTCACACTGTCCCTTCGTGTTAAAACCGCACTGATGCGCGCCGAGATAGCAAGCGCGTCAGCGATTGCAACCGCCCTTAAAATCCAAGTTCATTATTGCTACTCGAGCGACCCTCCCCACGTTGTTTCATCCTCGTTTAAGACAGGTGGTTTACTTTGAGCATTCGAGGTCAGTTCTAACACGCGGGAGATGTCATGCACTTTTCAGGCGATAGGGATGGGCCGACTCAATTGATCTCTGCTTCAGCAGCGCTCGCGCGCTTATACCCGCTTGTGAAAGTTACAATGCGCGGGGGCATGTTGTCAATTTGGACTTGTTGCGGAAAATGGCGGCGACAGCAAGAACCCACCGAGAGTGTCCATATAATTGCTATCGCAATAATAACGCAGTTTTTTACTGTAAAATGAGGGTTTGGGGTTAACTTTGCCTTCAGTCTCTCTTTTGTTTAATTTGCGCGTTTATTTTCTGAATTTTCGTACCGAACCTGCATATAACAAAAACCTTTTTATAACAAATTTTCCAGGGAATTTATCGATTTTGTTCTATCTAGGTTTAACTGTAATTGCCTTAAAACACTGCCTCTATTATGCTTATTAATGTTTTATTTTCCAAGTTGGAATGATAATGCTCAAGTTTTTACAGTGATATGTGTTGCTGATTGTGACTACATAAGCTGTGACTGTGTTTAATTCGTTGGGTGTATGACAATTTATGTTCTTTCTATAATTTCTCAAAATTTTTGTACACCCTCCCCCATGGTAACATTTGCTGATTGTGAAGGTAATTAAAATAATGAAGTAACAAATTTTGCTTCTTTGTCAACCTATCATCAAATGCTCACTCATTAGAGCAGCCTTGGAAGAATCTGGGAGCTGAGAGTGTTGACAGACATTTTGCATCAGTGTTTGGCATAAGTATATAGCTACTATATTGATAATTGAGTCGTCATGCCACATTGCACTTATTACAGGAGTTGACATTTCTGAGCAAGGTATTAAGCTCAAACTCCTGCTAAACTAGAACCTGAAGAAAAGCCATAAACCTGATGATATCTTGAATGAGTTTCTGTAGTGGCATCTTGAGTGGAACTCAAGATGTCAAATTAATTTTTCTCTCTTCACTTAACGGCATCTTTTTTTCCTTAAGGTGTGTGTGCAAGCCAGGGCCACCCATATCGAAATTCGCTCTCGTGACAGTTTACCGAAATACATCAAAATCTTGTCAATTCAACACAATTCAACTTGAAAAATGGGATAATCGTGACACATTTTCAGGTTCTCACCAGCATATGCATTGTTCAATGGCACCAGATTTATTAATTCAATCATACCTGGCTACAAACCAGTCAATTTAAATGACCGTCAGAGCATGCCATGCGCAAAGTACCCCAAATGTGTGATGCAAAGGAGCAAAAATGGCATTCACGGACAATTGAACCAAGGTGGCGCAGTTTTCATCACCATCGTTATCAGCGTAAAGCATGTAGTAATGTCTTAATATGCCTCTAGATCTTCTTTAGCTTCTCTATAAAGTGGCCACAACCAATGAAGTGCTGCCATCAAGTCTCATTGGGTAATGCCCATTTTTGGTAGCCCTATTCTTTCCAACACATTTCCAGTACTGGGTGAAAATGCTCATGCCCCGCTCACTATTGACAGGGGATTACCAGGAAGATAAATGTGTGTCACGTTTGCATATTTTCTACTGTAAAGTGTGGAACTAATGTACTTGAATGTGTGTGCCTTTGTAAATCCTCCAAGTTGGGTAGAACATGGCGGCAGATGCCGGCTGTGCATGAGAGAGGGTCGAAAGGGGAGGTCGTTGTTACTACACAGAGAAAAAAATCTAAGAACAAAAACATAGGAACTTTAGTTACAATGATAATGTTTTGGGCGAGCACATTTCGGGTTAGTTAAAACTAGGAGTTCTTGAGCAATGGCCACAAGGTGAACAAAGTCACGAGGGGCGAAAACTGCGGCTTTTACACTGCTGTCATGCAAAAGAGGAGCAGGATTTACAATTTCATCAAGAAAATGAAAGTGTTTTGACACAATAGAGATCTGTCTATTGTTTTCCCAATAGTACTTTCAATAACATGAAATATGCTTAATTCAGACATCTTTGCCAGTACTGTAAATATCAAATCAATGACTTGATGAGCTTTTATTGCCTTGCCCTATCTGTATTTCTGGAACTTTTTCAAACTGGCTGAACACATTACCTCGAAACATACTTTAAAAGGGTGGATAGCACACAGTGTTAATCAGTTACTTCCGCCCTGAGGTTTCTCCTTTCTGAAGCAAATCAGTAAAAATTTCGCAGGCTATTTTTTACAGCCACCTATTGGTATTATTTTAAGTTTGGTACAAAGATATTTTCTTGAAGATATCAAAATTTACTTTTGCAATTTTTTTTTGCCTTTATAAAAGAAGTCTTGAAAAATTTTAAATAGCTGCTTTGCCCAAAAGCATTTTGTTGGATTGAACATGCACTCGCTGTTCTTCTGAATCGAAGTAATAACAGTGCCTGCAATGAGAACCTGGCTACTGAATTAAAATTATAATATTGTCACGACGTCAAAACAGAGCTCTTGCCGTAGAGATTGAGACACCAGAAGCAGGTCGATCTTTTTAATTAGAACGTGCAAGCGAGTTCTTTTTCGTCCATTTCGTAGTCCTTCGTGGCACATGCACAACTGCCATAGTCTTTCTTCAGCAAGCGTGTGACATTTGTCTCCCTCTGAAAGAAGCATCATCCCGATGCGCAACTTAGGTGCTCTACCAGGCGTATGAAGTGGTCGTACGAAAACGGCAACCGGGAGCTAATTAACTCGACAAATACGGTTTCATACGCACGACGTGCACGACTTCGGGCAAATGCTTTTGGTGCTCAGAGCTACAATCAGTGTCGGGAACAACTTCGTAGTTCAAGTCGTTCAAGCGTCCCGTGACGCTGTATGGAGCTACCGTCTTAGCAGTTTCTCAGACAGTCCACGTCGACGTATCGGAATCCAGACCCACACTTTGTCGCCTGGTGTGTAGCTAATAAACTCATGTCGGGTGTCGTAGCGTTGTGCATTTTGATGCTGCTGATGACAGATGCGCATGCGCGCGAGCTGTCTGGCTTCTTTGGCACGCTGAGTGAATTCTTCCGCGTCTACATGGATGTCGTCACACACATGGGGCAACATGGCGTCCAATGTTGTTGTGACTTCGCGACCATAGATCAGACTGAACGGTGTCATTCCAGTGGTTTCTTGTCGAGCGGTGTTATAAGCAAAGGTCACGTACGGCAATATCTGATCCCAGTTTTTATTTTCCGTGTCAACGTACATGCTGATCATGTCTGTGAGGGTCTATTGAGGCACTCCGTCAGTCCGTTTGTCTGCGGATGATATGCAGTTGTTCTCTGGTGAGCTGTACTGCTGAGTCTGAGAACCGACTTCAAAAGCTCTGCGGTGAAGGCAGGTCCTCTCTCTGTGATCACTGTTGGAGCGCCATGCCGAAGGACGATGTTTTCGATGAAGAATTGAGCGGCTTCTGCTGCTGTGCCGCGTTGCATAGCTGTAGTCTCCGCATAACGGGACAGGTAATCAGTGACCACAATAATCCATCTGTTCCCTGTTGTGGAAGTTGGAAAGGGACCCAGGAAATTCATTTCAATCTGGATGAACGGCTTTTCTGGTGCTTCGACGGGATGTAAAAGACCGGTTGGGTTGCTGGGAGGCGCTTTGCGTCTTTGGCAGTCGGTGCAAGTTCGCATGTGATGGTTAACAGCAACAAATAACTTTGGCCAGTAGTACTTGCATCGTAGTCGGCATAATGTTCGGGTGTAGCCTAGATGACCAGAAGTTGCTTCATCATGGCACGCTTCCATAATTTCTTTTCGAAGAGAGGCAGGCACGACGAGCAAGTGCAGATTATTGGTTGGTGAGAAGTTTTTCTTATAGAAAACATCGTTTCGCAAGCAAAAAGATGGCAGTCCTCTAGCAAATAACCGCGGCACGTCTTTACGTCGTCCTTCTAAATATTCAATGAGTGGTAACAGCTCAGCGTCACTGCGCTGCTCTCGTGCAATAGTGGCCGTGTTGACAACTCCCAAGAATGCCGCGTGGATGTTTTCGTCATCAAGAGCGACAGTTTCCACTGGGGACCGTGAGAGAGAGTCGGCGTCGGTGTGCCTCTTCCCAGATTTATAGACGACGGTCACGTCAAACTCTTGAAGCCTTAGGCTCCAGTGTGCCAAATGACCAGATGTATCTTTATAGTTGGTGAGCCAGCACAAAGAGTGATGGTCGCGAACAACCTTGAAGGAGCGGCCATACAAATACGGACGAAATTTGATGACGGCCCACACCACGGCGAGACACTCCTTCTCGGTGGTCGAGTAGTTCTCCTCCGTGCGAAAGAAAGTTCTGCTGGCGTAGGCTATCATTCTTTCACAGCCGTCTTGCCAGTGCACCAGAACAGCACCTAGACCTACATTGCTGGCGTCAGTGTGCAGTACTGTAGGGGCGTCCTGGTCGAGGTGCGCCAGGACTGGAGGTGTTTGCAGGCGTTGTCGTAGTTAATTGAATGCCATTTGTTCCTGTTCACCCCAAAAGAAGGGGACGTCTTCACGTGTGAGTCGTGTCAATGGCGCCGCAATAGACGAAAAGTCCTCGATAAATCGCCAGTAATAGACACACAACCCTAAGAAGCGTCTCACAACCTTTTTGTCAAGGGGTGCAGGAAATTGCGCTACGGCGTCTATTTTGGCCGGGTCAGGTCGAACACCCTCGTGACTGACGACGTGGCCTAGGAAGCAGAGTTCGTTGAAACCAAAATGACATTTTTCTGGTTTTAAAGTCAGGCCGGCCAGGCGTATGGCTTGGAGTACAGTGATAGATAGACCAAGCATGTTTGCCACTTCAGGCCCGATAGTACGGTGTCCATGAGACGCTGAAAAGTGGCTGAAAAGGAAGCACCTTAAATTCGTAAAGGCCATCAGGCGTCACAAAGGCCGTTTTTTCATGATCTCTCTCGTCCACTTCTATCTGCCAGTAGCCGCTGCTGAGGTCTATTGAAGAGAAGTAGCGCGCATGACGCAGCCGATCGAGTGAATCGTCTATGTGGGGCAGTGGATAGACGTCTTTCTTCGTGACTTGGTTCAACTTGCGATAATCAATACAGAAACGCAAGCTGCCGTCTTTATTCTTGACCAAAACCACGGGGGACGCCCAAGAACTTTTTGAAGGTTGTATGACGTCACCCACGAGCATCTTCTGTACTTGCTTCTGAATCTTCTCGCGTTCTTTCGGAGCCACACGGTAGTGGTTCTGCCGAATCGGTCGCATGTTGTCTTCGGTAATGATGCGGTGCTTGGTCAATCGTGTCCGCTGAACCTTTGACGTACGTGAAAAGCAGTCTTCAAATTGGTGTATAAGTCCAAGCAGGCGCTTCCTATCCGAGGGCGGTAGCGTGAAGCAGATGTCCACCGAAAAAGTTGTCGAGGCAAGGACTGTGTCGTGGTCTGATTGCAAAGCACAGCAATCCCCGGCTTGGTCTATATCGTCGAAGTAGGCAATTGTGGTACCCTTCTGGATTTGATCGCGCTCGTTGCTGAAGTTTGTGAGGAGCACTTGTGCCTGTCCACCAGTAAGCGTTAGGATGCCTCTCATGATGGAAATGCTTTGCGTGAGCAAAAGAGTGACTATGTGCTCCACTATCACATATTTATAGGAAGGGCACCCACTGGACACAGACACAAGGCAGCAGGATCTCGGTGGGAGTGTCACATAGTCAGCTATTCGCAAACGGCCGCGTAGTTCGTCGCTGCTGTCGTCGACATACAGATGTGCGCAAAACGTCACCATTCGTTGAGGGATGTTGATAACAGTGCCATGATCTCGAAGAAAATCCATGCCCAAAATTAGCTGTCTACAGCAGTCTGGCTACAGGACGAAAGTGGCCACGAAGCTAGAATGCCCAATGCGAAGTCGAGTGGTGCATTTACCCGTGGGATTCATCAGCTGACCACCAGCACTCCTTATGTGCGGCCCTGTCCACGGTGTCTTGACCTTTCTAAGGCGGTCGGCGATTTGTTGTCGCGTGATTGAGAAGTCGGCGCCAGTGTCGACCAGTGCTGTAACGTGATGTCCGTCAATGAAAAGGCCAAGATCAGCACGTACAACTTCACCGGCATTAGTATTCGTCGTCGTATTCGTCGTGGTTGTGGTCATATCTTTTTGCGATAATAGGGGGAACTTTTTGGTGTCTCGACGATTGGCAGCCTTGCCCTCGGAGGTCGCAGCAGTTAGTTTCCCCGGCGTGGGCTAGGCGAACGGCCTCTGGCAACGTCCGTGTAGCTCTGAGGGAAGTCACGGTGATGCACAGGAGATGAAGATCGCCAGCGACGTGGTGTAGTTGCTTGGCCAGTCGACAGTTGATCGGCATCGTGGGGACGACGATCTTCAAAGCGGAAAGAAGCGGGACGAGAAAAGTTCCCGAACCCGGAATCGCTATGACGGCAATAGCGGGCAATGTGACCTGGTTCTCCGCAGCGGAAGCAAATAGGTCGACGGTCGGCCATGCGCCACAAGTCAGTTTGGCGAACTGGTGGTCGTCTCATGGAATCCTGTTGCCACCAAGGTACGGCAGCGGGTCATGGCAGGAAGGGTGTCGCCGCAAATGACGGCGGAGGACGACTGTTGTGTTCTAGGTTTTCGGTTTCGGTTTCGGAATGACATGTGAGGATGCCAGGGGGCGCCGCTCTGGCATCCAGGATTTTAAGGCGACTTTAAATAAAATGAGTGTGTGTTAAGTAACCGTGGAGTGCGGTTGTTGTTCTTCTCTTCGGCGCTTCGCGCCAACCCGCGTGTTCGGGCTGGTCGGCGTCCCTGCCGGCCGCGTACGTCTCTGTCGGCCGTCTTCTTCTTCTGCTTCGTCGGGACCAGCCAGCCCCCAACACAGCAATGGAGACGAGGACGTGTAAGAACCCATTTCGTTTTCCGTGTTCGTCTTTTTCGTGCTTCTAACGAATCTACCCTGCTAACCCTAGACGCTCTTTGTTCCCAGCAAGGTGGCTACTGCGGGCTGCGTCGCTTCATTCCTTCTTCATTCAGCTACGCCGCCTTTGTCGTCTTGTACTGGTGTCATTTTCTTCTCGTCTGCACCTCTCCATTCTTCTTGCTTGAAATGGCGTCTCCTATTCCACCTCCCCTATTTCTTCATTCGCCCAGAGACCCGCCACTTCTGTGGGTGGACTGGAAATTGGTGTTTCAGGCCTACGCAGACGCAGCCGGGGCGGACGCCAGCAAGCCCGAGCGTCGCAAGGCCCTGCTGCTCAACGCGTTGGGACCTGCCGGGTCAAAGACCTTCTATACTTTGGACGCCACCAACGCGTCGCCGACGCCAGCGTCGGGTGATGCCTTCAAGAATGCTGTTGCTCTTTTCGATGAGCATTTTAAAGATGTCTCGTGCGATTATCTCGCACGCGTAAAGTTCCAAGAAAGGCGACGATTGCCTGGCGAGCCAGTCGCCGAGTTCATTACTTCTCTTCGAAGGCTCGCCGCGTCGTGCGGCTTCGGCGCGCTCGAGGACGATATTGCCACGTTCCATTTCCCAAGTTTTTGTTATCGTCCCAAAACACCACACGATTCTCAGCGCAAACCGCGCCTGCAGTTTTCGAGAAAGTTCCAGACTGTAGTAGATCATTTCGATAAGATCACGCCCACTGTGCGAACGGTACAGATTGTTCTGGAACCTACGCCACCGCCAGCGATAACGCTAGAACATTCGACGGCAAGAGTATAAATGCCGACGCGCTTCGCCGCTTGTCAGTTGTTGAACGAAGGCCGACGCTCCGTTTGCCGCTATCAGTCCGAGACTGCTATCTGTGCAAGACTGCTGCTGTAATTGGACTTTCCGTTTACTGGGCACAGGTTCACACAAATAAACAGTTAAATCCCAACACGAAGTCTCCTGTCTTCGGTCACGTCACGACTCCGTGACAATATGATCCGCCATCAGCTTTTCACCCGGGTAGCTTCGCAAAACGTCTGCTGCCGCATGCTTCAAAAAGGCTCCTCGATTTCATTATCCGAAGCCCTCTCGATTGCGCGAGAGGACGAGCTTATTCGCTCCCAGTTGGAGCAATTCGCTTTGCATTCAGTGCAGCAACTTTCTGCTGCGGGGGGGCCAAGGCGGCGGCTCTTTGTTTCACGGGACGCGTCAACATGGCGGCCCTTCATCTTCGTCTCGGCGGCCAACATGGCGGCCTCTCTGCGTCGCGGGGGCGAGGAAGCCGGCAATATGGCGACCCCATTCCGCCAAATTCTGGTTTTCAGGAACAGCACTCAGCTCCTAACTCGCGTTCGCAAATTTCTTCTCCAAGCGCAACCGCGCATTGCTTTCGTTGTGGATCGGCTCAGCATTTAGCCAATTTCGCGCAGTGTCCCGCGAGAAACCGCACTTGTCTTGCGTGCGGAAAAATCGGACATTTTCAGTCCGCATGCAATTCTCGTCCAGCAAATCTTCCTGAACCAGTTTCTTCGTCCGCTCCTTCGAGCACTGCACAGACCGATACGGTTACTGTTTTAAATGTGGATGGCCTCCACACTACGTCCGAGCCCAGCATCGTAGCTTCAGTGGGCCATGTGCCCTTGTCATTTCTCGTGGACACTGGTGCCTCAGTCTCTTTAATCAATGCTGCTGACTTTCATAGTCATTTTTCCAACATTCGGCTTTTGCCTTCACACGTCGTTCTACAAACATATTCCAAGGAAACGATTGATAATTTAGGTCAATTTACAGCTCAGGTCTCTTATCGCAGTTGCACTGCTTCCATTACTTTTTATGTAAATGCCAATGGCAGCTCGCTTTTGGGACGTGATGCCATCAGGGCTTTGTCCATCAATATCGTCGGTGCGTCTATGACGTGTGCTCAAGTCGACGTCCAAGATGATCTTCCGGCCAACGCGCCGTCTGAATTCCACCACCTGTTCACCCGTGAACTGGGTTGAGTGCGCAGTTTTGTGCATAAAGTGATGCGTGAACCAGGTGTGTGTCCTGTACGTGCCAAGCTGCGCCGCATTCCTCTTCTTCTCCGTGAGCAAGTCTCTGCGAAACTGTCTCACGTTCAAGCCAGCAGAATCATCGAGCCTGTCTCTGCTTCCGACTGGGTTTCTCTACTGGTCATCGTCAAGAAAAAAGATGGATCCCTTCGACTATGCGTCGACTTACGAGAACCGAACAAGGCGATCGTCGTAGACGGGTTTCCACTTCCTCACATTGAAGAACTGCTTCATCAGCTCTCCGGAGCGGTATGTTTCTCCAAGCTGGACCTCGCGTCCGCTTATCACCAAGTTGAACTTTCTGAGTGCAGTAGAGACTTAACCACATTTGTATCGCACGAAGGCTTGTTTCGGTTTCGCCGCGTGTGTTTTGGGCTTGCATCTGCCCCTGCAGTGTTTCAGAAAATGATGTCAATTACTCCTAAAAGTTGTAATGGCGCCCTTTGTTACTTGGATGACATTTTGGTGTGGGGACGTACTCGCGAAGAGCACGATCCTAACTTGCATACTGTTCTCATTCGCATCAGTGAATGTGGAATGAAACTTAATAACAAGTGCATTTTTTCTGTGAATGAGTTACAATTTCTAAAACATAATGTCAGTTCGCGCGGCTTGACACCTGTTGAATCTAAAGTTCAGGCCATTGTCAATGCCCCACGGCCTACTGATGCCAAAACCTTGCAATCTTTTTTAGGTCTTGTTGGTTATTATGCCAAGTTTGTTCCTCACTATGCTGATGTTGTTGAACCACTGCATACTCTACTTCGTCAAGCACAGCCTTTTAACTGGTCAGCTGAAGCTGAGCAGAGCTTCATTCGAGTTAAGTCAATACTGGCCTCAAAGCCAGCTGTTAGTATTTTCAATGAGAAGCTTCCCATCGTCATCACGACGGATGCGTCCGATGTTGGACTGGGAGCAGTGTTTCAACAACTAAGAGGTGATCAGCTGATCACTATCGTTTTTGCATCTCGTACATTGACCCCTGCTGAACGCAAATATTCAGTAGGAGAGCGTGAAGCTCTCGCGTGTCTTTTTGCCTGTGAGAAATGGCATGTTTACTTGTGGGGCCGGCACTTCACATTACGTACAGATCACCAAGCACTAGTTGCTCTTCTTTCTGCAGGATCTGAAGGCCGCCGCCCCATTCGCATTTCCCATTGGTGTGCCAAACTCATGTATTATAATTTCAGTGTTCAATATTGTAAAGGTTCTAATAACGTGGTTGCTGATGCACTGTCGCGCCTTCCTCTTCAGATACTGGTTACTGAAGAGCGGGATGAGGAAGTTGTTTCATTAGTTACTTTCTGCATTACTAAAGCTGAGCTTCAGGCAGCTACAGCTGCAGATTCCACTTTGTCTCAAGTTCTCAAATATTTACGTGAAGGATGGCCTTCCAAATGTGCTCTTGCTTCTGAATTCTTGCCTTACTTCACAGTCCGACAGGAACTGTCTTGTGTCGAGGTCTTGCTTTTCCGCGATAAATTCCCCCTGCTTCTTTCCGTAACAAGCTAATACAGCTTGCCCATGAGGCCCATCCAGGCATTGTCCGCACCAAACAGAATCTCCGAGACAGGTACTGGTGGCCAGCCTTAGACAAGCAGGTCGGGCATGCAGTTTACAACTGCCATATATGTCAGGCAGCTGACAAGTCTGCCAAATCTGCATTTTCTCCGTTGCAGCCAGTCCAGTGGCCTGATCGGCCTTGGCAGAAACTCGGCATGGACATCATCGGTCCTTTGCATAATGTTCCGCAAAATGCCCGGTTCATTGTTTCTCTCATCGACTACCATTCCAAATGGCCAGAGCTTTGTTTCACACATATGGTTACTTCTGAGGTTACATTGAATTTCTGTCTTCAATCTTCAGCCGTGAAGGTTTTCCTGATGCCATAGTTACGGACAATGGTCCACAGTTTCAGTCCCAACATTTCGAGGCTTTTCTTTCACAACGAGAAATTCAGCACTTGAGGTCACCAGTTTTCTATCCCCAAACAAATGGGCAAATCGAGCGCTTTAATCGCCTTCTGAAGGAAGATATCCAGATCGCCCAATTAGAGCACCGTCCCCTCAAGCAAGTCCTGACTGAATGTTTAGCTTCGTACAGGTTCACACCACAAGGCACCACTGAAGTGTCTCCTGCTCAACTTCTCCACGGTAGGCAACCGCGAGTTGCTCTCGACATAGTCTCTTTGCCTCGTAACATAGCAGTGTCTTCTCCTGATCAAATCCGTACTAGGGTTTTTTCTCGTCAACAAGCAATGAAAAAATATGTCGACACCCGTCGAGGTGCAAAGCAGTCCAAAGTTCGCACTGGCGATCTAGTCAAGGTTCGTGTGCCAGGTAAGCGCCCCAAGTATCGGGGTCCTTACAAAGTCTTGGGCCAGGTTAGCCCCACTTCGTTTCGCTTAAGTGATGGTAACATCTGGAATGCTTCGCGCCTTGTTATTTTTCATACGGATTCGCCTTCAACACCTAAATGTCTTACCCATCACGTTCTGTCCACGCCTTTCAACTACGCATCAGACTGTTACATGTGGCCTCCATGTACAGGCATTTCTTCTTCAAGGGGGGAGGAGTTACCAGTCGGTGTCGCGAGTTCAAGTACACCAAGTCTTACGGTTCACTTCGAACCTTCAAATACGGCTGAGACCGTTGAACCGGACTTCGGTCCGCAAAATTTTTCCGAAGCTCATGCTGCGAGCTCTGATGAGACCGCGAATTTCAACGCTCGTTCAGAGCCTTCACAATCTTCTACTGCTCTTGATGTGTCACATCAGAGCACAAGTGACCAAGCAGCAGAGACACCTGATTCTACACCCAAAAGAGCCCACCCTAAGCGGTAGCGGCAGAAGCCGCGTCGGTTCGAAGACTACGTGACGTAGAACTCTTGTTCATTACTGTTCGTGAACATTATTGTTCTGTGCAAAGGTCCAATTCATCCAATTCTATATTGTACTGAGTTGTATACAATTTTTTTAGTGCATTTTCAGGACTCATAGTGTGTAAGTTCGGTGTGGCGTGTTCTGAATTTTCATGTGTTCTAGCGTACATCGATCATGTATAAATATAAACAGTGTATAGGTGTACTTCTTTCGAGGAGGGGATGATGTTGTGTTCTAGGTTTTCGGTTTCGGTTTCGGAATGACATGTGAGGACGCCAGGGGGCGCCGCTCTGGCATCCAGGATTTCAAGGCGACTGTAAATAAAATGAGTGTGTGTTGGGTAACCGTGGAGTGCGGTTGTTGTTCTTCTCTTCGGCGCTTCGCGCCAACCTGCGTGTTCGGGCTGGTCGGCGTCCCCGCCGGCCGCGTACGTCTCCGTCGGCCGTCTTTTTCTTCTGCTTCGTCGGGACCAGCCAGCCCCCAACACAGCAACGACGGACCGCATCAGCGTAGGTCGCTGGATGTGGCTCAGGATTTGGTGCGGGTGGTGTAACAACTTGCCTCAACTCCTGGCGAACGATTTCGGCAACAGATGCGACGAGCGGTTAGGTAGGAGGCACGAAGAGGGCCCGAAGTTCCTCACGCAGTATTTCCCTAATCATTTGTCGCAGGGAACTTTCACATACGGCAGTGTTCTCAGTTGCAGCACTTACTGCCGTGTGGTTTGGCAGGCGGTCAAAGTGTCGGTATCGCTGTCACAGTATCTCTTATGAATTCATCTACTCTTGTCGGTGAATTTCGTACAAGGCCCGCAAACACTGGTTCTTTGACACCCTGCATTAGGTGACGCATCTTCTTCACCTCGGGCATGTCAGGGTCAGCTCCTCGAAACAGACGGATCATACCACAGAACACCTACCAGTTTCATACCCTCTGCGTACATAGCGGCTGTTTCGTTGGGTTTTTGTACGCAAGCCTCATTCAGTTGCTGTGCGCGGTCCCGTCGGTCCGTGTTTGAAGATGTGGCGAGGAGCTTTCGACAGAAAACTTCCCAAGATTGAAAAGTAGCCTCGTGGTTCTCATACCACGTGCGAGCGCTATCTTCCAGTGCGAAATATGCACGGCCAAGTTTGTGCTGTTCGTTCCAATGATTAGATACAGCGACCCGTTTCGAACTGTTCGAGCCAGTCCTCGACATCCTCGTACTCTTCCCCATGAAAAACTTCAGGAACGCGAGGATGTTCAAGAGTCACCAGGGAAGGAAGAGTGGTTTGCAATGGAAGGGTAGCCGTGGATGTGGTAGGAGCTGCCGTGCTGGTTAGAGGCGGAACAGGTGCGGACTTCGGACTTAGGCTTAGTCGGCGCCGACTGAATCGGTGCACCGGAGTCGTGACGAGGGGCTGGGTCTCTGGACTAGGTGAACGGGTCCGAGCAAGACTGTCCTGCATCTGGTTGTAGGCTCCAGCACCTCCACCAGTGACGTCAAAACAGAGGTCTGCTGCAGAGATTGCGACACCAGAAGCAGGTTGATCTTTTTTAATTAGAACGCGCAAGCGAGTTCTTCTTTTTCGTCCATTTCGTAGTCCTAAGTGGCACATGCACAACTGGCATCGTCTTTCTTGAGCAAGCACGTGACAATATGTGTTCTGAACACTAAAATTCTACTGATCTTTTATTGTAAGACCATTGCCTTAGATTTAAATGTCTCAAGGTTGCATTGTGAAGGATCAAAAATGTAGAACTTTCTTGACGTTATCATCACAGCAAGCAAAGGACAGCTATCCACAAAGCTACTCCACAAACCTACCGATAGGCGCTAACTGCTTCAATATTACAGCAGTCATATCCAAGGTTGCAAGACAGAGATACATCATGGACAGGCATTTAGGCTTCAAATAATGTGCTCCAACGGAAACGATTTCCTTTCAACGTGCCAACATCTATAACTTTATCGCATTGCATGCAAATACCCACTGGACATAGTTGATGGCACCATAAAGTGCGCAGACCAACCAAACTGAATCGATCTGCTCAACACCAATCCAAAATGTCTTTCAATATTCATCCGAATTTCATCTCATTCGGGATCATTCTGGGTCAGCTCCAAATGTCTCAGCCATACAGAAGTGACATCATAATATACTAACACAAAGTAGGCGCCTCAGAGATATCTTTCTAGAACCACCCAGAGTAATTTACAGGTGGTCAAACAACCTCTACAATATCTTTTCATTTTCCAAGCTCACTACTGGTTCTTCACTATTAAAAATTTCCAGTCTGCACTATCACTGCTTACCTGTAAAGTGGTATCACAATATAGGGAAAACACAAAATGTTAGAAAGATGTGTAAACACCATTACAGCAATGCATTATATGGCTATGTGAAAGCTGTATGTAAAGAAAACTTCACCTGAATTATTGGTTTGCCAGTATGCTGATAAAAGCAACCAATTTCAAAAGTGGCACTTAGCTCCCATGCTTTGGACATTGTGGATCGGGCAGCATTAATGGTCGCATGAAAATGCTTTCTCGTGCACTAGAGCTCTCATGAACATTACAAAGAGTTGCAGGTGTTTCTTTTCGCACAATAAATTTTGATCCTTCATGGTCAACATTGCAACTCATTATGCAAAGAGGAGCAAGTTTCCAATAGAGACTCAACACAAATTTCGTTACTATTATTCCAGCAATTTTTCATACCTTCCGAGTTACTTCATGCAAGTAGGAAATGACTGTGATATCAAGGCGGGAATTACTCTGACAGTTTGAGTCATTCCTGTCTTATTAAGCTCGATTCTCATAGTAGTTGCTAATAATTATTGTACTATAATAGTCAGGAAGAAAAAAGCAAAGCTACTAGCTGCATCTGCTGTATGTGAAACACAAGTATTCGTTAACTGATGACCACAAAAAATTGTTATCTGATGACCACATGATGCTTTTACTCCACAAGTTTTGAATGAGCAGTTGCAAAGGGCAGTAGACATTCCTAAATAGGTTTCATAACACCAACACACGCAATCCTAAAACCTATTTTCATGTTCCAAGTACTACAGCTTACATATTTTCCAAAGGATTTTCAACGGTAAGTACTGAACACTTAATTTAAGATTGAAACATATAAAGAACGCTATCTACAACTAACTCTTGTTTTTGCTAATTTGTTCAGAAATAAGTGGTTAATAACAAACCAGAACTCTTCATAACACTTGTTCATTTCTAGGCTAGTAAATATATAAAGCACTTTTCAAATCGTGCTAATGAAAGGTTCGGCAGATCCAACGTACCTTAGGAATCGATGTTATGCAAAGCATGCGTATGAAAGGTAACTGTGTTTTAATTTTTGTATTGAGCGAGGCCTTACGATGTGGCACTTAATATGTGCACAAATCCGTGCACACACAAACAATAATTATTTAAATACGAAGTGGCACTTGATATGCGCACAAATCCGTGTACACACATACATTAAACAGCCCTATATGTTTTATATTAGCAGTTGTTTGTAGTTACATAATGATGCCAAAAGCAACATGAATGTTAGCAAGACCACGTTGATTATTTCTCACGTTCTCAGCTGGGACAAGAAAACGAGAAAGAAGAAGAGCAAGAGACGCGGGGACGCTCAAGTGACAGCCGAGCGCTTCGGAGCGCAGTTACATAAACAAGTATTTTTTGCCTTATACCTTAAAGACGGAGTTGAGTCTGATCGCAGTGTCTGGAACGCCATCGTCTTAATATCTGGTGCCGAAGAACCGCGATTGAAAACCAGGACCCTAGGGACGGCTACCAGTCAACTGCAGCGGTATGGACCAACTGAAGTCGAAGCAGACGTCGCGGCGAGCACAGAACACGAGGATTATAAACGAGGCAAGTGCTCTCCTCGCTAACAACTCTGCCTCCTATGACCAGCTCAATTCCCTATATGAGAGGCTGAAGGCTAACAACAAAGAGCTTAAAAACTTGAACAACTAGACTGACCAGCATATACCGGTCGAGAAGTTTGAAGTCGAGTATAACGCCACCTTACAATACGAGAACAGAGTTACGCGCATTCTTGCAGAGATTCTCAGCAAGAAAGATCGCATGCTAAGGACATCGACCAGAACTCAATAAACAGTTGCCAAGACAGTCGCAGCACCATAAGACAGAACTGGAGTTAAATTGCCTAAACTGACAGTAGCTCCTTCTTCTGGGGACCTATGCAAGTGGACCGAATTTTGGGAACAATTTGACCAAATTATTCGTAGTAACAATCGCATCACTGCCACAGAGAAGTTTCATTACCTGCGACTGTACCTGAAAAGAGACGCTGCATCAGTAATTGCAGGCCTTCCGACGACAGAAAGTTGCTACAGTGTTGCCATCAACATGCTACAGAAGCGATTTGGGGACAAGACGCGCCTGGAGCAAGAATATTTTGCCAAGCTACGGATGTTAAGCTCTGTCCGTTCATCGACTGACACCAAAGCGCTACGCAGCTTGTACGACCAAGTTCTCGTTAATATCCGAGGCTTAGAGACTTTGGGTGTGCACAAGTCGTCATTTTCGTCAATGCTTTGCGACATCCTACTGCGTGCTCTTCCAGGGGATATAGTTGTGCAGTATCATCGATCCTGTGCCGTCCAGTTGGCATATGACTCGAGAGCTGAAGCTACATCCGTGGGACTGGACCATGTGCTCAACTTCCTGTGTATCGAGCTGGAAAGTCTGAAGAAGAGTGATTTTAAGGGGGGACGCGCCCTTTGAAAACCGAAAAATCGCGAAAAAGTCGATTTTTTGAAAACCACATACTCGGGCAGTATGACTCATAAACTGCCTCTACTGTAAATATCAATGTCTAATTCATCGCGAAAGTACGTCAAATAAATTTTATAACATGCCGCGGCAGCCAGCAAGTGGCGAGCGAGCGCCGAAAATACCCCAACTTCGCGCTCTCGCCATTTCCCAACCGCTCGGCCGATCGCCGCCATCTTGATGTTGTTTTGCTCGTGAATTCTTGCGCTTTTTTTTTTTTTCGCCATCCGCGGCAGTGGCGGTGGCGCTCCGAGGCGGGAGTCGCTCACGATTGGGGGGCTCGCGGAAGCTTTCGAATGTCCCGCTGCCTGGATGCGAAGCCGCGATTGGACAAAGCGCGCGCCTCTCGAGGGAATGGGGGAGCGCGCGGCTCCTATTGGCTGCTGCACGCGATCACGTAGCTGCTTCTCCGGCATGCGCCGGCTCGTCGTCTGCACCGGCGCTTGCAATGCCGGCGTTCTTTGTGTGCCCCGTTTGCCATCATTCCGATCGGTCGTCACACGTGCTCCTCTATCTTTCACTGTCTTCACGAGACGATCTTCTACCGTCTTCACGAGACGATCTTCTACCGTCTTCACGAGACGATCTTCTACCGTCTTTACGAGACGATCACTACCGTCCTCACGAGACGATCTTCCGCCGTGTTCACGGGACGCGGATTGTTGCGCTGACGGTCACGATGGGCATTTCGAAGTTCAAGACTCGGCACGCGTTCGGTTCAAGAAAGGGTCAGCTGAAGCTCGTACGCATGGCGAAGCTCACCTGCACGCCCACGCGCGGCGACAGTTGCACCGATGCTTCCGCTTCATCTTTTCAAGACGATTGCGTCGACGCTTCTAGCGACGAGACTTCTACACCATCGGCACAAGGATCCGTCGGGACGAGTGAGGCTGGTGTTTCGTGCTCAAGTGCGCCTGGTGTGTCGCGCTCGCCAACCGCATTGATTCCGGCCCCGAACAGTGAGACCGCGTCGTCGACTGTGCACTTCCAAACACGTTTTCGGACGTGCGAGGAGTTGGCGACGGCGGAGAGAGAACGTGCTGCTGTGCAACGAAAGCTTGGCGCTATGCCAGCGACCGAGAGGAAGTTTCAAGCGATGATGCCTGAACCCGAAGCTGCCACCGCTACTACCGAAGGCGAGAGATATTTCCTCGTGCAAGGGGATGCCCTTAGCGACATGCTGTCCAAGACCCCGTGCCCGCGCTGCCTCGCGACCGGGATGAAAGTTCAAGGAGGCACCCAGCTTGGACTTGCCACGAAGCTTGAGCTGGTATGTCCACATTGTAGAATAGTTTCAAGTTCGTGGAGCTCTGCTCGTCAGAACGAGTCAAGGGCCTTCGACGTGAATATAAGAGCCATTACGGCCATGAAACAAATAGGGAAGGGACAGACAGCCCTCAACGACTTTTGGGCAACTATGAATGTTTCCCACCGTGGCCTGCACCACAAAACTTTCCAGAGGCACCTGAAGCAATTCAGAGAACCACAGCAACAGACCCTGGATAAATTCTATGAAGAATCGGCTTCTGCTGTGAAAAAGGTGTACAAGGAGATGGACCCATCTTTCTGCAAGGACATTACAGTGAACTATGATGGCACGTGGCATAAGCGCAGACATACATCTCAGTGCAATCTTCGAGTATCACACAGGCCTCATCTTGGATGCTGTAGTTTTATCGAATCAGTGTCTCGGCTGCCAGGTAGGACCGAAGCCTGAAGACGAGGGCTATGCAAGCTGGTTGAAGCACCATGTGTGCCAAAAAAACACTGATGCCAAGTCTGGGAGGATGGAGGTTGAAGCAGCTGTAACTGTTCTTACGTTCACTGTCCAAGCATAACCTCCGGTATACAACCATTGTATCTGATGGGGACAGCGCCACAATCTCTGCCCTTCAACAAGACAATGTTTATGGGCTAGTCCCTATTGTGAAAGAAGAATGCTTGAACCATGTCCGGAAGAGGATGGGCACAGCCCTACGCAATCTTGTGCAGAAAAGCGAACAGGCTCTGGGAGGGAAGGGCAGATTGACAAAAGCCCTTATTGATACAGACTATTATGGCTGGGCACTGCGGAACAATTCAAACAATGTGGCTGCAATGCAGCGTGCAGTGATGGCGTCATATTATCACGTCACCTCAACTGACGAGGATCCTCACCATGACTTGTGCCCGGAAGGTGCAGACTCGTGGTGCCGTCATAATGCCTGCAAGGGGAATGGCGTGCCACCTCCAAAGCACAAATACAATCTTCCGGGCTACGTTGCAGAAGCGCTGCTGCCAGTCTACCAGCGCCTTTCACAGGCTTCTCTACTGCAACGCTGCCTGGGAGCAAAGACGCAAAATGCATCGGAGTCATTCCATTCTGTCCTATGGTCCTTGATGCCCAAGGAGCAACATGCATCATTGACTGCTGTCGAGACAGCACTGCATGACGCAGTTTTGCGGTATAATGCCGGCTGCTACAGGGCCACCCAAGAGTTGTCGTCATCAGTGGGACTCACACCTGGCCACCTAACCATTCAACGAGCTGCGGAGAAAGACTCTCTGCGTCTGAGAAAGGCTCAGAAACGGATGAATGAGAAGCAGGAAAAGCGGCAAAGAAAAAGAGAGCCTAAGGACACATCTAGCTACTCTGCAGGGTCATTTTAGACCATAATAAATGTTAGAAACTTTCGAAGTCAATTTTCTCAGAATGACTTTTATGGCCAGTGAGGCTGCTTAGTCAGGTGATCTCTCTGGAACTGCTGGTCTGATTTCTATCAGGTTTTTTTTATTATGCACCTTAATAAATTGCCCAGGGCAAGACAAGCCCGCTTTTTCAATTGATTGTGTCTGTAATTTGTAATAATTAACTAAAACTTCATTGATGAGAGCCAAATTGTGAACACTAAATTCAGTGCTCTGCTAACATTTTTTGGCAAGGGAATTTAAAAAAAGGGCTCTGTCTTGCCCTAAAGCACCTATCCAGGAATCATCATAGTGAATTTCACAGTGCTAGCACATTTTTGAAATTCTCCAGACCCTGACTAAGGGACCCATGTGGACTACCCTGATAAATGGCTGTAACTTGGGAACCAGTGAACATAACTGCATGAAACTTTGTGGTTATTCAAATGGCTTTGCTATTAGTGTACCCTGAAAATTTCATTAAGATATCTCAACAAACAAAAAAGTTGCCCTTCGAAGGTAGCCTCCCCCCTTAAGGATGCCAGAGGGTGAGAACATGGAACACTTCCCGTGGCCAGTCAGTCGAGGTACTCTCGGCGTGGGAAACCGACATCATCTGTGCTTCACAGCAACTCGGCATGAAAAAAAAAAGTACAACTGCATATTCTGCTCGTCTAGTCATCACAGATCAAAAGCCTGCACAGCTGACTTGTCACTGACGCAGAAGAAGGAACTGCTTTCCAAGGACAAAAGGTGTTTCCGCTGCACCATCAAAGGACATCGGGCACGGGACTGCAAAAAGAAGATTTCCTGCTCCAGATGCGAAGCTCGACACGCTACAAGCATGTGCGATCCCGATAGGTGTTCATGGAAGTCAGACTATGCTAACAACAACAACGAAGAAACTACGACAGTCTGCGCATCACTTGGAAGAAGACCCATCAAGGAAAACTCTATCATTTGCGTTTTCCTTCAGACTTTCAGAGCATGCGCCATGAATGATGACACCTGCCGCTACATAAGAGGCGTTTTTGATGGTGGCAGTCAGAGGACTTTCATAACTGAAGATCTGTCCAAGCACCTCTAGCTGAAAAGCATGGGAACAACTCGAATAGCCTTCAATACTTTCGCAAGTACAACGGACCAAAAGGCTAAGAGGCGTCGCATCACAAAACTACGACAGCGAAGCCAGTTTTACGAGGCGGAAATAGTCTTAACTGCAATAGAGATCCCAAGCATCTGCTAGGACATCACAGAGACTGCAATTCGTTGCGTCTTTCAAGAAGCTGGGAAACGATGTCGCCGATGAGCTCAAACATCCATCTATCATCACTAAGAGTGGCATCAGCATACTTATCGGGTCTGATCAGATGTGGAAAGTGTTGACCGGCGAAGTTTCACGGTGAAAAGGCAACGAATCATTGATCGCACTGAACTCCAAGCTTGGATGGACCTTCCAGGCAAGCACATCGCACTTGGTGTCCCCACCAACTACTTCACAAATGATGGTGTGCGTGCTAAAAGCCCGAGCTACTAATTCCGACGGGATTTTGCGCTCCTTTTGGGAACTTGAAAACATAGGAATTACGGACACGATAAACAAGCCACCTGAAATGAGCAACACCATGAGGCATTTTGAGCAAACGATTAGCTTTATAAACGGAAGATATGAAGTGGCCCTCTCTTGGAAGGATAATTTCGAGCTTGCAAGCAACAAGCAAGTCGCCGTTACTTGACTGGACAAGCTTGTCAACCGTCTCGGCTCCAGAAAAGGACTGCTCGAAACGTATGACCATACGATAAGAGAGTACTTGAGGGCAGGACACGCCGAAGTAGTCAGTGATGTACCTGCAGAGGTGGCGAAATTATATTACATGCCGCACAAGGAAGTCATGCATGAACAAGCACTGACGACGAAAATGAGAGTGGTGTTTGACGCTTCGTCACATGCCAAAGAATGCAAGTCCCTTAATGACTGCCTTGAAAAAGGTGACAACTTATACCAAGACCTCGTGCAAATTCTGCTATGCTTCAGAACGCACCCGGTGGCAGTTATCGTGGACATAGAAAAGGCATTCCTTCAGATTGCGATACGGGAGGACGACAGAGACACTTTCCGCTTTCTCTGGTTTGCAGAAGGAGATTTATCCAAGGGCAAGCTGCAAGAGTGGAGGATGACACGAGTGCCCTTTGGAGCCACATGTAGCCCATTTTTGCTCACAGCTACTATTCTCTACCACGTTAAAAGAGCACCGGCTGTCATGGCACAAACAGCGCAAACTCTTGCCGAGTCGTTTTACGTGGATGACTTAGTCACTGGTGTCGACACAGAAGAGGAAGCCGCTAAACTTTGCCGAGAAGCGCGCACAATAATGAAATCGGCTGGCATGACATTGCAGAAATGGACAACAAATTCAGAAAATTTGATGCGAACGCTTGAAAATCAAGTAGAATCTACTAGTAATGAGATGGTCGTTTTTCACGAAACATCGGTCAAGGTTCTGGGTTTGGTTTGGAATCCTGCAAAGGATGAATTCAACTTTTCGGTTGAAAATCTACTCCGGTTTTTGACAGCACAGACGGACACAAAACGATTTGTCTTGCAGTCAGCATCAAGAATGTTTGACCCGTTGGGATTTGTAAGATCATATACTATTGCCATACGAATGTTGTTTCAGAAGCTGTGAATACGAGGGATTGGCTGGGATGAAGTACTACTTAATGACCTGCAAAAAGAATGGAATGATTGGGTCATCCAGCTGCCGCAACTGCAAGACGTCGTCATTTCTCGCTATCTGGGCGGCAGAGCAACGAAGGCCAATGTGCTTCAAGTACATGATTTCTGCGATGCCAGTCCAGCGGCATACGGAACAGCGATATACATCGTGTCAAGTCCTGAGGAGCCGAAACTGTTGATTGCAAAGTCTCGTGTAGCACCCATTAAGGAGACAACGCTGCTGCGATTGGAGCTGCTGGCTGCCTTAATCGGCTCAAGATATTGGCATACGTGAAAAGCGCTTTGAGGAATGTTCAAGTTGACTATACGATGTGGAGCGATTCCACCTTTGTGTTGTCATGGATAAAAGCTGACGTGAAAAAGTGGAAACAGTTCGTAGCCAACAGAGTCAATGAAATTAGGTGCACTACGGATCCATCAAAGTGGAGATACTGTCCTGGAACGGACAACCCGGCTGACCCACTCACGCGTGGCGCGACGCTTGAAAGACTGCAGTGCAGCTCAAAATGGTGGCATTGTCCCGAGTGGCTAACTAAACCAATGTCTGAATGGCCCCTACAGTTCAGTGAACTAAACATAGCGGAAGCCACCCAAGGTGAAGTTACAACAGTCCACGTTGCACTAATGACACGCTTCTCAGTTCCGATAATCGATATTCAATATTCAACGGTACAGCAGGCTTCAGCGCCTACTCAGAGTCACTGCGTCGGTTTGCAGATTTACTGACCAATGCAGAAAAAGGACAGACCATACAGGACATCTCGTGGCAACAGAAATCCTGAACGCTGAACAGTATTGGATAAGATGTACACAAGAGCAAGGCTTTCTTGAAGAACTCACCGCTTTGACCAACGGCCAACCAGTCGAGTCTACATCTTGAATCGCTGAACTACGCCCTTACATAAACAAAGACGGAATTCTACGAGTTGGAGGCCGTTTATACCTCATGCATTCCACACAAGATGTCAAGCACCCAATCATAATGCCGTCAAGCCACCAGTTTTCGGCACTTTTGGCAAACAGAGCCCATCTTCAAGTCCTACATGGAGGAGTTAGGGATACACTTACGCAGCTTCGGGAATGCTACTGGATTTGTCGAGCTCGCTCTTTGGTAAAAAGAGTGCTGCATGGCTGCAATATATGCAAGCGTTTCAGTGCAGGCTGTTATGACCATCGTCAGTAGGTGCCATGCTTGCGCTGAGGAGCGTAGCCGGGCAGCGCTCCCACGCCTGGAACCCCAGTTCTCTTGGAACCAGCGTCCAGAGCTGACGGGGGAGCGGCGCTCTTTTGATCCTCAAACAAGTAGCCGACTAACCTTTCTATGCTGTAAATAAGTGTAAAAAGTGCCATAAACCTGTTTGTTTTTCATATCCCCATCTTGTCAGCGTTCGTTTCCTCCACCCGAAGCTACACCACGCTACCACAAAAGACCAGGCAGACCCCGGTCCGCAACAACTGGCAAACAGTGCTGAGATCCGCAACAACTGGTGAACAGCGCCGAAAGCCACGACAACTGGTGGCAGCGGTGGGATACGACTCACCACTGGGATCCACAACAGGGCCCAGGAAGTGCTGAGACTGCTCCGTTAACAAGTCATCGAGGGTCACCAACGAACCCGTTCGAAGTTGTAGGAGTCGACTTTGCGGGCCCTCTGTATGTACGCACAGGGAAAGGGGACACGAAGTGCTACGTTGCACTTTTTACGTGCGCCGTATCTAGAGCCGTGCATCTCGAGCTTGTCTCAGAAATGACAACCGAGGCTTTCCTGCTGTGCCTACGACGATTTGCAGCTCGGAGAGGATTACCTAGGGTGATCTATTCTGACAACGCACGAAGCTTTCACAAGACATCGGCAGACATAAAGCGACTACACCGAATGTTCTCTGAAGAGGACGTCGCTGGTCACCTCAGCACCAACGGCATTTCGTGGAAGTTTACTGCACCAAATGCTCCTTGGTGGGGTTGATGGTGGGAGCGCCTCGTACGATCAGTGAAGCTCCCGCTGCGAAAAATTATCGGCAAAGCTTGTCTGAACTACGAAGAAATATCGACAGTGCTGGCGGAGGTCGAAGCAGTCATAAACTCTAGGCCTCTGACTTTCATTGAGACAGATGCAGGAGAACCTTGCACTTTGACACCAGCCAAACTTCTCCTTGGACGAAGATTGACTTCCATACCATGTGCGACCGCTGACGAAGGCAACAGCAACTCCAAGCGAGCAGACGCCATACACAGACACAACTAGAACTGCTGGTTGAAAGTTTTTGGGAGCGTTGACAAAAAGAATACCTGTTGCAATTACGATCTGCACACTTTGCCGACACGAAATCAAATACAACATTGAAGCAAGGGGACATCGTTCTCGTGTGTGCGGACAACACGTCACGCCAGCTATGAAAGGTTGCAAGGGTCACGGAAGTGTACCACAAGGCCGACGGTCTCATTCGTTTCTGCAAGATCAAGTTGCAAGGCGGTCATCTTGTGATCAGGCCGATACAAAGACTGTACCCACTTGAACTATGTGTTTAACTTTGCGTGGCCGGGAATGTTGATTATTTCTCACGTTCTCGGCTGGGACAAGGAAACGAGAAAGAAGAAGAGTGCGAACGAGAGCGAGAGACGTGGGGACGCTCAAGTGACAGCAGAGGGCTTCCGAGCGCAGTTAAATAAACAAGTATTTTTTGTCTTATACATTAAAGACGAAGTTGAGTCTGATCGCAGTGTCTAGAACGCCATCGTCTTAATAACTAGAAGTGGTAAGCTGATATAAAGCACTAGTGGTTGCACTGGGGCTCACAAGAATGGTAGTCCTCAACACTGCTACACAAATCAACCTCACCGGATGGCGCCTAACTACAATTGACGTTAACCTGGCATGGCGGCTGTATCACAGGAGTACATATTGTCACGTCCACGAGAGGGCTTGTTCAAAGCCGAAGTAACGGTCGATTTGAAGGGGTAGAATGAACGTACACCAGAGACCTTTGGCAATAGCTGAACGTTCTCTTCTACAGCCACCTTCCTATTGCCCGCCACACAGATGCACATACCTAAATTACGTATGTGGTAACATTTCCCTCCGCGCAGATGAAGCCCACTGGGCGAGTCAAACAGTCTTTCGAGGAATAAAGCGCCTCAAACGCGTAACATGGGCAAGTTCAGTTTTGGCAGACCGTTGGGCATTCGAATGGAGACGCGCCACGCATAAAGTTAAATCGCTTATACGGTCTCTAAAGAGAAAAGGTATCGCTTAGTGCAATACCTTGTTTCTCGCACAACCCGCGTTTTCTAGTTAGTGTCCACAGAAACACTAGGTCTCTGCGATTGTACGTCACGTGTCGGCGTCGGTGGTCAAAACGTGCCTTCGAGCGGTATGCGCAAATAAGTAAGCCGTCTGGCTTCTTTTGCACGACAGAAGATCTCGGATATGCAGGGATCATGGTGGTCCAAACACGGGAAGATGGTACTGAGGGTATGACGAGGAAGCCGAGCATATAGAAGAAGGAAAGGACTGTAGTCGGTAGTTTCATGCTGTACGGTGTTAAATGCATAAGCCATAAAAGGTAAAATGCTGCCCCAGTTCTTATGATCTGATGCGAAATACATAGACAGCATGTTCGTGAGAGTTCTGTTAGTTCATTCAGTTAGACTGTTTGTTTTGGGACAGTATGGTGTAAATTTCCAAAACCTTGAAGTGCATGACAATAGTTATAGCGCGAGAACAGAACGACGACAAAGAGATAAAAAGGACACCATTTGTCGTCGTTTTGTTCTCGCACTATAATTATCGTCATATCACACTAACTGGCCCAAACTGCCACACTCGAAGTGCAGACACGAAGCATCTCTTCCACCATGTCTGCAGTGAATTGTCACCCACAATCACTGATTACAATTTCGGGAGGTCCGTGTCGTAGCATCACAAAATGTAGCATGAAGAAAAACACATCAGCTTCAGTTGCCGATGGTATGGCAGCTGTCTCACAGCACCGTCGGTGTTAAATGATCGGTGCAGACGACTATCCAGTGATTTCCATCAAACGACCGGGAAAAGGCTCAAGAACTTGTTCGAATGGAGTTCGACTTGTTCGAATGAAGTTCTAGGGAGCGACACCGGATGTATTCGCCCCGGAAGAGCACTTGTCGGGCGCTTGTGACATTGACACTCGTTGCAGCTAGACACGTAGTGTTTAGTCCTCTGGCACATTTTGGGCCAGTAGAACCTTTCTTGAAGGTGGCAAAAAGTTTTCACTGTGCCTAGATGACCGGATGTTGAGTCATCATGCATTGCCTACAAGATGTAAACGCAAAGGCTTTTCAGAACCACCAGAAGATGATGATGATGATATATGGTGTTTTTGGCGCAAGGGCCATTTGCTGGCCAAAGAGCGCCAGTTCATGAGACAGGAATGTGGACAATGGTTGTGATTAGCGGCTGTATAAGGGCCATAAAATTCCTCGCAGTAAAGCGGGTAAAAACATACAAGTAATAAAATCATGACCGTGCCGTGAAAGGTGTGTGTGGTGTGAATAGGTGACAAAAGTTGGTGATAATGAAAAACGATGGTCGACATGTATGGCATTAGCACAAGTACCTCACTCGTTCATACCCTTGCGTGCAAGGGCCGTGAGGCAAGTGCTTTCCTGTGTAGCCACCGCAGCAAAAACCTCTCTAGAGAGGTCGTACTAGGGTATGCCCGGGTATATGATATGAAAATTATGAATTTCCTTTAAAAACGCTAATAATGATTTGTGACTAAAAAGCGGTTCCCTACTGACGAACATTGCAGGGTGTAAAGGTATATGTTGTCGATAGGATAGTGGGAAGTGTTGTCTTCTTAGAGTGTCTAAATGTTTACATTGAATTAAAACGTGAAGAACTGTTAATGCCTCACCACATTTATCACACAATGGTGGATCACCACCGGACAAAAGATGTGTGTGTGTCGTGTATATGTGTCCTATCCTGAGTCTTGTTAGTGTTACCTCTGTTAGACGTGATTTTGATACTGGTGGCCAATGGCCAAGGTGTGGCTTGATAACGTGTAGTTTGTTTTGTGTGTGTGTATCCCACTTGCTCTGCCAGTAGTTCCTGAGTTTTCGTTTGAGAGACGGCTTAAGATCAAAGGCCGGGATTGATGTCGGTGTAATGGCGGTGCTTTCGTGGGCGGATGCAGCAAGCTGATCCGCCATCACGTTGCCCTGAATCTCACGGTGCCCTGGCACCCAGCACACAACAACATGTCTGTTGAGTGTGTAGAGGGTGCATAAAATGGAGTAAAGTGAAACGAGGACAGGGTTTTTTTGTTTTTTAAGACTGTGCAGAGCCGTTACCACACTGAGGGAGTCTGTATAAATTACTGCTTTTTGTATTTGTGATTGTTTGATGTGTTTAGCTGCCACAAGTATCGCGTAAGCTTCCGCTGTGAAGATACTTGTGCCTGGATGTAGAGGGCCAGCATCCGAAAAGGAAGGGCCAACAGCAGCGTAGGACACAGAGGAGTTAGACTTAGAGGCATCTGTAAAAAACTCAGGACGTGTGTATTTGTGTTGAAGTTCCAAGAAGTATGTTCGAATATGGGCAATAGGCGCATGTTTAGTAACTTCTAAAAAAGACACATCGCAATCTATAGTCTGCCACTGCCACGGTGGCGGGTATGCTACAGGAGCCATTAAACTGTGTTCGAGTGACACTCCAGTGTCCTCAGCTAGACCCTTCAGGCGAACTGAGAAGGGCTGCCTCATTGAAGGCCTGTTTTGAAAAAGAATGGAGCTCGACAAGTCATTAATAGTAGAGTATGAGGGGTGCCTCTTGTCTGCTTTCACCTTTAGGAAATATACAAAGGACATGTAGGTTCTTTGCAGATGAAGCGACCACTCATTTGACTCAACGTAAAGGCTTTCTACGGGGCTGGTGCGAAAAGCACCCGTAGAAAGGCGGATGCTCGAATGGTGCACGGGATCCAGCATCTTCAAAGCACTTTGAGTCGCTGACTGATAAACAATGGCCCCATAATCTAAGCGGGTGTGAATAAGGCTTCTATACAGGTTCATGAGGCATTTCCTGTCACTACCCCACGTAGTACGTGACAACACTTTTATAACATTCATGGCTTTTAAACATTTTGTTTTTAAATACTTTATGTGGGGTACGAAGGTCAACTTGTTGTCCAAGATTAAGCCTAAGAATTTATGCTCGGCTTTGACGGACAGTTGTTGCCCGTTCAGTTGAATGTCGGGTTCCGAGTGCATGCCTCTCTTTCGCGAGAACAAGACACACGTGCTTTTTTGTGGGTTAAGTCGAAATCCGTTTTCATCTGCCCATTTGGAGATCTTATTTAAACCCAGCTGAACCTGCCGCTCACACATGGCCAAGTTGCATGACTTGAAGCCAAGCTGAACGTCGTCGACATATGTACAATAGAACATATTGCGGGGAATGGACAAGTGCAAAGAATTCATTTTAATAATAAAAAGTGTGCAACTAAGCACACCTCCTTGTGGCACGCCTGTTTCCTGGACAAATGTTTGGGAGAGCACACTGCCCAGACGGACACGGAATGTCCGGTTTGACAGGTAACTTTCGATTATATGAAACATTCTTCCGCGCACACCAAGGTGGGACAGGTCTCTTAGAATTCCGTAACGCCATGTAGTATCATAAGCCTTTTCGATATCGAGGAACACAGAGAGAAAATATTGTTTATGGACGAACGCGTCTCTGATCTGTGCCTTGATACGAACAAGGTGGTCTGTGGTGGATCTACTTTCTCGAAACCCGCACTGAAATTGGTCGAGCAAATTATTTGTTTCAAGAAAATGTACAAGTCGGCAGTTTATCATTTTTTCGAAGACTTTGCACAAGCAGCTTGTAAGTGCTATAGGCCTATAACTCGAGGGTAAAGAAGGGTCCTTGCCCTCTTTCAAAATGGGTATAACAATAGCCTCTTTCCAGGAGGTAGGAATAGTGCCAGGAGACCAAATAGCATTGTACAAACAAAGTAAGGTTTTTCGGGTTTCGTTTGGTAGGTTTTTTAACATTTCATACATCACAAGGTCAGAACCTGGGGCAGAAGTACTGCAGGAGTTTAGAGATGTTTGGAGCTCAGCTAGATTGAAAGCTTGGTTATATGCCTCGTATTTAGTGGATTTGTGTTCGAGTTTCTGCTTTTCTATTCTTGTTCTGTATTTTTGGAAAGTGTCAGTATAGTGGGACGAGCTGGATACCTGTTCGAAGTGTGCACCGAGAAAGTTTGCCTGATCTTCCAAGGTATCACCCTGAGTGTTTATGAGTGGAAGTGTGTGTACTTGTTTTCCTGCTATCCTACCAACCATGTTCCAGACTTTAGCCTCCTGTGTGTATGAATTAACCCCTGATAAAAACTTCTGCCAGCTTTCTTTTCTGGCCTGCCGACGCGTTCTCCTGCCTTGAGACTTTATTTTCTTGAAGGTTTCAAGATTTTCGGCTGTCGGTGAGTTCCGAAGCAGCCTCCAAGCTCTGTTTTGCTGTTTGCGCGCGTTTCGGCATTCAGAATTCCACCATGGCACACATCGTTTTTCGGGGTGTCCATTTGTTTGTGGGATGCATTTTGTTGCAGCATCAATTAAAAACGCTGTGAAGTAGTTCACAGCAACATCAATGTTCAAAGTACAGATGTCATTCCAACCTAGGCAAGCGATAGTATGAAACTGTTCCCAGTCGGCTCTGTTTATGAGCCACTTGGGAACACGTGGTGGACACTCAGTTACTGTCGTTGTGCTCAAAACTACGGGGAAGTGGTCACTTCCGTACAGATTACTGACGACTTTCCACTGGAGTAGAGGCACAAGAGATAGAGATACTATGCTCAGGTCTATGGAGGAGTAGGTGTCATTAGCGAGGTTATAATAGGTTGGTTCTTTTCGATTTAGAAGACACGCGCTCGACGAGATAAGGAACTGTTCGATCAGTCGACCTCGCGCGTCATACCGAGAGTCACCCCATAACCTGCTATGCGCATTAAAGTCTCCAAGGAGAACATAAGGCTCCGGAAGTTCATCAATTAGAGAGTGTAAATCGCGTTTTTGCAGCTGATAGCTAGGAGGAATGTAAATACTGCAGATTGTGATCAGTTTATCAAAAAGAACCGCTCGAACAGCCACTGCCTCAAGGGGTGTTTGGAGTTGTAAGTGTGTGCATGCTATTCCTTGATTCACTATGATGGCAACACCTCCGGATAATGTCATAGCATCAACACGGTCTTTTCGGAAAATAACGTATTTACGAAGAAAATTTGTGTGTTTTGAATTAAGGTGTGTTTCTTGTACACACAGCACTTTTGGCGAGTGTTCATGTAAGAGTTCTTGGATGTCGTCAAGGTTTCTGAGAAGGCCCCTGACGTTCCATTGTATAATTTGAGTGTTCATGGTGAATGTGAAATAGTGCTGTGTGTACGAAAAGCGAGTGGCTGTTTAGACGGGGAGTTTGAGTTCACTTAACAGGGCCATCACCAGGCCCTGTTATTTGCTTTTTTGTTTTCTTGGCGCACTCCAAGGAGCCACGCCGCTCTTTCGGCACCAAGGGTGCCGACGTATCCATTGCCTCCTCGGAGGCACTGGATGCCCGCACATGCGGGCTGTTAGTTCGGATTTTGGGCCTCGCCTGGTGAGGGGAGGCCTTGAGACCCGAAGACTCTGGAGTCTCCGGTCTCTGTTTGGGAGTAGGCGGTGTAGCCTGGGCTACAGCCGCCTTGGGGGCAGGTGCCACAACCGCCGGCTCGGTATGCACGGGCCGGAGGGGTGGCGAGGGCTGGTGCGGCGGTGCCCCCTGATGCGCCGCATCAGCGTATGTAGATCCATAGAATGGAGCGACTCTTCGCCGTGCTTTCTTAAATGTAATATTCTCCTTCACCTTCAACGTAACTATTTCTTTTTCTTTTTTCCAGTATGTGCAGGAGCGTGAATATGCGGCATGGTTTCCTTCGCAGTTTACACAGTGTGGCGGTTGTTTGCAGTTCTCAGACACGTGGCCTAGGACTCCACATTGCGCACAAGTCTGGCGACCACGACAGGTTTTAGAGCCATGGCCATACCTCTGGCATTGGAAGCAACGACGAGGATTTGGTATGTACGGCCTGATAGATGTCTTTGTGTAGCCTGTTTGAATTGATTCCGGTAGTTTACTGGATGCAAATGTAAGTATCAAGTGTTTTGTCGGTGTTTCCTTATTGTCTTTTCTGATGATGATTCTCTGTACATTAGTGACATTTTGGCTCTTCCACCCCTCCAAAAGTTCAGTCTCAGTCAAGTCAAGTAAGTCCATGTCGGATACCACTCCGCAAGTTGTGTTCATTGATCTATGTGGTGTTACGGTTATTGGTATGCCACCGAAATCTGAGAGACGGTCTAGCTTTTTAAATTGTTCTTTGTCACGGATTTCGAGGAGAAGGTCTCCACTAGCCATTTTGGTTACCTTGTATCCTGTGCCAAGAGTTTCGGTAAGACATCTAGAGACTAGGAAAGGAGAGACGGTCCTGGCTTGCTTTTCAGTTTTTTCACAGTGAATGACGTGGAAATGGGGAAAAGTTTCTGTTGGCTGGTTGAAGAGATTTATGTCGTCGGTGCGTACCCGCTTTAGGCCGGTACGATCAGATAGTAGAGGGAATGCGCCATGCATGCCCGTCTTATTTTTGTTCAGCAGCGTTGGCAGCCACCCACCACGGAGCCCAACAAGGGGACGCTGCAAGTTTAAAGGTGCTGAAAGCTTGCAGACGTCAGCCGTACAACACTGCCATAACCCAATGCGCCTAGACCAAGGTAGGCTATTTGCACAGGGTTAACCCTTGCCGCCAGGAAAATTGGAAGTAAACAGAAGAGAGTAGAAGACAGGACAGATAGATAGTGAGAGATAAAGACGAAGATGTAGGCAGAGAGAGATAGGAAAAGGCGACTGCCGATTTCCCCTGGGTGGGTCAGCCCAGGGGTGCCGTCTACGTGAAGCCGGGGCCAAAGGGGTGTGTTGCTTCTGCCAGGGGGCCTTAAAGGTCCAATCACCCAGCGTCGGCTCAACCCCCAGGATCCCCTTTTCCCCGGACACGGCAAAGCCACGCACGGCTAGGCGTGGGAGGGAGTAGAAACTCCCCCGTTAGCTCGGGTCCGTGGTGTCGCTACACACCAAACGCCTACTTGCGCAGGCGCCCCTGCGGGGAACCACCAGAAGATATCGTGAGCCGGTGCTAGCGCAGTTCTTTTTGTAAACCAGCCCGTCTCAAATGCAGAAGCGCGTAGGCGATGATTTTGGCATGGTAGCATGAAGTTGCTGTATGATGCCGTCCCTTTGTTGCACACCTTAAAGGTGTTGGTATCGGGAAATGGTTGGTCCACTGATGCCATGTAGGTGTCAAAGTTGCCCTTGTCACATTCCATCGCTGAAGCGGTAGTCGCGAAAGACAATCTGTGTCAGCGTGATGGTGGCCGCTTTTATAGGAAACTGTGAAGTCATATTCTTGTAGACGAAGTGCCCAATGTGCAAGCCGACCAGATGGGTCACGCAGATTGACCAGCCAGCAGAGAGAATGATGGTCTGTCACGATGGTAAAGGCGTGTTTATACAGTTTGGACCAGAAGCGCTGCACTGCGAAGACTACTGCAAGGCATTCTTGCTCTCTGATGGTGTAGTTATGCTTGGACTTGCTTAGCGAGCGACTTGCATACACTACAACGTATTCTTAGTTATCCAAGCGTTGAACCAGGACAGCACCTACACCAATACCGCTAGCATCTGTGTGAAGTTCTGTGGGAGCCCCAGGAATGAAGTGTCGAAGAATCAGATGGGATGTCAAAATAAACTTCAACTCAGAAAAAGCAGAATCACATTCCGGAGTCCAGTCAAACTGCGCCCCTTTCTGAAGCAGGCATATGATCGGGTATGCGATATTCTTACAACATGCATAATTTAGGTAGTGCATGTTTCTCTCGGAGTCTGGGCTATTTTAGTGAGCGTCCGCTCCACGCTTTTTTTTTTAGAATTGGAGTCACTGAAGAACTTCTTCAGTTCTTGAGCAAAAAGATTCCACGTTGTCAAAGGCACTTTTCAATTTCGTACCACATCAGGGCGGTTTCCGTGAGAAACAATGTGTCATTTTCCAGTTGATTAATAGGGTTCCAGTGGTTGGGTTCCAGTGATAGGGTTCCAGTAGAATGAACGCGCACCAGAGATCATTGCCGATGATGATGATGCCTCCACTATGGCTCTTGCCCACTCAGGGGGATTGGCCAAAAATCTACCTGAGTGGGCAAAAGCCATAGTGGCTATAGTTGAACATCCTTTTTTTCAGTTGCCTCCCTGTTCCCATCTGCACAGATGCACATACCTAAATTATGTATGCGGTAATAATATGTATTGTTTATAAAATTTTATAGCTACTACCGCAAACAAAATTGGTGTTTCACAAACATTAGGGTCTATTTACAAGGTATTTCTGAAACCTGGCGTGGTTTTGTGGTAGAATACTTGATTGCAATGTAGAATGCTAGGATTCGATTCCTGCTGGGACACTAACATTTATTCTTTGCATTCATCTGGTCAGCCCTGCTTATGTAAGCTTTTTATTAACACTCAAGAAATAAAATTACCCATGTGTGTTCACGCTGTTCCTAGGTAGATATAAAATGACTATCACCTGTGGCACATACATGCTCCCGGTAAGTGCCACTGTTTTTTGGAAAGTGTTTGGCAATGTACGGGATGAGATTATGACATTATTCATGTCATGACCAGTGCATCGTACTCGTCAATCCATATTACCCTCGTGTACTAGTTTTCGTGTACTCCAAGTTAAGGGGCTGATCATGAGAGCACCCAGACGTAGACGGCTAGATAGATAGATAGATATGCAGATAGACGCCAAAAGTCCTTGCAGTATGCAAAAAAATGCTTCGAATTGAGAAGATTGCTGTGCGTATCGGCACTATGCACATGAGCTCATGTACTTTCTCACATAGAGGCATAGACTCCTTATTTTCTGGGAGAGGGTGCAGACAGGGAAACCCAGCCGGTTTATAATGCAGAGGAGGAGCGATGCTGGACTAACCATGCATGGAGAGGGGTGCAATTTTATTTTTGAGATCAAATGATGAATATTTGCAAGTTCACTGATCCAAGGTTCATTCTTGCGCTATATTCTGTACCCGTCTAGAACCCACTGTTGCAACCTTTCACCAATGCTTCTGCTAATGTTGAATACAATGTCTCTTAATGCTAACAAAGATAGAATGAAGAAAAAAAAAACAATGTGTTTCAAGGAACATGTGCATACACATATTCTGTAGATGCTCTGAAATTCTGAGCACCTGTATCATTTTATGCACTCATTGACTTTATTTATAAGCCTATGTTCTAAAGAAGAATGAATATCTTTCATGTCTATGATGAAGGTGCCTACATACCCATCCTGAGCGCTCACTCCGAACGTACTCGGTCACAAAAGCTGGGCTCTTAACTTAACATGGATCCCCAATGCGCGATACAGCAAGCATCCTTTGTAAGAATGTTCTAATAAGCCGTTGCTATGTGCCTCACTCAGATACAATGACTCTGAAAGGGTTTCTTTCACTGAAATTCTCTTCGAGAAAACAGTGACAGGCTCAGGCATTTTGCTGCCGTCACAAAAATGAAGGGCATTGACCCCACTTCTCCACTTGGCCTGAAAGCTAGTTGCGATTTTACTTTTATTGGATTGACTAGGGCAAGGGCTTTTCTACTTCACTGAGGTAATGCCTTCCTACTGATGTCATGCATGTATCTTAGCTGAAGCTTTGACACAAATTCTTTATCACAGTTAGTGCCATAGGCATATCAGCCCAGGGGGGCAAAGGGGTGCTAGCCCCCCTTGCCCCACTGAGAGAAAGTGAGAGGGCTGTGCCCCTCCCCCATTTTGAGGGTGGTCACTCTTGGCTGCACACTGGGGAAACAAACAAGTAAGGTGATATTTTTTGTCACAGCAGTAATCACTCAATTATGTTCCTACGGGAGAATGAAAATGTTACGAGGCAATGTTACAACATAGTGAAATTCTGCCAACATTTTTGCTGCGACGATTTTCTTTGTAGGCTCTTTGCTGTACAGGTCACCTAGCGACCCTTTCACGTCTTGTGCTGTAGTATTGCAAAGCAGGCAAGCGCTGAACAGGTGCCCTATAATGTTACATCACTTGTTCGTGCTTTCATTCTGCTGTGACTTGTTGATGCAGTTATAAATGGGAACGAGCAAACATTTTGAAGACTGGTCAAAGCATTCACTATTTCCAAAAAATAATTTTCTTCAAAAAGGATAGAAAGGAGAGACGCTGGCGGCGGCGAGTCAAGACGTGCCCGCGTCGGCTCCCGGATTTTGCCAACTTTTCTAGCATTTTGTCGACGAGTGTCCATGTTTATTTGTGCAAATCTTTTCCGCGAAGTTCTAAGGACCACGCGGACACCCTCTTTTGCCACAGTGAGTGATTTTTCACCATTTCACGGACATTTGTGTGCATCCGTCGGCGGCGTCTCACCTAACGAGCACTTCGGAGAGCAGGCCTAGGCCTAGCTCATCTAGGCCACCCAGCCGGCCTCAGGGGTGGCTCGGCGCCACTCGTCCGTTACCATGATGGAATATCGAGTAGAGGGAGAAAACATTTCCCCGGAGGAAGTCACTCAAGACCAGGGATGGCAAACTGCGGGCGCCAGAAGAGTTAACGCCAAATCGCGGGGAGGTGGCCCTAACGCCGCGGCAACGCTTTCGGCGTCCCGCGGCGACAAGCATAGCGGCGCAGCGCTGAAGTCCAAGATTATTAGGGCAGGCCGAATGCCGGCTCTTCCCAAAGAAGACATCAAAATCGTCATTCGACCAAGAGGTGGACTGAATATCTCCAAAATTGGAGCGGCTGCGGTGGCTGACGCTATACTTGCAGCCGCCGGCATCACACCCGATGAGCTCTCACAAGACACTCTGTGCCCGAACTTACAGCAAAACATTATGGTGGCCAGCACTCCTAGACGGGAAAATGCCGATCGATACTCCCGCCTCAAGCAAATCCGCATCTCGGGCAACATCCACGAACTGTGCGCGTACGAGACTGCCCCACACTCCACGTGCAAGGGTGTCATACGTGGCATACCGTTGCAAGACGACCCTGCGACGCTGGATGGCAAGATCGTTAACCAGAAAAACCCGCTCGCACTGGCAGCTAAGAGAATTGCTCAGACGGAGACTGTGATCATCGCCTTTGACGGGCACCGGGTACCAAATTTTGTCAGGTACGGAACGCTCCTGTTGAAATGTTCCCTATATAGAAAGCAAGTGGACGTATGCCACGCCTGCGGAAGACTCGGGCATCGCGCCGATGTCTGTCCAACACCTAGCGACATCGTCTGTCGGGGATGCGGCCTTCCAAACCCTGATGAGCAGCACCAATGCACCCCAATATGCAAGTTCTGTGGCGGTCCGCACCTTACTGCCAGTAAAGAATGTGCGCATAGATTCAAGACTCCGTACATTGTTCGCCGACGACGCTTCGAGCGCGCCAGACAGCAAGAGGAGCTCCCCCCGCAGTCGATCCTTCGATCCTCCTATTCTCAAGCCTCATGTAGCCCTAGCCCTAGGGAAAAACGACGCTCGCGCTCGCGAGGTCGCTCCAGGAGCCGACGGGGCTCCAAAAGCCGCTCTGCCCCAAGATCACGACCATCATCGCCTTCTCCAGCGCGCTCCGGCTCCAGAGGCCGCTCCACGTCCCGCACCCGGAGCGGCTCGTCCAACAGACCAAGATCCAACACCCCCTCCGGTGGTAAAGGCAAGTCCTATCTAACGTGGGCCGATAGGGCCCGTGGCAACCAAGAGCAGGCGTCCAACTCCCAGGACTCGCACGACCCGCGTCTCACAAACGAGCTCAAAGAGCTTAGGCGTGCCAATGATAGTCTTAGGAAAGAAAACGCCCAGTTCAAGCAGGAAATCAGTCGGCTAGCCACCGAGATAGCCGAAATACGAAAATTGGCGCTCAAACCGCCGGCTCCTCCGGCCGCCACGAGTTCGTCGGCCATGGACACGGCGGAGGCTCCCCCCAAGGCGGGTGCAGTGAAGCGTCGCGCCCTGGATAGCTCAAGGGAAGACGAGACTCTGGAGCTCCTTTCGGAGCTCAAGAAGGCCATCTCCAACATACAGTCAGGCCTCTCGCAAGTACAAGAAATGATCGCGCACCCCCAGCTGGGTCTGGTCGCCCTCAGCGAGAGAATACTTAGACTGGAGGGGACCCACCACGGATTTTTGCCAAGCACATCGACAACACCAGTCCCAAACTTGAACAGTGTCATTGCCCCGCCGACAGAGGGTGCCATCCTGCAGGCGGCCCTCTCGAAACCCATGCCCAAGCCCAAACATGGATAACGAAACTAACGTCATAACAATGTGGCAGTGGAATTGCGCAGGGTTCGTCAGCAAACGGGCGACCCTGCGACAATACCTAAAAGGCATAAAGGATAAACCCCAAGTCATCACCTTGCAAGAAACGATCACATCATCACACATCAGGCTCCCTGGTTTCGTCACTGTGGCTTCCACTGAAGGGGGAAGGGGGGTGGCCACTCTGGTCAGTAAAAGGTTCACGTGCATTCAGCGAGACCTCGGTCCAGCGGACAATGGGGTCGAGTACGTCATGACGGAACTCCTCGTCGACCCCCCTAAGCGGTGCTTACGAAGGAACAGTATTTTCATATTAAATGTCTACTGCAGGCCCAGCGTACACAGAGCCAGGGCTGGTGGTCTTCTGAAGAAGGCCGTGCATTTTGCCGGCTGTCAACCTCTTGTCGTCATGGGGGACTTCAATGCCCAGCATCAGGCGTGGGGTTACCTCACCAATACGAAGAAGGGTAGAGACATATGGCTCACGGCAACGGAGGAAGATCTGACACTGGTAACCAATAAGGACTTCCCGACCAGGAGAGGGAACTCGGTGTGCCGAGATACAACCCCGGATCTCACCTTTGTCAAGAGTCTGGAAAACGTCAAATGGACCAACACAGCTATCGACCTCGGTAGCGATCATTGCATCATCGAAGTGCTCATAGAGGTTGCCCGCAACAAGACGAGGACCTTTAAGTTCATCGACTGGGACTTGTTCCGAGCCAACCGCTCCGAGCGCGCCCTTTCCCCGGATGCGGACCTAGACTCTTGGTGCGGCGGGTTAAAAGAAGATGTGGCCAGCGCCACCAAAGAGATGACAACCGATCTGGAGGTGGACAGGATGGACAGTAGGCTCGCGCATCTGTTGGAAGCCAAGCAGGCACTGCTCGCGAGATGGAAGACTCAGCGCCATAACAGAAGACTGCGCAAGAAAATGTCCGAAATCAACAAAACGGTAGAAGATCATTGCAAGGTCTTATGCAAGCAGCAATGGGATGAGCTCTGCGATTCTATGGAGGGCCAACTCAAGACCGGTAAAAGCTGGAGACTCCTCAAACACCTACTGCACGACGGCAACACCAAGTCCAATCAGAAGAGAGCTTTGGCGAAAGCTGTCCATTTGGCCACCGACTCAACTCCAGATGAGGTGATCACGGAGAAGCTCATAGACAAGTACCTGGCGGCCACGGACGATCCGGTACCTCCCCAGTTTCCCGAATACGAGGGGCGCGACGCGCCATCGATGGACGAGGACTTCACCGTGGCTGAGGTCAAGCGGGTTCTCGCATCCCTCAATAGCAGATCCGCCCCTGGGCCAGATGGGGTAACCAACAAAATGCTCAAGCACCTCGACGACGACTCGATCGAGTTTCTTACAGACAAGATCAACGAAATCTGGCGCAGCGGTCTCATTCCCAAGAGCTGGAAAGCGGCCTGCACAGTACTGATACCCAAGCCGGGTAAGGCACCGAGCATCGAGAATCTTAGGCCAATCTCGTTGACGTCGTGCGTCGGGAAGGTGGCCGAGCACGCCATGCTCAACCGCCTCACTGACCACCTCGAGTCTAACGAATGCTATACCCACAACATGATTGGCTTTCGGTCGGGGCTCTCGACTCAGGACGCCATGAAGCTGATCAAGCACCAGGTCATTGACTCCGGCTCCGCCGACACCAAGGCGATTCTTGGATTGGATTTGGAAAAGGCTTTTGACAACATATCGCACGCCTTTATTCTCAAGAGCTTGTCTGAGTTTCACGTCGGCAAGCGGGCGTACAATTTTGTGCGCTCCTTCCTTTCGTCGCGGTCCACAAGACTGAAAATTGACGGTTTTTTGACCCACGAAATTACCCTTGGGCCAAAAGGGACACCTCAGGGGGCGGTGATCTCCCCGACGCTGTTCAATATCTGCATGATCAACCTGTCGAGGGCCTTGAACAAAATCCCGAACATTAACCACACGATCTACGCAGACGACATCACCATCTGGTGCCTCAGCGGATGTGAGGGTCAGGTCGAGAGTGCTTTGCAAGAGGCCATCGATGTGACGGAGCGCTATCTCATCCCCACCGGGCTAAGGTGCTCGCCCGCTAAGTCCGAGCTCTTACTGTATAAGAAGAGGCCCAGAGGCGGTTCTCACCGGTCCTGGAAGCCAGCAATGAAGAGCCACATTACGTTATTCACCGGTAACGGCTCCCCAGTTCCGCGGGTGGACACTATCAGGGTCCTTGGAATGTTTATCGAGTCTAACGGAGCCAATGGAGCCGCCGTCAAACGCATTTGTTCCAAGACCGAAGGCGCCCTCGGACTGATTCGAAGAATCGCTAACAGGCACCGCGGAATCAGGGAGGACAATCTGATCCGGATTATCCACGCATTCGTGCTATGCCACCTCGCTTATACGGCGGCTATGCACAACTGGCTCGTGTCGGAGCGCAACAAAATCAATGCCCTAATCAGAAGAGTCTTCAAGCTGGCCCTTGGCATTCCCGTTCGAACGCACACGGAAGACCTCCTGAAGTTGGGAATCCACAACACGTTCGAAGAAATTGTCGAAGCCCAAGAGTTTGCACAGTTTGTCAGACTGTCTGGCACCCCAGCGGGTAGAGCCATACTCGGCATGCTGGGACGAAACCCCACGGTTGTCGGTCCTGACGTTGTGAAGCTGCCCAGCGACGTAAGATCCAAGATCCAGATTGCGCGGATGCCGCGCAATATGCATCCAACCTACAACGAAGCACGAAGACGAGCCAGGGGTAAATCTCTGCTCGCCAGTGCCCGCTTGGACAAAGATCGAGCCTGCTTCGTCGATGTTGCTTCGTACATTCAAGAAGAAGCCTTCTCCTCAGTGGTCGTCGACTGTGATTGCAGAGTCATCAGCTGCGCTACCATCCGCACTTCTAGTTCCAGCGTTGCAGAGCAGGTTGCCATTGCTCTTGCATTGACGGACGGTGTACATGACACAATTTATTCAGACTCCAAGGCCGCTATCAAGGCCTTTCAGATGGGCATGGTGGCTCCCCAGGTCCTACAGATTATTCAAAAAGTCAAAGACCTCAAAAATCACTCATTGGTCTGGTTTCCTGCGCATCTTGGAACCATTGAGGGTGCCTCGCTCAATCCCAACGAGGAGGCGCACTCGGCTGCACGAGGTTTGACTGACCGTGTGCCAGGTAACGCGTCATCTCCTGGGCGACCTGAGCCTCTCTGCTCGTACAACGAGATATGCAAGCACCACTATCTGTCAAGAAAACTGCTGCCTCTACCACACTCCTCGCTATGCAGGGCCCAAGCTGTTGCTCTCCGACTGCTACAAACTAACACTTACCCGAGCCCTGCGGCACTGCACACAATGTACCCTGAACGGTTTCCAAGCCCGGACTGCCCCCTGTGTGGTGGTTATGCGGACTTCGAACATGTACTGTGGGGCTGCGCCTCTGCCGGTCCCCCTTTCACCCAAGAGGAAATGAAGCGACTCATCAAGGCCCAGGACCAGACCTCTCAAATCCTGGCCGTCCAGAGGGCCCGCGCGAGGGCCGTCAGGTTTAACCTGATGGTCCCCGAGTGGGCCTAGCCAGGTGACGCTGAGTTTACTCGCGTCTATTGTGGACCAAATAAAGTTGTTTCACTCACTCTTCAAAAAGGATATATTAACACCGCTGTTTCGTTAAAGCTGTTACGAGCCGATGAGTGTGACAAATCGTTTTCGATGTTTAAGTTTTTTCATACTGAAACGCCGAAACTCATTTCTGCTTTAGTCTCTGATAAACATGATCAGCCTTGCTTATGGCAATGTGGAGGCATAGCAGCAGCTTGCGAAATGGCCATAAATAAAACAGAGGACTCGAGCTCAGTATGAAGCACAGCTTTTAAGCTTGCCCCACAACTTGATCAGCCGGACCAGGGAGAAGGTGAAAGACTGGTTTTTAGTACTATGGAGGCTTAGTTAAGAGTCAGGCTAGTGGGTTTTCACTCAACTTGAATTGTCTTTTACAGCTCAGAATACACCTCGGACATCAAAAAAGCAGAAGCATGCAGCACTGCTTATATCTCTCAATTCCTCTTTCTCTCAGAAAGTATGAGCTCACAGAGATGTATACGTCCACAAACTACTAAACACCGTTATGTTGCATGCGGAAATATTTTATTATACTCATAATTCATCTCGCCAGCTGCTATAAGTAGCCACTGATAGTGTGATTGGCAGCTAGCCTACTTGAATTAGATTTAGAAGGAGATTCTCTACAGCTTCTTGACGTCATGTAACATGCAGCTGATATTGTGGCAGAGAAAACATTTTTGATGTCGAAGAACCAATGACAAACATTATGCCATATCGAAAATAGTTTATTCTCTTATTTTTTATGTAATTGTGCATTAGGATCATTACGCGGAGGATCACTTTCACACCATTTGTTGCTTCGCGTAACAAGCTGCTGCTGCTGCGCATATGACAAAGACTGTTTACACCAATCATACACAGCTGACGACAATTTCGAAAGAAAGTAACAAGGAATAGTTTAACGTTATAATCACTCAAATTTTATTCTTTCAAAGGAAAGCTTTGTTTACACCGTTAGTATTGGCGTATTCATGCGCGTGTCTGGGAGCCCCTTAAGAAATGTTATTACAAATACAATGAGTGTACACAATGTAGTACGCTCCTAACACCACAAATTATACATTTTTAAAGAAAAGGGTTAAGAAGTTCATAATAGGTTAATAACAGTAATATAACAATAGCAATATCATTAATAATTGCACAGTGCAGAAACAGTGTTCAGACTATTAGCAAGCAAGGCAAATTATAATACACACAAGCTTGAATAGATCCAAGAAAGTTTAATACTTACTACGAAAAAATATAACAGCAATCATTCGTTGAAAAAACATGGTTGATCCCTCCAACATGGGAATCAGCCTATAACACGAAAGTAAAATGCACCTTTGCAGGGGTAATTAAATATTTATTGTACATTGATAAAGAAGAATGTGCCGAATGTACGTTTTAGTGTTTGGCACCTATAGCCCCGTTCGTCGACATATCCTTGTTGAAGCTTGGTACATTCATATAAATTTACTACACAAACCATTGTAGTATCTATAGATGTTAACCACCATGTCATAATCAGAGAAAGAAGCATAATAGAAAGATGAGTGTCGCATATTGGATGCAGAAATTGAGCTAAGGGCACAATTCCTGAGTCTGTTAAAGTGTGATTGAACTTTGTGGTATCTAAGAAACCACGTCGTGTCACTTCTGTGTATAAAATATATATATATATATATATTGTGAAGAAGAAGATGTGCATGCAGCAAGCAGCATCGCTAACGCTCGGCTCTCTCGGCTCGTGCTTCGGTTCGCTGCTGTGCTGATCGCTGTCCTTAACTTAAGTGGACGCGTTTGTTATGTCTTCGAGTTTGTTTTGTACCACTATACCGCCGAAGACACCTTTTTTCTACAGCCAATGATGCTATCACCACAGCTCGCGAAGCACGAGAAGTTGCTCGTTAGTGCCTTTTAGCATCGCAAAATCACCAGCGTCAGCGTTATAACTCACATAATGACATAATGGCCAAGTTTCCTTTCCCCCCCCCCTCTCTCTCTCTCTCTCTCTCTCTCTCTCTCTCTCTCTCTCTCTCTCTCTGTGTGTGTGTGTGTGTGTGTGTGTGTGTGTGTGTGTGTGTGTGTGTGTGTGTGTGTGTGTGTGTGTGTGTGTGTGTGTGTGTGTGTGTGTGTGTGTGTGTGTGTGTGTGTGTGTGTGTGTGTGTGTGTGTGTGTGTGTGTGTGTGTGTGTGTGTGTGTGTGTGTGTGTGTGTGTGTGTGTGTGTGTGTGTGTGTGTGTGTGTGTGTGTGTGTGTGTGTGTGTGTGTGTGTGTGTGTGTGTGTGTGTGTGTGTGTGTGTGTGTGTGTGTGTGTGTGTGTGTGTGTGTGTGTGTGTGTGTGTGTGTGTGTGTGTGTGTGTGTGTGTGTGTGTGTGTGTGTGTGTGTGTGTGTGTGTGTGTGTGTGTGTGTGTGTGTGTGTGTGTGTGTGTGTCACACATCAGGATACAGTTTGTTGGTGCTCAGCTTTATACAATGCTGAGCCCCAACAAACTGTACTTTCAATCCTGATGAAAACCAGACTCTGCCGAAACGTCGAAATAAACCATGTTGTGACTGCTCACAGAGGATCTACTTGACTACTTGCAACGCTACGACCACACAACCACCATGCCTGTCTAAATATAAATATATATATATATATATATATATATATATATATATATACATATATATACATATATATATATATATATATATATATATATGTATATATTTCTGCTGACGAGTGAGATAGGTTTGCCCTCCCACTCGCGAAAGAGTTGGTACGCCATTGGTTAGTGCAGACACTTTTGCAGACAGAGTTGATGACAAAAAAATATTGGGAGTACTGTGAAAGATAATGTACTTTTAATGTAAAAGAAAAAAAAAAACAATATGAGAAGTTGAGTTCAGCTTATAGTAGTCACTTTGCTTATTCAGCATTGGCCAACTCCTAAATAACTAGTACATATATCATTACCCCAATGAACTACCACATTTCCATAATTAAAAAATATAAAGTGACAAGACTGCTCACCTGGAGTGAATTAGTATTGAAACGTTGAAAGGCTTCCCATTAATAAACATCCTAGGGCATGTTGATTTGTGGGGTTTAACGTCCCAAAACCACCATATGATTACAAGAGACGCTGTAGTGGAGGGATCAGGAAATTTTGACCACCTGGGGTTCTTTCGTTCTTTAACGTGCACCCAAATCTGAGTACACAAACCTACAACATTTCTGCCTCTATCGGAAATGCAGACGCCACAGCTGGGATTCGATCCCGCGACCTGCGGGTCAGCAGCCGAGTACCTTAGCCACTAGACCACGGTGGCGGGGCTCCTAGGGCATGTTCACTGCAAATGCACTTTCACTTTGCAATTTAATTTAGCTTTTCGGAAATATGCCCCTATAATATGAGATCCTCACCTATTAGATCTTATATGCATTAGGTGGAACAAGCAAGCGTAAATAAACAGTTACACTTCAAAAGTCTTCATCAACGTGGTACATACATTTAATATGGCCGTAGGAGATGAACTTCACAATGGCGTTAAATTGCGCTAGTTCGTTATTCATGATCATAGCAATATAACAGCACAAAAAACAACGAACCAGCACACAGAGACAACTTACAAGTTGGAAGTCGGGGCTCGTTTGTCTCTGTCTGTTGGTCCGTCAACTTTTGTACTGTTATATTTTTTGTTATAAAAGAGTAATTGCTTGTGCCACTCGCTTTCGGTCATTCATCTTCTTGCATACGAGTGAATCCATGGCAATCAGAATTACACAATTATTTCTGTGTGCTAATAAAAACAAACAAAACACCTTTGTCTTTCCTACTAACGACAATAATACGCTTCCATCAGGCAACGACTTGAACTTTGGGAAGCACTTACCCAGACGCAGAGCATAGTGACAAAGGCCACCAGGAAATGCACATGGCCCTGTCTCTTGAGTGTGGCCCACAGCTCGAAGGGATGTTCATGAACAGTCTATGACGAAAAAGGTGGGAGATATAGCCCCAACCGTGAGGCCCATTTGCATGCTGCAGGAATATTTTTGGGCACTTCTCTCCAACCTCAACACAAGAACAGAGCCTGTTCTTTCATTTTTCAATAGCACGTGACTGTTGCTTGCAGACTTATCTGTGCATATATTATCTGGCTTCTACAGAATATCTTTTTGACAATTCAAGGACTGTTCAGTGATTCTGAGAGACAAAATTCAAAGAGGGGCAAGAGAGACCTTATTCATGCACTTTTAATTAGTATATTGTGAATACTCCAATTGCTTTCTTCTTTGCTGCAATTTCCCTCTCTGGACAAAGAAAACACAGCGGCGACCAAAGTAAAAATATATTCTTAAAAAGACATTTCAACTGGCATATGAGAGCCTTGTTCACAACCTAAAAATGTCTATTTAAGAGTATAATGTCACTTTAGTGGGCGCTGTGTTTCCTTCCACCCCGTCTTTACCTGGCCAGCTGGGTGTCCGCGAGCTCTCAATTTTCCTCTCTATGATCACTACCTTACTCCCATTTTCTTGTTCTTTGGCTGTCTGTCAAAGTTAATGTTTGGGTCAATTAACAGAGATATTATAACCTGCCGGTATCAGCTCTTTCAGACAGTTCCACATTCTTTTTTTTTTCTTTTTGCTTCTAGCATTTCAAGCTTGCAAAACATAGCACTCCTCTAGTTAATGGTTTAAATAATTCCTTCCATATTTTTCCATTCCTCTAAATAATTGCCACCGACTCGGGCAAGATCTTGGCAGTTACTTTGGCGATCCAACACACCTTGTGCTTCCCCGCGAAAACATACTACATCATTCTATTCTCTTACGCACATCCAAAGTTGCTTCACACAACAGCCACATCATACACCTGCTCTGGACTCCTGGTCATGCCTCACTGTCGGGTAATGAACGCGCTCTGGCAGCGGCTCGAGAACTCACCCTCCAACCGGCCCCGCTTAGTGAGGTGGCCAATGCAGAGCCAGGTTTTCCACTTCTCACATATCACAAGGTCACACAAAATTACAAATGCCAACGACAGCAATACTAGGTTCCACCATACTCCTTCACATGCGAGGAGGCTGTCGCACTTCGCCAACTGCAGACCCGAACTTTCCCGAATTTCCACTTTATGTATAAAATATACCCGACTCGTTATACTGATGCCTGTCCAGGCTGTGGCGCTATCCCCACAGCTCTTCACGTTACCGTAGAGTGCTCCGCCCCCTAGTTCTCTCCCCTCCTTCGAATCCTTCGGTCCACCCGTCCCCAGAGCAGTGGGAAGGCACCCTTCGCGATGGTGCCCCCGAGGTCTGCCACGCCCTCATTTTTATTCTTAGGGCCTGAGCTGTCGGAGAGGTTACCATAGGTGTCCTGAAATAGAAACCCTCCTCGTTTTCTTTGAATTTGTGCAATAAATTTTTTAATCATCTAAATAATTGCATAAATGCCTTGCCTCCTGCCTTGAAAGCTTCATTTTTGTTATTTGATGATTTTCACATTGAGCAATCAAGCAGCTCACCACCAATGTCCTTTGTAGCATTAGAGACAACAGTTAGAAACAGTTGTTAATCAGTACACGTGTTGTTAAGTCTTCTTTGTGTTTTTTTGTATTTTGTGCTGTTTGAAAATGAACCTGAACTAACCAGCCTAACAGCCCATTTCGAAGCATATTTAGACATGATAGCTATCTGAAAATGAAAAGACAATATTTGAAAATAATAAGAGCGGTGCTGCTTCCAGATCTTACATTCAAAAGGAAGATAAAGAAAAATACCAACTGACTGTATATGAATTAAAGAAACTATTCAGTTGTAAGAACTCTTTTTAAATCTGCCGAAGTGGCATTGGTCCCAATGCTAATGCATTTCAGTTTAGCTTATTTAGTGCTGAGTAGATTTCAGATCTACGCACATATTTGGAACACTATATCTAATGCCTCCCATATCATATTTTGATTAGAAGTTGTCTGAAAGACTTGTTACAAACAGCACTTTACGTTTTGAGAACTGCCACCTGTAGCTTTTGCATTGGGACATATGCAAGAATGTTTACAAAAGAGACTGTAGCAAGCATCCTACATCAGGAAGAAGAAGAAAACAAGGAGGGCAAAGTAACTCTTCTCAAGGCAGCACCACGAATTCCAGCTAAAGAAGCACCAATGTACTTCGAGAAAGTGGAGTTCTTTGTTGCCCCTGTAGAGTGTTGTGCCTAAGGTTTATGAGAGCTTGGATGCAGTGGCTCAATTCATGACCACTGGAGTCATGTATGCACATCTACAGCAAAGCATTACTTCATTCAGCAGTAATATTTTCTTGCAGAAATGTTTTGAAAAAGACAAGCGCACTTGCCGAAACTTCGGCTCTGTTTACGAATTTCTTATTGCAAGTATCTTTCTTTCTGTTTTTGCCTTTCTTTTAAGTTGTGCATGGCTACATGAGTTGGTTCGTCTAATGCCAATTTGTTGATACGTGATCTGTAGTCACTTTGAATATAGTCACTTTAATGTGTAAGGCATGATATCGACGTTGGGCATAGAAAGATATAAACAAAGCACCTTGAGTTATGTTTTTCATCCACTTCAATTTTTTTATTTGTGTCATATTTCCTACACATTTGAGAACTACAAATATTGTCTTCTATGCCTTCCTTGGATTCATTTATTGGTCTGCTTCATAGGCTGTGTCAAACAATAAAACAAGCTCTTGACCCACTCTCCTTTTGCAAAACTACAAGACAAGGTATTTCTAAGGTGACCAATGCAAACTTGCAGCACACCCTTGCTATACAGCTTTAATGTATAAATTATGTCATAGTACAAATGTACAGATTGTATTGGATCAAACTGATTGCTTCAGCCCATGGAACTCACCAGAAAAGAGAGGCTGAAGCACGTTAGGATCACCAGCCATGATGTCCTTGGCAATCGGAAGCATTCGACTGCTGTGTTCAGGATACCACCAGCGCATTTCACTTGCAGCCGTTGCAGCTCACAGAGCAGGTAGCAGCACTGACGACCTGCCATAACCAGCAGCACAGTCATGGCAGCTGCAGCCACCTGCACTCCTGCAGTCCCACCAGCGCAGCTCATTTTACAAGTACAACTACTCAGGCGAGTAACAAAATACCAGCCACAGAAAAGATCACTTACCCTGCGGCTAACTAGTATTGTCATCATTAAAAAGATTTTACCAGTATAGCCACAACAGCTATATATGAACAGAAATTTCCTATACAGTTAACCTATGGCAACTATACTCATCCTATATAATCTTGTTGCAAATCCTGACCCATGCTACACAGATGTGTCCATATTGCCACAGGCGTTTATTGTCTCAGATGTATTCATGTTTCAGCCACAGAAACTTAGCAATGCTAGGCATAGACCATGCTGCAATATTTGGGAAGCTTCATGATTTCACTACTCGATTTCACTACGATTTCTTTACCTTCAAATACAGTCAGAGCACTCACAAACCACCTCTTGAAATGTGCCGACAGAATGAGTAGAGAAAGAAGAAGAAGGCTTTTCCCTTTGAGTCTTCTTAGGTGAATGCATAAGAGAACCTGCAAGATGTTTTATTCGTTGCTGTGAGAGACCTGAGTCATGAAGCATGGTATAAAAGAACATGAGGTCGTGTCTTTGAGGGGCGAAGCCCTTTAGGTCTCAGCGTATCGGCTTGCATCAGCCGTCGTCTGCAGCTGCTGCTGCTTTCGTGATGGTCAACTTACTTGAGTGCAAGCGAGACACTGCCTTCTCTCGCCAAGAGAAAGTTCACTCTCTCTCACCACTACTTTAGCGCTTGCCGCATGCTAAGAGAGAGCGAATGGCGTGGATTGACTATAGAAACACTTCCTCACTCGCGAGAGACAATGCGCTGCACAACCATTCATGGGTCACCCTGTATATATAGGCCCTGGATCTTGTCCTGCGGCGTAGTACTGGTTGGAGATTTCCCTTGTGCACAATAACTTGAAGCCAATTGCATTATTCACCCTCCCCATATTTCTTGTTAGTGGAGCTGAAATGTGCTTCCCTACATGCTTTGTTGCTTATGCTCAGCTTGCGTGGCGGGCAAACTCAACGCGGTGGATGTTTGAACTGTCTCCGTCGGCGAGCAGAGCTAATAAGCAACAGCGTGCGGTAGGCTGGGCGCAAAGGGTTTTTTTTAGAATGCCATAGGTACCAGTGTGCTGAAGCTCACAGATTTGCTGGTGCTGTGCCTTTGTTCCACAATGATCAAATACGATGGCAGTTTGCACATTCAGAAAAAAGACATGCATTGACTTGCGCAACGCATCTGTGTTGAGCGACCTTCTTCTGGCACATTACGATGGGGTTCTTGAACAGAAGCCTGAACTTTTCAACTCGTAATCCAGGATTCAGCATCTTTTGGTCTCGGTTTTAAGGCATAACCCTCACTCAAGAGCATAAAGTTTACACAATAACGTAGACAGAAAACTGTCCCTGCGATCAATGTACTACAATGGGAATGATGGGAAGTACAAGCTGCAGATCACATAGGATTAACTTGCGAACTGTCTATGAAGCTTCTTTTACAGTCCCAGTATCGTTTCCATGCAGCGTGAGTAGTGGGGTGCAGTGCAGAGCATTCAAGCAGGGTCTTCATCGCTCAAAGGGGCTGACGACCGCTAGGTTTCTTCATTTACTGCAACATTGCTGCTTTACAAGTCATATATGACAGTTTTAGCAAAGCACCGTCGATTCATCACTGCACATTTATGCAGTGTCCCAGTGAAGATCCGAAGCCAGTACTTCCCATCATTGCCATGATCTGAAAAGTATTCTGCATGTACTCTTATTGCCATGAGGGTACAAGTGCTGCTGAAGGAGCCTGCCTATATAGAATCCCTTCTAAGTATTACAGTATGAAACTGTATGCCCAGGAGCAACTAAATTGCTGAAAAGAAATTACCCTTTCTTGAAAAGCAAATCTATTTCAGCCGACACCATACCTGCTAGTTGTATTCACCAGGATCAATGAAGCCTTTGCAATATTCACAAAACATCGGAATATTGCGAAGTGTCTTATAGCTCGCAGTGTCCAGAAATGCCGTAGTTCGCACCTGCCACCACCTGGCCATAAGGAGTTATCTGTCACAAGTTCAGCAGCTGAAGGAGAGCAACTACCCTGTATATCTGCAATCACACTTGATGGGTCAAGAGTTCAGTATACAAGAAAATGCATCTGGCTGAGCCTTCAAAAGTCTAAGATGATGGTGACCTCTTATGTGCATTGGGTGCGCTGTAATAAGAACACAGCACGGCAGGCAGGGGCTCACATTGTTTTTCAACCCCAACAAACTGAGCCCCCTATGCAAATAGGTGAACGAGAACAACCCAGCCAACAAGGGTCAAGAAGCCCGGCACAAACTATGTCTTATGCAGGAGTGAAGTTCCGCATGAAATCTTGACCTCGCACGCCATTTTCCATATCGGGCAGATGGCCTGTTGCCTCAATGACCACATGCATGAGTAATAAAAGCAACCTGAAAATGAAGGACAGCAGCGATTCGATTACCCACTGCAGCTAAATGTGCCTGCTTTCTTGCCAATTTTTATGAGTCCCAGGTTTTATGCTAGATACAAAGAGTATACTGCTGAAAGTTTTCGAAGTGTTTCCAATAAAATGTTGACATAGGATCATGATGTAGGATAGAAACACTTTAGGTGGGGACACTTCTTGGCTTTTTTACGAGACGCACGTCCATTGGACCACTGCTGGCAGCGCATCTATCGGCAAGTCAGTGCAACTTAAAAAAAAAAAAAAGTTTCACACGCCGTTGCTATAACAATCGGTGAGGCTGGTGGCAATGCTGGTGTTCCGAAAGCATCGTGTTTTTTGCTAAAAAAAAACAAGTCATTCGGCCGATTCAGTGGCTATCATGCCTTTGGCACGTTTCATGGAGTAACAAGTGGCATTTCATCATTCCTATTTTATTTTGCAAAACGAACTTGTGATGTGGTGAGCAGCCATGAATGAAATCTGCTGAAAGAAGAAGTCCACAGAGTGAGTGAATATGGGAAGAAAGTGCTTCGTTAGTGGTTGCGGGCCAGGTTATCCTACGTGCCAAGAAAAAGTAATATTATCCAATGTTCCTTCTGATCCGGAATGTCTAAAAGCATGCACTCAAGCTGTTTACAGGAAGGACCGTCCGTTCAGCACTAAGGTTGCAGTCTTCACAGATGAGATGATTCATTGTGATTGTTAATGAATAAATTTCACTGCACAAACATTTGTTTTATATTATGCAACACAATGGTACGTTGCAATAAATAGTGTTTTTTTCTGTTACAGGCGTAGTGAGCTTTTTTTTTTTTTCACTGTATTACGCTGTGCATTCACTGCTTTATGTGAGCATGTTTCCAGTGGCATTCTTAAAAGGGTCTGCTAATTGTTCATTGCAAAAAAATAAATAAAAAGATGCTGTAATCCTCTTCCCGTGCAAGGTGAGAAGAAATGGTGAAATCAGCGATATCAGGGTCCCCGGTAAACATGTCTCTCAGCAGGTAATCACACAGTCGTGGACTTTTCGCCATTGTAAAGGATGAGACTCAGAGACAACACCTGTTCGCCGGGCCGATGTTCTTCATCTGACCACGTTCTCTTTTTCCTCTAGCCGGGTATGCGCCCGAGCCTGAGCACTGCTTTTGTCATCATTACACTCAGCCACAATGTGCACATGCAGTCCTGCCAATCTTGCCCTTCCCTGGCACAGGTCTTGTCTTCGATGGTGGAAACATTCATAGGACCTAGGCCCCGAACCAACATAGATAGAACTAATGCCTCTGGTGAACGGCATTGGCTGCGTCACAGAGGACGGTCATGGCCACGGTGCGTCTTGCGTTGAGACTAAGGCGATGATGGCTCTGGTGAACGCCATTGACTTTGTCGTGCCAGTCGTTGCGTCTTGCTTTGAAAGTCGGGCGACAATGGTTCTGGTGGACGCCATTGATAGCAATGGTCGTAGTCGGCCCGCAGGTCCTGAGCCCTGAGTTGTCAATACCTTTTCTGGTGGGCGGTATTGGCTGTGTCTGTGGGGTCCCTCTCGTGGACGCCATGACTCACTTTGTGGGGCTGTCGAACACTCTGGAGGGCGACAATAGCTATCTCGTCGCGATTGCAGCACGCTTAGCAGGCAATTCAGTTGGCACAGTTTGGGGCACTGGTCTTCATTGCCGTCGGCGTTCTGAACAGCCTGCGATGCCCGGTTATCGTGCTTTGACGCAAGAGCCTCTGTGCTGCCATCTCTGCCTCTTTTTGTTGTGCGGCCACAACGAATTAGGAAGTTCCATGGTGGTTGTGTGCCACGGCCTCCTTAGAGGTTAACACCACCATAGCTGCACATCACGCTGCGGACACCAGGGGCATACGAAGGCGTCACCTTGCTGCTCTGTGCGAGCTGGTCGCCGTCTGGTCGATCCACGTCTGATTCTTCCTTGACGCAGACTGCCTCCTGGTGATCCGCACGGCATTCAGATGGTTTCGAAATCATATTGCATTGCCCGTGATCCCGAATAGGGCTGTACGCCGGAAGGCTGGAAGTTCTAATTTTGACTTCACCTGCTTGTGGCGCATCGCTACCATCAGCCAAGGCGTGGTGGGCAGATATGGATAAAACAGGCATATCGTCCATTAATCTGTCTTTGGCAGGCATGGACTGATTAAGTGAAGCACTCGCACACTCGGCCAATGACTTCTCTGTAGTAGGCGAATCCCCCACTAGCTGATCACTGAGTCTGCTCTCCTCACTGGTATCACTGGGAACTGTTAGTATCGTAGACCGGTAGAGTGTGTCATGTCGTGACCTATTCGGCAGGACAGGGATAAACGACTCCACGTGCCCAGGAAGTGTCGGGTTTGAAGGCCGCAATGCCAATTGCTGAGGCTCGAGAATGGTCTTGTTGCCTGTTGCCTGTGGTCTTGCTGCGCCCTTGTAATGAATGAGACTCAGAGACAACGCCCGTTCGCTAGGCCGGTGTTCTTTATCTGACCTCATTCTCTTTTTCCTCTAGCCGGGTATACGCCCGTGCCTGAGCACTGCTTTTGTCATCATTACACCATATTCTTATTGTTAGAGCCGTGAAAATAGAATTTGGTGCATCACCAAATGGTATCTATGTAATGTACGCTAACAAGGTGGTCAAGGTATCTAAATGGCTTCTTTTCTTCTTATGAGCAATCAAGCAGTTTTGTTCAAGTTCTGCTTTCCTGGTTATCAAAAGCATGTGCATCCCCCACGCCATTCGCGCCCTTTCCAGATCCAGCTTGCCAACGAGTGCCCCACCTACCATCATCGAGTGCACAAAAAACTAGCGCATTTAAATAAATAACCGCTTCATACAAAATTTTGGAAAGCATGTCAGTTATGTGCGTATCTGTTATGCCTCAAGAAGTATTAAGTTCACAAAATGTGTGAGAACAACTTTAAATATCCCCATGCATTCCATAAAGGGCATGTAAACCGTGCTCTCCACGTGACTCAAGTCCCCATCATGCTTGTAGACAGCAGTAATCAATTTTTGCTCTTGAATTTTAAATTTACTTTCAAACTTCCATTTTAAATTTCACTTTCAATTCAAATTTCCTGGGAAGGACCGCTTGCTATAGCAACACCTCTTTCTGTCTTCGAGTTGCATCAGCTCGCTGATAGGTGTATATACGCACTGCTGGCAGCGGTCCGACAAACGCGCGCTGTTACTTTATCTGGTCAATCGCGTCTCGGGAGTGCCCCACCTAAGTTGTTTGTATCTTACACTGTGCACAGAATGTATACTAGCAACTTCAATAATTATAACTAACAAGAAGTGTAGCTATCTCTACCCCTAATTTTTTCTGACTAAACAAGTTCTGTAACTTGATGCACGTGTCACTAGAAGTCTCGATATAATTTCCCCTACCCTGTGTATGCCCTTACACGTTATTGTCACGGGCTCGTGACGTTGATTAAAGGATTAGACTGAATGTTCAGATGAAACTGTTTATTTGGTTGAACTTGTGGCTGGTGAACGAAAGTCAGAATACAGCGATACACACTGGTACTGATAGCGGTGAACGGAGCGTCAGCCGTCGGTCAACTGACAAGCGGTGATGAGCATTGGTATTGATACATGTGCCGCCAAAACATCAGCGTTATCATTCTCGGCCACGTATATTCCAGAACAATCTGTAGTGTTCGTATTGTGCGCGTAAGCACATCGGAAGATTCTAAGATTATCTCAGTGGTTCGCAGTCTATCGGTACGGTTTGTGCAAGGCAGCCGTTTAACGTGTAATGGGGCGATAACAAAACTTGACAAAGGAGTGTACCTTGACAATTAGTGTGTTTTTACAATAAACCAAAGCAGTTAGCAGTTGGCAGTAGTGCTTTGTGTACTAGTACATGTTTTATTTAGTGCTGTTTTGAACTGTGAACACATACCAACTTGCTCGCATTCAGACACTATCACGTTAGGAAACCCCAATTCTTCATCAGAGAGAAGTTGAATAAAACTTGCAAGAGTGGCAGGTGCACCTTGAAGACTCTCAAGGAACATGTCAGGTATATAAAACCAAAGCTCTTACACACATAAAGCATTTCTAAAACATTCCATGTGCAATAAGAAGAGAAAAGTGCACTCAAGTTTGCACGTGACATACAATACTCATAAACTGAAAAGTAACATCAAAACCTTTAGTATAACAGCTGGAATGCGCAGTTTCGAGATGATTGAATCATGCTGCTAAGTCAACGTTGGCTCTGATATTCGAGTCCCAATTGCACAGATTTGATATAGAGTGAAGATTATGGAAATAAAAGTATGTTTATTACCCCATAGCTGCCATGCTTCAACTTAGGAGAATTTTCATGCTTTAAGTGGTCCTTGAAGGTAGTACAATAGTGCTATGTACCAGTGACATCCCGATGACGAGGACATGAATGCAAATATTGTGTGTGCTGTAACATATGCATTTATTATGCTGCTTCACTGTGCAGCGATGCACTCCATGCACCAACAGTGGTGCCATATGAGCATGGCTCTTTCATGGAAGCTTTCATCACATGCCAGTTCTCTTTTGCCACCCAAAGGTAACACTATGAATTTAGCTCATCATTACAGTGCAATATGGGCCACAGGCACATGTCAACAATGAGCACATCAAGTGCTATGCTTACCAATCTCCTTTGATGGCTTCGTGAAAATGAGCACTAGCAGGAAAATGATGAATAGGCAGACGAAGAAGGCATGTGGCCGTGCTGGCGCCACGCCAGCATCATGGCGCCCGTTTCGAGCGCCATCAGCCATGCAACTGCCGCAGGCTGAAAAAACGAAAAACGGTGAATAAGATAAGCATGTGCAGCTACAGAAAAATAAAAGAAGCATAATTAGCAATGTTGTATCATCTAGATTATCGAAAGACATAGCAGCATCAGAATATGTTCACTATTCTGCTTGTCAATTCAGTTATGTTAAAATCCTCTTCAGCAGGCATGATGAAAAATTGCAACGCAGGGCATGTCCTTGGAGCCACTGTTGTTTAAACAAGAGGACTTTTCTTTGTCTTGGCAGTAGCATGGGCATGAATAAGAGAAGCCCTCTAGTCAAAACGCTGATTTAGCAAAACTCCTAGCAGAACGATTTTGTATTCCAACAAGCCTCGGTGTTCCCCTGAACTTTTTTTTTTACCATTATCTGAGGTCTTCTTTAAGAGTTGAGGTATAAGTAATGACCATGTAAATGATAAGATTGGTACGATGGGTGCTCTTTGCAGACTAAGCATAGTAAGAGACTACGAGGGTTAGGAGCCTCTAGGCTGCATCATGGGGGGCATATCGTTCTCACGGAGGATCAACACGCATATTTATATATACTTGCTCTTCCATATTCCTTTCTTTGTCTGTGTGTGTGTGTTTGTGTGTGTGTATATATATATATATATATATATATATATATATATATATATATACCGTATATATATATTTGCACAACAGCCGTGCAAATGCCGCAGTTATTGTCATCCTGTGACTTCATTCTCCATGAGACCACAGTGCCAAACTCTCTTACTTGTCACGGCCCCATTATCTCAATTTTAAAAGTATGAGAGGAAAAGAAGCGAGCATAAGGGCATAAACAGTCCCCTGTGAAATAGCTGCTAGACAGTTCGTTGGCGGTGGATGACATTTTAACCACACCAGGGAGAAGGAGGTGGTGCCATACGTCAGCTTTTCATATCAAAAAAGAAGATGAGTTTTGCATTAGTCAAACATCGATATCTTGACATGAAAAAGAAGTAATCCTAATCAGTAGCATGTTTGTTTGAATTGAATTTTGTCGTGCCTGCACAGTTACTCGCAATTTAAAATTGTTAATGACGTCAACGTGGTCCCTCGCTGACTTTTCTGCGTATGTTCATCTTATGATCAGATAATTTGTATATTTCAATAAATTTTCAGTTGAGAGTCGGAGCTTGCTTGTGTTCCTTCTCTTTGTATCGTGAGTTTGTGCGCTGTTACCGCCCATAACCCCATATTTAACAGATACGCATGAAGTCAGCACATATGTTTCATCACCGATTCAGAAATGAAAGTAAATGCCAGGTAGACATTCTTCTCTCCTTGCAGGTAGACTGCCAGGAGAGAAGAATGCAGTCTCCCTTCAAACAGTGACGAATTACTGTTGCTGTTTGGAGGGAGATGACAAAGATGGACAAGAGAGGGAAGTAACAAAACGAGTCTCGTTTTTAACAAACAGCACTTTCTTTATATAGTCTGTGTAAGGCTCTTCTAAAAGTGACCTGCCTCATATTGTCCCACTTCAGTTCAAGTAGCACCTGTACTCTCGTCGTCCTGCACCCGCCGCTTTCCTACCATTTCTGTATACACTCTTTTTTCTGATGTAGGGCTGGTCATTCTGCGGCTGGTTTGGAGAGAAGGGCGAGCTAAGGTGCCCCTGCCAAATTGATTCGTTCGGCCGCCAACAGGAGGCTGCCCATGCGCAGTGTCGCAATACCAAGAAAAAAAAAAGATGATCAGAGGAGGGGGGGGGGGGGGGGGGGTCCTCCAAATAGGTAGGGTTCTGTGGGTAGTCGAGGCTGCAGCAGCCAATCGTCAATTCTCCAATCGTGAATTCATCTGTACACCTACAAATAGCTATCATTCCACCTTAGCCACACTGAAGCACTCGATCGTTTGTTGCAACCTGTCGCCAGTATTGCTGAAGAGCACATATTAGTCAAGGTCATCTCGAAGCGTCAGGTTACTAAAATTTCTGGCCGTTACGCGTTATTTCTAGTTTTTCGCAGTGTATCAGTCTTTTTATGGGCGGTGCGGCGAAGGGAGTGAGACCTGGGACAAAGTCCAAACAATGTATACCGTTGCAACGCATGTAATTATGAAACAGGGGTAGTGACCACGCCACAATAAACCTACTTACACCACACCTGCTTGTCAAGACAAGGCGCTGGTAGCGCGGCTCCGACTTTTAGCCAGGCCGAAGAGCACGTATGCTCGAATGCATGTTTTGTTTTAACTACTGGCAGCCACCCAGAAACGCTCAAGTTCAATCTTTCCCTACTTAGGGAGAAAAATGAACGTCGGCGCCAGCGCTGTAATATTTTCAAGCACATGCACTAGATCTGGTTGATCTACCGACCTCTTAGTGTGTTATTGCAAGAACGCCTCAATAAGGTAATATTTTAATTTACTGTATTGTTAAAGTGGTTAGTCTGTGTTTCGCGCGTATCTTGCAACGATGCATCAAGCGGCTAGGACCTAGGGACAAAAAGAAGTCGCCTAAAGATATTTCAGCACACAGGGGCCGCAAGGGTGGCCGCGCGATGTTCAAAGCGGTGACTTGCCCGCCCGCGCGTCCTTCAACTTGTCTGCGTCGGTGCCGCCAAGGCACGACACAACAGAACCAATAATAGAGTGTGCGGAAAACATCAGGGACGATAAGGGAACAAACACTGGTGCAGACTATAAACGTAACCACCGTGGCTTGGATCGAAGCCACTTACGTATTTTGTTTTGGGGACGACCAGTAACTTACGGTTGCTTCCAGAAACCACACAGGTTGTTTTCTTTATACATGCCAGGAACACTCTCGCTTGGAAAGAGAGAGAAAACATCATTAAAAACAGGCAATCACGGGAGGCGTTGCCTATCGCACCCTATAGCAGCCAGCCGGAATCCACTGAGACACGGCAGCGACAAGGGCTTGACTGGTGATGTCTTTGAACATACCTTAACTCAGCGCACGACTACGTGGCCACAAGAGAACAAGGGACAGACCGCTGTGCGTAGTCGTGTGCTAAGTCAAAGTGAGTGCGTACCGTCCTTCGTTGCTCTCCTGCTTTTTGTCGCAATAAAAAGCGTACCAAGTGAAGTGTGTAACCTTGCAACGGTTTCTCTGCAAAGTGCGCACAAATTTTTAAAACAGAATTTTTCTGTCCACGTTATGTCTCCTTCCATCGGTTGGATGAATGCCCAGAACACTGGTCGGTGCCAGTGAAAGCAGAAAACTGAAACTGCGTGTGGTTTTAACAAGTTTGATGATTAATACAACAAATATCTTAGTGGTCGTTTTAGGCACACACACTCTTGTTGTTCTCATGAGCGGCGGTGGACGCCGTGGTTGTGTTTCTCCGCCGTTTGCAGGCAGGCATGCAGGCAAGCGAACACGCTGCTGGCAGTACAGTGGATGGATTGATATGGCTGAACCCTTCATATCGGGCAGTTGCTAACGCCACCAAGCCGTAATACTTAGTGAACCGAAATGTAGATTTATCTTTTTTCCTCTGAATAGTGAGGTTGAGGGCTTGTAGTTTGCATTGAAGGGTTTAATTTTCACTCGTGCCTTGACTTTAGCCACCAATCAGATAACCTCCTTCTAGTTAATTCTACAAGCTTAAAGTCTATTATGCCCTCCCTCTCTCTAAACACCAGTGCTTTGAAAAACTCTGCGCCATCATACTGAACTATAGGGTGAAGCCATTTACAGAACATTATCAAGTGTTCGGCAGTTTCCCCCTCCTCTCCACACGCACTGCATACCGTGACTACCCCTTCGTAATTGGCCCGATATGCCTTGGTTCGCAATACTCCTGTCCTGGCCTCAAACAGCAGAGAACTACCCCGAGTATTATCATAGATCCTTTCCTTGGCAATTTCCTGCTTAAAAGTTCGATAGATCTCTAGTACGGACTTTTTAATCATGCGAATTCCCCACATATCGGTCTCAGCTTCCTTCACCTTCTTCTTAACCGATAGTTATTTTTGGTTTGGCCCCCTGCTGTTTTCGAAGTATTTACCCATCAATTTTCTAGTTCGCTTCCTCCATTTTGTATTGACATTCCTTATGTACAAATAGCTGAATACCTTCCTAGCCCAACGCTCCTCCCCCAATTCTCTCAATCGCTTTTCAAATTTTATCTAGCTGCTAGCTTCTCTGCCTTCAAATGATGTTCATCCCATATCACCTTGTACCTCCTGATTTGGTGCATTCCCGTGAGCTCCTAAGGCAAGCCTACCTATTCCACGTTGCTTAATTTCTAATCTTGCTCGAACTTCTGATCTCATGCACAAGACCGCATTGCCGAACTTCAGACCAGGAACCATGACCCCTTTCCATATTCCTCTCACAACGTCATACCTATTGTAATTCCACAGTGCCCTGTTTTTCATCACTGCTGCATTCCTGTTACCTTTAGTCGTCACATATATTTCGTGTTCCCTTAGGTACTCGGTCCCATTGCTCATTCATACGCCCAGATATTTGTATTTATCCGTTATCTGTAGCGTGACCTCCTGTACTCTAAGCTCACTACCTTCATTTTCATTAAAGATCATGACTGCTGATTTTTCCTTATTGAATCTGAAATCTAACCTATCTCCCTCATTACCGCAGATGTCCTTCAATCTCTGCAAATCATCCTTTTTGTCGGTCATTAGCACTATATCATCTGCGTACATCAATGCTGGTAGTGCCTGTTCAATGAGTTTTCCTAATTTGACGAAAGAGAGGTTGAAGCCAAGTCCACTTCCCTCTAGTTTGGCTTCTAATCCATGTAGGTACATCATGAATAACCAGGGTGACAGAAGACACCCCTGCTTAAGCCCCCGTTTTACCTCTGCGGGCTTGCATACCTCTTTTTTTTTTCACTTTATAACTGCCTTGTTACCTTTATAGATATCCTTTAAAATATTAGTGACTCCATCTCCCACACCTAGTGTGTCCAGTATTCCCCACAAGTCCTCTTGAACCACGCTATCGTATGCTCCCTTGATATCCAAAAATGCTAGCCACAGGGGCCTGTGTTCCTTTTCTGCTATTTCGATGCACTGCGTCAGTGAGAACAGATTATCTTCCAACCTCCTTTGTTCCCGAAACCCATTTGGTAGTTCCCCCAGCACCCCCTCAACCTCCATCCATGCCTGCAGTCTTTCCTTTATAACCTGCATCGCCAACCTGTAGACCACTGATGTCACTGTTATAGGACGGTCGTTGTTTATGTCAGCTTTGTCCCCCTTTCCTTTATATATCATGCACATATATTTAAGTTTCCATCCATCTGGGACTTCACCATCGATTATTATTTTGCTTACTGCCTCTCTTAAAGTGTGCTTAGACTTCATACTCAATGTCTTGACCAGCATAATTGGAATGCCATCTGGGCCAGTTGATGTACTACTAGAGACCCTCTTCTCAGTCCTTTCCCACTCTAGTTAGGAAAATGGAGACATTGCGCCACTTCATCCATCCTTGTCTATTGTGGTGCATAAGGCACTTCTTTGTTGAAAATTTTCTGTCACCCTTCTTCTTATATATTCAATAGCTTCGTCATCTTTTAGCCTGTAGCACCTCGAGCTGTATTTATAAACCTCTACTCTAGGCACGTCTCATTTCTTAGGGAGTTTAGATGGTTCAAGAATTTCGCAGCTGCCTTTCTATCCTTTTTATGTACTTCTGCCAGCCACTGAGCCCCCTTTCTTCTAATCTTTTCATTGATCAGAAGGGATGCTTTCCTTCTACAGCTTAGAAACAATTCTCATTTTCTTTCAACATCATATGTTGGTTCACCCCGGTGCTTAGCTTGTCTGTGTTTCCTAGAGGTTTCCTGACGTTTTGATATGACTCTCTTCAACTTCCTCATCCCACCAACTCTAGGGTCTGTGTCTCCTTTTCTGGGGTGACTTGTCACGTGCCTTAGCAAACTCTAGCTCAAACGGTCTAATTGGATTCATGTAAGAGGCTTCCCGACGTTTTGATATGGCTCTCTTCAACCTCCTGATCCCACCAACTCTTGTGTCTGTGTCTCCTTTTACGGGGTGACCTGTCACGTGCTTTAGCAAGCTCTAGCTCAAACACTCTAATTAGATTCGTGTAAGAGGCTTCCTGACGTTTTGCTTTGGCTCTCTTCAATTTCCTAATCCCACCAACTCTTGCGTCTGTGTCTCCTTTTCCGGGGTGACTTGTCACGTGCCTTAGCAAGCTCTAGCTCAAACAGTCTAATTGGATTCATGTAAGAGGCTTCCCGACGTTTTGATATGGCTCTCTTCAACCACCTGATCCCACCAACTCTTGTGTCTGTGTCTCCTTTTCCGGGGTGACTTGTCACGTGCCTTAGCAAGCTCTAGCTCAGTCTAATTGTATTCGTCTATGTCCACACTGTCTTATTAACCTCAGAAATTACCTTCTCAATTTGTTCAGTAGCAATTTCTATTTGCCTTTCTGAATAAAAAATTTCCTGTAGTAGCTCATCTTGTCTCCTTCCCACTTTCATTGCTCTTCCAAAACTTAGCTTGATACGTTTGCGATCACTACCCAGACTTCTGGAGCCACATTCATCTAGGTGCATTCCCCTGAGTCTATCATACATCCTATGTGACATCAGTGCGTAATTTATTGTCGACTGCAGCCTTCCTACCTCCCATGTTATTCGCCCTTCACACTTCTCAGTACTGTTGCAAATGGTCAAATCATGCCTTTCACATATATCCATGATTATTTTGCCTGTTGGGTCGGTATACCCATCTATATCTTCTATGTGTGCATTCATATCTCCTAGTACAAATATCTCGCACTCTCCTCCTAATTTCTCAATGTCATTGATTATATACTCTACCATTGCCTGGTTTTCCTCTCTGGCCTTTCCTCCCAGTAAACAAGTACACCAAATCGAGGAGTGTCATTTGCCCTGCCACTTTCCCTTTGAGCCATAAATGTTCCTTGCACTCCTGTTTGACCATTTGCCAGTCTGTATTTTTATAAATAGATGCCCCAATACCACCCCCATTTCTGCAGCCTTCTGTTCTATTAGAATATTCCCACGCATAGCCCGGATTGTTAGGAGGTTGTTACATGTCTCTAAGATGTGTTTCTACAAAACGGTATACCATCGGCCTCTCTTCTCTTAGAATCTGTTCTATCTCTTCCCACTTCAACCTGTTCCTGCCACCACGCATGTTAATATACCCTATGTCTAAATTGGCACGTGTACTAGTACTGGCAGCGACACCGGGCGCCTATTTGAGCACGCGAGGAAAAAAAGCAGAAATTGTTGTCTGGCGCAACCTAAAGCTGCCTCAAGTGCATAAAATACAATTTCAAGTTAAGCGTGTTTGTTTTTAAGCAAAATAAGCATACCTGCGAGGATTTCTTGTCATACCAATAGATTGTCAAGATTGACCACATTCGCTGTTGGGTGACGCTAGGGATCACTGTTTATCGACTTTCAACATTTAGTAAAATTTATAATTCCTTGTTTCTGTCCCGAAAGCATGCTCGTTGCCGCCGATGTGATGAACTATCCTTTCATTTGCGCCACAACCAGAACATTTTTTCCGAGCGGTAGACAGTCCCTTTAAGTTAAAATATACATATTCAAGTACTGTCACTATCTGGCCCAGCTTTCAGCCTTTCTACAGACAATGTCTTGCTGTACATTGGTGTCTGGACGGTGGAGCAGGGCCTCCCAGGGTTTTGCAGAGTGTGAACTAGCGTTCTGACTCAGACATGCCCACACCATGCATGTGGACCAAATTGACACCTTATCACAAAATTTGCACTGTGACCGGAAACCTTCTGGGTGCCACTTGCTTTAAAGTACAGGGTTGGGGAGCATCCCCGTCTGTAACTTTCTCCACATAACTTCGTCTTTTTGGTCTGACGCTGCCGGGTATATTTGTCGAATAAGTCGGTAATGTGTTATATCATGGCTGAGGAAAGACACGAATGCAGGAACCAATATGCAATTACATTATTTTTCGAAACGACAGAGATGATGTGGTCACGTCATCCGGTGGTGTTGCATAATAGTTAATCAAGGAATAGCCTGTACACATTACCCCTTCAGACATCCCTGGAGGCAATAGCTGTTCAAGCTGTCACCTTCAACAAATTGGTAACAATTTGCAGTATTTACATACCTCCACACCACCAACTGAATAAACACGAATTTCAGTCGCTGATTGATAAACTTTCAGAACCGTATCTCATCCTAGGGGACTTTAATGCTCATAGTAGCCTATGGGGTGACTCTGGCTGCGATGCTTGAGGCTGCCTTATTGAACAGTTCCTTTTCTCTTCTGGTACGTGTCTCCTCAATCGAAAAGAGTCAACATACTATAGCTTTGATAATAATATGTTTTCATCGATAGACCTCCGCATTGTCTCTCCAGCACTCCTACGGATACTCACATAGGAAGTCATAAATAATCCTTCCGGCAGTGACCATTTTCTTATAATTTTGAGTACACTAACATAATCTGAATATCCGTCACACGTTCCAAAATCGCTCATAGAAAAAGCCAACCGGGGCCAGTTTTTAAAGATAGCTAGCTTCAGTTGGACTTACATTAGCGGTTCTAGCATATATGCACCTGCAGAGTACTTTACTCTGCGGCTGCATTTCCGATGGAACCGGTAATGTTGTAGGCCCGTGTGCTCAGATTTGGGTGCATGTTAAAGAATCCCAGGTGGTCAAAATTTCCGGAGCCCTCCACTATGGTGTCTCTCATAATCATATGGTGGTTTTGGGACGTTGAACCCCACATATCAACCAGAGTACTTTACTGCTTTTTTTTTATTGAAGCTGCGGCTAAGTGCATTCCACAAACATCTGGACTACCCAGAAAACGACGCGTCCCTTGGTGAAACAGTGAGTGTCCCAATGTGCGCAAACAACAAAACAATGCATGGAAGCGTCTTCGAGACTCCCCAACAAGCGCGAACCTTGTCAATTTTAAAACATCAAGTCACAAGGCTGGAGAACGTGGCGACAGGCCAGAAGGAAGAGATGGCAGCAGTTTCTATCTGGCAACAACTCATATACACATGAGGCAAGAGTCTGGCGCACGGTCAGTAGGGTAGTAGGACAAGAAGCACATCCTCTTTCTCTAGTAAACACAGAAGGCAACGGTTTGGAAGACCAAGCGAACTCCCTCGGTGCGCACTTCGAGCAGGTCTCCAGCTCAACCCATTACAATCCAGCGTTTCAACGCTACATAGCAAGAACAGAAAAAAATTAGATCGGAAATCCATAAATACTGACACATACAATGATGCTTTCATATTAGCAGAGCTAGAAGCATCGCTTAATTGCTATAGCAGGACCGCCCCAGGCTCCGACTGTATAGTGTACGAAATGCTGAAACGTCTGCCCCCGAAACCCAAAAAAAACCCTCATTTCCTTGTATAATGCTGTTTGGTTTTCCGGGGACATCCCTTTTGCCTTGAAAGAAGCCATCATTACTCCTATCGTTAAACAGGGTAAGGACCCATCTTCAGCATCAAGTTACAGGCCCATAGCATATACGAGTTGACTGTGCAAGGTCCTTGAGAAAATGATAAACAGGCGACTGATGCACCTCCTTGAAACAAATAGCCTGCTTGACCCATGCCAGTGCGGGTTTCGAGAGGCTGAGTCAACTACTGACTTAGCCTAATCGAGGCGCCAATTCGTAATGCTTTTATTCAAAATTCTTTTCGTCGGTGTTACTCAATATGGAGAAGGCCTATGACACTACGTAGCACTTTGGCATACTGCGAGACCATACTCCGAGATTTTTTTTCTCTTGCCACCCCGTGGGAGGAGGTACACGTACAACGAAAACGCAAGCTTAGACTTTCTTTTTTTCGTAGGGAAGTGTTCGTTGTACGCCGTGTTTTACAATTATCGAGTAGGACAATTTATAAGGACAATTGGTGTCAAAAAGACATGGTTAAAAAGGCTGCAAAATGTTCAGGATGTGGAGTGGTTTTGAAAATGGATCCAAGTGCAGACGCGAATGTACAGGAGGCTGACGAAAAGCTTAGGCAATGTGAGCTCGAGGAAAAAATGGAGAAAATGATGTGTCCCAGAGTGAACTGCTGATGAGAATCACCGAGCTGGAGACTGCGTTGGTGACAGAGCAAGAGAAAACGAAGACTATGGGGAAAAGGCTCAAGTTCACCGAGGAGCCATCAGCGAAAGTGCACAAAAGAGTCGCCGACGGAGAGAACGGTAAGGAACTGGCAACCAGAACGGGGGAGAAGAAAGAGCAAGCAAGTTCGAAAAAAAACATGTTCAGCCGGTTCAATGGTCTCAAGACCCAGCTTCAGCGAAGTAGTGGTGGAGCTGGGAGGGGATAAAACAGCCGGCGTCACAGGTGCAAGTAACCCCCAGGTGCAGAACGCTCCAGCTGAAAAGTCACAGCACGTGATAATCACTGGGGACTCGAATTTAAATCGATGCGCCGAAGCAATCAAAGTGGGTGTAAGAGGTCAGAAGAGGGTTGCAGTAGTGACGTTCCCAGTACGCAAGCTGGAAGCAGTCATGAGGCAAGTGATCGAAAAACTCAAAACTACAGCTGACGGACGAAACCTCGTGATAATTTCAGGCGGTTCAAACGATGTTCTAAATGAAGATACGGCCGGACTAGCGACCACACTGGCGAAAGGGGTCGATGACATGCGCGCCATTTCTACTCAGGTACAGGTAGTGATATGCACGATACCGGAGGTACCGGTGCGTGGCGGCAACCTGCAAAGAGCGGTTGTCAACGCAAACCAAGAGTAATGGCGGATGAGTCGAGAGAAAGGTTTTCAGGTGGTGGAAATAAACAGAGAGGTGCATAGGTGGGGTGTTTTTCAACGAGACAGAATTAACTTCGATGGGCAGCTAGGTCATGAGGTGGGTTGGCAACTTGCAAGACGCGCAGTAGCTTTTTTTTGTGGGGGGGGGGGGGACACGGGGCCATTCGGGGTGCAGGATAGCTATTATTGAGGAAAACAACCAGGGGGACTCTTTGACAGGTGGTATAGACTGATACAATTCCAAAGTGGCACCGATATTTAAGACACGTAGAGTCCGTGGCAGAAATCGACGTAGCCACGAGGGCCGAGCCAATTCACACGTAGGGTATACTAACATACAGGGTGGCAGGATTAGGCTGAAGTGGGAAGAGATAGAAGAACAGATAAGGGAGGAGAGGCCAATGGTATATGGTTTTGTAGAAACACATCTTAGGGACATGGAACAACCGCCTAACAATCCGGACGACACGTGGGAATATTCTAATAAAACAGAAGCCAGCAGAAAGGGTGGTGGTATTGGGGCATTCATTCATAAAAGTACAGACTGGCAAAGGGTCAAGCAGGAGTGCAAGGAACATTAATGGCTAAAATAGAAAGTGGCAGGACAAATGACACTCCTGGGTTTTGTATACTTGTGGACAGAGGCAAGTCAGAGAAGAAAATCAACAAATGGTGCAGTGCATAGGAAATGACATTTACGAACTTGGAGAAAAGGGCGAAGTAATTACGTTAGGAGATATGAATGCGTACATAGAAGATATGGATCGTCATACTGACCCAACAGGCAGGATGCTAATGGATATGTGTGAAAGACATGATTTAATCACTTGCAACAGCACCAAGAAATGCGAAGGGCAGATAACGTGGGAGGTGGGAAGGCTGCAGTCGACGATAGATTACGCAATAATGTCACATGAGATGTATGATCGGCTAAGGGTGAAGAACATAGATGAATATGGGTCCAGAAGCTTAGGTAGTGACCACAAACATACCAAGCTGAGTTTTGGAAGATAAATTAAATTGGAAAGGCGGCATTACGAGCAACCACACGGTAATATTTATTTAGAAAGGCAAATAAAAATAGCAACTAAAGAGATTGAAATAATAATCACCGAGGATACTCAAACAGAGTGGACGTACACAAATCTAACTCGATTGTTTGAGTTAGAGCTTGCTAATGTACAAGTCAAATCAACCGGGAAAAGCAAACACAAACCCAAGAGCTGGCGGGATGAGGAAGTTAAGGGAGCCATAGTAAGACGTCAGGAAGCCTACAGGGAACACAGGTATGCTAAACAGAGGGGTGAACCGGAAGAGGATGTCAAAAGAAAATGGGATAACATTTTGAGCTGCAGAAGGGAGGCATCCGATTTGATCAGTGAAAAGATTAGAAGAAAGGGGGCCCGATGGAAGGCGGAAGTAAACAAAAAGGATAGAAAGGCAGCTGCAAAGCTTTGGAACCATCTCAATTCTGTGAGTAATAAGACAAGCACCAAACAGAGGTTTATAACTGCAGTTCAAGGGGTCATCCTAGAAGGAGATGAGGCAATGTAATATATAAAAACAATGAGGACAGAAAATTTTAAACACCAAGAAAGCGCTGCATGCACCGTACCAGATGAGGATGGACCAATTAGCTCAGTGGCTCCACTAGGACAACGAAAGTGGGAAAGAGCAGAAGAAAGAGTTCCTAATAGCACATCAACAGGCCCTGACAGCATCCCCATCATGCTAATAAAGAAACTAGGACCAAACTATAATGAATGGTAAAGCTCCCAATGGGTGGAAACTAAGCAGGATGAGCATGATCTATAGGGAAAGGGGACAACAAGTACCGTCCTATAACAGTGACATCAGTAGTTTACAGGCTGGTGATGCAGATAGTAAAAATTACAGACATGGGTGGAAAATGGGGGGAGGGCGCGCTGGTCGCCGAAGAGAGCGGACGCGCATCACGTCGGCTCCGTCTTCCAAGAACTATTTGCCAGTGATTTTCGGTCATTGAGCCCATGAATTTTACAACAACGCGTGCGGAAAGTGACCAGGATTCCACTGACACCGAAATTCAAGGTGGGAAAACACTTTTTGCCGGATTGGAGAGGTTTTCAACCCGCGCCCCTTAGGCCCGACGCTCACGAAAGCCGGCCACCCGACGAGACGCGCTGAGCGTCTCCTCTGACGCGGGCGCTTTCTTCGCCCAACAACGATGGAAGTCCAAGTGAACGGGGAGAATATCTCCCCCGAAGAGTTTCTGGAGGGCACGGATTGGTGCACTATCGGATCTAAGACCCAAGTTAACCGCGCAAACGCGCAGAGCAACACCCAGAACGGAGTCTTCTCCTGCACCGGCGAGGGAGCGGACTTCAAGCGACAGCGTTCGCGTCGACAACCGCGTAACATCAAGCAGCAAGTCATTAGAAAGAGCAAAATGCCACTACTCCCACGGAGCGATTTCAAGATCGTGATACGACCACGAGGAGGCCTCGACGTGGCCACCACTGGAACCGTGCGCCTCGCATCGGCGATTTACCGCGTGGGCAACGTACCGGCTCATGAAGCAGGGGAGGACACGGTGTGTTCCAACAACCATCAAAACATCATCGTCGTGAGCACACCACATGCCTCTCACACCGATAAGTACAGACAGCTTCAAGCCATCACCATCGGCGACCGCCACCACGAGGTTAGTGCGTACGAGATGGCCCCCGACAACACGGTGAAGGGAATAATCAAGGGCATCCCGTTGGAAGAAGACGCCAAGTCCATTCATACCAGCATCGTTCACGCACGTAACCCTTACGCCCTGGCAGCCAAACGGCTCAGTAACACCACGACCGTCATAGTGGCGTTTGAAGGATCGCGAGTGCCCACTTACGTCAATTATGGCGGCGCTCTCCTTCGCTGCACCTTGTATCGCAAGCAAATCGACATGTGTCACTGCTGCGGGAGACTTGGTCACCGCATGGACGTGTGCTCAAAGCCCAAGGACAAAGTGTGTCGTGGTTGTGACGCCTCTAACCCAGGCCCCAACCACCAGTGTTCCCCCCATTGCAAGCTGTGCGGGGGCGCACACATGACGGCGGACCGCAACTGCCGTGCAAGGTACAAAACGCCCTACATCGTGACGAAGAGACAGTGGGAACGACGCAGAGCCAACGAGGAGGCAGAGTCCACTGCCACCAACTATTCCACCAGCAAGCCCCGCTGAAGATCCAGGACACCCAGTCGAAGCCACTCCCGATCTCGTAGCCGCACACCGGGACCCCGAAAGCAGCAGCAACGCCGAGCTCGCAGCCGAACACCTGGACGGACCCCAACGAGGGACGCGAAGACAACTGATTTGGTGAGCTTTGCAGATGCGGTCAAAGGAAAACGCGCAACAAACGCGGAGGCTGGCGGCAAAATACACACTAAGATAGAGGCGGAGATAGCTCAGTTAAAACAGACGTTACAAACTATGCAAAAACAAACTGAATGCATGCAGGCATAGATTCACGCAAAGGACGAACTCATACAAAAGCTCCAGTCTGCCGCTCACAGCGAGACTGATCAACAGGCATTGCAGGAAACACAAGAAGAACTCGTAGAGGACGGTGAGGTCGAAGGCCCTGATACTAAGGCGGGCTGGCTATCTCCCTTAAAAAGTCAGTACGTTCCAAGCGTACGCGCGCAGCAACAGACGACACCCGAGTGAAGGCACTCGAGGCTTGCGTGAGCAGTCTCGAGGAAACTATCACCGCGACTATCACGCGTACGATTCAACAGAGCTTGGAGAGCATTTATCTCAGATTGTCCAGATTAGAAGCTGCCAACAGCGCGCTGGTGACGTTGCATAGCGAAGCGGCGCCACACTTGTAGTACCACATAACCATGGCAAGACACCCTTCGAAACAAAAACATACAATATGGCAGTGGAACTGCAGAAGTTACAAAAACAAACGAGCGCACCTACAACAATACCTGAAAACGATCCCCGAACGCCCAGACGTCATCATACTGCAGGAAACAAATGGCCCCGCCACACTTTCAGGATACCAGTCTATACCAGGCAAGGAGGAAAATCCAAATGTCACCACACTGGTCAAGCGAGAGCTCATGGTCATCGAACACGACACCCATGTCAAGGATATTGAAAACGTCCTCGTAGAGCTAATTCCACCGCGTAAGACGCCCGACAGCATCTTCGTACTCAACGTCTATAGCAGTCCGAGATGCCGCAAACACCGCTTTCACGTCCTCTTCAAACGAGCACTCGATATCGCCCAGGGGCAACAACTCTTAATTGGAGGTGACTTCAACGCGGTGCATACGGCGTGGGGTTACAAACAAGATCAGCCGAAAGGCAGGCATTTGTGGGAAACGGCGCAACTCACCGGCCTCGAGCAGGTCACTGACCCAGCGGCACCAACTAGGCAGGGCAACAGCGTCAGCACTGACACCACGCCTGACCTTACCTTTACGTGCAATACACGAAAGGTGACTTGGAGAAACACCATGCAAGACTTAGGCAGTGACCATTACATTATCTCTATAGAAGCAGAAGGCGGCCCACAGGAACACAATGCCGGTCGCCAAATGAAGATCACCAATTGGGAACTACTACGAAAAAATCGAGACAAGCAACAGATTGAAGACATCAAAGACATTGAGCAATGGACCGAGCAACTTCGGCGTGACATCGAGAGGGCGACGCAATTGATGCCGTCAACAGCTGGGCTTGATAGAATAGACCCCGGTTACTGCACATGTGGCAAGCCAAGACCCAACTGCATCGCCGTTGGAAACGACAACGACATAATAGGAGACTGTGAAAACGAATAGCACAGCTCAACAAAGAAATAGAAAAGCACGCACTTAACCTGCAACAACAGCAATGGGAAGAGAAATGCGCGCAGATGGATGGTCAGCTCACTGCGAATCGCACATGGCAGATACTGCGGTACCTCATAGATCCCGCGAACACCATGACCTCACAGAGGCAAGGCATATGCAAAATCATACACGCTTATGGGGGAATGGAGCAAGATTTCCTACGGGAAGCGGAACTCCATTACATATCCCAAACGCCCCCGCAAGTACATCCGGACTACAGGGGAGAAGGCAACGCCATCCTAGACGCAGAATTCTCAATTTCTGAAATCGAGGCAGCCCTCGTCAAACTCAATACCAAGTCAGCCCCAGGCCTAGATCGAATATCGAACAGGGCACTGCGCAACCTCGATTACAGATCGCTAGAGAAACTCAAAGATTATATTAACGAGTGTTGGGTGCGTGGAAAGTTACCCCACCCATGGAAAGAAGCGCAGATCATACTTATACCGAAACCCGGCAAGAAATTGCAGCTGCAGAACCTGTGCCCTATCTCCCTAACATCATGTGTGGGTAAACTGATGGAACATGGGTTCCTCAATAGACTAACAGATTACCTCGAGGACAACAACCTATTACCACACACAATGATTGGGTTCAGAAGACATCTCTCCACACAGGATGCTCTTCTGCAACTAAAACATCAAATCATAGAAAATCCTGGGTGCTCAACGAGAGCCATCCTTGGCCTGTACCCGAAAAAGGCCTTCGATAACGTTCGTCACGACGCCATATAGCGAACAATAGACAGATTGAACCTCGGAATGCGAGTGTACAACTACGTCCGAGACTTCCCCACGGGAAGAACCGCACGCATGCGAGTGGGACAGCTAGAATCAAATCAAATCACTATTGGAAGCTCGGGTACACCGAAGGCTCGGTGATCTCGCCGATGCTCTTCAACCTCGTCCTACTGGGGTTACCCGAGGGATTACATCAAATTGATGGACTGCACCACACGCTATACGCGGATGATATTACGATCTGGACGACAACAGGCAGTGACGGAGAGATCGAGGATCGCTTACAGGCGGCCATAGAATGCGTGGAGCATTACCTCGTAGGCACGGGACTCACCTGCTCGGCCGAAAAATCCAAATTGCTGCTATATAGACCGGTGAAAAAGGGACGCCCGCCCAAAAACTACGTACCTTCAGAAAATCAAGAAATCAAACTAACATCATCAAACGGCTCACCAACCCCAATGGTAAAGAAGATCCGGGTACTGGGGATGATGATTGAGCAGAATGGCGGCAATGGTGAAGCACTGCGCAAGATAATGGCAAAGGCCACCAGAACGATGCAACTCATCCGACGCATCACGAACAAACATGCGGGCATGCGCGAAGGCAGCGTCATACGACTCATACAAGCCTTTGTTATTTCACAACTAATGTACACGGCACCGTTTCACAAATGGGCAGTTGCGGAAAAAGACAAGCTTAACGCCCTGATACGCAAGACGTACAAGTTCGCGTTGGGACTGGCGCCCGGAGTTAGCACCAGCAAACTCCTAGAGCTAGGGTTGCATAACACCCTCGAGGAACTCGTGGAGGCGCAACAAGTTTCCCAGCTCGAGCGCCTATCCAAGACCCGCCCAGGCCGACACCTACTCGAAAAACTTGGCATCACGTACCATACGCAGCACGGCATCAAAGTCGAAATTCCAAGATCGGTACGCGAGCAAGTATACGTACCCCCATTGCCACGCAACATGCACCCCCAACACCATACGGGACGGCGTAAAGCCAGGGCACAACGCATTACTCAAAGCTACTCCAACGACACTGAAGCAGTTTTCACTGATGCTTCGCGTTATACCAATAAAAAGAGTTTCGTGGCGGTAGTTACCGGCCATCGTGGCAAGTACATCACAAGCCTCACTGTGAACACGGCACACGCTGAAGCGGCAGAGGAAGCGGCTATAGCACTGGCCCTCACACAGACCAATGCCACATACGTGATTAGTGATTCGCAAACAGCAATTCGTAATTTTGCCAAGGGACGCATCTCGCAAGAGGCGTTTCACATACTCCAACGACATCCCATACATCCAGGAGAGGTCGACTTCGATAACCGAATGCACCTGTTATGGATCCCGGTATACCAGACCGAGCACCCCCAACGAAGCGGCTCGCCGCGTTGCTCGAGGCCTCACTCACCGAGCATCGCCGGAGGACGACGAGCCCCCGCGGGGAACTGCAGACATCTGGGCATGGGAGGATCGTATGACCAGGTTTCACAACATCACCACACATTACCAGTTACAAAGACGCATATACCAATCTCCTCACGAAAGGCTAAACAGAACGCAAGCGGTACACTTCAGACAATTACAAACAGATTCATACATACATATCGCTCAATTATCGAACATCACCTCTGCCAGATGGGAGGCGGCAATCCGCAGCTCGTCCTTGGCAGATCAGCTCTGGGCTGTCCACCAAGCCCGCGAGGCGGCTGAGGAGCTTCGCATCTCAGTCCCCACGTGGGAGCTGCCCGCAACACAGTGATCTGTGTTTTGGAGGACCAAATAAAAGTTATCAAATCCATACAGAAACCCCAGACTCATGCACGCCATGTATCGAGACATATACACTACAAACAGATGCACGTCATGTGGCGAGGTTGCCACCCTTGGTCACTTGCTGTGGGAGTGTCAGGGCCTAATAAACAATTCGAACAGTGCCGATTCATCTCACTCTTCCACCGCCAGCCTCCGCTCGCGTTGGAAGGCCGCACTGCTCAGCTCGAACCTGACAGCACAACTCTGGGCCGTCCAGCGTGCCGAGGAAGCCGCTTCGAGACAAGGTCTCGGAACCGCATCCGCGGTGGATGCCCAGGCCCACTAAAAACGCCGGACTCGAATCGTCTGGATTCGACAAATAAAGTTTATGTTCTTCTTCTGGGTGGAAAATGAGGGGGTGCTGGCAGAACTACAAATGAAGTATGTGCACATATGAAAATTTGGTATTACGTGACGTCAATGGATGACGAAGGTGTGTGACTGGTGCTAACATGATAAACATGAGATGCGTGTCATGTGACAACATGACTACATGCAATAGTCAAGGCGCCAATACCCTTCGACGTGACACGGCGCGCATGCCCGCCGGCGTTCGTTTCGTCGCGTCACGCCGGCGTGCCACGCCAGTCGCCGGTCCTGCCGTATACTCGCAGGTGCGCGCCACGCTGCGTTGCTTTGACACATGCGCGGTTCAGCGTCTCCAGCGTCCCTCCGTCACGACAAGAGTCGGACGCAGTGCTGTCTGGGTGACTTAGTGGCTGTGAAATGGAGCATGTCGCTTTTCGCGCTGGATGGCGTCGGGCCGCTCCGACTGACGCTGGTCGCACCTGTCGCGCCTGACGTCAGACTATAGAATTCTCACGTTTTGCTAACGTATAGCGTCGCTGTGCCCAGCGTGCGTGCGCGTTACCGTTACGTTATATTGGGGCCTTCATGATGCACTCGTGGCAGTTTTGCTAGCTCCACATACACCAAATTAGGTTTTACGTGACGTCGATGGATGACGAAAGTATATGACTGGTGCAAACATGATAATCATGCCACGCGTGTCATGAAAGAACATGACAACCTACCATGGTAATAGAGTGCTCGCAGCCGTTTCGCTAGGTTCACATATACTAAATTTGGCATCACGTAACGTGAATAGATGACGAAGGTAAACGACACATCCAAAACACGATAATCATGTCACGGAAGTCGTGTACGGCATAATTTACCTCCACCTCGTAACGTTGTGCTGATTTTAAAGGGACATATAAACCTTCCTCATTCGTGCTGCGCATATCATCGATTCCCTATGTACGTGGGATCTGCCATTTTTTTTCCATTTACGTACCTGGAGGACTGCGCAAGGGTCTGTGCATCACTATCATAATCAGTAGCGGCGGCAGGTCACTACGAGTAGCCTAAGATATGATGGAGTGAGTGCAAGCTGAGCCAATTGTGTGGGTGATCAAGTAAAGTGTGTGACGTAGGCACTCAAGTGCTCCGACACCGGCTCTTTGAGCTGCAACAGAGGCTTACCGTGTTACGATTATTGTTACATATCCACACATGAACTCTTTAGACCGTCATCTTCTATTTTTCGCTGCATATCTGCGCCGACTTCGATGATTTCGGCGATCTTTGCAAACGGAGCGACAAGTATTTCTGCAGCGTCTACACAGACGTGCGCACAGCGTTTCTCACGCACCTTGGTAGCACCAACTACTTGATAGTAACAATACTGATTGTTGGCCTAGTTGGTACTTGCTTACTGACATGATTTGGCCGCAAATAATACACACACAAAGTAAAAAAACACTCAACGACAAGCTTGTCGTTGAGTGTTTCTTTACATTGTGTGTGTATTATTTGCGGCCAAATCATGTCAGTATACTTGATAGTGCCGTCTTCCCATCGATCGTAGGCCGTTTGCCAGTACGCGTGCGAGCGTCAACTTTGTTCTCGCCTTCGCCGCGGCGTCTGCATCAGCTGGGCCCGCGCCCGACACACGGACACTGCAAGCATCGTCATGGGCGCAGCCATCTTTGTTGACGACATCACGCCCGAACCAATGAGCGCGCAGCTTCCGAGAGCCTCGTAAAGGCGCCTGGCACAGTGCATTGTGGGGGTATTAAGACGATCGAGACCAGGGACTGCTTCGAACGAATACGGTTTATTGGAAGAAGTGAAGTAGCGCTCGCTCGCTCTAGGCAGCAGTCTTCTTTCTTCTTCTTCCGGCGTTTGATGATGATATTTTATAGGCTCCCGCCCGCCCAAGTTGAAATGTGATAAGCTCTCGCGGGCTATTTGAAACAACCTTCCATTGGGTATATGTGGTTCACCAATCTTCTTAGAAGCTCTTTTTTGCCTGTGCGAAGGAGACAAGCTCTTGTTATTCCGTCTCGCCCAGGGTAGAGTTTTTCAATCCGGCACATTTTCCAAAATGTTCTTGGAGCCTTGTTCTCAACCGACACGATGTCACCCTGTGAGTGGTTTTGCTTGCCGTGTCTTGGCTTTTACCGTAGCTCCTATTTCTTTGATATATTCTTGATGCCATCTTTTCTACCAAGCACGCACTAGTTTGCATCTGCGTCGCCATGCGTCTTCAATGTCACCGTTGTACAGTCTTGTTTGTCCGTCTTGAAGCTGCCACCGTCCACCTATGATGTCTGCCGGCGTTAGTGGCATTGGCTCGTCAGGTTCTCCATATACGTAAGTCAATGGTCGATTGTTGAGTGTTCCTTCAACGTCTGCTACAATAGTGCGTAACTCCTCTACTGAAGCTGTGCTTTTCGATATTATTTTTCGCATCGACGTCTTCAAGCTTCTTATGAGGCGCTCGTAAAATCCTCCCCACCATGGCGCGCACTCGGCTATCGTTTTCCATTGAATTTGTTGGCCACTGCAGTAATTATTTAAGACCTCGTTTTTAATTGTTTCGAGCATTCTCTTGATTTCCTTTCTTGTGTTGTTGATGAATCTGAACACCCATGCTGGCACTCTTATAAGCCGTCCGTATGATGAATACCTTTCGATTTTCAAGATTGGCGCAATTTCGGATCTTCCCATGCATTGGTGACATTGTGTTTTATGCTGGTCTTCCACGTCTGTATTTGTGCTAATTATGCTTACTAAGTTATTTTACAGTGATGTTATCCATTCGGGACCGTTCCACCATAACTTTGAGGTTATCAATGCCTTTGCGCTTATTCCCCGTGTAAGTAGGTCAGCAGAGTTGTCGTCACTTTGAACGAATGACCAGCTTGCTTGAAGTGTTTTTTCTCTAATTTCTGCGATTCTGTTGGCAACAAACAGATCTATTTTGCTTGTTCCCTTGATCCAGTGCAGCACAATCATCGAGTCCGTACAGCAGTGTATTTCCTGAAAGCTTTCGTTGAAGTGACCTTTGATGTAGTCGCATAATCTTGATGCTAACACCGCTGCCATCAATCAGTTCAAGTCGCGCTAATGTCAGCTCTTTAATTGGAGCTACGCGGCTTTTTGGTGTTACTAGCCTTGATTCTTTGCTTCCATCGTGGTATACTGCTATCAAGTATGCTGCCGCTCCGTATGCTAATGGACTCGCGTCGGCAAATACATGCAGCTTGTATGCTTGTACTGGTTGATTCTTGCTTGCGTAGCATCGTGGCGTTTCTAGAACTCGAAAGTCCTCCGCTTCAGACATAAGGTTCTTCCATTTGTCGCATTCATCTTTAGGGAACTGGTCGTCCCACGTGACGTTCATTTTCCACAGTCTCTGCAGTCCTATTTTCGCGCGTACTGTGAATGGCGACAACAAACCGAGTGGGTCAAATATCTTCGCTGTGGTTTGTAACACAGCCCTTTTTGTCAAGTGCGTTGTATCTGTTAATAAATTCCACTTTTCAATAGGGAAGCAAATCATGTCCTTTGAGTGTTTCCATATCAAGCCCAGAAGCAATGTAAATCCTCTAGATCGAATATCTATGTGAGAATCGTCTCTTTCGTTTTCATCAATTATTTTGTTTAATCGCTCTTCATTGGATGTCCATTTTCTCAAATTCATCGCTGCCTCTCTGAACATTTGCTTTGCCTCTTTGCACAACTTAACTGCTTCATCAAGCGTTGCTGCTCCCAAAATGACATCATCCACGTAGATCGCTTTCTGCAGTGTCCTTGTCGTATCAGGAAACTGGTCTTCCACTTGTTTCAAATGGTGTTTAATTGTAGCTGCCAGTATAAACGTGCTTGGTGTTGTTCCGAACATTACTCTTGTCATGCGCCATGTTTGCACTTCATTCATTAACCTTCCTTCAGCGTCATGCTTCCACCACAGAAATCTCATTGCATCTCTATCCTCTTCATGTATAGAGATTCGTAGAAATGCCTTTTCAACATCTCCAACTAACGCCACCTTTTCTTTTCGGAAATTAATGAGAAGCGACAGCATGTCCTCATTCAAATTCGGTCCTGCCTCTAGGTTCTCATTTAGAGACATGCCTTTTCGAGAATGTGATGAGGCGTCAAACACTACTCGAACCTTTGTTGTGGCTCGGTCCTCTCTAATGATCGCATGGTGTGGCATGTAGTAGCAAAGTGCATTTGGCTGTTCTGGTGGCTCTTGGACCTCCTCTGCGACTCCTAATGCCATATACTCTGATATAGTTTTGTCGTAGCGATACAGCATGTCTTCATTTTTCTGCAGCCTTTTAGTCAGTTGCTGTAGTCTTTTTATCGCATTTTCCTTGTTGCTTTCCAAGTTTACGTCATGTTTCCATGGCAAGCTGACTTGATAGCGACCGTTTTGTTGTACAATCTTGCGCTCGGATTCTTCGACCACTTCATTTCCGGTGTTATCCAAACTATTTATTGTGATCCCCATTGACTTCAGGCTCCAGAACTTCTGTAGCTCTTGCTGGAGTTCTGTCTCCGCAGCTTCGACCTTCAGAACCATGACTGCTTGATTATGTGTTAGTTTTGTCTTGCTTTGCTCTGACGGCCCTTGCAGTACCCATCCCAGTATAGTTTCTACAGCCATCAGTCTGTCCTCGACTCTTTGAGTTCTACCAGTAAAGAATTCCCAATAATAGTCTGAGCCGATCAGTAGTTCTACAGAATTTTTTGCAGTCGTCTTGGTCCTGTGATCAGCCACTTGCATATTTAGCAGTTTCATTTTCTCGCTGAGTTTCTTAGTTGGCGTGGGTATACAACTGTGCGAGATGACGTCGACTTGTAACGCTTCAATCACTGTTGTCGTGCTTGTTTCTCGTGATCCTACAGTCACTTGCACCACGTTCATTAGTTTGACCTTTTCGTCTCCTCCAAATGACCCAATCGTCAGCCTTTCCTGTCGCAACACCTTCACACCTATTTTTTTTCGCTAATCCCGCTTCAATAAATGAACGTTAACTTCCGTTGTCTAATAACAAACGGCAATGTCGGCCACATGTTTCTCCTTCTACGCACGCTACAGCCGTCTGCAGAAGCACAAACTTATGCTTGATATTTTCGGTTGCGTGTAGCGTAGACGTCGTCGCTTCGCCTTGCGCTGTTGAGACCAGCTCTGCCCTTGTTTTCTGCATCACCGTTCTACACACTGACGTGGCATGTCGTCCCTTGCATTGCTTGCATTTTACTTGGGCCTTGCAAATGCGTGCAGTGTGGTTTGGTCGCGTGCATCTGAAGCATGCTCTATTTTCGGTAAGCATAGCTTTCTTTTCATCCATTGGAATGCTCCTACGACAGTTTTCGGTTGCGTGGGTTTTCTGCTTGCAGAATAAGCATATTCTGTCCGCTGAGCTATAGAAGCTTTAAGTTGTGCGCATCTGTCTGCGGTTCTCTCTTGGTTTTGCAGTTATCCTCTCTTGTTCACGTTGTGTTTCTTCACGAAAAGCCGCTTGCTTTCTTAAGAATAACATAAGCCTGTCCAGCTTTTCCCGTTGCGTTGTTTTGCTCGCCGTTTTCTGAAGCTGAGCTGTTTCTCAATGCCTCTTTTGACTTGAACTGCACTGATAATTCTGGTGGAATTGCTCTTTTTAATACCGGTAACAACATCGGCGCATAGCTCTCGGTTTCCACGTTTAGTGACTTGAGTGCCAATATGTTAACTTGCACTCTCTGTACTAGCCTATTTAGGTCATCGGTATCTTGAACAGACCTCACTTTCTCCAAACTCAATAGCTCATTCATGTGCATTTCAATGGAATGTTCTCCATTGCCGAACGTTTTTTGCAGTATTTTGATTGCGTTATCATAATTTTCCTCTGCCGAGAACTGAAGTCCTTCAATAGCAGCCGCAGCTTTTCCGGTTAGTGATGCTAACAAGTAATTGAACTTATGTCCCTTGCTCATGTTCGGTCTCAGGTGAACTGCCGACTCGTACTGAGACCAAAAGCGGTTCCACTCCAAAGTTTTCCCCCAAACTTTATCATTTCAAGCTTTGGTAGCTTAACTAGTTCCGTTGCTTCTTGTCCTGTACTTGAGGGCGTTACCTGCCTTGTCCTATCGCTTGAATCCGATTGTTCAGGCTGTCGAAGTCTGATTTCTATTGCAGATAAGATCGCCGTTAATTTCATGTCGTACTCTATGACGCTTTCGAATTCAGCTTCGACATTGTGTTCTGTTAGAAACTTTTCCACTTGCTCGTTCGCGCTCTTGAGACTGTCACTCATTGCTTTAATCTGCGCCTACGTTGTAAGCAGCTGCTCCCGGTTAGCTCCATCATTAATTTGTTGCTCGGCTGCGTTGATCAGTCGCGTGATCTGGGAGCGAAGCGCTTTTCTTCTCTTCGTTATCACTTCCTTGCTCATATTGAAGTGGTTAACAATGACTCCTTACTTGTCAATCGTTCGTTCTGATGCTCGTACTGTCCACCGTGGTCTCGTCGCTCGATCCAGGTCGATCCTCTGCTCCTCCGCCGTTTTCTTCTCTGCTGCTCCGTGGCAGGTTGACCTTTCTTGCCGGCGAGGAGGTAGTATCCTGGTTCACGGCACCATTATTAAGACGATCGAGACCAGGGACTGCTTCGAACGAATACGGTTTATTGGAAGAATATTTATTGGAATACGGTTTTGGCGCTTTGTAACTCCCCCAGCAAGCTCTCCGAGGCCACCTGAAATTACTCAACAACGTGTTGATGATTTCAATTCTTTTTTTGCTTCTGTGTTTACTCATGATAATGGCATTTTGCCCGAGTTTTCTACGTCACCATTGCAGCGGCCGATCGATGATGTGGTAATTAGCGAAGAGGGTGTCCTAAATCTTTTACTTAATATAAATACAAGAAAAACCCCCGGCCCTGATGGTATACCAAACGAATTTCTGTACAGATACGCTGAATGGGCGGCTCGCTTCCTTACAAAAATATTTCAGTCGTCCCTGCGCAGTGGCTCTTTCCCACTAGCGTGGAAGCAGGCTAAAATTACCCCTGTTCACAAAAGTGGCTCCTCTCGGGACGAGCGCAACTACCGTCCTATTTCGCTTATCAGTACATGTTCAAAGATACTCGAGCACATTATTAACAAACACTTGATGTCCTATCTTGATACGCACAATCTATTATCTTCGAAGCAGCATGGCTTCCGCCGAGGCTTATCTACAACAACTCAGTTAATCGAATTTGTTCATGATCTTTCAAAAACAATCAATTTGCGTGGTCAAACTGATGTGGTATATTTGGATTTCGCAAAGGCATTTGATAAAGTATCGCACTCAAAGCTACTGTTTAAAATTGACAAAACGTTTCAAAATAATCACTTGACAAAATGGTTTTCATCCTATCTCAGCTGCCGTCAGCAGTTTGTTCAAATAAAAAATAAACAGTCTAGAGCAGTTGCAGTGAATTCTGGAGTTCCCCAGGGGAGCGTGCTGGGTCCCCTTTTATTTTTGTTATATATAAATGACCTACCAAACCGCGTTACGGTCCCGATAAGGTTGTTTGCCGATGACTGTGTTGTTTATAGCAGAATCTAGACTGAACATGACCAAGTTAATCTAAACAACAATCTTCAAAGAATAAAGGATTGGTGCGAAGAATGGCAAATGAGTTTGAACACAGAAAAAACAGTCTTTATGACTATAACTAGAAAGAAAGCACCTCTAGATTACAACTACCAGATTGGCAATGCTTTCCTCAAGCGTGTACAAAACTATAAATATCTTGGGTTATGGTTCACGCCCGACCTCCGGTGGAACACTCATATTGATAATGTATGCTCCAGGGCTACCAAGGCATTGTATAGCCTTAGACGTAACCTTTATACCGCCCCATCTGATATAAAGTGTCTTGCTTACAAAACTCTTGTCAGACCTATTATCGAATATTCTAAAATTGTCTGGGACCCTTACACAAAGACAAACTGCAATAAAATAACAAAAATACAGCGACTTGGTGCGAGATTTATTTTTAATAAATATCGCCGACATCATTCTCCTACTGAACTCTGTAAAAAAGCTGGACTGGATAGTCCTGAACTTAGGACGAGGATTGAGCGTCTGAAATTCCTCTTCCAGTTAATTCATAATCATTTTAAACTAAACTATTCAGATTACTTCCAGGTCAACACACAAGAACACTCCAGACATCGCCATAATATGTATATACCACCCCTAGTCCCACGTAACGATTGCTTTAAGTTCAGTTACTTTCCACGTGCTATTGAAGATTGGAATATGCTGCCAGAGTCTATAATTGGTTGTTCCTCGCTTACATCATTTGAACAGAATCTAAAACGTTTATTTTCCGAATAACAGTGACATATGTTTTTTTTTTTTTTGGCGTGTGTGTGTACTTTTTGTTGGTTGTATGATTCTGCAGTAGTTGTCTTTCAAATCTTCAGCGCGGTGCAAAAGTGCTGCCTCAAATGCGTCATGTGCTGTTCTGCGCGTATGTATTGCATCGCATGTGTGTTCCATTTATGTATGTTATGTATAACTTCGAGTTGCTGGTCACAATAATACTGAGAAATTATCTCGAGACCTGTACGGTACTTCTTTTTTGCAAATAATTGTTTGTACTTCCACCCTGTAACGGCCCACTTGGGCTAACAGTATAAATAAATAAATGAAATGAAATGAAATGAAGAAGTGAAGTAGCGCTCGCTCGCTCTAGGCAGCAGTCTTCTTTCTTCTTCTTCCGGCGTTTGATGATGAAATTTTATAGGGGGTCCCTATCCGCCCGCCTTTGTAAACTCGCTGCCGTGTAGCCGATGCCGTGTAGCCGATGTTCAAGTAGACTACATGTAACGGCAGGAGCAACCCCCTGTTATGGTCGTTTTTTTTTTCTCCTTTTGCGGTTAGTCATACCACAAACATTGCACTGTTCAGACACTGGTTTTTGCTTACTGCACTTCAAACAACAAAATAAATGACACGAATGTAAAAAAAAAAAGACAGGTCCCTGTGTGTTGCCCAAACAATGTTAACTACCCTCGTGGTAGCGAGTTGAGCTTCCAATTACCACAACTAAGAAGCAGGGGTGCAGCCAGTAATCGGCACAATGAACCCGTGCCCCCCCCCCCCTCCCTCGCTGTTGCCCCGAATGATTTTCGCCATGGCTTAGAGAGTAAAAAATGGTCATTTCAAGGTGGTGCTTCTCCCGAAAACAACGAAATGCCCCTCCCCCCCGAAAAAAGTTTTGGCTACGCAAGGTTTATGACCGGTCTAGTTGGTGAAGATCTATAATAGCTCGCAGCCCACTCACTTCATCCGTGTCGATCATTGTGAGCTACTCTGGCAACGCCCCTATCTGCCAGTAATCAAAAACGAAATGTCGGAGACGCCTAATTAAGTTCACTGAATGCTTAACGGTTTCTTATTTTCCCACTCGCTTACCACTCTAGTGGTATCAGAAAGTACAACAATGTGCATCAGTGGACATTGCAGTTGTTTTAGAAATGCGTCTAGCCCAGCTGAACAACTTGCGGGTCACAGCCCAGTCCGGTTAACCATTCGACAAGCGTCTCTAGTATGTGTGATCGCTGTATTTTCGCTACCAGTCATCCCATCATCTAATGACACAAGCGTTCAGCAGCACTCCCAGAAGTACTTCGAATATTTGGGTCCTTCAGAAACCTGCTTAGAAAAAAATTGGCAGATCCCACGTACAGTGGGAATCAATGATATGCGAAGCATGAATGAGAAATGTTGATATGTCACTTTAAAACTAGTACAACGTAACGAGGTGGAGGTAAACAATGCCGTACATCACTTCCCTGTCATGAGTATCATGTTTGGATGTGCCGTTTACCTTCGTAATCAATTCTCGTCACGTGATCCCAAATTTAGTATATGTGGAGCTAGAGAAACGGCCGCGAGCACGCTATGAACTTGGTATGTTGTCATGCTTTTACATGACACGCGTGTCAGGATTATCTTGTTTGCACCAGTCATATATTTCGTCATCCATTGACGTGACGTAACACCATATTTGGTATAAGTGAAGCTAGCACAACGGCCACGAGCGCATCATGAAGGGTCCAATATACTCCAATGTAGCGTTGACACGCGCACACGCTGGGCACAGTGACAGTACGTTAGCAAAACGCGAGCACTCTTTAGTCTGACGCCAGGCGCGACCAGCGTCTTTTGACGCTGGTCGTGACGTCCATTACGTGACGTCCATTGAGGTCACGTAACACAAAATTTGGCATATGTAAAGCTAGCGAAACGGCCACGAGCGCATCATGAGTGTGGCATGTAGTGATGTTGTTACATGACACGCATGTCATGATTATCATGTTTGGATGTCTCATTTTTCTGTGTCGTCAGTTCGCGTCATAATACCGAATTGGGTACATGTGAAGCTAGCGAAACGGCCGCGAGCGCATCATGAGCGTAGCATGTAATCATGTTGTTACATGATAACCACTTCATGTTTTTTATGGTTGCACGAGTATCATTCCTTCGTCATTCATTCACGTCCCGTAATACCTAATTTGGTATAAGTGAAGCTAGCGAAACGGCCACAGCGCATTATGAGCGTGGCATGTTGTCATGTTGTTACATGACACACATCTTATGATTATCATATTTGCAGCAGTCACATACCTTCCTCATCTACTCAGGTACCGTAATAACAAATTTGGTATATGTGACGCTAGCAAGACGGCCGCGAGCTCATCATGGGCGTGGCATGTAGTCATGTTGTTATATGACACGCATGTCATGATTTTCATGTAAGAGTCGGTCGCTTGCGTTTGGCATGCAATCATGTCATACCATAACATTTTTTCAACATGCTATGTGAACGAAACTGCCGCAAGGGCTGCAGGACCATGAGATGTAAATCATGACATTCATGACATACATGTCATGAATTTCATGTGACGACTAGTCAGATATGTTTTTCATACAGTCATGTTATGCCATACGAAGTTTGGTATCGGTACCATTATTGAAACGGCCAGGAGAGCTAAAAGTCGTAGGCGGCTAGATAGATAGATGTATACGCTCCAAGTCACCGAAGTTCGCTAAAGAATGGTTCGCATTGAAAAAGAATGACCTTGAGATATGTGAAGACAGCTATCAACGTGCATGTGTTTCGGCATACGGTTTTAATCAAGCTCGAAACATGATACGCACAACTGAAACATTATTCCAGAACACCTTTTCGCATGTAACCTTTGAAAGGCACGATTTATCCATTCTAACGTTCGGACGCTACAACACCGGCGAACATCTGGGGCATCTTTGTGGCCGCAGCCGCCCGAGTTGCGGAGGGCGCGCTTTCTGCCTGTGGCATAACATTCTGATAACGCTCGCTTTACTTCTCTTAGCGAATTTGTTTGTTAGTATTCATATGTTATGTCGTACAAAAAAAAAAAAGCCTTAAATTGACACTTTCTTCATTCATAGCGAGGGTTTCGTTTTAGCAAACTTGATGCCTTGAGGTGGTATGCGCCAGATTATTTGTCAGCTGCCTTCTCGTAATAGGATCACGTGTTACGTCAAGCCAGACAAACAAAAAAGTCTTACACACTCATCGTAATGGCCACAACTGGCTCTTACGGATGCTTCCACGTTTAAATGAAGATTTATACTCTCTAAAGTAAATGAGGGGATGATCGCCACCGTAGCTCAATGGTAGTGTCCGAAGCGTTATTCAAATTTTGCAGGTCCAGATTCAGCTGGTGGCAAGTTATTTTTTCGTTTACTTTTTTTTTTCGTCACATTTACGTCACTTCTAATAAGATCGCCCACACTTTGCCTTATGTTATTATGTGCTATTTTTCAACAATATAATGTCTAACGAACAAAAACATGCCTTAAATTTACCTTTTTTTTTCATCTAAACAAGGTAATACTTCAGCGGCAGACATAATTTTTCCAAGGCTAAAAAATATCTAAATAAGAGTTGGTGGTGATTCCATTCCGACAAACAAACTATAGTGAGGTTGGCATAGCACAGTCAATCAGTATGTAGTTTTCGAATGTCTGTTATAAGCAGATGAGGTTATACTGTACTGGACAACACATAAGTGGGAAGTCTTTCATATATCTGTGAAAGAGCAGTCCGAAGACAGAGCCTCGGGCTGCTTCTCGATATATAATTTCAGCTTCCAGAGCAAAGAAACTAAAGAACTTGCACGGATTTATAAAGAACAATAAAAATAAACTGTTGATTGATTGATATGTGAGGTTTAACGTCCCGAAACCACCATATGATTATGAGAGACGCCGTAGTGAAGGGCTCTGGAAATTTCGACCACCTGGGGTTCTTTAACATGCGCCCGAATCTGAGCACACGCGCCTACAACATTTCCGCCTTCATAAAAATAAACTGTATACTTGCATGTATCGCAACCTAACTGCATAATTTTACACTGAATATTGAAAATTGTTTGCTTCAAAAGAATGGAGACCTTTCACCACTGCAGCTCCAGAAGTAACAAAAGGTTGCATTTTATCTTGCCTTTTCATCAAACATTTTGGACAGGGGGGCCGCCTACATACTAGTCCTTTATGCAGCGCCAATGTAGTGAAGATAAGGCATATCGGTTTACTTGAAGTGTGCCTGTTTTGTGACCGGGAATTGTCGCATTTCATTCCATGCATTCGCACTCCGCATTACTTTAAAACGAACGTTTGTCTGTAGTAGCAACAATTGTGACCACCTGGGGCAGCAATGAACTTTCAGACAGCAGGCAAGGTTTGGTCGCATGGGCAAGCTCCCTTTCGTAAACAATTGGAGGGATGCCTCACTGGGAACTCTGTGAATCTTGATGAAGGTATGAAAGCTTTCTTTCGGCACTGCTAATTCTAAGCAAGCTTTCTCGAGAGCCCCTTCAGGTTTCATGCACAGATTCTGTACGCCATTTATTAACGCCAGTTGAAAAGAGTGTTTCATGTGTATTCTGTTCGATCTGAAACAAATGAATGTTGTTCTTGTTCATTTTGTATCCATTTACGCTTCAGCGTTCTGCGTATAAGTGCGGCCGTCTCTCAACATATCGAAAATTTTTATATGACATAAAAGATGGCCAGTTTTCTCGTATGATCATACGAGAACACATACACATCGTATGTGTTCATACACGAGATTATTAGATACAAACAACATGCGTCATACGATAATTTTTGGTAGGGTTTCATTCAGCAATGCGATGACAACCTATAGCTGCGGATTGTGTCAGGAGGAATTTCTTTGAGGGCATTTTATTGGCTATATATATATATATATATATATATATATATATATATATATATATATATATATATATATATATATATATATATATATATATATACGCGTAATTCGAAGGTCGTAGGTTCGATTCCTGCTCACAGTTGGTAATTTTTTCATCCACTTTTCTTTCTTCTTATTTACATTCCATTGATTATAATAACTTCCCCTGTACATTCCTTGGCATTACTGTCTGTTATATCTCATTAATATTGTGTTAAAACACGGAAAAACGAGCCCTTAGGTATACACTTCTTTCCCTTATTTCATTGAACGAGGGTCTCGTACTGGCAGACTTGGTGTGTTTAGGTTGTATAAGAGGGACAATTAATCAGCTGCCCGCTCATAATAAGTTCACGTGCTACGTGACGCCAAACATGCGCATAAGAGTGTTTTCACACTCGTTGTTTGGCTTATAGATGGCGCTGACTGTCGCTCCTACTTCTAAATTCACAGATAAACCCAAAAAAGTGGATGGAGGGAGGGCCGCTGTGATAGCTCAGTGGTTAGAGCATCGAACGCGTAATTCGAAGGTCGTAGGTTCGATTCCTGCTCACAGTTGGTAATTTTTTCATCCACTTTTCTTTCTTCTTATTTACATTCCATTGATTATAATAACTTCCCCTGTACATTCCTTGGCATTACTGTCTGTTATATCTCATTAATATTGTGTTAAAACACGAAAAAACGAGCCCTTAGGTATACACTTCTTTCCCTTATTTCATTGAACGAGGGTCTCGTACTGGCAGACTTGGTGTGTTTAGGTTGTATAAGAGGGACAATTAATCAGCTGCCCGCTCATAATAAGTTCACGTGCTACGTGACGCCAAACATGCGCATAAGAGTGTTTTCACACTCGTTGTTTGGCTTATAGATGGCGCTGACTGTCGCTCCTACTTCTAAATTCACAGATAAACCCAAAAAAGTGGATGGAGGGAGGGCCGCTGTGATAGCTCAGTGGTTAGAGCATCGAACGCGTAATTCGAAGGTCGTAGGTTCGATTCCTGCTCACAGTTGGTAATTTTTCATCCACTTTTCTTTCTTCTTATTTACATTCCATTGATTATAATAACTTCCCCTGTACATTCCTTGGCATTACTGTCTGTTATATCTCATTGATATTGTGTTAAAACACGGAAAAACACGAGCCCTTAGGTATACACTTCTTTCCCTTATTACATATATATATATATATATATATATATATATATGTCCCATATATATATATATATATATATATATATATATATATATATATATATATATATATATATATATATATATATAGGATATGGCACAACGGGAGCGTTGTCAACAAGAATAAATATATTTATTTCCCAACAGTTTCGGGAGGGGTCCTCCCTTGATCAGGGGATGGGTTATACTGACTTGAAATTCGAAACTTCGTTGCTGCCGCGTCCCTCTCGCCTTGAAAGATGTTTGCGAGAGTGAGAGGGAACTAAAAAAAGGAAAAAGGGGGGGAGAAAAAGACGAACAAGAAAAAGAAAGAAAAGAAATAAAGTAAAAAAAAAGGAAGAACCACTGTCAACACTGAGAATGAAACCAACTGTCCGTGTACGTCCACATGCGGTTCTTATCACGTGCTGTTCATTTCTCGACGTGTGTCGGGCCACCCAAGATTGTCGCCGCGGTGCAGGGAGGGTTCGTGACGGCGTGCGTAAAGAAAGGGTTTCTCCGTAATGGGTCGGTCGGCGTGCGGCGTGCGTAAAGGAAGGGTTTCTTGTTAGTGGGTCGGTCGGCTCTTTACTCTTTAATCTTCGTCCGTTTCCCTTCAATGGTCATCAAGTGGTAGGCGGACGTAAACACTTTGTATGTGCATGTGGAAAAAAGAAAAAAAGGAAGAAAAAAAGGAAGAAAAAAACAAGAAAGGACAGTGTACACGTACGAGTCAGTCAGAAAAAAGCATGGTCTCCAGCTATCAATCTTTGTCACCAATTTCCTCCTGGCTTACTTCTCGGAGGCAGTTGAGTTTTCCGGGGTCCTCGTTGATGCCGGCTACTAATGTTCGAAATTTGAAAATAAAATATGCCTCACGCTGTTCGCGCTCGCGTCTGTTTGAGAAACCGGACTGCAAAAGAGTTACGCTGATATTTTCAAAACTGTGGTTTGGCAGGCGCAGATGTCTAGATAAAGGTAGCTTCGGCAGTGAAGTGGCGTGGTACCGGTGATTATTGAACCGCAGCCGAAATGGCGTGTCTGTTTGGCCGATATATTCTTGTCCGCAGATGTTGCAATGTAGCATGTATATTACGTTACTGGAGTCACAATTAAGGCTTTCAGTTATGCAGAATTTGAAATCCGAGAAGTTCGCTTTGGATTCACGTGTTGTGACCATCTGTGGGCATACCTTGCATCGAGCTTTTCCGCAGGGATGGCACCCTGATTGAAATTCGGGGGTGTTTGTTTTTGCTCTGACAAGAATGTACTTCACATTTTTATCCCGGCGGTACACCACGTGAGGTGGCTTCGCGAAAGTAGGAGTTAGTCGTTTGCTTTGCCTGATTATGTTGAAATGGCGGGAATGTATGTTGTTGATTCGTGGCGCTGATGAGGAGTAAGTTAGTACAAGGTTCGTTTGGGAAGTCGTTTTAGATACTCTGTTTGGTCCCTTAATTATATCCTTCATGTTCACGTTGCGAGCACGTAGTATGGCATCGTCAATAATATCTTCCGGATAATTTTGTTTCAATAAGGAATGCTTTAGGTGTTCCGCGTGTCTGTCAAATTCCCGCATATCGGTGTACTCTTCGGTACCGGTAGGCCTGAGAATATGGAATACCCGTTTTGCAATGCTTTGGGTGGCTGCTGTTGAAATGTAGGTACACTTGACGGTCCGTAGGCTTTTTGTAAAGGTTGCCCCAGATCAGCACGAAGCTTACGCATGGCTGGACGACCGAAAAACGAGGTGACGGCCTCTTTGAAAACCGACCAGGTGGGGATGTCAGCTTGGTGGTTGGTGAACCATAGGTAGGCCAAATCCGTCAAGTAGAAGATGACGTGAGTCAGCTTCGCAGGGTCATCCCACTTGTTAATCGCGCTGGCATGCTCGTACTCTGCCAGCCAGTCCTCGACATCTTGATCTTCAGTGCCGTTGTATACTGGTGGGTCACGCAGACGAAGTACACCAAGGCACATGACAGGTGGAAGCGTGGAAGAGCCTTGTGGGGGATCGACGCGCTCGGTCATCGCGGACTGAGATGGTAGCTTACGGCTGCGGAGCTCCAGGACGTTACCCAGCACGTTTCCACCAAATGCAACGAGCAAGGTTGCGTAAAAACACAGGTTATTATTCCAGAAACGTTGGCCACAACAAGCTGGTACAGGCAGGAACCCGGCAAGCACGAGCCACACACGGACGTCAACGTCTTCTTTCACGCTGGCACAGAGCTGGCGCCACTATGCTTTGGTAGAATATATATATATATATATATATATTGTTAAGGTAAATTCTCGTGTCTAAATGTTTCAGACAAGGTATTTACGAAAATGACAAGGGTGATCTTGGCGCCACTTTCATTCGACATAAGCTTGCGATAACGCTGCAACTACATATTGTGGGCACTGCCGTTACCCGCGTGTCAGGTCCGTAGCTCAATTAATCGAGGCTGCGAAAGGCATACGGGCCGAAAACAGTCTTGGCAAGTTTCCTGAGTGCTGTTTTTCTGCGAATTCTCACGGGCATGAAAGTCTAGTGAAGCACAACGCAGTCAAAACAGCCCTGCACGGTACACTTGTGTTAGGCATGTCATCGAAGGCACATATAATCAGCAAGTGCATGGTCGAAGTGTTTCTTTTGCTCGCTGCTGCCTTAAAGAGCCGTGCCCATGCAGAAACACATATTCAAAGGCAAATGTAAAACGGTAGCGTGCCTTCCGTAGAAGCCCATGTACGCAGTTGTTGGCGGCTCGTTGCCAACATCGCAGTCTACGTATAGAAGGGACCTCTTACAGCAAGCAAAAATAAAATGAATTATGACGTCACAACGGGAAGTGGCGGTGACGTCGTGCATTTGCCCTATTTGGCGCGAAACTAAAACTTTTCCCAATTGCTCACCTTTGACGTGCCGTTTTAGATACGCGATTTCATTGCGCCTTACGGCTTTCAATGGCGTTCGCGAGAGAAAAGGAAGACCAACAAAAAGATTTAATTTATAAGGCTGTTTTACTGGTCAAATAAAACTTTGCGAATGAAATTGTGGCATGCACCGTTGCTGAAGGGCACAATAGCATACTAGGTCGAAAAATCATGTTGTCAATCGTGAAAAACCACTGCAGCAAAACAGGATCCTACAGAATATCGCTATTGCAACCATAGAGTACAGCGTCTCGTTGCTTATAGCGTGTCGCATTCACCGGCATCAGAGGCGAGGGCACGCTGGCTGTGCGCAAGCGAAGGCAGTTGGCAGTCACAGGAGCGCCCAGCTACACATTCTGAGAGCTAGTTCGGCTCTAAAATGTGGCGCCAGTGAACAGAACATAAGCAAATAAATAAACTATGGAAGGTACGCATGAAACCAGCACTGAAAAGTGAGCGATGCCTCGTTGACCAGGCATTGCACCAAACTAAACAGAAGCGCTGGTGAAAGACTGCCTGTATACGCCCCCATTTATGGCACTCCACCAAAAAATGAGGCAATAAACCATTCAACCAGGTGTCAGATATACCGTAAAGTAAATTTGTACTTAACTTTGACATATATAAAGTTACAACTATTTGAAAAAATATATTGACTTTTTGGTTTTGTTTATTTGACCGCTATTCTACTAGTCCCGCTTCAATCGTCGGCCGGCGTTTATGCATGTGACAATACCTTTTCTCTCCTAGTTTCGTGACCGATATATTCTGACAATGCATCGGGGTTCCGTCTTCGAGCGCGAGCCGCCGCCGCCTTGAGCGTATTATACTTTTTATCGGCAAATCGTGAATGAACCTCTAACCACGTCCGCCCGTCATCTGTCTGTTTGACGCATGGACGGATGGACGGATTGACGCACAGATTTACGCACGAGAGGACGCATGGATGGGCGGACGAATGGACGGACGCACGAATGGACCGACGGGCGCTCGGATAAACGGACGGACGGACAGATGCATAGACGAACGCACAAACAGACGGACGCAGGGATGGACGCACAATAGGATGGACGGACGCGCGCATGGACCGACGGACGCATGGATGGACGCGCGGATGGACGCACGGATGGACGGATGGATGGACGCGTGGATGGCTGCATGAATGGGCGGAAGCTCGGATGGATGGATACACGAATGGACGGACGCACAGGTAGGTGGAAGCAAGAACAAATTGATTGACGGACGCTTCGCCCCACTCACATCAGTCACTCCATGGATTGATTGATTTGATTGATATGCGTGGTTTAACGTCCCAAAGCCACCATATGTTATGAGAGACGCCGTAGTGGAGGGCTCCGGAAATTTCGACCACCTGGGGTTCTTTAACGTGCACCCAAATCTGAGCACACGGGCTTACAACATTTCCGCCTCCATCGAAAATGCAGTCGCCGCAGCCGGGATTCAAGCACGCGACCTGCGCGTCAGCAGCCGAGTACCTTAGCCACTAGACCACCACGGCGGGGCATTTTTTCACTCCATGGATATGCTGGGATTGATTTTTATTATTAATCATACTACAAGGAACGTTCTCTAGTGTCGTAACACTTGCATTTTTCAGCGTATATGCATTTCGTTATATGTACAAGTACCGCCCTCTTCGGCTGGTTCAAGAACTAACGAGAGGTGGATACATACGATTATCGCGAGACGCTCAGACCACACCTTAAGAAGCTTCGCTCCTAAAACACAGATTACAGAAATACGCACTGGCACTGATAGCAGTAACCAGAGCATCGGCCGTCAATAAACTGACAAGCGGCGAAGTGCGCCGACATTTATGCACGAGCTGTCGAATATTCAAGCCTTATCACTGGTGCTCGCGCAAGTTCTGGAATAATGGACAGTTATAGCTTATTGTTATCATGATAGCGGGGGTTAAGGTAATGACGTTAGCGTGCAGGAAACGTTCATTGCGGACAGAGTCTTATAGTTTAGCGGGATGGCGTTTACGTGGTTTGGAGGAATGAACTTAATTATTCAGAAAGGGGAGGGAAATGAGGGAAAATAAGTTCGAGGGGGGCTAGGTGGGGGCCCAAGGGGCCGCAACACTAGCAGACCAGTCCGCCAGTTTGTCCTGTAAATGCAAATGCGGGCTCCTTAGGGACCTCTCCCAGGCTTCCGGTGAGGGAGATGGCTGCAGGAACTCCTCCCGTGGAGGGTTGTTGGGGCAACTTCATAATACGTAGTTTTGTCCTGCCTGCGGCCTATATAAATATAAGCCACAGTTATTACACTTGTGTAGATTTTCATCTTTCACTATTGCGGCCAGCCTCCTCGGGCTGAGTATACAATGAGTCTGAGCCCTTCGCAGTGTAGTCGCTTGGGCCCGGGTTAATGCTTCATCTGGAGGTGGATAAAGCCTTCTTTGTTCTCGGTGCCAGCTGAGCCGGTCTCCATAGCTGAGTGCCAGGTCAATCGGATTTGGTTTCTGGGACCGCACCACTGCCCGGTTTATGTTCCCTCGGGCTGTCTGGTGAGCGGCCTCATTTAGTAGCCCGGAACCCAAATGAGCTTGATTTCTTGTTGAGGTCGTGCTAATATTTGCAGGGCCATTCCATTTGTATACCCCGCAGCATATCTCTTGATGGCCGACATCAAATCCGATATAATAAATTTCGTGCCCTCAATGGTAGTTCCAATAGCAATCGCTGTTCCTTCTGCCTCGGTTGCGGAGCCGGCCTGAATGGTTTCTGTCCGCAATGTGTGTCCATAGTCATCAACTGCCGCAATAACATAATTCACCCCGCTTGCGTGACTGGAATCCACATACACTGCTGGTTTGTTATCCAGTGCTTTTTGAGTGCGTCCGCCCGCGCTTGACGACGTCCTTCGTTGCAGGCAAGAGTGCTGTTTCACCTCACCCCTTTATTGTTTGCATAACACGATGTCAAGAACTCACGCTGTATTAGCGAATTAGTGTTTATGAGTAACGCTTGAGCGCTTATTGTCGCCATTTGATTGTACTTTTCTTTGCTTGATTTTGTCTTTATTACGCAAATACTAAACTCCATGCAAAAGATGTACCCCTCAATGACTCAGTGGGTAACGCCTCACATTCATGACATGAAAGTTCCACGTTCAGTTCCGCGCTCTGGAGTGTCTTTTTCTGGGATTTTTTTCTTGCGTTTTCATACTTATACATACGTATACATATACAGTGCATGACATCAACGCCGACGCCGGCAGCGAAATCCAGCCGAGAGTGTCCATATAATTGCTATTGCAATAAAGCTTGATTGGTCACGCGAAGAATGGCAAGAATACCGAAACGTGCCCCGCGTTTCGCACGCACAAATGACGCACTAAACGTACTCACAGGTACAGATGAAGGCGAATAAGCGTCTCAGTTGTTACTTCTCTGTGTCTGAAAAGCGCACCCTTTTCACAAAGACTGTGCAACAAGTGCAGTGAACATTGTGTTCCCGTTCACTACAACGATATTGTTCCTGAAAACCCAAGGTTTACGAATATTTCTACGCCGTAGTGGAGGGCTCCAGACATTTCGACCACCTGGGGTTCTTAAACGTGCACCCAAATCTGAGCACACCGGCCGAAAACACTTCCACCTCCATCGGAAATGCAGCCGCCGCAGCCGCGATTCGAACTCGCAACCTGCGGGTCAGCAACCGAATACCTTAGCCACTAGACCACCGCGGCGAGGCTTGGTCGTCGCCACTATACCACATCTGGGGGAAGCATTCTCTGTTCGTTCCCGAACATGGCCTTGAAGCCGTCAACTAAGTTCGTCGTAAATTTTAAAGAACTCCTGGCAGCCTAACTTCGCTTTCTTACTGACTTAATTGACTTAATGGTAATGACCTAATTGGTATTTTTTTCAGTAACCCCAAAATTGAATGGTAGATGTTCTAACTTATCACATAACTAATGCTGACGTCTTTAACAATCAACCATTTGGCGTCACTTCAAAACGCTGGTGTTAAGTCAAGGAGCGCTATAAGTTCACATGTGCTCAAACATTAACATGGCATTTGGAATGCATCTACGGACGAGTTTCACTGGACATATGTCACTAAAATGCGGGGGTGCTGTCATCGAGCACTTAGTTTTGCGTAGTAGGCAAAAGCTGCCGTGCCTACGGATGTTGCTGCTGTGTTTTCGCTGGTGCTTCGCTGTTTGTCGTCGTGCAAATATAATACGGCGTAGCAACGAGCTGTCACGGCTTTGAAATACAAACGCATCTCTCAGTTGGGCCATGTCAGACATCCAGCGTTATCCACGGTGTTGTACGTGTGCCGGCTGGTGTTATCTCTCCACTTTCACTCCGTCTCCCATAGCAGCAGCTGCGGGCGCGTGTGCTTATCCTCGCCCCTAGCAACCGGAGCATGTGGCGGGAGAGAGTTTAGGAAAGGGTAGCTGCATTGCTTCACCGCTTCTTCTCTCGCTGCTAAAGTTAAGGTTAAGAACCTCCGGAAATGTGTGCTCGAGACGCCGCTGTGCAACGCCAACGCCGAACCAAGAACGCTGTTTGTTTTGTTTACTTCATACTCGAGCTGGAAATGCATACCTCGTTTTTAGCCACAGAAAAACGCCACGCGCGGCGAACGGTGCTATTGGCTGCATGGTGTCAGAAAAAAGAACATTATTCTAACGTGTGTTCTCACGCGCGAAATGCTGTGATGAACTTTACGCAATGACTTCGCATTTCCTCACGGATCCCTTCGGTGCGGGGGGTGGGGGTTGGGGGGCATTTTTTTTTTTCGTGAGACAAGCCACAAAAAATTTTGACTACGTCTTTTTTTAGCTTTCTTTTTACGAAGATCACCCCAAGAAAATTACCTGCAGCTGATAAACACGAGAACTTGACCTCGACGCTGGTTTGTGAGTTACGCCATGGAGGCGCTTAACTAGCTAATGTAATTCGCTTTGTCAAGTGTTTGTGGCTGTAATATGCCGTACTGCGTTTTTCATAAGCTTGGTTGGGAGGCACAGTGAGCCCGCTTACCTCAAAGCACGTTACATTGTAAATTGATAGCGTTATTAGGCGAAAATTTTTTCGCGGTTTCTAATATTGATATGGACACGCGCGTTTCTTATTTTCACTTTCATTTCATTTGGTTTTCACCCACATATAGTCAGGAATGCTCAGCCCATTTGAGATGGCTTCCCATGGAATCAGACGCGCTACTAGTGTGCCAACGAGTCACAAGATAGCTTTCCATTACGAAAGTCACTAAGCCTAACTAGAAGATCGATGTAAACAAATCAGCGACATGCATGTTGTCGCGTTTGATGCATGGTTCATATTTATTTACTTTTAATATTACGAAAACAAGCTTGTAACAATGCTTCGTGCGGTGACATGGACCAACACATTCGTTTCCTTTTCACTTTTCTTTAACTTATCAACTTTCTGATAGGTGGCGCCACCATCCCAGCTGTGGAACGTAAACCAAGTAAACCAGAAAAAGTAAATGCCTGTACATACTCAATATATATAGCCCGCCGCAAACTAAAACAATACCTTTTGCAGCAATATTCAGACAAGCAAGAAAGGAAGCTGCGAATGAGCAACTAATAGTCCTCTGAGACTTTAATGCCCATCACACAATGTGGGACTATCAGCGAAACACGAAAAAAGGTGCTGCTATTCTTAACGGTGTCCATAACAACGGACTGACGCTGCTTACTGACCCCTGACAGCCGACAAGGATAGGTAACAGTGTCACAAAAAATACCACCCCAGACTTGTGCTTTGTTAAGTATGCCGAAAAAGCTACCCGGGCAAACACAGGGATGAATATGGGAAGGAACCACTATCTACTTGATGTTACGATTCCAGCAACAGGTAATGGCAGGAAAAAAGGTCCGGTTCAGCGTACTAAATGGGATCTTTTTAGGTACAAACGGAACCGGCAAGCAGTGGACAAAATCGAAAATATTGATGAGGGGGTACAGGAACTGCTTAAAGATTTCGAAGAAGCCACTACAGAGGTCCCGGTAGAATAATTAAGATGGTCCCAAGCCAAACTCAAGGCTGGTCAACTTGTGGGAGAAACAATAAACATTGCAAGCAGAATGGCTTAAAAATAAACTTAACCGAAACCTCAGGCTACAGTTGACAGAAGTAGAAAAACAAATAGAGACATACTCGGGTGAACTAAGTTCAATGCAATGGATGCAAATCTGTGACAGGATTAATGGACAGCTTGGCTCCAAAAACCCGTGCTCGCTAATAAAGCACCTATTAGAGCTAGACAATACCAAAGGGGCTGCACAAAGACGCATGCAAATGCTGGCGCAAAAATTCAAAGGCACGGTGACGACATCATAAATATACTAATGCTAAGGTACCTGAATTAGGAAGAGGACGAAGCCGCCTATCCCTCGTACGAGGGAACCAACAACAAAAAACTTGCAGTCATCACGGAGGCTGAAGTGAGGGCAGCACTCGCAAATCTCAAGACAACCTCGGCCGCGGGAAAAGATGGTGTCACATACAAGATACTGAGAAACTAGGATGATAAGTCTATCCGAAGTCTAAGTAAATTCTACAACGGCATATGGCACACTGGAAACATCTCTAGTACTTGCAAAGAAGCCAAAGTCGTTTTTATTCCTAAACTAGGGAAAAAATTAGAGCTGGAAAATTTATGGCCAATATCTCTGACTTCATGTTTGGGAAAGGCACTCGAACATGTTGTCTTAGCAAGATCTCATGAACACAGAAAAGAACATCAACTATTTCCGCCAACCCCATTCGGCTTTAGGCAAGGTATGTCCACTGAAGACATGATATGGATGATAAAAAACACATCGTGGACCCAGGTTCTCCAGGTGCCACCAGGACAATACTAGGATTAGATGTTCAAAAGGCTTTTGATCAGGTAACCCACAAGTCAGTCTTATTTATTCTCGCTGAGATGAATGTGGGAGTGCCAACGTATAACTATATTTCAGCCTTTCTCAAATACAGAACTGCCATCCTGCAATTTGGTGGAATCCGAAGTCTGGTATTAAAACTTGGAGCACGAGGTACACCACAGGGCGCAGTGTTGTCACCCTTCTTGTTTAACTGCACAATAAGGAAACTGCCAGAAAAGTTGGAAAAGATTCCGCATATTCGCCACGCAATATATGCAGACGACGTGACGATTTGGACGAGGATAGGAAGCCCAGACAATGTCAAGAATGGTTTGCAAGAAGCAGCTGACACAGTGCAAACCTTCACGGCACTGAACGGACTCAAATGTTCTCAAGCCATATCAAAGCTCTTTATAGCGATTAAACTACTGCCAGCTATCAGAGACACGTTTACCATCACGGTAAACAAAGAAACAGTACCCAAAGTAACCACCATAAGGATACTCGGCCTATTTTTAGAAGAAAAATGGCTCGTCTGAGAGACCCTTAAAAGCCTGGAAACCACTTCGCGACAAGTCATCGGGCTCCTGAGAAGAATAAGCGGACGGAAGCAATGGCTACAAGAAAAAGAAGCCTGCAAGTTAGGATGGAAAACCAGTCCGGTCTAAAGTCTAGCTCGTCGTAAATGTTTTTGAGGTGGATAGCCATTTGTATGAAGTGTGTGCTTGAAGTGGTGGTGGGCTCTGCATTGCGGTCTTGCATTCGTGTTTTCCACAAGCTGTGCGTAGCCATGAGGAAAACATATCATATGGCACTTCATCAAGCGTTGGGGTACCTCCTTCAACGTTCAAACGGCAAGCTATTTATATCTACCACTTACCGCTGTTAGCGGGCATCTCAGGGGAAGGGGGAGAAATTATCGTGTTTTAAGCATTATTAGCAATATGGCGCAATGAGGGCGCGGCGGCTCTCATCTCTCACGCTTACTTTGGCCCGCGTAGAGAATAAGGGGTGTACGTTCGATCGCGCGCCCTTATTTTGCAGTAGGAAAAATTGTACGCCTTGGCTAGCCTTTGGGTTTTGTCGGAACGATTCTGTTGTAGTTAGCGGGTGCACAAAGGTCACTGCAATTGTTGCACAGCCTTCGTTTGGAAAAAGGGTGTGCTTTTCAGACACAGCGAACTAACAACCGAGACGCTTATTCACGGTTATCTGTACCTGTGAGTACGTTTGTGCGTCATTTCTGCGTGGGAAACACGGGACTCGTTTCGATTTGCTTGCCATTCTGCGCATGACCTTCCAATTTGTTGCTATCGCGTTCATTGCTTCGACTTCGCGGCAAAGCTGTGAGTTTTTTAAATAAAGTTTTTCAGTCAATCAATCAATTTGTTGCTATCGCGTTCACTGCTTCGCCTTTGTGGCAAAGCCGTGACTTTTTAGTAAACGCGACACAAATTAGACGTTACATTACTTGCCTCGGCGGTCTCATTTGAAGATTGAGAAACTTCAAATGAATTTTAACAAAGTGGTTGATTGGGCTGATTGGTGCAGCATGGTAGGCGAAGAAAGTGCTTAACAGCGCAAACGACAGGAGGGGATAGAAGAAACGAGAATAGAGCGCTGAACTAACAACCAAAGTTTATGGCAAACCAACTGCAATATATAGTATATTGCAGTTGGTTTGCAATAAACTTGGGCTGTTAGTATATTGCAGTTGGTTTGCCATAAACTTTGGTTGTTAGTTCAGCGCTCTATTCTCGTCTCTTCTATCCCCTCCTTTCGTTTGCGCTGTTAAGCACCTTCTTCGTCTACCATTCAAATAAATAGTCGTACATTCACCATAAGGTCAAGTGCACTTTTTAACATAGACAACAGAGATAAGAAGGACACGACACTCGCTACAATCGCAAATAAATGTATTTCATGCTAAAAAGTGCGCAACTCACCCTTACGATAAAATGATGAGTCAGCAACTAGCCAAGCTCTGAACCTTATTTAATAGTTTACGTTACGAATTTCATCGGTCATATATTTGAAACACGCGTGTGTTCTGAGCGTCGTCAAAAGCGGTGCTATTGAGCTTGGAAAAGACATCTCCAGTCGTATCGTCGTCAGTGTACAACAACATGGCGGGTGTGGTGGGAGCAACCGTGGTCTTCCGAACGCTGGTTTGGCGCAGCGGCCACTCGTGAGCCGATGGAACAAAGATTACCAGAAGTAGCGACATCACCAGCGTGAACATCATGAATGCACAGCACAGGCCAGGCGTAAAGCTCGGAATCTCCTGTTGCGCTGCTTCCTGCAGCCGGTCCAGTTCGGCCCTGCACAGCCGCCGTAAATATTCTGTTGTCATCACGCTGCCTAAGATAAAAAACCATATATATGATCGAAAAAAGAAAACGTACTGAAATCACTATAACTTCCTTGATCTGCGAGGAAAGCGAAAGCACTCGTCTCTAAAAGGCGATTTATGCTCCCCAAACATTCTATTGGCCGACATTCTATAGCATTATTGTGCAGCTGTATTTATTTATTTATTTATTTCAGAAGTATTGTCATCTTGCCATAGAAGGCCTTAGGCAATGTGTCCAATACATAAACACCGAAATACAAAAGAAATATTGCACACGAAAAGTAAAAGATTACATGGAAGCACAGGCACTTATACACTGCATACGTTTTCCGCGTACACGCACAGAAAAAAAAGAAACTAAGAAGGAAATAAAAATGAAGTAATGCCTGTAAACATCTATTTCCTAATTGCGTAACATCTGAATTGAAAACGTCATAGTCTCGGGACGTGACGAGGACGCTGCGAGCAGACTGTATGTTCACGGGAGCTATTCTCGCGGGGTCCGATTCGTAGACGTGTCAAATTCGGTCTCCCCTCGGTGGCTTGAGCACGCCGCTTGTTTCCGGCCTTTCTTTCGCACCGTCATTTTGACGTCACGCAACTCTCGACGCAAGTGAAAAATACGGAATGCGCTTCGTCCAAACGAATGCTGCCCTCAGAGATGCGCTTATATATGCACATCTCTGAGGCCGTGCATATAGTGAAACAGCGTCTCCTCTATTTTTTCTGTGTCTGTTGCGTCACGCCAGTGCTTTCTCCGAGTGAGCACGTGGTGGCGCCAGGTTACTACCCTCTCACGTGGTCTCTCTTTGCCTGCCTTCTGTAGGGGAATGCTGCCAGCTGCTTGATCTTCTGATCTGCTATATATCGTTCACTCGTATTCTGTGCTTGTTTATGATAGCATATCACAAATAGAAGCGTCCTACAGGTGTCTTACCGTATTAACGTAATCGAAAAAAAAGTCCCGTGTGGATGACGCGATATCCCGATCAAAATATGACTAGACTGCACAGGTTGAAATTTTATACATACAAAAGGCAAATGTAAAAATAAATAAAGATGACAGAAAAAGTATAGAAACAACCGGATGTAGTGACACCGCTTGTGTAAGTCCACATTCAAGGTGCGCGTGTCATGCGGAAGCTTCAAAGCTTCAAGAAATTCCGTGTCAACGGCTTGTGGCCAGAGATATGTTATCGGTGAAGTCGCGTAGTTTGTGGACAGCGCCTTCTTGAACTTTTTGCAAACAAGCTCTGATGATTTACGGCTTTGGCTGTCGTCGCAACAGTCGCAGAGCAGTACTGGGAGGCCAACAATTATGTCTACACTCTTCATGACGCACGTCTTTCATGGAGGAATGTGTGGTCCAGAAGCATCACGTATACATTTTTTTACATGCACTAGCACGTCTACATTTTTTTACACGCACTAGCTCCGGAGTGGGGTAGCACAAGCCTCCTCTGTCTTGGTAAAAAGTCGATCCGTCTGCAGCATTAGTGCTGCTCCCTTTTGCCTTTAGGACCAGCGACACACAGCTCTGGCATTCCGTTTTCTCAACCATAACGCGGGATAAGCAACCTGCAATGAGAGAAACTGCTGCCATATCTGGCGTAGGAAGAAACGACCCAGACTAGTTCATGCAGCAAGTGCTGCGCCGAGGTCACACTGCTGCGGAAGAGCTTGATGACGTGCTGCCTGTGTCGCTGCTCCTAACAATGTTCCCCGAGGAAGCAAATGTGGCTGAGCTTTGTATGTTGCTGGTGTGTGAAGCCGCAACGATGCCCGTTTTCAGCATCTTCTCAAAGCCTGAAAGAGCGCTTCTCACATCTAGCATGTCATTGCAGCCAGCGCTGCGTCGAAGGGTACCAAAAGGAATTCAACGGGGTCACTTGAAAATTTTCTTGTTAGCACAAATTTGAACCCTCCGTGCAACAGGAATTTGATGCACTGGACGTCGGCGACCGTGGCGAATACGAGTGCATGGTGAGTTTCCTTTGTAAGGAAATTCATTGGTGCGCTTGAATTCTTGAGCTCTTCAACTTATTCTAAATTAAAAAAAAGCTAGTTCTACCAATGAAGCATGAAGTCCTCAGAATCAGTGAATTAATTCCCCGGTGTCTGGATGGTTGTGGTGAATATGCTGCTGGCAATTGAAGTTCAAGACAGTAAACCATCTGCTCACATTGTTCAGGAACTCCACGGTTGGGCTGGCACTGGCAAACTTCGCGTCGCACGTGAGCCCTGCTTGATCTTTCACGAAGCCGCGGTCACGGTTGGTGAAAACAACTGGAAGACAGGCTTCACTCCCATTTTTTTATGTTAGACGCATAGACGTGTTTCTTCGTGAGGAAACGTAACGGCTTGAGAGTCGAGCCCCGCTGCATCCTGTAAGGGTCCTTTACGGAAGTTGATGAAATTTAACCATTTCTTTCCAATTATTGTGCTAGAAATTGTGATGGGATTTTTTTTAGGGTGCGACTCTGATCGAATGTCAAAAACAAACGGCGGGTTGGGTTGCTGGGGTGAGGTCTTAGCTTTTTGGTTACCAACCGCACAACATTTTCATTGCAGCAGCGTTTATTTTGTGGTTATCAGTAACCACTTAGACTATCTCGAATCCCAGTTGTTAAGTTTTTCTGATGCGCCACGTGCTTAGGCATGACAACGTCTCCTAGACAGACATCTCTTTGCTTGTTGTCCTTTATTTGATCCTCATTTCATCTACGATAAGGCTACACATCTTGGCTCGTTCTGTTCCAAGGCTCTTAATTTCAGTGTTGAGCCTTTGCTTCACTAGTCGAATGAAACCCATTTCTCCGGCAGCAGTTACCAGGTACTTTTGAAGCGTTTTTCTGCAAGAGAGGGCAAGGAGCTTTGTGCTTATATATTCATATTACTTTGTCGAGAGGTTCCGCAGAATGATATATTGTCTTATAGTGGTTTCGAACCACTTTGTTTTTTCCCCCTTGTAGTTTAGCACTCGATACATAATTACTCTGGCTTTAATGCTGCTCTGATCTGAGTCCCTACCGACTTGGAGAAATTCGCTCACGTTGAACTCTTCTTTTAATCGTTGCAGCTCCTTTTTGTAGGCGTCTACTGTTGCCTGCAGCCTTTCATTTCGTTGCTTCCACGCTCTTTCCTCGTCGCGCCATTTATTTCAGCCCAAGAAGCCCGATGCTGAGCTCCTGCTGTGGGCTTGCACACCAACTGACCTCAAAGCTCACACGCCTGTTCCATCTTCAGCTGGGTGCACATCTGTTGTCTCAGGGAAGTTTGTGGACTGACAGTATTCGCTATCTGCTGTCTTGGAGGACGCTTGAAGAAGCACATTCTGGTTATTTCCAGTTACAGCTGGACGCACTGATTTCTTCAGACCTGTTCGCGTGAACTTTTGGTACCGATGCAGAGCGCCAATGGGCATTTGAACTTTGCAGACTTCCCAACGCGTCCATCGACGAATCCCGTTTCCTCTTTCGTGTGCTGCTGCAGCTTCTCTCCTTAGGTGGATCCTTCTTCATGAACGCCGGGTATGGGGAAACACACTTGTCACTGCATCAGGCTTGAGTATGCGCCTCTTCTTATTAGCCAGCTTCCACAAAATGTTGGCTGCACACGGCCGAGTAATTTGAATTCGGCATCCAATTCTTTCTCGCGATCACTCTTAGCCATCGTTCACGAAACACCGTGTTTGCTGGTTTCTCATGAAATGACACTCCTACTTCGTTCCTTCTCTAGAGGTACAAAATGGAACGCCACTGCAGCGCATAGTGACCGATGAAACGGCAGAAGAGCATAACCATCGAAGAATATAAACGGACGTACAACATGCCACTGCGGCCAAACGACGGTTTACGCTTGTCGTCTGCAAGTTGACTGAGGTGCAAGTAAATATCTGAGTAAGAGTCATATTGACAGTTTATTTCTACCTTATTGTTATTTCCACATGCACACTACTTCTTTTAATGCGGTGGGAACAACTCCGAACAACGTTCGCCATTCTTTTTAGCAGATTACAGAACAAGCCCGAAAGACCGGCGCGCGAGTAACGGAAAGCGTCGTCCGCTAGAGGGTAATAGGGCACAGCCACCAAGAGGCGGCCGGGGGGCGAAATGGAGAGTGTTCAGCTGGAACGGCGGCACTCAGGTGGCAGGCACAAAAAAAAATAAAGGCGCTGACTAATCACGTTAGCTCTTGAGTTAGGTTTAACGCGGCCACTTGTGTGACGCCCATGAAAGGTCTGTAGACATTCCCTTCATCGCACTTCAAACATCTCAACCAGTTCATACGCACGTGCACACTTGACAATGCTGTTGTCCACAATTCCTCCACTTAATTTCTTTTTACGCCTAAAATGTGCTGGTGGGTTCGGTGGGCCGATGTGGTCATGGGTGCCCCACCATCATGACTCACCGGTTGTTTGCCTAACAGAACGCTGCACCAGTGCATAACACATGTCCATAAATCGGACACTGCGAGAGTAGCTCCCAGGATGAAACTGTTTATTTGGCTTGCGGCTGGTAAACGGAAAGTGAGATCACAGCAAGACACTGCATGGCACTGACAGTGGTGAACGGAGCATCGTCTGTCGATAAACGGACAAGCGATGACGCGCGTTGGCGTTTATGCATCTGCCGTCAAAATCACCAGAGCTATCGCTATATAGTGGCCACGTAAGCTCCAGAAGAGTATGTAAGTTCCCATTGCGCGAGTAATCGCATGGGAAGGTTCTACGGTTATCTCAACGGTTCTTTAGTCAATCGGCGTAGTTGCGCAAGCCAGTACTTACATGTGTGATAAGGTGATAACAAAACTTGAGAAATGAGCGTGAAAATATAAAGTGGACCAAGATCAGCAAGACCTATACATGTTTATGACACACGTAAACGTAATTGTTGTCATTTAAATACTTCAATGGTATGAAAATGTACTAGAACGCGCAATGCAATGTGAAACCTGTTGTGCATTCGTTATGATACGCATACGGTGCCGAATACTGTGGGAGGTGAAGCATAAAAGTAAGATGAGAGTAAGTGGGCTCACCATTGTTTAAAGTGTTGCCGAAAATTACTGAACAGTTTATTAGATCTGAAGATGGAGCATTTGGTGATGGAGTGCTGAAAAAAATGAGATTTTGAAAGCTTTCCGGCTTCTTACAAGAATACTTCTTGAGTTTACGGTCAGAATAAGTTGACTGGCAATGAAAAGTTTCTAGCCCCGCCGCGGTGGTCTAGTGGCTAAGGTACTCGGCTGCTGACCCGCAGGTCGCGGAACCGAATCCCGGCTGCGGCGGCTGCATTTTCGAGGGGGGGGGGGGGGCAGAAATATTGTAGGCCCGTGTCCTCAGATTTGGGCGCACGTTAAAGAACCCCAGGTGGTCCAAATTTCCGGAGCCCTCCATTACAGCGTCTCTCATAATCATATGGTGGTTTTGGCACGTTAAACCCCACAAATCGATCAATGAAAAGTTTCTATGTACGCATACTTCTTTATGCGCAGCTTGAAGTGATAAATCAAAAGTATGTACTTCAATCAATCATGCCACCATTTAATCTGTAATATACCTAGGTCCGCTTCCTTTAGTAGTTCGCTGGAGGAAGTAAATGAACTGTAACAATTACAAGTAAACTGTGTTACACTTATGTGAATCATTTCAAATTTCTTCCAAATTTACTTGACTATGGGGCTCGCCCACAACAGGTTAGTACTCGAGGATAGCAGCAGCGTACAAAACTGGGGGAGTTGGTTTATCTTCAAGTTTTGAAATGAACCGCATAAAAAAAAACACCCAAAAGAGGGCGGACACACAAAAGAAGGACACAATTGATAGTTCAGCGCTTGTCCTGTGTCCTCCCTTTTTTGTGTCATCTCTATGTGCTGCATTTTACATCGTGAAACTCGAAGATTGCAGGTGTAAAAATTTTAACCGTCGTCAATATTATTTTCGGCATAGATTTGCGCAATGACCATTTTAGAAATTTTAATTTCTGCAAGACTTTTTATAAAAATGTATGAAACATGCTCATTGCACTTAAAATCTTCACTTAAGACAATCGCCAAGTTATTAGGAAGCAATACTTTCTCACCATTGATAGAAACATTAAGGGACGCTTAAGCTTCGTCTTTAGGTGATAGCGCTGTTCGGTTTCTATTGCGTACTTCAAACACTTAGTGTATTGAATCTTTGCGAACTTGCTATGCACCAACTACGTGGCCTTAAGGGTGCAGTAGCGTGAATGCCTTTTGCAGAGGGTTACTGGCTCTCAATATCATGTTCTGCTGCCCGATGGCAATGTGGATTTGCACCACGCATTATTACAAAGTATTTCATGCTGCATTGTGAAGCATGTACGCAGAACGCGTGTGTTTGTAAAGCATGAAAGTTATATTCACTGCGTCTCCAAGCAGAGGAAGTTATTTTTTCTGCATTCACAAGCAGATGCGTAGATGTGAGGCAGAACCCGCCTTTCCACGCAAACGACCCGGGTTCGATCCCCACTACAACCCATAATTTTGTATTAGTTATTTCATTTGAATCTTTCACTATTTTCGGTCACGCGAATTTGATGATCTTTCACTCACAACCAGTAACGTGGACACACAAATTTCTGCGAAACGAGTTCTTTAGCGCTATCATGTTATCGAGTTATCATGTTATCGCTATCATGTATCGAGTACGTAAAGAGAGCCGTTTACGTGCCACGATCAGAGCCACCATTTTCTATGAGTTAACTTTCGATTGTCCCACTAAACACCAAAAAACTTGAACCATTTCCCCGAAAGTAACCCTGATGGGATACGAAGCCGCAGCGTCGCACTGGGGCGGCGGTACGGCTTGCACGCCGCTCACGCGGGTGCTGCGCTGAGCGCTGTAAAATTTGTTTGAAGTGATGGCTGGCGTATATCTCGTAGGCGACACGTGCAGGCATGCTTCAACGCCTGCATTAGGTGTGCGTTAGGTCTATTGCACGTGAACCGACGAGTCGGCGGTGTAACAAGTGGCGGTTGTGGAAGTGTTCCGGGCGAACGGACGAGGCGGCAGCTGCGGACGCCCGGCGGCCGACGAGGGAGAGCCAGGTCAGCGCGCACTGCGAGGGGAGTGTGACGCCAACGCGCAGCAGCGGCGTGACCTACTAGGCACCACTACACATTAAAAAGGCTGGGCGGCGCATCTGACACCCGGTGAGAAGTGCACGTTGTTCTGCAGTATATTATGTGGACTTCTCGTTGAAACTAATTCCGCGACCAATGAAGTCTCGTTCCATAGTGGCAAAGAGGCCGTGTGGGAGGAACGTTCGAAAAAGAAACGGCGGCCAGAGCACGCACTCTCTTGTTAATTGGTAACTTGTTCGTGTGGTTTATGTCCCATGGAGCTCCTTAACGTGCACCCAAGTAAATGCACATCAATGTCCTTGCATTTCGCTCACATCTAAATGGGTATTTGGTCACTTTGGCCCTAAAGGCCCTGGCTGCTCCCGCCCTCGGGCATAGCAATTCAACACCCTAACTACCAAGGCGGGTTCCCTGTTCCGAACACTGCTCGGGTCTGCTGCTTTTTTCTTGCGGTCGCCAGGCAGGACGGACTTTCTTCCCTTGTGCGTCCGGTGTATTGGGCCTAGTCGGTGGCACAAGAATATGGTATGGGGGGGGGGGGGGGGTAGGGGGAGTACTGACGCTGCTTCAGCAGATCCTTCATTGGTAATATTTTTACCTTTTAAAGAAAGACCTTGATGGGACTGAAAGAGTGCGAAAGCCTAGGCCTCACCTTAACTCGGCGAACTCACTCATCAGTCGCCTCATTGAGACTCAGATCAAGCCGTGAGTCCAAGTCTGAGTGAGTCCCAGTGAGTAATATTTTGGTTAGTGTGAGTCTGAGTCAGTCTAGCTGAAAAGAATTTTCGTGAGTGTGATTCTGAGTCAGTTCTGCCCAGGAAAACTTTGAAAAGTCTTAGTCTCAGTGAGTGTAAAGTGCCAAATATATTTCTTGAGTGAGTCCGAGTGAGTTCGACTTTCTTTCGCCGACCTATGATTCCATCTACTCAGCTTCAGCAATACCATCACCCTTGTCTGTATTAATGTTTATACCCACGTCTGCTTACAAGTATCCTATATCAGCGTCGTTCGTGTACCACAATATGTATTGATCAGAAGCTTTAATTACATAAGGTGTCATTGATTGTCCACCGCCTTCGCAGAAAAGTTCTTGATGGATATGTCGTGTAATCATCTTTTCTGAGAAAAATAATCTGATCTGTCAGCACTCATGACTCGTATTTGAACATACTATGTCGAACGGCGCCAAGAAAGGCCCCGATTACGTGCGATATTATTGTTAAAAGAGTGTTGACAACTTCGTCGATAAAGCTGATTCCCAGCTAACGTACTCAATCGTACTCACTCAGATTTAGAGCGGCGAATCTGAGTCTGAGTGAGTCCGGGTGAGCAATACTTTGATGAGTTGAAGTCCGAGTGATTTCGGTGGAAGAAAGTTTTCATGAGTGTGAGTTAGAGTGAATCTGCCTCAGGAAAACTTTAATGAGTCTATGTTTGAGTTAGTCCAAATCACGAAATGCGTTTTATGAGTGAGTCTGAGTGAGCTCCACAGGTTTCGCCGACTTGTGGGCCTAACTCTCTCCTACAGGAAAGTGTGGCGATTGTATTGAGGAGGCCAGTAGTGTGATATAAAATTTATGTTTTAGAAGCCTTATAATACTTGGCCAGACATTCGTGTCACAATTCACTGAAGATATCTCAGATCAAGGTGCAAGCTCATGTGCCTTGAGACCATACTTACTCGACCCCTGCTTTGTCGTATATCACATTTGCATTCTATTCTAAGCACCATGGAACTGACGGTTCTTCTCATTTTTGGTTGTTCGATCAAAAGGTGACCTCATTCCTGGGCACGCCCATCCTATTTCCCGCAGCACCGATCAGCGAATGTGCGCTGACACCATCATCCGCACTTGCAATCGCCCCAGAGAGAGACGTTCTTAGTGTGCTGCTACCGCAGACACTAAGCGCGTTCTTTCGACCTGGTTCTCTGTGGAGGATTCAAGCTCGTGGGGGGATATTAGCTGAAGATTCGTCACGTGTGTAATAACACGCTCAGTAGGTGGAAGCTTTCAAACTAGGTTGAATATGCTAAGATGGTCACGATGTTTGTAACATCACGTCAGCTCGTACATATAGATATAAGCATTTAAAAACAGAAATAAATCGACATCTGGGGACGAGCGTCTAATACTGCTGAGAATACTATCGGCACCACTGTCTGCAATAATTGAATCACGTTCTTTTTGCTGACATGCTGATTCAAGCAAGATTGCATTCCGGTACCCACCGATACAAATTTTGAGTTAATTATGCTCTGAAGCAAAAGCAAGAGAATACTCAAGGAAATTACAAACTGCTCGAGGAAGCTATGACTGCCCTATCCTTGCTCGATCTGTGTTATGTAACCCTGGGCCGAGTACGGTGATGTACAGCTGCGTGTAAGCGTACGCCCCCGACCAATTGTCCTTGTGGACGCATCAGACAAGCGTCGTCGATCCTACAGGAACGCAGTAAAGGTTTTTGTTGGAGACATTGCTGTTAAACTGTTATGCGTATGCATGCAAGCGCTTTACCTGCGCAGCAGAATCATCTCGGATTGCGTCAGCGCAGCTCTCAAAGACGGCGCGGGCTCGGCAATGCGGCGCTCGATCTCCTGCTGGCTGCACCATCTCATCGGTTCTGCTGTTGAGTTGACGGTATACGAGCGCGTTTCAGGAAAAGATCGCGAAATACGCTGCATCAGCTTGCTCATCATATCGAGCAAAGTTCTTGTTCTTGTTCACCTATTGTTCGTGGCGCATACCCACTATGGGAGATTGGACAAGAATCCAGTGGTTTTAAATATTATTATTAATGTTTAAATAATGGAGATATAATAAAAAAGATTACCAATAACCTGGGAAAGTGTGGTGCTTGATCTAATGCATACAATTATTTAAGTAAAGAAACGAATTCGTTCTTAAAATAGAGCAATAATCAGATTTATATACGTATGTATTTTTGTAGACAAGTTAGGATAATGAAACAAATTAATTACTCAACCTATTAATTTTATCAATATAGTCCCGCGCATACTGTCGCATTAGAGAACCCAAAAATGGAAGCTCCAAAAGACAAAATGACAGGCACAGATAAGTCCATACCAATACCACGTAAAAGTATTTCTAAAAGGGTTTTTCGTAATGTGTTAAACCACCTGCAGGTCATTGTTGTTGTTGTTGTTGTTGTTGTTGTTGATGATGATGATGATGATGACCATTCTTTGCAGCGTACATCCACTAACTTAGCTACCCGTGAATAGAGTGGCATGAGTTGAAAGGTCTAAATAAATCTAAATTAAAATAAATTATTTTTAAATTAAAAGTCTAAATAGACGCAGCACAGTCGCAGCGAAAGCTGGAAGAACGGCCTTTCAGAGTCTTTTTTAAACGATCATTGGGTAGCTGCTGCAAGCACACTTGCTTGATGCCCACTACGGCATTATTTAAAAAAAATTGTGTAGTAGGCTGGCATTCGCTATGCTATTTTCGTCGTTCCTCTGAGAAGCGTGGTAGCCGCTAAACAATTGCGAGGAATTTCGGGCCAATTGTACATGCAGTGGCTGCTGTTACGACCGTCATCATTATTGAAGTTTTTCGGCCTTTGTGAACGGGACAAAAATATTTCGACGCATTCTATGCAAGGGTGTGCTGTCAAGACGGGTTGATTTCCTCTCGGCAAAACCTGAACGATGGGTTCGGGATTGGTTCGCGCAAAGAAAATGCACGAGCCAAGAGAGGCCATTGTGAGCTCGACTCAAGCAAATCCTTTGTGTTTGCTGCGAGCAAGGTTTTCGAGGCAGACAAGGAGGCAGCTGGGCCATTTTCGAGGTCACCAAGGATCTGTAAATCTCGGAACCAACATGGTTTTTGCAGTTCAGCCTGAAAGCTAAAGCCAAAGTGGTTGTGGCTGCATCTTGTGAGGAGAAGCGGAGCCCCGGGATTTGCGCAGCTAAGCCACAGCTTCTATCAAACAACCAGAAATGGAATATGGGGGTGAAGGAAAGAAAAGAGTAGCCTTTTCTGCTGTAGCCCGGTGCGGGAGCCTGCCTCGACGACGAGGGATTAGTCGACCACTCCTCCTTCCCCCTTTCTCCATGTAATCGGCTGAATGGGGTGGCATATTTTGACAATATGCTGGCACACCACTACATTGTCCTACCCAAGCCGTCAGACAAGTTTGACACGTGTACTGGCCGCCGGTTTTTTGAAGCTCACCGAACTGCCAGAAGAATCTTGGAAGCCAACATCACCGGACGTGCGCGAAACTTGGTGATGTGTGCGAAAACCTCGGTGCAGTGCGTTTGTGACCATATTTGGGCATCGTGTAGACTGTGCCCTTTCCGCATGCATTGTGTGGTGTCTTTCCTGTCCTTCGTGGGTGGAGCACCTAGACCATGGAGTGCCCTATTGGCGGAAGCCGCAGACAATGTTCCCAGGGTTGGCAACGAGGTGCTATATAAGACGAAGGCTTTCGTGTATATAAAGTTCTACAACTCAATAGTCCCCCTGTACAGTTCTGATGACTTGATCACCTCTTTTCGAATTCTCAGTTACTAACCATGTAAATAAATTGTCGTTTTTACGAGGGCCTTATCAGACTTTTTCGGCGATGGGTCCTAGGACGGAGGCCCGCTACCAAACTGAGACCCGCGGGACCCGGAGTCGCCACAACTGGATGGCAGCGGTGGGATAGCGTCAACCCAGGTCGCAACCACTGGATGGCAGCGGTGGGCTAGCGTCAACCCAGGTCGCAACTACTGGATTCAGCGGAGAGATGGTACCAACGAAGGTAGCAACGACTCGACGACAGCTGTCAGATGCTACGACCCCATCGACTTCGAGAGACGATGGACGACAATGGTCGGATGCTCCGAGCTCATCGACTTGAGAGGCAACCCAACGGCACTTCTGGGATGACACGAGGTCATCGACTGCGAGAGGCAACCGGAAGGCACTGCCGAGATGCACGACGCTAAAGGGATGACTGCGAGCCGGGTAAGTGCCGACTTTCTCTCTTAAACTCTACGAGGCATTCACTAATGTGTGAGTAAAAGCTGGTAGGGAGCATAGCTCATTTAGTCATTGGGTTAACAGATAACTTGCGTCAGGCAGATAATTGTGAGATAGCTTGTTTAAGCTATAGTCTGTGGGTGACGGCAAGGTTAACAGTGACAGAGCTATTTTAGTCATCAGGTTAACAAATAACTTGCGTCAGGCAGATAACTGTGAGATAGCTTATTTAAGCTATAGTCTGTGGGTGACGGCAAGGTTAATGGTGACAGGGCTGTTTTAATCATTGGGTTAACAGATAACTTGCGTCGGGCAGATAATTGTGAGATAGCTTGTTTAAGCTATAGTCTGTGGGTGATGGCAAGGTTAACAGTGACAGAACAGGATTCCGTGTAGGAGTTCAAGGAAGCTTTTGCAGACTAAGTTAACAGGTAACTTGAGGCAAGGCAGAAAACTAGGGCTGTCGTTGTTGTGAGGGTTAATTAGTTGCAAGACAGGAATTATTCGTGGAACAGAGAACTGTACCGGAAGCAGTCATGAATCCGACAGCCCTGCAAAAACATATGTTGCTAGCGATCGCAAGGGAGATGAACCTAGATGTGTCGGACTCCCCTAACAAAAACGGGACTGATCGAGTGGATCGTCGGGACAGGGTTGGACGATGAAGAACTCTCTGGCTATGTCATGGACATTGAGGAAGCAAATGCAGATGCTCATAGAAAAGAGGCAGAGGCAGAATCCCAGAGAAAAGAGGCAGAAGCCCAGAGAAAAGAGAAAACAGTCATGAGTCTTAAAGCCCTGCAAAAACCTATGTTGCTAGCGATCGCTAGGGAGATGAACTCAGATGTGTCAGACTCCCCAACAGGAACAGGATTGATCGAGCGGATCGTCAACACAGGGTTGGACGATGAGGAACTCTCAAGCGATGTCGTGGACATTGAGGAAGCAGAGAGAAAAGCGGCAGAAGCCCAGAGAGAAGAGGCAGAAGAAGCCGAAAGTATACGTATACACGAGGCTAAAATGCGAGAATTAGACGAAGACATTGCAAGGATGAATCGTATAACTAGGGCACAGCATCGGAAGCGTCTTTGCTCGTGTATATCAGTATGTGTAGAGCTCTAAAGATTCGGTGAAGTGGCGAGTACGGTGCATTGTGAAGTCACCGAGAAAGCCGCTGTTTGCGAGGTACCACCCGGGAAATATACGCGTCTCTATCAGTGCGACATGCAAAGTGATCCTTCGGCAGAAAGAATAGACCAACAGGCCTTTGTTAGTGAAATTGCGCCTAGGGAAGGTACGCGGCTCTCCGACGGTGCGAAGGTTGTGCATGTAGAGAGTGGAACGGTGGCTGGTATTCAAGCTGTAGCAAGTCCAAAGGGTGTTCCATGTAAGACCGAGGCTGGTTCCAGTCACCCAGGTGGGGTCATTGAACATATTGATGAGCCGGAAACCACGCTCGAGCCTCAGCAAGGGAATGCCCTCTCGGATGTTGAAAGAGAGGACAACGAAGGTAGTCCTAAATGTAGCGAAGACATAATGCTACTGAAACCCGACAGTACTGCCAGCGAGGGCGAGCTACTCTTGAAAGTATATCCTACAGATAGCGTGGGAAATGTTTCAGAGGGTAAGAAGGTAGATTTTGAGGCGGTCGTAGGTGTACAAATAGGCAAAAGTTCGGTGGAGGATAGTTTCGAGGAAAAGTGTAATCCCAGCAACATGAACAGAGATTGTGTGTTGTTAGAGACATTCTTCGTGCAGCGGCACGTGAACGATCGGCCGGACGGTAAAAACTAACCGAAAATCGAGCAGGACGCTAATTTCCAAGAGTACGGATCTGTGGAGGGCCCAGAGTCTGGTTTTGTGAGGCGTAGCACAGATAAATTAGCCCGACAGAGCAATGGAGCGGAGAAATTGAAGGGCAAAGATTGCAGAAAGGGTGGTGCACAGGCACATCTGAACTGTAAGATTGCCGATGACGCAACAAGGGAAGTTTGTAACAACCAAAGAAAGGTTGTACGTAAGAGTCACTGCAAAAGAAGGAAGCGGGGACGTGTGGCACCACAAAAAGTGGAGGCAGAAAGCACGCCGCAGCGAAAACGGAAAGGTTGGCCGTTGGGATATACAATAAACAGTCCTTTGACGCGTAGGTTCAGGCAAAATTGGCGAGAGAGGAGTAACGGAAAGGAACACGCTTCCCCAAGAAAGAAGGTGCGGTTCAAAGGAACAGGTTTGCATAGACAACAAGGTCGACAGGTTCTTAAAGGAAAGGATTCTGGTCCAAAATTCAGGGGGGACCAATTGCCAAAGGACAATGGCGAGTCTTTAACCCGCACTTAGGCAATCTTCGGTGTTACGAAGAAAGCCGCTCAAAATCATGAATGAGGCGAGATAGCAAAGTTGGGCCAGGAGCTCGCGCTGATTGTTGCCTCTGGCGATGGCGAAAGCGGCAGAGAACACGACCGCCACGTGCAAGACTAAAAGCATGAAGGTCAGCTGCAAAGTTTCGCAGAATGCGACCCAGAGTTTCTGGAAGGAAATCATTTCAATATTTTTCCAGTTTTGAACCTTTGAAGTAAAATTTTTTTTGTATGTAAGGTTTGATAAGAAAACAAAGATTGGTTTCAAAGGGTTCATGCTAAACGCGGATTGCGTTACATTTGCAAACAAACGCGTGTTTAGAAGGTTTTAGATGATACGACGGCGTATGTTTAGTCCCGAGATGTTACAGCGCTCTATAAGTGCGAACAGAGCTAAGGCATCTGGAGGAACACAGCGCGTTCTTTATGCAAGTGGCTGGCATGATAATGTAACATTAACCAAACAAGACTACTACGCAAGGTTTTGCTCCGTCACTTTGGTTTTTCGCTTAAGTATCGTGTGATGGTTTAAGCGGAACGTTACGCGTTAACAAAAGCTGAAGTAGGAGCGACAATTTTGACAGTTGTAAGATGCAGCCGAATCTAGTGTGAAAGATTTTCAGTCTGTCAAGGTGTGTCTTACTAGAGACGTGCAGAAACGGTAACGTTTGAGCTTGGGTTATAGCGTGCGCAGAGAACTGCACGAAAGCTTAAGTTTTTCTTCGTGTGTAAACGGAACACATGCGAGAATCCTTCGTTCTGAGCTTTTCACTGTTTTGCAGGTGTCCTGTTTAGGTGGTGGAAAAGCCTAGTGAAGGCAGCTCAGAAAACTAGCTTACTAGATTACCAAGTGAGTTTCTATCGAGGTGGAGCATTGTCCTCTCTCGGAGCTACTGCCTTTGTCCTCTAAGAAAGGCCGCATGCTGCGTTGAAGCCTCGTTTTGCAACAATACGTTTGACATACATTTCAAAAGGGGACACTCCATGGCAAGGCGGATGATACGAATCACTACCCTGTCGCGAGCGGCATTCTCGAGAGTTCTGCAATATTTTTTTCTTGACCTAGACGAGGACCATTGATTAGGTTTTTTGTTATTTTTACGCCTTTTGAGTTCGTTGAACTCGTGGTGAATACATCGAAGACACCGCTATCCAAGGTTTCAGGTTGGGTGTGCTTCCAGTGTTGTTATTCTGTTTCACTCAAACGTAAGAGAGAACTTTAGGATAACGTGTGTACTTTTTTAATTAGTTGAAAAGGGTAAATATACTTGGGGGTGTTGACGGAATGGTCTGGCGCTCACTAGGTGAGTGGTTGTGTTTCATATGCGTATGTGATGTCCGTTGAACCAAAATGAATAAGGTGGTCACTACTTCATCAAGGACAGTCTTCACCACAGCAGACGTCAGCGCTGATTTCTCCGAACTGTGGCTGCGAACCTCAGCCCATTGAGATCTTCACCCCACCGCGCGAGAGACTGTTACGACCGTCATCATTATTGATGTTTTTCCGCCTTTGTGAATGGGACGAAAATATTTCGACGCATTCCAAGCAAGGGTGTGCCGTCACGACGGGTTGATTTCCTCTCGGCAAAACCTGAACGATGGGTTCGGGGCTGGTTCGCGCAAAGAAAACGCACGAGCCAAAAGAGGCCATTGTGAGCTCGACTCAAGAAAGGCCATTGTGTTTGCTGCGAGCAAGGTTTTCGAGGCAGACAAGGAGGCAGCTGGGCCATTTTCGAGGTCACCAAGGATCTGGAAATCTCGGAACCAGCATGGTTTTTGCAGTTCAGCCTGAAAGCTAAAGCCAAAGTGGTTGTCGCTGCATCTTGTGAGGAGAAGCGGAGCCCCGGGATATGCGCAGCTAAGCCACAGCTTCTATCAAACAACCAGGAATGGAATGTGAGGGTGAAGGAAAGAAAAGGGCACTATCTGCTGTAGCCCTTGCGGGAGCCTGCCTCGACGACGAGGGATTAGTTGACCACTCCTCCTTCCCTCTTTCTCCAGAAGATCGGCTGAATGGGGTGGCACATTTTGACTATATGCTGGCACACCACTACATTGTCCTACCCAAGCAGTCAGGCAAGTTTGACACGTGTACTGGCCGCGGGTTTTTTGAAGCTCACCGAACTGCCAGAAGAATCTTGGAAGCCAATATCATCGGACGTGCGCGAAACTTGGCGACGTGTGCGAAAACGTCGGTGCAGTGCGTTTGTGACCATATTTGGGCATCGTGTAGACTTTGCCCTCTCCGCATGCTTTGTGTGATGTCTTTCCTCTCCTTCGTGGGTGGAGCACCTAGACCATGGAGCGCCCTATTCGCAGAAGCTGCGGAGAATGTTCCCAGGGTTGTCAACGAGGCGCTATATAAGCTGAATGTTTTCGTGTATTTAAAGTTCTACAGCTCAACAGCCCCCTGTACAGTACTGATCACTTGATCACCTCTTTTAGAATTCTCAGTTACTAACCATGTAAATAAATTGTTGTCGTTTTTACGAGCGCCTCATCTGACTTGTTTGACGATGGGTCCTAGGACGAGGGCCCGCTAACAAACTGATACCCACTGGACCCGGAGTCGCAACACTGGCGACGATGAGGAATTATACTTGAAGTGAGTATGCACCACTGTTAATAGCTGAACAAAAACAAGCAATTGTAATGGGTTGGCGCGACCCACTGATTACGCTATTCGCATTGTGGAATCACCGGTTGTTTTTTCGCTTGGTTAAAACGCTTTATAAGTCGTATAAACGTGATTGATTTCCTTACACTAAGACTGCCTACGGCAAATTGGCCAACAAGTCCTAAGCACCGGCATGGCGGAGTTGTAGAATACAGGGCTGGTACCCAGTGAACCCAGGTTCGAGCCTCACTCTGGTATTGGTGCTAGGTTTTATTTGTGAATTATGTGCAATGTGGTTGCGCACACCGGTGGTGGTGGTGGCGGGCAACTATAGGGCGCTGCGCGATACCTGAGTTGGGAGGTCAGAACAGCTTTCGCTGTAATAAAACATTCAATCAGGAACCATAACAAACTAGCAAAAATGCGATAGTACCAGATCAAAGGTACTGAAAGTAGAATCGTTTGTCACTTTTTCAAAGATGTGCTACTGACACACAGTGGGAAGATCGCATACAACACTTGAAAACGTTTCACGAAGTGGCTCTTGAGACCTCGTCCTCATTGTAAACGTGACCTTTAAGCAAAAGCGGATGAAGCCTTAAAACTTCTCAGGTGAAGAAGCGAAAGTGTGGTTGATGTTCCGCTACATTTTGTCTACACTGTACAGCAGGCGTCCGTGGTCTTATAGAGAGATTTGGGTATTGCTACTTACTGTCCGCAGTTGTTGTCATAAATGTAGCGTCCAAATATCCCCATTTCCTACAAATTCAACGAGCTCCGCTTCGCAGACACGGACGAAGGAGCAAACCTTGTGGCCTTGCCTAAATCATCCCGTCACATTCACATGTTTTCCAAGTCGGTCAGATATGTTGCATCACTCCTCTTCGTTGAACCCCCTTTGCTAAGCCGTTTCATTTGTTTAAAACGGCGACGAAGCGGTGATGGGAAGGAGGAGGGCGCACAACTATACCAATATATTTATGCACGAGATTGAGTCGAGATTTTTGTCAACATATCCCACGCGTCCCGCCTTTTAGTACCTGAACGGCATCTTTCTCATATGGACGGACACTGAAGAACAGTTAATTAAATTTATCGACGCATTTGACCATGTTCACAGAATTATTTTTTTTCACACATACTTATTCTACAACTGAAATTAACTTTCTTGGTGGTAATATAAATGTAGAGGGGGTAAACTGATGACTACGTTTACAGGAAGCCCACGGATGCGCAACAATACTTCCAGTATAAAAGCTATTGTCCACAGCTTTGTAAAACCAGCATCTCATACTCCCGGCCCACTGATCTAGAAGAATCTGCTCTGAAACAAAAGATCTCAAAGAGAATAAAGATGGCCTACGCAACGTCCTTGTAAAGCAGCATTATCCACCGCGCATCAATTATGACGGGATACAAAAAGCAGCCAATTTAAAACGTCAAGAAATCCTGCACAACCAGAGCAAAGAAAGTGAAGAAGAGTAGAGCAACCTTATTTTCACGTTCACTAGTAACGCGTCGAGTGTTAACTTAATCTTAAAAAAATCACTCCAATATCAACGAACAAGGTGACCGCCTAAAAAAAACTCTTCACTATTCCGCCGTGGGTGGTATAAAGACTCCCAAAAAACGTTAGAGGCTATGTCGCTCACTCTAAAACAAACAGAATAGGACAAGTTGGTTGTCATCCCTGCGGTAAAAGTAGAAGTCAGGTGTGCAAGCAGAAGGAAACAACCACGGTGGCTAGAATTGTGTATAATAATTTTACACACATCACACAAAGCGACCGCAATCGCGACTCCCCAAACGTTGTCTACGTATTGGAATGTAGCATCTGCTCTAAACAATATATTGTACGAACTGATACGTCTTTCACTGTGATAGCAATCATATCGACGTTGGCGTCGATGTCATTCACTGTATACGTATACGCATTATATATGTGATAACGTAAGAAAAAAATAATCCAGAAAAACTCTGGCGTGCGGTATCGAACGTCCGACGTCTTGCCTGCGAGTGCGAGGAGTTAGCCACTGAGCCATAAAGGAGCACCTCTTTCAACGACCAAACGGCAGGCTATTTACGTCTAATACTTACCGCCCGCGACTAACCTCTTGGGCAAACTATCTTGTTTTCAACCTAACCAGTGAGATGTCGCAATGAGCACGCGTTGCTACATCACCACGACGCGGCGGTGCGCGCCCTCTTCTCCAACGCGTACTGTGCCCAGCGGAGAGGAGAGGGAGTGAACGCTCACCCGTGCGCGTGATTATCTCCCGGTGGGGAACAGAACAGAACAGAACAGAAGGTTTTATTGAGCTAAATGAAGAAGAATACATGTGCATGATATACAGAAAGAGGTCCCATAGTCAGAGACTGCAATCATACTCCTTAAGCTTTCACCGGAACGATTATGTTGCAGTTACCGGGTGCGCAAATGTCACTGCACTCGCCGCACAGTCTCCGTTTGCGAAAAGGATGCGCTTTTCAGACACAGCGGAGCAACTACTGAGACAGTTATTCGCATTCATCTCTACCTGTGAGTACGTTTCGTGCGTCATTTGTGCGTTGGCGACCCGGGGCACGTTTATGTCTGCTTGCCATTCTTCACGTGACATGCCAATTTGCTGCTATCGCATGCATTGCTCCGCTGTTTGGCAAAATAGTGACTTTTTTTATATCAGTATCAACAACCATGGCTCACATGTGAACGCACAACCGAACGTCCCCATTTCCAAACACAGGAAGTCAGAAGGGCGCAGCTTTGATTCCGTTAAAATAGCACTATTCTAAGGAAATTTCTGTTCGCAGAGGGAACGGGAGTAGTGCGAGTCATACCTAATATAGTAGTTCAACACAATTGAATATAGAAGGAATGAACATCCAGATGATTTTACTGTATTACGAACCTTAAAGCACAAATAAACGGGCACTACCATCAAGCCACCGGAACACCCAGCAAAGATGCATATGCGAGCCAGTGCTTTTGGTGGTTGTACCTGCACTGTTTTAACACGAAAGTAGTTTATGCCAGGAATCAGGATGGCTCCACTGAAGTATTTTAGTCATGGATATGACGTTGTAAAATATTGTCGCGGTACAACGCGAATAAAACACAGATTCACCTTGGGACGACGAAAGCAGCGTGTGCTCAACAGCTGAGCCACAAGATCCTCTTCTGCGGTCTCGAGAGAAGCTAGAGGACCACTAACTCGTGCCCACTAAATGTCCCATCATCGTTATCGTCCACATGCAGACACGCGTAATTTGCCTCTCTCTCAGAGAGCATCGCCCCGATGCGCAGTCCGTAATGCAGTTTTTTTTCTAAAGTAAAGTATCACGCAATCACTCCCTGACGTAAGGTTTCATGCGGACTACGTGAACGAGTTCAGGATGTTGCTGGCGACGCCTTGTACTATACGAACAGTCGGGAACAACTTCGTAAGTGACATCGCTCAGTCGTCGCACAAATAGGTACGGTCCAAATTATCTTCTTAAGAGTTTTTAGGAAAGTCCTCGTTTTCGTACGGGCGTTCAAACCCATACTTTGTCGCCAGTTTGGTAGACGACTGTTCTGTGGTGAGCATCGTAGCGGCCTGCATCATAGTCTTGCTGCTGGCTGATCCGTAAACGTGCAAATTGCCTAGCTTCTTCTGCGCGTTCCGTAAACGTGTCGGCGTCCGGGACGATGTCGTCACCTTCGTGCGGTAACATTGCATCTAACATGGTTCGTACTTCCCGTCCACGAACGAGGCTGAAAGGTGTCATGCGGGTCGTTTCTTGCTTGGGCGTGTTGTATGCAAACGTTATGTAAGGCAAGATTGTATCCTAATTTTTGTGTTCGATGTCTACGTACATCGAAAGCATGTCTTCAATGGTTTTGTTTAGACGCTCTGTCAGCCCGTTCATTTGCGGGTGGTATGCGGTGGTCTTACGATGCGTTGTTCCACTCAGCATCAAAACATGGTCCAAAAGAGCTGCTGTAAATGCGGTTCCTCTGTCTGTGATTACGACGGTTGGTGCACCATGCCTCAGTACAATATTCTCGATAAAAAATGTTGCCACCTCCGCTGCTGTACCTCTCTGGATAGCCTTTGTCTCGGCATAACGGGTCAAATAATCCGTCGCGACGATAACCCATCGGTTGCCTGCAGTAGAAGCGGGGAGTGGGCTCAAAATGTGCATGCCGATCTGGTGGAATGGAGTCGTTGGGACCTGTACGGGTTGCAGGAGGCCAGCTGGTTTAGTTGGCGGTGACTTGCGTCGCTGGCAGTCGAGACAGGTACGAACGTGGTGCTTCACGCCTGTGGTTAGTCTTGGCCAGTAATACCTTTGCTGTACCCTCGCCAACGTTCTTGTGTAACCCAAGTGGCCAGAGGTAACCTCGTTGTGGCATGATTTCAGTACTTCGGTGCGAAGGGCTGCTGGGACGACGAGTAGATAGGCAGATCCCGTCGACGAAAATTTTTTTAAGAATACTCCGCCGCGTAAACAAAATGATGACAACGTTCTTGCGAAAACTCTTGGCGGCTTCCGAGATCTGCCATCCAAGTAGGTAATTAGGCCAAGCAACTCAGCGTCGTCTCGTTGTTGCTGTGCAATGGTGGTCGTGTCGAGGACATCGAGAAATGATGTCTCCCTCTCCTCGGGTAGGGTTGCCGACTCAATGGGTGAACGGGACAAACAGTCGGCGTTCATATGTCGCTTCCCTGGCTTATGTACGACTGCCACATCGAAAATCCTGCAGCCTGAGACTCCAACGCGCTAATCGGCCAGTAGGGTCTTTAAGATTAGTTAACCAACACAGTGAGTTGTGGTCGCTAATTACTTTGAAGGGGTGGCCATATAAATACTGACGAAATTTTGTAACCGCCCATACCACGGCGAGACATTCCTTTTCAGTCGTGGAGTAATTAGCCTCAGCGCGTGTTAACGTTCTGCTTGCGTAAGCGATTACCCTTTCTGTGCCCTCTTGCTGCTGCACAAGCACAGCTCCCAGACCAACATTGCTAGCATCGGTGTGAAGCATCGTAGGGGCTCTCTCGTCGAAGTGGGCAAGGGCTGGGGAGTTTGTAGTCGCTGGCGAAGATCGTTAAAAGCAGCTTCCTCTTCATTATTCCACTCAAAGGTGACGTCTTCTCTCGTGAGGCGAGTTAGTGGTGATGCTATGCGTGCGATGTCTGCGATAAATCGTCGATAATATGCGCAGAGGCCGAGAAAGCGTCTGACAGCCTTTTTATCGGTCGGCATAGAGAACTGTTCCACGGCTGCGATTTTTTAGGATCGGGACGAACACCAGCATGACTGACGACATGACCAAGAAATCGCAGCTCTTCGTAGCAAAAGTGGCACTTCTCAGGCTTCAACGTCAGGCCCGCGGACTGTATGGCTCGTAAGACCACCTCAAGTCTTTCAAGGTGCTCGTCAAATGTCGCGGAAAACACTATGGCGTCGTCCTGATATACTAAGCATGTTTTCCACTTCAACCCAGAAAGCACGGTATACATGAGTCTTTGAAAGGTAGCAGAGGCTTAACACAAACCGAATGGCAAGACCTTAAATTCATATAACCCATCTGGTGTCACAAAAGTGGTCTTCTCGCGGTCTCTCGGGTCCACCTCGATTTGCCAATATCCACTCCGCAAGTCCATTGAAGAGAAGTATCGAGCATGTCGATGTCTGTCGAGAGAGTCGTCTATACGCGGTAGTGGATATACGTCTTTCTTGGTCACCTGATTTAGCTTCCGGTAATCCACACAGAAGCGCAGGCTGCCGTCCTTTTTCTTAACGAGGACTGAAGGCGACGCCCAGGGGCTCTGTGAAGGCTGAATGACGTCATCTTCAAGCATTCTGTCTACATGCTGTTGTATCGCTTGACGTTCTTTTGGAGCCACGCGATAAGGGTTCTGGTGAATAGGTCTCGCCGTTTCCTCGGTAATTATTCGATGCCTGGTTAGAGGCGTGCGGCCAACTCTTGATGTTGTTGAAAAGCAGTCTTGAACTTCGGCCAGCAGCTCAGCGAGTTTGCTTCGGTGGTCTTTCGGCAAAGTAGTGCTAACGTCCAGAACAGGCGCTGAATCAAGATTTAGCGACTCGTCAACTACCGCCAAGCAGCATCGGCATCTACGACATCGTCGAAGTAAGCGACAGCCGTGCCTTTAGGAAGGTGCCGGCGCTCAGCACTAAAATTGGTCAGCAGCAAGTCCGTGCGTCCAGCAGCAACTCTGACAATACCTCGTGCGAAAGAAATACCGTGGGTGAAGAGCAGCGAGCTTATTCGGTCTGCAACTCCTTCGGCGTCAAACTAAGCAGCGGCGGCCACAGAAACAAGCGTGCATGACCTCGGAAGGAGAACCACATCGTCATCAGTAAGACGCAGTTGGTTTGGTTGCGCCTCTGGAGAATTGGGTAAGCCCGAACTGTTGCGAAACTTAATCAAGCTCTCTGGTATGTTGATGACGGCACCATATTCCCGTAAGAAGTCCATGCCAAGTGTTACGTCTCTGCAGCATGCGACGATAACGACGAACGACGCAGTGAAAGGAGAACCTCCGATGTCAATTCTTGCGGTACATCTTCCCGAGGGCATCAATAACTGGCCTCCCGCTGTTTTTGTATGAGGGACCGTCCACGGCGTCTTCACTTTTCTGAGGCTGTCGGCGAGGTCGTGACTGATAATGGAAAAGTCGGCACCAGTGTCGACTAAAGCTGTTATTTTCTGGCCGTCAATAAGGACACTAAGGTCAGCAGTAACAATTCCATCGTTTTCACAGCTCATCGGCTGTGTGACGTCATGCTGTGGGGGCTTCTTGTCGTCACCTTTATGGCCTGCAACCTTGCCCCCGGAAGTCGCCGCTCTCAGTTTCCCCGGTGCGCGCTAGGTGACCTTCTTGTATTAAGGTCCGCGTAGGTGCGGCGGTGCCACAAAGGCGAACGCGTGGGGGACGGAGAGCGGGATCGACGTCTCGGACCAGGAGGGTTAGCAGGCATTGCCTCCTCTGCAGTGGTAGAGCCGTCCTGAAAAAGAGAACGGGCTCCATAGAAAGAGATGTCATCACGGCGCGGAGTGTATTCGTCGTTGGCACGTCGACCGTCAAACCAAGGTCGATGAGGGCGGAATGAATCACCTCGATGCCAGCAATGACGGGCAATATGTCCTGCACCTCCGCAGTGAAGGCATAGTGGACGTCTGTCCACTGTGCGCCATGCATCTGTTTTCCGGGTCGGTGGACGCGTCGATGCCCATGGGGTGGCTGTGGACGGCTGGTTGTATGGCTGTAGCGTGGGCGGTTGATGCGGTGTCTACTCTTGCGGCGGATACGAAGGGGCCATCGGCACCTGGTGGTACAGCGTCGGCATAGCGGGTGGTGGACGTCGGAGAGCGGCAGCGTAGCTCATAGGACGCTGCTGAGCATCAGGACTAGCCGTAGACAACGCTTGGTGGATTTCGTCGCGTACGACTTCAGCGATCGACGCGACGGGATTTTCAGCAACCGGATTCCACAACCTCTGCAGTTCTTCACGAACTATCTCCCTAATCAACTCTCGTAAGAAGGTCTCATTCTCAGAGGTCATGGCGTTAGCGTTGATTGGGACATTGCAGGACATGCGGTCATATTGCCTGCAGCGTTGATGAAGCGCCCGCTCGATAGCCGTAGCTTCCTTAATGAAGTTAACCACGGTACTTGGAGGGTTGCGCAGTAGCCCGGCGAAAAGCTGTTCCTTGACACCGCGCATGAGGTAACTCAACTTTTTATCTTCCGTCATGTGCGGGTTAGCTCGTTGAAAGAGACGAGTCATGTCCTCGGCAAACATTGCAACGGTTTCGTTGGGTTTTTGAACCCGTAGCTCCAATAACTGCTGCACACGGTCCCTTCTATCGATATTGGCGAAGGTATTGACGAACTTCTGTCGAAAGTCGGGACAAGCTGACAGATTGCCTTCTCTATTCTCATACCAAGTACGAGCACCGTCGTCAAGGTAGGAATAGGCACGTGAAAGCTTTTCCTGTTCCGACCACTGATTTACCTTGGCAACACGCTCATAGTGGTCCAGCCAGTCGTGAACGTCTTCATGGGCACCGCCACTAAAGCGATCGGGAACGAGGGGTTGAAAGAGGGCCACCTGTGGTGGGTGCGTTGGAAAGTTGCCTTGGGGCACCTGTTGCGGGCTTGCGTTGGCTATTGGTTGAGGTGTGCGGTGCCTAGCAGGTTCCGGCGAGTGAGTCAGCTCTGGCGCGAGGCCTCGCAACCGTCGACTGGAGCGATACACCGGTGTTTCTACAGGTGGCAATGCATCTGGACTCGATGAACGGCTCCCAGCGGGCGTGGGGAGCATCAGACAGGGTTGCGGCCCGGCACCTTCACCAGTGTCGTGGTACAACGCGAATAAAACACAGATACACCTTGGGACGACGAAAGCAGCGTGTGCTCAACAGCTGAGCCACAAGATCGTCTTCTTCGGCCTCGAGAGAAGCTAGAGGCCTACTACCTCGTGCCCACTAAATGTCCCATCATCGTTATCGTCCACATGTAGACACGCGTCAATATATTCAACAGATTACAAAAAAACGATGTCCGAAGGCTTTGTCGCAAGACGTCGAACCAGTGACCTCTCGAACAACAACGCGCGGCGCCAACCATTACACCGCAATATGCATACAGTCGGCAGCGCTAACGGCAAGCTATTTATATACACCATGTACCAATAGGTGGTTCTGGGAGCTCTGTAGATTCAGCGTATTTTCGTCAGCAATAGCGAGATGGCGTGACGAGCGCGCGTTAAATAAAGCCCCTATTTTTTCGATGTGCATGCCCTCTCGTCATCACTTCTCGCATTCAGAGAGCGCCGCCTTTAAGAAGCGTGGTCTTTCCTTCGCGCGCGCTTATCAGACTCGTGTATCGAGAGCGCATAAAGGTCACTTTGCTGGCGGCCGTGGCCGCATTCATCAAAGGAGCACGCTGCTCACACATGAATTCAGAATTACGACATATAGTTGTTCGCGCTGGTCGCAAGGCCAATCTAAATATAGGTCGCGAAAGTCGTAACAAAAAGTGGTTCGAAACCCTTTGCGACAGAAATCAACAACCACGTGACAATTGAAGCGCGAAAAGTTGAGGACAGGACAATTAATGGAAACAAAAGTTAAATAAGTGTTATTTTTAATGGTTTTAACTTTGTTTGTTACAAAAATTAGTCGATTACTTTAAAAAAGTTTTATTTGATGGTATGTGGCTGAGCGTCCTTTTTTTTGTTTGGTTTTAGAAACAACGGCCACATGCAGCCAGTCTGGTAAAATGGACAAGTGGATTAGGGGGCGTATCCAGGCAATATGCTATCAGAGCGTGTTGTTTAGTTCTGATTGATTTGATTTCATTGATTTGTGAAATTTAACGTCCCAAAACCACCATATGATTATGAGAGACGCCGTAGTTGAGGGCTCCGGAAATTTTGACCACCTGGGGTTCTTTAACGTGCACCCAAATCTGAGCACACGGGCCTACAACATCTCCGCCTCTATCGGAAATGCAGCCGCCACAGCCGGGATTTGATCCCACGACCTGCGGGTCAGCAGCCGAGTACCTTAGCCACTAGACCACCGTGGTGGGGCTTGTTGTTTAGTTCGGCGTGTTCTTTCGGTGCTTTGTGTTTGGTTCGGTGCTTTACCAGGGCAACAAGGCATCGCTCACTTTTTGTGGTGGTTTCGTACGTACCTTGAGTAGTTTACGTACTTTTTATGTGCAGCATACTGATGGATTATTCCACGAGAGATCGACACGGGTCGAAAAGTTGATATTTTAGATTTGATTGTTTATTTTGTGTTTTGTGCACATACCACCCAGAAGCCTGAAAGTGCCCCTTGTTTTTTTATCGACTGCATGATTTAGAAGAAAAAAGAAACATTGAACTTATTTTGTACAGAGGAGCCAATTTCGTTCCTTGTTATTTTCGAAAGTTAACGACAATATAAAAACACAAGTATTAGCTTGATACATACTATTTTTTTCTGCTAAATGTACGCGTATTGAAGAGTGAAGTAGCATTGTTTGAATTTTGTATGTTGAAGCAAAGTGTTTTGGAATAAAATGTCTGAACAGGTGACAATTTTCTAAAATTGCTTGATTTGAGATTTCAGTAAGCGATTCTTAATTGAAAAGAAGATAAAAGTGAGCTCCGTCACTGTCTCTCAGGGGGAAGACACTTCAACAGTAGCTCACGAGGGGTGGTCATAAAAGGATTAAAATGATAGGATTAAAATGTATATAGATAGAGAGAGTGGAAGACGAGAGCGAGGTGCAGGGACAGCCACATACGGAAGTAAGGGGAAGACAGGAAAGATGGACACGATCTCGGGAGTCCGAGGACAAGGCACCACTCGGCGAAAGCTCTTGCCGGCTTCAGGAGATGGCGTAGGGCAAGTCGGTCGGCCAGAGCTGCGCTGTCGTCGGAGATCGCGGGGGCACAACCAGTTGTCACGAAATCCAGGGAGCGAGTCTTGATTTGAGATTTCTTTTCTCTTAAGCTATACCGACTAGTGTTTGATAACTTGATGACCTATTACAACATAATATTTACAATATTGCCTGACAATACTGTGGTTGTACCAAAATCGACGTTATGCGAAGCATGCGAAGGAAAGGTGACTGTGTTGCAATTTTTGCTTATTGAGCGACACGTCAAGAAATGACGCTAAATATCTATACAAATGTTGCACGCACAGACATATGTTTCTGAGTTGAAGATGTTTATATAACCAGCTGTTTGCACTTGCGCAACGTTGCCAACTGGTACATGCCTATTAGCAACACCAGAAGCTGATATGAAGCGCTGATGCTCGCGAGGATGCTGGCCCCGGACACAGCTACATAAATCAACTTCAGTGCATGACCACCAATCACAATTGCCGTCAACCCGACGTGACGGCTGTATCGAAGAAGTAAATATGTAATGCTTATAAAACTTGGTATAGGCAGCACTGCAACCACTATTGACGTTTCACGAAGATTAGCGTCTATTTGAATAGTAGTTCCTGGATCTGGCGTAGCTCTGAGGTAAAATGCTTCAATGCCACGCAAAATGCTTTGTTTGGTTTGATTTCAGCTGGAACCCTGACATTTATTCTATGTTTTCGTTTGGTCGACGCTACCGATGTGAAGTATTGCTTAACGCTCCCGCACTAAAATCGCCCATGTGTGTTCTCGTCGTTCCTGGGTCGATACTAAGTGTCAATCACCTGTGGCACATACCCGCATACGAGCAGCACATACCCGCTAGTGGGTATGTGCCAGTATCTGGCGGGAAGTGTTTGACGACGTACACGACGGGGTTGTGACATTATTCATGCTTTGACCAGCGCGTGATATTCGTCAAATAATCTTACCCTTCCACGCTAATTTTGGTTCACGCCAAGGTAAGGGGGTCACCACTAGAGCGCCCAAACGTAAGTGACTAGACAGACAGACAGACAGACAGACAGACAGACAGACAGACAGACAGACAGACAGACAGACAGACAGACAGACAGACAGACAGACAGATAGATAGATAGATAGATAGATAGATAGATAGATAGATAGATAGATAGATAGATAGATAGATAGATAGATAGATAGATAGATAGATAGATAGATAGATAGATAGATAGAATCGAAGTCGCGGAAGTTCGCTAAGAAATGTTTCACATTAAAAGAAGGTTACATTGACCATACCAGTGCCCTCTAATGCTTCAAAGCGTTTGGTTGATGTAATGTTCAATAGTTATTTCATGGACGTGAGTGAGTCGGAGAGACAGAGTGTGTACTTGTGTGTGTGCGTGCGTACGCGCGTGTGTTTACATTTGAGGAAAACGACGCCGGTTTCAGTCTGCCAGCTCTCACTGGGGCGATTCGGGTCGTGTCGTTGAAACGACGGCCACTGTAGGTGAAACGTGAACGACGGCCACTGTAGGCCGAATGTAGGTGAAAGACGCCGTCCGCGTTTGTGTTCCTTGCTTTTCGTCGGCCGATTTCCGTCACCTTACGCAACATACAAGACACGCGCGAGGCGACGCTGACCATACTTGCGCACGCAATTTTCTCGCGTTTTGTAAGCGTGGATGAGTCGCATGGTCTGGTGTCTTTTTTCGAACTACGGGGAAGAACGGAGGTAGTCTAACCCCCACATTAAAACCGCCCATGTGCGTTCTCGTCATTCCTGGGCAGATAATAATTGTCAATCACCTGTGACACATAGGCACCGCACACTGACCACAGGGAGCTGCGTTGCTCACACTGCCCCGTCTCAATGTTTCTGACATTCACTGTTAGGGAGACACATATAAAAACTGGCAGATCCCACATACAGTGGGAATCGATGATATGCGAAGCCCGAATGACAAATGTTTATATGTCACTTTAAAATCAGAACAGCGTTACGAAGTGGAAATAAATGATGCCGTTCATCACTCCCGTGTCATGATTATCATGTTTTGATGTGTCGTTTACCTTCGCCATATATTCACGTCACGTGATACCAAATGTAGTATATGTGGAGCTAGTGAAACGGCCGTGAGCACTTTATGAGTGTGGTATGTTGTCATGTTCTTACATGACACGCGTGTCAGGATTATCATGTTTGCATCAGTCGTATATTTCGTCATCCATTGATGGCACGTAACACCAAATTCGGGACATCTGCAGCTGGCAAAATGGCCGCGAGCACATCATGAAGGGCCCAATACACTCCAAGTAGCGTTGACGGGCGCGCACGCTGGGCACAGCGACGCTACGTTAGAAAAACGCAAGACTATATTGCCGCGAACCATGCATTGGGTTTGTTTATTTGTGTTTTGTTTTTTCGGCCTGGCTGCGCCGGCCTGTGCTACCACTGTTTTCACAGCGTTTCGAACAAACGCTATCGAACAGCGCTTCGAGCGTTCCGAACGAACAGCGTTTTGAACAAACGCTATCACGGCGTTCTCGATACAATTAGACTATTCGAGAAACCCTCGCGCCGAGGGATGTAAATTCCCGCATAGCCAATGCCGCGACATTCGATCGCCGACGCTCACCAGCGTGCACGTCGTTTTGCCGGCCGCTGCTTCGCCGCCTGTGTATTCTTTCAGTTGTTAGGGGAGCACAGGTTCGCTCCAATAAACTTGTTTTCCTTATAGACAACTTCGTCGTCTTTTGCTTCGTGACATCTGTTGGAGGTGCGGGGTACATGAACCCTAAGCCGTTGCCAAGCCGACAAGCAAGCCCAACACGACAAGCACGCCCAACTCGTGTCAGCCGCCGACAGCAAGGCCTTCAGCCAGAGTTTGGACTGCTCCCGGATAAAAAGAGGAAAGAAGACGTAAAAACCACGATGATCAACGCAGGCACCATGACCAGCGCTACCAACCCTCCCGTCGTTCTGCAACAACCTCGTGAGCCCCCATCATTCCGAGGATCTCCTGGTGAAGACCCGGAAGAGTGGCTGGAGAAGCTGGAGCGCATCCTCATCTTTAACAGGTGGGATGACAAAGAAACGTTTCGTCATGTCTTCTTCTATTTGGAGGATGCAGCTCGAACGTGGTTTGAGAACCATGAAGGCTCCCTAACCGACTAGACTGTCTTTAAGAGCGAATTTCTGAAAACATTCGCTACGGTTGTGCGGAAAGAACGAGCCGCTCTTTTGTTGGAGACGCGAATGCAACACCCTAACGAAGGTGTTGTACTGTTCGCTAAGAAGATGAAGATGCTGTTCCGGAGAGCTACCTCGAAATGGCAGAAAAGGAGAAGGTGCGCTTTCTGATGCGGGGAGTTAAACAAGAGCTCTTCGCTGGACTCATCCGCAACCCCCCTAAGACCATCGCTGAGTTCGTCACCGAGGCTTTGATGATCGAGAGGACCTTGGATATGCGTTCGCGGCAATACGATAGACCACTCAACACTCTTTCGGTGAACCCGGTAAACGCCCCTGGATTGGTGACGGAAGACTTGCGGGAGACCATCCGCGCCGTTGTTCGCGAGGAACTGAGGAAGTTGTTCCCAGCAACGCCGCAGCCCCAAGTCGCCTCCCTCACTGACGTCGTCCGCGAGGAGGTTCAGCAAGCACTAGGGAATTCTACGCCGTCGGAAGCATCTTACGAACCACAAGCGATGACCTACTCCGTTGCTGCTCGTCGACCCCGACCCGTCCCAACCCGTTATCAAGAGGCCCCGCCGTACCGCCGCCCAATGTCACCCGCCCGACCCCCTGTAACCCGAAACCAGGCGCCCAGGAAGACCGAGGTGTGGCGAACGCCAGATAATCGTCCACTGTGCTATCACTGTGGAGAGGCCGACCACGTCTACCGCCGCTGCCCGTACAAGAGGCTGGGTTTGCGTGGGTTCTCCGTCGACGCACCCCGCCCGCGAGCCGGCCAGAGCCCATTTGAGATCGAAGAATACCTGTCGAACACCAGCCGTGGACCATCCCGTTTCAACCGTTCGCCGTCGCCCTACCCGTACCAATCCCCCAACCGTCGCAGCAATGCTGACTTCACCCGTGAAACGACCCCCAGCCCACGAGGGGGAAACTAAAAGCAGCAACTTCTGGAGGTGAAGTTGCACAACGGCGAGAAAATGAAAACCCTCCAACGACGCAAGGCCGTGATTCACGACATGCCCTCATCCCTACGACCCGACGACACCCTGACGAGATCCCCGAAAACGACGACAGCTACGCTGCGCGACGCGTACACGAAATGACGAAGCCTGCCGCTGAGAAGACGACGATTACGACGCATAGTGCCCGACCATCAACGCGCGCAAGCCGCGATACGACGCCCCGACGCACCCGAAATTCGAGGAAAGCGGCATCCGACGTCCAGTTTTCCATCGACGGCCTTGACGTAGTCGCCCTCATCGACACGGGAGCCGACTACTCGGTCATGAGCAGGTCATTCGCGTCCAAGCTAAAGAAAGTTACGACCAGATGGGACGGTCCGCACATACGCACAGCAGGAGGCCACCTCGTGACCCCAAGTGGAATGTGCACATCGCGCGTCACCATAGACGGCACTACGTACCCTTCGGAGTTCGTCATTTCGCCTAACTGCTCCCGCGACGTAATTCTCGGAATGGACTTTTTGACGGACAATGGCGCAATAATTGATCTGAAGACCAGGTCGATAACGTTTTTTTTTATCACTCCACGACGCCACAGCCGAACCTCGGACACCGTGCTGCTGTAAGGATCGCCGACGATCACGTCACCCTGCCACCCCGCGCAAGCTTGATGATCGCCGTCTGTTGTGAAGGTGCTGCTTCTGACGTCGACGCTATCGTGGATACTGACCAAAGGTTGCTTCCAGACCGCGGTGTGTCTGTCGCAAGAGGCATTGCGCCGTTTAAGCAACGCAGATCCCACATTTTGGTCCCAAATTTCACCGACACCGAGGAGTACCAGCATCTAAACAAGGGCACTGCAATTGCGTTCCTCGAAAAAACGCAAGAAGCGAGTCAAGTGGTAGCGGTCGCCACCTTTGAACGCGCACGCGCAGATGCTTCCAGGCTGCCACATCCTTTCGACGTGAACCCGGCGCTGTCGCAAGAAAATCGGGACAGATTACTAGAGTTGCTTCGTCGCTACAGCGAGTGTTTTTCCTCGAACTCGGAGTTACGTCAGACACCTTTGGCGAAGCACCGGATAATAACCGAAGATGGAGCCCGACCTACCAGACAGTCACCGTACCGCGTTTCTTCACACGAGCGCGAAGCCATCCGGACTCAAGTAGATGACATGCTCAGCGATGACATAATACAGCCATCGAAAAGTCCGTGAGCTGCGGCGGTTGTACTCGTGAAGAAAAAAGACGGCACTTTAAGATTCTGCGTTGACTACCGGGGACTAAACAAAATCACCAAAAAGGACGTGTACCCCCTGCCACGAATCGACGACGCCCTCGACCACCTCTGCCACGCCAAGTACTTCTCATCCATGGATCTGAAGACCGGCTACTGGCATATTGAAATGGACGAGAGAGACCGAGAGAAGACTGCATTTATAACCCCGGACGGTCTATACGAGTTCAAGGTGATGCCGTTTGGGCTGTGCACGGCACTCGCAACGTTTCAGAGAGTCATGGACACTGTGCTAGCAGGCCTGAAGTGACACAATTGCCTCGTATACCTCGACGACGTTGTCGTATTTGCCCGGACTTTCGGCGAACACCTCACAAGGTTGGAATCTGTACTCGAGGCCATTCGTACGTCGGGGTTAACGCTGAAGCCTGAAAAGTGCCGTTTCGCGTACGAGGAACTCAAGTTCTTGGGTCACGTCGTGAACGCCGCGGGAGTCCTACCTGACCCGGCAAAAACATCAGCCATTGCGAACTTCCCAAGGCCGAAAGATAAGAAGGGTGTGCGAAGATTTCTCGCACTGTACGCATACTACCGACGCTTCGTCGCAAACTTCGCACGCATTGCAGAGCCACTCACGCGCCTGACGAAACAAAGCACCCTTTTCAGCTGGGAAAACGACCAAGAAAAGGCATTCTGCGAGCTGCAACAACGCCTGCAAAACCCGCCCGTATTCGCTCATTACGACGAAAACGCCGAAACGGAAATGCACACGGACGCCAGCGATATCGGTTTGGGTGCCGTCCTCGTCCAAAAGCAAAGCGGTTACGAAAAGGTAATCGCCTATGCAAGCCGTGGTCTGTCGAAGGAGGAGAGAAACTACTCTGCCTCCGAGAAAGAGTGCCTTGCTATCATATGGGCCATTTCAAAATTGCGCCCATACGTCTATGGCAGACCATTTAAGGTTGTGACAGACCATCATGCGCTGTGTTGGCTCGCCAATTTGAAGGACCCCTCTGGCCGTCTTGGGCGGTGGAGCTTGCGCCTGCAAGAGTTCGACGTTACAATATTCTACAAATCCGGCAGGAAACACTCCGACGCCGACTGCCTGTCCCGCGCCCCCGTCGACCCACCACCACAGGACTCCGATGAAGACAGCGCGTTCTTGTGAGTCGTGACAGAGAGCGACCTAGCCGCCCAGCAGCGTGCCGACCCTGACCTCCGCGCCATGATCGACTACCTCGAAGGACGCAACGTCGCCGTGCCTAGGGCGTTCAAGCGCAACTTACCAGCGTTCAGCCTCAAAAACTCCATCCTAGTGAAGAAGAATTTCAACCCCGGAACGAGAACGAATTATCTACTTGTCATCCCCGCAGACCTTCGTGACGAAATTTTGGAAGCGTGCCACGGCGACCCGTCTTCCGGACATCTCGGAACAGCTCGCACGATTACAAAAATCAAGGCGAAATACTTCTGGCCCCGCCTTACATCCGATGTCACCCACTACGTCCGGAGCTGCCGTGACTGCCAGCGACGAACAACACCACCGACGAGACCCGCCGGACTTCTGCAGCCGATCGCCGTCCCAACGAGGCCCTTCCAACAGATCAGAATGGACCTTCTGGGCCCGTTCCCTACATTCCGATCCGCGAACAAATGGATTGTCGTAGCGACAGACTACATGACGCGCTACGCAGAGACCACCGCTCTTCCTAGGGGAACTGCACAAGAAGTTGCAAAGTTCTTCATTAACCAAATTGTGCTGCGACATGGAGCCCCTGAGGTTCTAATCACGGACCGCGGAACGACCTTCACTGCGGAGCTCATGCAAGGAATCTTACGCTACAGCAACACAGATCACCGAAGAACGACGGCGTACCACCCCCAAACGAACGGACTAACGGAACGGCTGAATAAGACAATCGCGGATATGCTGTCTATGTACGTCGACGTTGAACATAAGACGTGGGACGAAGTCCTCCCGTACGTCACGTTTGCGTACAACACGGCTATCCAAGAAACCACGCAGATGACGCCGTTCGTTCTCGTCTACGGAAGACGGCCGACTACGATGCTCGACGCCATGCTTCCACACGTAGAAGACGACGACCTCAACGCCGACGTCCAGGGATACCTCCAACGTGCGGAGGAGGCCCGCCAGCTCGCTCGAGCTCGTATAACGGACCAGCAACTGGTGGATACCGGACGCTACAATCACTGACGCCGAGACGCCGAGTACCATCCTGAAGATCGTGTGTGGGTTTGGACTCCCATTCGACGACGTGGACTCAGTGAGAAACTTCTACGACGCTATTTCGGACCGTACCGGATTCTACGACGTGTTGGCGGACTAACGTATGAAGTGATCCCCGATGGTGACTCCCGCATATCACGACGACGCACGTGGCCCGAAGTCGTCCATGTGGTTCGCTTTAAACCTTTCTACGGACGATGACGAACTTTTATTTTAAATTGTTTGGACTGTCTCTTATGTTAGCATCGGGTCGATGCACTCTTAGAAGGGGGATAATGCCGCGAACCATGCATTGGGTTTGTTTATTTGTGTTTTGTTTTTTCGGCCTGGCTGCGCCGGCCTGTGCTATCACTGTTTTCACAGCGTTTCGAACAAACGCTATCGAACAGCGCTTCGAGCGTTCCGAACGAACAGCGTTTTGAACAAACGCTATCACGGCGTTCTCGATACAATTCGACGATTCGAGAAACCCTCGCGCCGAGGGATATAAATTCCCGCACAGCCAATGCCGCGACATTCGATCGCCGACGCTCACTAGCGTGCACGTCGTTTTGCCGGCCGCTGCTTCGCCGCCTGTGTATTCTTTCAGTTGTTAGGGGAGCACAGGTTCGCTCCAATAAACTTGTTTCCCTTATAGACAACTTCGTCGTCCTTTGCTTCGTGACGATATAGTCTGTATATAGTCTGTAAAAACGCGAGACTATATAATCTATCTATCTATCTATCTATCTATCTATCTATCTATCTATCTATCTATCTATCTATCTATCTATCTATCTATCTATCTATCTATCTATCTATCTATCTATCTATCTATCTATCTATCTATCTATCTATCTATCTATCTATCTATCTATCTATCTATCTGTCTGTCTGTCTGTCTGTCTGTCTGTCTGTCTGTCTGTCTGTCTGTCTGTCTATCTATCTATCTATCTATCTATCTATCTATCTATCTATCTATCTATCTATCTATCTATCTATCTGTCTGTCTGTCTGTCTGTCTGTCTGTCTGTCTGTCTGTCTGTCTGTCTGTCTGTCTGTCTGTCTGTCTGTCTATCTATCTATCTATCTATCTATCTATCTATCTATCTATCTATCTATCTATCTATCTATCTATCTATCTATCTATCTATCTATCTATCTATCTACCTGCCTGCCTGCCTGCTTGCCTACCTACCTACCTACCTACCTACCTACCTACCTACCTACCTACCTACCTACCTACCTACCCACCCACCCCCAGCCGGCGCAGGGCGTAAAAAATGTGGCGGAAATTACGTCACGCGCGGTCATATCCATTGGGCACAATGACGGCGTTTTGTTATTGTTGATGTAGTGCGGTGCGGCACTGTTCAGGCGGTCCAGCGGCGGTGTGCGCGTTTTCACGGGCCTCGCACCTAACCGTGGCGTACTGCAGGTGTTCGACAGCATCCATTCTTTGTGCCGCTTTGTTAGCTATGTGCTTTTCCTCCGGTGGTGGTTGCAACCAGGCGTCTGAACTAGAAACCACGGAACGAGTGCGCGTATGCGTACTCCGAATTTTCAGCGTCCGTCGAAATCACGCTGAAAAGCCATCATGGAAGATAACGACTGTGCTCAAGAATTCGTTCAATGAATGCCTTGCAGGTTAGTGACAGTTAGTCGATGTTGCTTCTTATGACAACAGACGATGCATTTGCGGTCCACAGGCCCTTATTAACACTGTAATCTAATCTTGCTTTTCATGTTCCTGTACAGCTACCACATGCTTCTGCGCATTAATTTTCCTGTTCTGCTTCGCTTAAGATGCTCCATCTTCGCAATATTGTCTCGCTCTCCGCAATATTGTCTGTATTGTAGCAGAACTCGTTGAAATGTCTACACTCACCTGCACAAGGTAACTAGGTGCACCTCAGTAGATGCGCGTGCTTGTGCATTCAGAAGCTGACTAAGCCGTTCGAACGATGTTGACCAAGTGATGTTGGCCTTTTCTAACGCATTCCTTCAGCTAACTTTCCAACCTTTCGCCCTAACGCGATCCTGGTCTCCGTTCTCCGTAGCTACTAGTGCGCTTGAATCACACTGGAGACGTGTTCCCACGCACTTTCGGGTGGTCTTCGCTGCTTTTGTCCCAATGAAATCATGGCCTTTGTGATATCCGTAGGAACCAGTGCGCGTCAGACAAAAGAGGGGCGAAAACAAAGAGGCCGGCGCAAACTCAACGGGCTGCCACGCACACAAGCTCCACCGATGCCGACTTCACTGGCATAATTACAGACCTCCGGGTTTATTGCAGGGAAGACATTTTTTCTTTTTTTTATCGTTGTGTCTAGCCCACAGCCTGACCGAAAATATCATAAAGCCTAAAGAGAAGCGCAAAAGGGGGAAAAAGGGACCTGAAAGAGCTGTTGAGCTGTACAAATTTCGGTGCCTGGTCAATGTGCTAAATATCATCTTTATTTTCCCAAAGAACACATCAAATAAAAAAAAGCTTACGTGCAACTTACCGTGTTTATCGTAAACGCCGGCAGTGCAAGAGTACAACCGCCATACGCAGAGACTCCGTCAACCGTATTGCGGCAAGACAGCGTGTTGAAATCCGTTCCGTTGGTTTCGGATAGCACCGACGCACGCGGCGCGCAGGCTACCTGCTTTTTGAGACAGAGAGGGAGTCGAGCCTTCTGCTTCGCATTCGTATGTAAACAAGAGAGGAGAATTTGCCCAGTCAATATGGCCGACTTCCGGCTTCATCGCGGCTTCACAACGAGTGACGTCAGGGCCTCTCCGTACCTTTCCTTCCTCCGTGAGCTCTCCTGTTCGTTTCGATAATGCTATCGATACTTAACTTGGTATCACATAACATGACTATATGAAGAACATATTTGACTAGTCATAATATGAAAATCATGACATGTATGTTGAATGTCATGATTTACATTTCATGGCCCTGCAGCTCTTGCGGTGGTTTCGTATACATGGCATGTAGCAAAACTGGTATGGTATGACAGGATTGCGTGGCGAACACAAGCGACAGACTCAAGAACATGACTGGATGCCACGCTCATGATGCGCTCGCGGCTATTTCGCTAGCGTCACATGTACACTGGCGTTCTTTATGAAATGGAACACGCGAACGCGTGGCCTGCGCTCTGCGGGGGCTACGTACCGCATCATCAACCGACAAGTGAAGAAAGCACATTCGCTTTTGGCGTCATCTATGGTCAGGCAAGATAACGAGTCATGGCCGGAAGACAAGTGCTGCTAGATTGCGTTCCCTCACCACTTGCGCGGCGAGCGATATTGGGCGATTACTGCAGCTTGCGCCGTGGTCGCGCACAAAATTTGATATGTTGCCAGTGGACGAAACACTACAGGTGTGAGGCGAGATGGAGTGCAACCTAGCGTGGAGCATTTGCCTACCGGCCATAACTTGTATTTTTATTTTTGGCAACAGATGACGCTAAAAGTGAACGTGTTTTCTTTTGCTGTCGGTTGATGGTGTGGCCGCTCAGAGCGCAGGCCACGCGATCACGTGTTCCATTTCATAAAGGACGACAGTGTACAAAATTTGGCATTGTGGTACGTAAATGAATGAAGAAGGTATGTGACTAGTGCAAAAATGATAATCATGAGATGCGTGTCATGTAACAATGTGACTACATGCCACGCTCATGATGCACTCGCGGCCGTTTCGCTAGCTTCACATATGCCAAATTTGGCATTAGTCAATGGATGACGAAGGTACGTGACTGGTGCAAACATGATAATCATTAGATGAGTGTCATGTGACAACATGACCACATGCCACAGTTAAGGCGCCAATGCACTTCGACTTGACAGGCAGCGCGTGCGCGCCGGCGTTCGTTTCTTGGCATCACGCTGGCGTGGCCACGCCAGGCGCCGGTCCAGCCGTATACTCGCAGGTGCGCACCGCGCGGCGTTGCTTTAACGCATGCGCATTTCAGCGCGGCCGGCGACCCTCCGCCACAAAAAAAGGTAGACGCAGTGCTCTCTGAGTAACGCATCGGCACGAAATGCCGCATGTCGCATTTCTCGCCGGTTGCCGTCGTGCCGCGCCGACGAACGCTGCTCGCGCGCCTGGCGGCAGACTATAGAGTGCTCGCGTTTTGCTAACGTATAGCGTCGCTGTGACCAGCGTGGGCGTGCGTCAACGTCACGTT